>NC_136865.1:15139248-15763311 GCF_951799975.1 Gobius niger
TGAACAATTTGACATGTTGTGATATCCGACCAATATTGCAGTACTTAACTAACTCACTCCAGCTCCAAAAATGAGAAAAATCCTGACTAAAACTGAACCTTTGTGCATTTTTTAAGTTACCATGCTTTTCTGATAGAAGACCTCAATGATCTTGCAATATATTGTGGCTTCTTTCGATATACAGATTATGTCACTTAAAAACAATCATTTTGCCACATTTCGCGAAGAAATAGATATTAAAATATAATTATGAAAAATAGTAATAAACATAATTTGCACAAAGTAGTAAAGTAATGCAGGCTGAAATATATTTTGGTTGAGCTATACTGTTGGGAATCTGGTGTTACTAAAATAGAGCTTTTTGAGACTTTTGATAAGTCTGAGTGATCTTTTAACGCTGTTTGATTTCTGTAAATAAGTGGGAAATATATCAGCCAGGAAGTTTCTCTGTGGTTGATGTTGTCAACCACAGATACAAGCTTATTCTTAATAAACCAAATGCAAAATTGATTTTAGTGCAAGTGACCTCAACATTGTCAGCTGAAATGGATCTCTGACCACAGCACAAACAAAAGGCCTTAACAACATTAGCCCTGAGTGAAATTCAAGGTCAACAGAATCACAGATCAATACTGAGTATAGATCCACAGAGGGACAATCAGCTAAGGACGCTTGACACATCCAGCAGCAGGACAGCTGAGCAGATGAAGGGGTGGACAGCTCCTCACAGGAGACTTAATGAACACAAAGCGCTCCCAACAAAACCTTTAAAACATCTACTATAAAACCTACAGACTGGATCAGAGATATCAAAGTTCCTTTCTGCCTAAGCTGATATTGGATTTTCCTCACCTACTGTGGCTATCAGCAGGGACACAGAGGTAACACGTACTCTGCAATATTCGCCGTGTGTCCATAAGCTCCTTACTCTGTCCACGCTTAGCATCTCATTGATCTATTGACCCTAACCCCCAGCGTGACCCTGCACCCCCAACCATCTCCCTACGAGGGGGTGGCGGCAACAGAATAGCCATTTCAATAAACACATCTATCACAGCAGCCATGGATTATTCTCGTTTTAGGGTTCCCTTTATTTGTAAATGTGACTAGAGTAAAAGAAACAGATGCACTATGTTTTACAGGTTCGACTAGTTTAGCTTTTCTGTATTTTGTGTGTTGCTGTGCCCATATTTGTTCGGAAATGTATTTGCGATTATTTTAGAAAGAAAGAATATGCTGTATGTTTTTTTGTTTTCTTGTTTTTTTCATTTAGAAATATTGATAATTGTTTTGACTCTGTGATAAGTTAGTCAGTGAGACAAATTTCAATGTAAACATGAATTCTGATTCTGTCCTTGTCTTCAGCTCCTCCTGAGTTCCTGCAGTGGCCGCAGTCTGTGTCCAAACCAGCAGGGGGCAGTGCAGTGTTCACATGTGTGGCTCAGGGCGTCCCAGAGCCTCATCTCATCTGGCTGAAGAATGGCAAAGTGCTTGTCCCCGGAAACAACGTTAAACTGACTAATAACAACAGGTAAATGTGGTCACGTTTGATGCCAATATGCCTCATTTTGTCTTTGACTTTGCCAATTTGCCCATAGTGCTGCTGAGATAAGGGGGTTTTGTAGCCAATGTCCAGACATTTAAAGCAGCCTGAACAGTGCCTCATTTGTAAATTAGTAGTTTCAGGAACACTTTTGGTCTGATGTGATGGATTCGGGGGAACAGGCCAAAACATTTGCTGGAACAATCTCATTAAACCCCATTATATCAGATCAAATCTTTGCCTGGTCCTCCTAATATTTCCCGGATCCTTTACCCTGAAAAACTGAAAATTGGGGGAATGCGTTTCCCAATGACAATACACTGACTTACCAGACTTTAGTATATATTGTTATAACTTGTTGTGTCTCGTAGTACCCTGGCGCTGACCCGTATCGGCTCTGAGGATGAAGCCATTTACCAGTGCATTGCGGAGAACAGCGCGGGCACTAACCAGGCCAGTGCTCGTCTGGCTGTGGCCCAGGCCAAGGACCTTCCATCGGCCCCTCAGAGCCTCACGGCCAGCGTCCTCTCCGGCAACACCATCCAGCTCACATGGAACCAGCCGCCGCCCAGCGTCACCGACAGCATCATCGGCTACGTGCTGCACATACGCAAGATGGGAGGTAAGTACAAGTACAAGCACAAGGTATGAAGTAGGGCAATGGTAGTGGATCCGTTCATGTGACACTCTAAAGAACCTATTGGGTTTGAAATATTTGTTTTGGCCAAAAAGGTTTTTTTTTTTTTTGTAAGTGGTGCCTTTATTTACTTGCAAATGTTATATTGTTGGTAGTTTAAAGAAGTTCAGGTCACATGTTTATTACAGCATATTTGTGGGCCCAATCCTTGACAAAAAACAATTAGGACTTCCATTAGCTCCTGTCCTCCATTGGAAATAATGACATCGAACTCAAAAACGTTGTAAACTCAAGCAATTGAAATGCTCTTTTTTTATAGAACCGGACAACTTGGAGCTGCAGGAGGCCATAAGCAAAGGCAACTTTCAACATGACTTGACCAACCTGGAACCAGCCACAACTTACTCCATCTACCTGAAGGCTTACTCGACCATGGGCGCCAGCGAGCAGTCCAACTCCGTGGTGGCTACAACCCTGGGAGGAGGTGAGAATGTGTTAACCTAGTCGCCATACACAGAGATATTTAAATTGTCTTCCAGCAGTAATATTATAAGGTAAATGGAAGTTTGTCGTAGTGTGTCTGGCCTTTTGCTCAGTAATGTAACTTGGGATAGGCTTAAGCTTGCTCAACCACTAATGACTTTACCACATGATGCTGTAAAAAGGCATACATGCTTTTTACTGCATACTTTTCCTTCCATTTACATTTTAAAAGAATACATGAGTGCTATTTGGACTACTTATTTTTTTTAACTTTTATTATGTTTTTGCTACTTTTGCAACTTACATGGCACATTCTTGCTATTGTCCACCATGTCTTATATATTTCACTTATGTCTCCAGTGCCGGGCGCCCCCACTTACTTCACCAAGGTGGTAAACTCCACTGCCGTACAAGTGCTCTGGCAGCTTCCCTCTAAACCAGGCAAGATTGAGGGCTTCCGGCTATATTACCGCAGGGTCCCCAGTGCCGACTTCCAGGGGCCCATCCAAACAGCCTTTCATGTTAATGCCTTTACCATCACAAACCTGGGTGAGTCTGTGACCAGGAATATGTGGCTCCAGTTGGTAGTATTAAGTTGGTAATGAAGTGCAATAACTTTTTCTCGACCTTTGTGCAGAGCGTGAGGCAGTTTATGAGATCAAGCTGGTGGCCTACAATGGCAATGGAGAAAGTGACAGCTCCAAAAGACTGGTCTCACTGGCGGAGGAAGGACCCAGTGCCAAAACCACTGGTGAGTTGAGTCGTATGTGCGAGAAATACTTTGCAATGTTGTTATGTTTGTAGCTATAGTCGTTCTAACTGTGGTCTTGTGTGTTTAAGAATGCCAGTGCCGCGAGGGAGAGGCCTCTTTGGGCAGTGTTGTAATTGGTATTCACATTGGCACAGCCTGCATCATCTTCTGTGTTCTCTTCCTCATGTTTGGATATCGCAGAAGGTAATGTTTATACTGTATATCTTGCATGTTTCTCAAGTTGGATATGAAAAATATCTCAACACTCATATCTAAATTGTTCTTCCCAGTTTGTTTTGCAGTAAAGGAACCCAGGACAGCTGGTCTGTTCCCAGAGACAATACAGGACTCAATGGCATTCCAAAAGGACGAGCAAATGGATCAAAAGTGGAGTCACAGCCACAGGTATTCATTCTGTACCATGTGCCATATCTCACTGCATTACTGTATTTATTCATGCTCTTTATCAGCTTGTTCATGAGGGAATCATGCATCTTTTTTGTTGCCCGCAGGTGGCGCAATGTCAAGTGGTTATAGAGCGAAACGCAGCAGATTTGCCTGGCACTGGCACTGGCTAACACTGATCAATAACCCGACCCCCCTCCCCTTACTGTTCCCTCCAACAGATACCAATGACTAATGCAGTTCACTTAAGGCTTTGGCTAAGAATATTATTTTCAGCTCATGCTGCTACCTTAAATCCCCATTCAAAGTAGTATTGTGCTCCTACTGCATACAGATTAGGAACACCTCAACCCTTTGCTACCTCCTTTCCTCTGACCAGTCCTACCTCAAACCAAAGTGAATGCCTCTTTTGCCTGTGCACATGTAAATGTGCATGTTATAAAGCCTTTAAACAGACTAAGAAGCTGTCAAAGCTGTGCTTATGTGCACCAAATATTCTGTGTCACTTTTCTCTGGGTGTCTGCGCCTAACCAAAATAATATTTTTATTCAGATGTTTCCAGATAAAGTGACATGTGAAAATGTGTGCTGTATTTAAAAGCCAAATGATGCCAAATATTCTCGCTTTATAATGCATTGTAATGCATTATGTCGAAATAGCCTCCAGTCTCTCTGCAATAAGAAAGGGATAATACATAGTGGCCTTTGCTCTCGGAGATGACAGTCTTTTGCCATATGAAGGAACCATTTTAAAGCCATACTTTTCTTCCTCACCTAACTGCTGCTCATCTCCAAAGAACGCTACCTCAGTTTGATAAGAATGTCTAAGAAGCCATACTGTTTTGCTGCTTGCTCTTAACCTACCTCAACCAAAAATACAGCAGGCCCACCACTGATCAGTGTTAATGCCAGTGTGCTGTGTCAGGCTATACCTTCTGCCTGTTGATGGCTCTCTGATCACCCCTGAGAGTACCACCCTCGCACTAAGCTGCACTGGACCTCCTGAGGACTGCTGCTTCAGGAAACCTTTTCTACAAATGTGTGCTTCCTCTGTCACACATCTCAAACCCTATATTCTGCAGAAGTATACGATGGCCATACGGACCTATGTGTGCTTGCTGCGTGCTTGAAGCCATTGGTATCAGGTTCTAAATACCTGACAACACATAAACTGAAGAGAGGCCAAAACTTTGTTCTTCCTCTGGACCGGCGAGCCATATTAACCCTATACATGCCAAGTGAGTTGGCAGCAGAAAGTGAAGGAAGTGAATGTGTGCCTGCACAGATGAAGCTTGTGTTCTATTGTGCCAGCCTTTCCAAAAAAGACTTTTTACGAAAACCAAGTGACACCCAAAGATGAATACTTTTGGATGGTTTTCTTTTATCTTTTATAAAACTGACTAAAGTAGCTTTTCCACTGTTAGAATTTTGTAAAGTGCTTTAACTAAACTCAAGCCAAATATTTCTTATGACTTCAGATTACAACAATTTTGTCTTTGTAAATTTTAAACACCAA
This sequence comes from Gobius niger, assembly GCF_951799975.1. Classification (NCBI taxonomy): domain Eukaryota; kingdom Metazoa; phylum Chordata; class Actinopteri; order Gobiiformes; family Gobiidae; genus Gobius; species Gobius niger. The sequence continues at coordinate 15,144,583 of NC_136865.1, forward strand.
CAACTTAATGAGAAGTGCCCAAAAAAAAACTAGTACATTTTAAATAAGACCATGTATGTGAAATATACTTGGAACAGGTGTCACATTGCCAAATATAAAGCCTGATGAATTGTAACCAAAAGAAACAATTTATTTTTACATTCGTGGTCTTCAAACCCTTCACAACCAAAGCACAAAAACAGCCGTATAGACATTGAGGAGAGCGCCGTTTACACATTTTCTAAGCCAGATAAAAACAAAAATATACAACACAATGACAACAACAGAGTCGGTACAGTGTTGTTGGATAAAATGTGTTTTGCTTTAAGCTTCTCCTCAAGGCTGGTAATTGTTCTAAGGTTCACCAAAAGCAGTTTTAACAAAGGATTGCCAATATTTTTTTTTATATTGCATTACTGCGAGCTGTAAAACCAACATGAAACCAAAAAGTGTATTTGAGATGAAAGACCTATGAATTTCTAGGTTTTGTAGTGTGAAATGTGTAGAGCTTTAAATAGTTTTAAATAGAGCTTTAAAAGAATTGTCTTTTTTCTTTTCATTTGAGTCTCTTCTGTTATTTCTGTTCACGCAAAAGTTGCCAAACTTTTTCCCTCATGAATGTTCTTGTTATTAGAATTTTATAACATGCTCCAAGTTATTTTTTTTTCTGTCTGGGTAAGAATGGAGTTTATGTCTTTGATCTGGAGGTATGATTTTATTATCAAAGGCAATCTGTTTAATTATCTGACAATAGACAAGAAATAACTGGTAAAAAAATATAAAAATGTAGGTATGTAGGAACTGGCAGCTTGTACCAACGAGAAACAATGCTTTAAAAATGATGTGAAATGCTATGAAGTGCTTTACTGTTTTTCAGATTTTCACTGGTCTGTTGTGACCAAATGAAAATGGAAAGTCTCAACATGGTCCAGATTTAGACGACGCGAAATGGACACGAGATCTGGGCAAAGTCCGAGACCGAGCTGTGATGGAAATTATGTCACCAGGCATAGTCTGACATCATTATAATGGTGTTTATTTATTTATGTAGCATTAGGGCATAAGTTAAAGATAGTTTTAAGTTTATTATAAGAACAACAGCAGCACTTCAGACTTATTACACTTAATACACTTGTGCATGCAGACCAAGTCCGTAGTGCATCTTTCATTTTACCCTGAATGACCGAGGCACTTATATAGAAAGCACTGTTTTTATGATTAAGCTAATATAATTGGTTTATAGTATAAAAGAAAAGTAGTATAGTTTAAATGGCTTACAGGGCAAACAAATGCTGTGTCCGGTTCGGTCTCTCCTTTTCTCTCGTCTCTGTCTGGACTGTGTTGCGCTTCCTATCTTGCCTTCTACAAAATGCCTGAAACCAAATAAAACCAACTGTGCTCAATGAATCTTGTCTCAGTGTGAATTATGTTTGATATAATATTGCACATACTTCTGAAAGCAAGTGTCAGCACTTGGGAAAGAAAAATAACTATTATCAATGGTACAGAGGGCACAAGGGAGGACTGTATACCCACAGTCCTGATTCAGTCTTGAGTAAGACCTGGTGCTTATCATAAAATTAGACTTAGTTTAGTCTAAGGTTTAGGTTTATTTCGGCTTTAGACCTGTAATCTCAGTGGATATGGGTCTACATATTTCAATACCTAGTCAGTGTTAACATTATTGCAGGTCTATTACAGTGTATTAAGTATTAGACGTCTCTTTTCTGTTTAATCACTATCACTGAAAATGAAAACAAACAAAAAAACTGACAGAAGAGACACTGTAATCTATACAAAAAACACCATTAAGTGTTCCACCACCTAGTTTGTTTCACAACAATATTTAAGATTGTAAATTTGGAGGAAAAAAGACTCATAATTCTCAATGAGATGCACATAGGAAATTGTTCTTCCACAATGTAATAGCCCTGTGTTTTGTATATGAACAGGTTTTATTGTAAGCAAACAAAAACACCTGGAATCATCCTCTGTGGGCATGAGGAGTGAAGAACAAAATAACATTAGTGATTATTTGATTTTCAGTTGTGGACCAGATCTTTGTTTATGTGAATGAGTTTGGTAAAGCTGTGTGGACTTTATAAACACACATCACATCATAGCATTAATATTCAGGATACATGCGTGAAGAGTCAACAGCATGGTTAATAAACACCCCAAAAGTAGACTATTGTTTAGCATAATTTCTGCACTTTGATGTGTTTTCCAAGCTAGAGTGTTTTTGTTGTCGTTTTTTCTCTGAACTACATCACCACCATTATTTTCAATAGTGAACTGCAAAACAATCTCTTAATTATCCATCTATTTAAGTCATGCCCAACAGGGGTAATTTGAATCACAAAGACATGTCTAGAAAGCTCAACTCTTCCAACTTTAATAGATGTGTTTATTAATATTACTTTTCAATCAAAACTGCAATTAGGCAAAGTAATTCAGAGTGAGAGCACTTGGTTAAATTGAGCTACGTGCGCCTATTTGAGGTGTATTCACGCCATCTAGTGGAGAGATTATGTATTCTTCTCACGAGATAATTCAAACAAAGGTCACAAATTACATCAGTCGTCTATTAAAATGATCGAGAATTATTATCATTATTTATGTTTTCTGTCTTTATATGCATCTTTACTCACGTATGTTGGTCACATTTCTCACAGATGTTGACCAAGTTGTGTTACATTTTTGATCGCCATGTGAAACAATAATGAACTAAATATATTGATTTTCGGCATACTACATTTGAGGAGGCCTTTCTTGTAAGTCAACTTTAAGCTTGCTATTTTGGAACAACTTATTTTATATTTCTTAAATGTGTATACGTATATGAATGCACATTTATTAAATATTTGTCACCGGACATAAACCAGGGGATAAGAATCAATATCAATAGCTATCAATTTGTGCAGCGGTGGCCAGAGCAAACTCGTCTCCGCAGATATTGCCACCAGATGGCGCCATGGTTTTGCGCAGCACTAATTTTTCAATGGCCATATATGACCTACATAGTTGGGTTACATGATTAGTTTACACTGAGGGCCTTATGGACCCTATTGATGCATAGGCTATATGTGCCTGTTACAATGCTCCATGGGCCTAATCTCCACCAGTTGGCAAATATAACTGTCCCCTAAAAAAAACCCAAATTAACTCGGTAGCTTTCGACAAAACAAAAAGCCTAACTTTTGTGGTCACTTAAATGGAATAAAAATGTTCAATCATCCAGGCAGACAAGTATGAGTCCAGTGAATCAAAAAAGCTGGACATGCATTAATACAAAAATGACTGACTTTTCAGGATGTATCCAAGTCCTTTAAGTGCTCAAAGTTGTGAAAGGAGGGTTCCCTGACTTAACAGCACATGTTAAATAAAATAAGTGTACATAAAATAAGTGTTTCTATAGACTGCAGCCTGTATAATGTTGCCAAAAGCTGCACGCAGGCGGTGGCAGAGCCTGCACTTCCGCAAGAGTCTCCTGCCCGTCATCTGCTTTCACGCGGTGCAATATTCCTCACATTTCCCTCATCCGTCAGTCTGGGTCAGAGCGTTATTGTTACGCGACGCTCACTGGTTGTAAACAGATCTGTCATTTCGAGTGTAATGCATCCATTCCAACCCCGATCGCAACGTACAGCCTGTGTCAAGTTTGTCAACATATTTATGTTTTATCCCCGATGTTCGGATACATTTTCAGCAGAAAATCTATTTACAGCAACAGACTAACAAATCCTACTATGCAACACAAGAACCAGACGACAAAGCACGTACACCCTCTACAGACGAAGACGCGTAAACCTGCACTTGACATAGCTTGCTGTCATGGTCGAGCCCTATTGTGCGAGCCTCTATCCTGCTCCAGACACAGACAACAACAAGCCTACAGACCAATGTGTCGTCTCTCTCGCTACGCCGTGGAGCAGCATCCAATTAACCATTCGACTGGCTCCGCCGACACGGGATACCAAACCAACCAGGGTCCTGTCTGGGTTTTCTGTGGAGCTGAGCGGCCAATCGCGCGTCAGCTCGGCTCTGCCACAGCGCGCGCCTGTCCAATGGGTGGCGCGTCTGGCACGAGCGAGGGGCTGGGGGTTTGTGTAGGCCCAATAGGCTGTTCAGTGCTGCCTGCCGGTGCCGGGAGCTGGTGGTGAGGAGCCTCCGCAACGACAGGAACCGGACCGTGAACCCGGAGACTGTACACACAGAGGGGCAAGACGCACAGGTGAGGCCGAGGATGTGCGCGCGGCCTGGTCCCGCTCAAATATGACTGTGATCGTAGCGGCGCGGCGCGTGTAACGGTGTAAGCGCTGTAGCTGTTGTGTTTTCTACCCAATTCACTAGTCCGACAGACAATAGAGGGCCTTTGCGTTGCTTATTTATTGATTCGGGCTGACATGTTGGCCACCACCAGCAACCGTCGCCGACAGCTGGGCAATTCCTTTTAAACCCCGCGGTTGTTCCTTGTTGTCAGCAGAAATGTGCATCGATATGTGAACCTTGATGCGCCCGCGTTTGGGTAGATTCCTCACTGTAAATGCAAATGTTGTGACGGCATCGCGATGAAGCGTCGTGCGGAATGCTTCATTGTTTGATCCACTGTCTCTAGAGGTTAAATCAGACCGAGGAGCGAGGCGCCGTGTCCAAAAACCTTCCCCTGCTTGATATAATTCAGGAGCATCGGGGTTGAAAGGGGTTTGGAAAGAGGACGGGGCGAAGTGGTGGGACGTAGTTTGGCGGGTTTAAGCGCAGCGAGAGCGAGACCGGGGGTTGATGATGGCTTTCAGCAATTAGGAAGAAACATTGCAAATGCATCAGCCATTTACGTAGCCTCCATATGCACCTAAATGGCTGCCTGGCGCCTCACAGCATCAGGAGCGCCTTGCTGGTAAGGCCGTGCTTTATTCACGTCCACTGTTTAATGAGCAGCACATAAACGCAGCGGAGTGACGGTAGAGTCCCCTGAGAAGATCAATATGAATATGTTCAGCCTGTTTTTCTGCGGATAGTTGTATGACATTACGTCCTGAGGTGTGCCCGGCATTCCCCCCAAAAAGAGGCACACTGAGAGTTAGGATTTCCCTCAGTCTTATTTCTAAGTTGGTTTAACGTGGATAACTTAAGAATAACGGTGAATAAGCCCAGGGAAGATGAGGATTTTTTATTTTTTTTTACATTTGCATTTCTTTGCTGCCATGCACTTTAGAGGTCGTGACATTGATTCCAACTTGTTCTAGTTGTCAAACTTTTGGGAAATAATTATTTCAAAGTCTTGGTTGTACTATGTCAAGGTAATAAGCTATATAAGGTATAGCCAGACTTTAATACTGCCAGCTCTACTGTCATATAGGCCTACTGGCTCCATGAATGAAAGGTCCATGCCTCTCAAGTTTGTGAATGAACTTAAGTATTCTCAATGAAGGAGACTGACAGGGCCCTCACATAGCCACACAGATGTGGTGGTTGCTGATGTGCCTATAAAAATCAAAGATAGTTTACACTTCTGACTTGTGTCATCTGGGGATTCACTTATAATGTTATATGAAGTGCAATAAAGGCAGAAGTAATGCAAAGTTAAGACATTACTGTCTATAAGCATTAGCATCATGCTCCTTTATCTTTTCAAGACAGGCATGTAATATGCCTCAGAGTTGGTTGATCTTCTGCAGAATACTATGTAACAACATGAACATAACTATGTGCAGGAGTTGGTTGCAGACTGCGGCTGCTGTCTGAGGAGTTTCTGGGTTAGCCACCAGGTGCCATGACGCTGTGTGCTGGATAAAGCAGCCACTGTTTCAAGACACAAAACATATCAGGGACCTGTATTATGGAGATCCTGAGACGCATTAAAACATGAAACAATCGGACTATATAACAGCAGGTTAAACTCATCAGGCATGACTCGGGTATGAGCTGATTCAGCATCGCAGCGATGTTAGAAATAGCCGCAAACAACTGCCATCTTTGTGACCAGCCCGCGCTGGCAATCCATATTTACAGATGCCATAGGCTTAATTATTTCCATATGAGCCACACCAAGTCTACGAAAGCTGCTCCATCGGCCGCAGTCCTTTCGCCTTGTGGCCTAGAGCCACAAAATTACCTCAGTGATCAATTTCTTCCATGTTTTAGCCTCATAAAATTGGGGAACCTATAGGTGTCATCTTACACAAATAAATGGGGAACTAGTTTATGATAGAATTACGGCGCAGTAACAACAGAAAGTATGAGTCACTGTGGTGTGTGAGTTGGCTCCCATTTGCTCCCTCTGGTCCCGTTCAAACCAGGCATTAAAATATGTTCGCAGTAATCAGATCTCCAGAGGTCGCATTCATTTCAGGTGTGCTTGAAATCTGGTGTTTAAATTGAATATACAGCTACACAAACAAAAAAAACAACATTTAAGCCCTGAAGATGACCACTTCAGGTTCAAACGCATTGACGTCCGATTTTAATCTCAGAGTGCTTAGGTTTCGTAACCTCCGTGCCCACCGTACAGTTTTTTAAGGTGTTCATTGCAACATTTCAAGAATCTTTAGCGTTGTGTCAGTAGTTTTAGGTTATAAGAAGCTGCAAAACTTTTTTTTTTTTTTTTTTAACTTTTTTTTTTTTAAAGGTTGAGCATAACACAGGGCATTCTAGGTAAGTGTTTAGAAGAACACAACATACTCAAAACATACTCAAATCAAAAACTCAGTTGTAAAGCATCTCTTACTTTAGTGGATTATGTTGAACTGAGTTGATGAAAATCCAAGTTTGCTGTATTTTTTTAAATTAATCTTAACTTAACTTTAGGATCTGTGTATAATGCGTGAGCATGCCCATGACCAGCTTAAGTGGTGAGATTGCTCTCTATGTGGTGGGACACAGTTCTCACATTGTAAAGTGATGCTCATAATCTCTGACTTCTTAGCTGCTGATATAGGCTAGTTAGAGTTGAGTAAACTAGGTACAAAAAATCCTTATAGACTGACTGACTGACTGACTGACTGACTGACTGACTGACTGACTGACTGACTGACTGCTAATCACCTGTAAACCTGCAATGGTGAAATGGGAGCCTTTCATTATGGAAAAACCTTTGTTTCAGTTCTAACAAACTATTTCCATATCACCAATAGTTGGCTTCTATGAATGTTTATTATTTTTATGTTGCATGTCCAAAAATAAATTCTACACCTCAGAAAATCCAGGACAGCTTCTTTTTTAAATCAACCACTGACAACTTTGCGGTGGTTGTGGTTTGGAGTGGACATATTGCCGTGAATTAGAATTTTTTTTTTCCATTGGTGTCTTAAAAGAACACCTTGTTCCAAAGGTATGTGGCTCGTTGATCTGAGAAGCACAGTTCCATTGAATAAGTCTAGTAGCAGTGATAGTAGTTGTCCCTAAAATACCCAGAATGCAGTTTAATTATGCATTCTCTCTGTGTTATTTGGCAGGGATTAGCCGATTGGCTAACAGCCTGATCTGAACAATTGATGTCTATGGAGATATTGATTGTGCTCCTGGCTGCCATGTTCCTCTCCGTTCTAAGATGTCTGTTACTTCTGCCTCGCGCTCACTAAATGTCTCATGTTCCAGCTGCTATTTTTCTCTCATTTGACTGGAGAAACGGTATGCCCCACCCTGTGGTCTAAAGTTGTGCACTCAGCCTTGTCCCAGTGCCAGGTCTTAGAGGAAGACATTTTCCTCTTTGTGCTCTAAAACACATGGGCCGCTGCTCCTGCCTCTGGCCCTCTGCTCCCCTTTAACGTCTCTCATTGTCATTATGCACTCTGCAGAGATTCATATTTATTCACACGTTTTCATGGGCTCTGGACAGATTCGGTCAATAATCCTCATAAGATGAGATACCTGTCCTGTTACAACTAAAATACTAAATTAGCGTACATGGCTCATTTTATTCAAACTGGTTTGTATGCGTGTGTGTCTGTTCCTAATTTTCATTCTTCATTTCATTTCATTTCATTCAGTCACAAAGTGTTCACTTGATGGCATGTGGTGCAGATATCTTAAATAGGGCAGAGTAATACTGTAGCTTAGGTTCAAATATTACAATCACAGTGTGAATAGTTGCAATTAGCAAACTCTGTCAGCTGTTATTATTTGAGAAATATAATGTCTTCTTAAAAGTGGTTCCCAACCCGGGGGGAGCACCTGGATTTGCAAGGGGGCCCGGTGCATTTTCTGGTCATAGTGTCTGGGGCTTCTAGGAAACCTCTGCTCTATACTGGTTTCCAACCTGGAGCCGTTTGCAGGGGATCCCTGGATAAATTAAATAGTTGCCAGACCTGCCAAACGTCATGCGTTTTCAAAGACATGTAGTCTGGGAGCGAGCGTGATCGCAGCGATTTGCCGGTGGGCGTGATTGACAGACGGGATCAGCCATTTAGAGAAACCCTGGATATGACGCAGTAACAAGCTGCAGGAAGCCTTTTCAGTAAACATTTACATCTGCCAATGCAACGCTGTTTCTTATTTAAAACAGACGAAAGAGCAGAAGAGAACAGTGCATCAGTCGCAGCACACGCCATCTTTAGCAACATCCGTCTCTAGGTGGATGAACTCCCGCCTCTCGGGCTGTGAGTGGTCCGATACAGCTGCCCAGACGGTTCTTCTTTTGAACCGAAAGGCGGAGTGTCTGGCTGGCCAGGCAAATTAAATATAGCTTGAAAAATTCCAGAAAAATGATTGGAAAATGAGCATGTGTGCAGAAAACACTCCGAATTGGTTTGGTTTGATTTGTTTGAAACAAATACTTATTGGCATTTATATTTCGGATTTGATGCATTTTGTAGAGCCGCTGATTTGTACCAGAGCTGTGTCTTGCACAAACAGGGGGCGCATTGGGGGCAAAAGGTTGGGAACCACTGCTCTATCAAAATATCCAGCCTCATTATATCTAATGTATGCTAGTAACCCTGAAGTTAGACTACTGCAAACGTTTTCTGAAAACATGTGATTCCTGTATTAGTTTAGCTGCAGTTCATATTTCAGCTCCTGAACAACGTTCAAATTTGCTCAGCGTCTTGAGTTTGAGTCCGGATTTTTTTTTTTTTTTTTTGTCCCAAATCGTTCAGTCCAGATAAATGCAGATTTTCTAATTTGATTGATGACATGAAAAGCCTCTTGATTTAAGTTAGTTCTTGTTGTTCTGTACTGAAGTCAGCTGTAAGTATGACAGTGCTGGACCCAGTAGGACAGTAGTGTTTCTCAAGAGGCTCAGGTCTCTTAGGCCTGTTCCCTGCTGCGCTTTGAGCCGCACTGCTTCCCCCTCCACTGCTTTGCCCTGCTACCACTGTGCATGGACTGTTTGCACGTATTTCAGCATAAACCGGTAATGTAAATGATCATGTAGTTTTACAAAACTGTATAATTGCAGAGAGTGAGATTGAGTAAGTAAACGTCTCCAATTCTCGTTAAATCATCTCATCTCAATCATCTCACCTCATCTAGTCAAGTTAATTTCACCACTACTTGTTGATAACTGAGAGATAACCGAGGTACTTCATAGTTCATTTAGATCACTTTTCAAACTTCATCACTTAATAAAATGTTTGTCTCATGGTTATCGCTGGTTATATAAACCCAGTCTAAAACAGGATTATACGAGGTCTACCTCGGGCTGAATTAGGCTGAAATAGGAGCAAACCAGCAGTGAGCAACATAAAGGCCAAAATCGTAAATAAAATTGACAAGAATTGCCACCACCATAAGCAGTAGAACAGTGTGCGGCATTCAGTTGCTTTACTTTAACGCAGTAATCAGATACATAAAATAAGCAGTGACTCTTTGAAGAACATTGTCAAGTAATGTAGACTTCATTGTCCTTGTTGGGACGCCCTTCTCCAGATCTTGAGACAGGCCTCACAGTCTCAGTCAGAATCACCTGACTGAAGAAGCATTATAACTGGTACTTATTGGTGCGTGTTTCGGGCTGATGGGGGAAACCCAGAGGAGACCCACCAGGAGACGGGGAAGAGCACGCAAACTCCACGCAGAAAGCCCCACATGTGCAGGAACTGAATCCGCGACCTTCTTGTTCTGTGTCAACTTGGAGGAGGGTCCCTCACTACATGGCTCACCTCTTAGCATTTTCTTTGTTGTTCTTTTGGAAGCTTTTTCTGATTCATTCTTCCACTGGGGCTTCCCTCTTTCAGACTTTTTGAGGACTATTGAGTTGGAGTCAAATGGTTTTAAAGCTGTAACTAATTGTTTTGATCAGATTATTATGATTATTTCTTCTTAATTATGTGTTGTTACAGATTGATTATAAGTAACGAGCAATAGGGGTGCACATTATATCAGATCGCGATGTTAGGTGAAGCCACAATATATCACAACGTCACCAAAGATCGAAAATTTCCTTTAAAAATGCACTGGATTTCCAAATTAGTAAAAGTTTTAGTTAAACATTTCCTGATTTTGTTACATTTGAGTCTTGTCGTGGAGCTGGTGTGTTTTTTTTTTTTAAACACAATTTGCTGAAACATATTGTGTTGAAATAATATCGTTATCGCAATACTGCACAGCGGTAATATGGCAAGTTACCGCAATATCGTGCAGCCCTAATGAGCAAATCAGTTGGAGAGGGTTAAAGTTAAAGCTCTCACACTAAATTATCACCAAGGAAAGAAATTGGCTCTCCGAGTACCACCAGAACTAAACCAGGTCAAAACTTATACACAATCAGAACTGAACCATGTCTAAAAAGGGATTAAACAAAGTCTAAATGGCTCTAAACCAGGACTAACTAAACGAACTAAATGTCCCAAACCTCAGTTGACACACAAATTAAACAAATACAACGTTTTAAAATGAAACTGCAAAGAAGCCGGAGTTACTACCTGAAGCAGTCCATGTAGCACCGGATATGATCAAAACACTGCAGTTTATTTGGAATGTTTCTTAATTGAAAAACGTATATATATTAGTGTAATAAGTGTCAAATTAATCAAACTATTCAATTAAATATTAGTAACCGGATTTTTTTAATGGTTTTCCTCCTGAAATCATTACAAACGCTGATGTTGTTTGCATAGGTATTTCTGGGAGTCAAGACCAGAAAAGTTTGGGAATTCCTCAGTCTTTACCAGAAAAAGCTAAAACTATGCCACTTGAGGAACTGTCTCAACTAGGTACCGTTACACAATACCAGTCAGGTATTGGAAAACAGTTCAGGTACTACAGGTACCTGTAGGTTCCTTTTTTTGAAATATTTATATTATAGAAATGCCACATTTTCTCCCAATTTTCCCCCATTTCTTCACAAATTATTCCCCAATTATTATTATTTTTCCATTTTTGCCCAATTTTTCCCAAATTTACTGTAAATTTGCAGATCTTCCACTCATTGTATTGTTTTTTCTTGTTCTAGACGAGAAATATTTTAGTACACTGTAGGTATAGGAAAAGTATCTTTCAGGTATCGGTATCAAAAACCAAGTATCGTTAAACCGTACTAAACCTGACTCTGTACACAATATATTACAGGTATAGTTCTTTTGTCAAAAACAAATTGCCTGGATGCAGTTAATAGCTGTTCTGCTGTGTTAAGTAATTGAATCAATCGCTTGTAAATTATTTAATCCTGACAGTTGATCCAAGCTGTTAGTATATGGTAAAGCACATGTGGGTCATGTGTTTACACACTCTCTGTTCGGGCAACACAATAGTAGACTCTATTATTGCATTTTTTTTACCAAACTATATCGGTATGTTTCATGCAATAAGACAAAGCAGCATCAAAAGGAGGCTAAAATTGAACTAATCATCGTTTTGTACATCTTTAAGACGTCAAATGTTTCAGTCGGATGGATGAATATATTAGAACTTGTGGCTTTATGGATATTGCTTCAGCTAATGTTGACCTATTGCCCTACCTCAATACACCAGAGCCACATGTTATAATAGATTCCTCTTTTAAAAGTTGTACAAATTACAGTATAGTACAGTTTGACCAATGAATGAGCAGGAACTCTTCTACTATAATTGTATTCACTGAATCTTTTTTTTCTCTTCTAAAATAGTCACTTCTAGTACTACAAGGCCGTGAGAGACGACTGCCAGCACTTACAACCTTTTGGTAACACTCATTCAGAGACACTTTTACCTTAAAAACCCTGGTGACAGCAGCTCTGAAGTCAATTCCTCCCAACACACAGCACCGTGAACATGTAGACATTTGGCAAAGCCCAGGTTTGAGCTAATTGGGTTTTTATTAACATTTTGAGTGGTCTCATGAGGACTCTCTGGGTGAATATTAATTTGGATGTATAGTATTGGAATGAGACGTTTCCTTTTCGCTGTCTGCTCTTTGTCTTCAGGTTCACCCCCCTCCCCCTCTCGATTGGCCCCCTACAACCCCATCACTCCCCCCGCCCCGGCCCCGTGCACACACCCACACCCCTCAGGCGACAGCAGAGCAGGAATTGATTAGTGACACGGCTTAAAAATAGACGACCGGTTGTCATGGTTACGCCCACAATGAGCTGTTGTCTAGTTTAATAAAGAGCAGCGTTGTGCTGAAGGTGTGTGTTGCTCCTTACAGGCAGGTGAGCCGCGCGCGCGTGTGCTTCGACCAACAGCTACCAGCTTCAGACGCCGCCATCTGATTGGCTGGAGTCGGCATCCCACAACTATCAAGTCTTACGCGACCAATTACAGCTCTGTTGCTATGGCCTTCGTTGTTATTGGCCTCACCGGCGTCCAAAACTCGCCATTTACAAATAATGATTGTTTTTCCCGCCGCATCTCATCTGCATCCCTGCTGGTTCCAGACGCAGTGTGTGATTGGTGCTAATCACAACGTTGACCATGTTAGCTTTAAAAAAAAGGTCTACCTTTGAATTCACGTTCTCTTCACAAATGTTTTTTTCCAGCCCAATTATAGTCCATTTTTCATGTCCTTTGAACACCTACTTTCTTTCCCAATGGCCATTTAAGATCTAGTCATTTTCAGCAAGGCAACAAGTAAAGACTTTATTATTATAGATGTTGTTTGGTGAGTTGGCCTGTGGACTTTGCTGTTGTCAAATCACTGCTTTTGTTTGGGTCTTCCCAATCCTATTATTAAAGGGAAAGTAAACATAATGATTATATGGTGCATAAAACTTTGAAAGACAGACACTTTCAAAAAGTATAATCTTTTCTTTCTGTTTTTCAGCGTTGTCAAGCTCAGAACTCTAAGTGCAGTTTAAGTTTCAAGTAAGTCCCATCGAAAAGTTCGCTTTGATATTATTCAAAGAGCACCAGCCAGGTAGCTGAATTAAATCAGGACTAGGCAAAGACAAATGGACTACTGGACTAAGCACCCAAAGCAGTTGTTTAAATTGCTCCCAATGAGAAAAACATCTTCTATGGACTGTTAGGGAGAATCCTTTGCTCGACCATGTGTGTCCATCTCACAAAGCCACGACTCAAAACTATACTTCAAATCTGTAGTTGACTTTGTGAAGGTTATGTAGAAGATGTATTTTATTTGTATGGGAAGGTCTGCTGACGGCTGGAGACATAAAAGCCTCTGAGGATGAGTGTAAAAGCACAGTTATGAACTTTACGACCTCTGTATCGTAAGACTATAGTATAATCCACACGTGCTTCCGTCTCACACCTGTTGGTTTTTTCACTTGTGTGAGTAACGGTAGCAGTACTTTTAACACAGTGGCTACAAATGGCATGCATTTGGCATTTTCTTCCTCACTTGTTAAGTTCACTAAAGCCCTATTTTTGATTTTTCATAAGGGCACAGACACTATCTCACACTTCCTGTTTATATAAAGTCCCCATTATCATAATGCTCCTCTGTATTTTAGATACAGTTCTAAAAGGAACATTAATATGACAACGTTCTTTTTTCACACCGAATATATTTTGCTGAATGCCTTCAGTTTTCTTGGCAGTAGACGAACAAACCAACACATGATTGCAGGCCTGTCTCTTAATGCAAGGAATGTGCTGAATGTGTCATAAAGGGAGGCACCTCAGGCAACATGTGTGTGAACGGTGTCCGTGTAGATTTCGACACTTTGTCCAGTCAGAAAGCTGAGCTCAATGTGACTTCAAGTTGTTCTTGTGCCATTATCTGTATCACAATGACTTATGGGAGTCAATGTTGTGTCCAGAAAACATCTTTATAAAGGTCCAGTGCTCGGAATAGAAAAGAAGTGCTCTCAGATTTTGAGAATTTGCTGTTGTTGAATGTCGTAAAGCCTGTGTGTTAACTTATAATGATCTGATGTAGCTTGTGATGTGAATATGTTTGTTCGGCTTTCATTTGTCCAGGAAGTATTTATCGTAGTGAGGCTAAATCGGCTAAACTTGGACTGGCTTGGTTGAGTTGAGGAGGTTTCGCTTCTATTCACAGAAGCTTCTTCTTACCACAAGCTTATTTGGCACGTGGTCAGTAATTCTTGACATATTTTAAATCTCTGTTATTTTCATTTGTTGTCTTCTTATTTATCTTTGCACATTAGATAGTATAGACTGTAAGATGCCCCATTGTATTCACTTGAAAGATTGAGAGAGACATTTCAGTATCATAACACTTGTATTTATTTTGAAAGTCTTTAACTGTTTTGAAACAAAAAGTGGAAAAAAGTGCTGACATTTGTATTATTGAGATGTCAAGAAGTTAATTGTGTAATTACGAGGAAAATGTGTGAGCTTATTCAAATTGCAACTCGGTGATTTAACGCGAGACAGTTCCACATGAAACTACAATTACTGATATCTCTCTTTTTAATGTTTATCTGTGTAAGTTTTACTGATTAAGGCTAATTAGATTGATTAGATAATGGCATAGTTGGCATGTTGAGACAGCTGCACACTGGCTCTGGCCTAAACCCAGACTTAGCACTGCGCAGTTAACGCTGGTGTGAATGGACGACAGGGCATTCAGGGTTGGCAGTTGGCACATGTGGTTTCCTCAGTAGCTTTAAAGCTGGTGACATAAGGACAGTAAGAGTCAGTGCAGATGCAAATTAATTTAATATCCTTACAGTTAGGCAAACGAGATTCAGACGCTCAGATCCATTATTTAAGAGTCGTATTAATTTGGTGTTGACAGGATCGAAAGGCGCGTGTGCAGAATGCTATTATTAAGACGTGTGGTTGGTTTATTGTAAGGAGGACATTTTAGCAGCAGCCATCTGATCGACAGGGCGCACTGTGCATAAAGAACATGGTGTGTGTGTGTGCGTGTGTGTGAGTGTGTGTGTGGGGGATGGGAGAAGGGAATTAAGAGTTGGCATTATGTCAGCAGAGAGCTGCCATCTCTGTCTCCGCTCTGCAAGTGTACACACACAAGCCTCTAGTGTGGGCATACAGCACAAGACAAAGACATTTCCTCAGTCCTTTACTGTATCTTCAAAGTGTCACTCTCTACTACACCTCCCTCGGATCTCTCGCACAAGTCCTGGATGCCTGCACATACATGCCTACACAGTGAATGTCCGCCGCTGATTGGCCAGTGTAACGTGGACAAATGAAGCCCTCCGCTGTAGCCACATTTAAGGGGCCCCCGAAAGTAAGCATGTGTTTATTTTTACAGTGAAAGAGGGAGAGCGGCTCGAGGAACTGGGGGAGGGTAGAGGAGCAGGGAGGGGTTTCTTTGTGGTACTTTACAGCTGGGGCATGAAAGGACCTCACAAAATCTTGCCTACTGTTGGAGCGCATTAAATATTTGGACGCCATCAATTAAACACTTTCTCGTGTAACACGGGGTCTGCCAGGCGTCTCACCGGCCGTCAGCACACTTTACCTGAGTAACTTTTGTGGGTCGGCTTATTCCAAAAATGCGTTACGAAAGCGGCCTGCGTCAGTGTCCGGCATCTTTTTTATCTCACCTTCTCATTGTCTTTTCCTTTTCTTGTTGCGTTTAGGTTGGCAGAGCCCAGAGGGGTTGGGTGGGTAGTTAGTCACGGCCCGAGGTGGGAGGGGCCTGGAGAGGGGATAGAGGGCGGGGCTGAGGACCAAGACCCGAGCAGAGCGAGTGTGCGGCTTGTGTAGCAGCTGAGTGAAACAGTCATTTTATTATGTAAAGGCAGTCGGCGATGGTGGCGGAGGGGAGAGGGGAGGAGGGAGGCAGGGGGGGGGGTGGGTGCGAGGTGCCAGTTGGTGACGTCCAGTTCAGAGCCACCCGTGATTGGCCCGTCAGCATTCTTCTAGGCGCTCCACGGCTCATTAAAGGTGGAGGCTTAGCGGCAAGGTTTTTCTGTCAGCAAATGGAGGCGCAAGTCCGCTCCCTGCTGCGTCACAAATGAATTAGAGACGAACATAGTGTCAGGGAGGGCTGTTGTGTGCCATCATTAAGACTCCTCCTTGCGCTAAAGAGGCTGCCAGAGATATGAGCCGGATAACGGAGACATCAGAGGAGTGGCAGACCCTGCATCCTTCTCCAAATCTACAATGCACTAGCGGAAATGATACGATCAGATTTGGGATGAATAATTAGGAAGCCGATTAAGTAACAAAAGGAACAATTAGACGTGCTTGATATCTTACTACTGTGAAAACAAATGCTGTAAATTTCTGTCTCAATCAAAAATACTTGTAAGATATCTGAAGATTTCCCATCCCTAGTGCTGCAGGTTTTGGCAGGTTTTATAAAGAACATTCAAAACTTAACAGTCTCTCTCAAACATGTGTCTCTCTCTAACTTTTTGTGAATAAGCTTTGAACCACAAGTAAGAGCAAACTTTGAAATTGGTGTCATTAACTCATTTCATTGGCTGGTAATGAACTGCTTACTCTTCATTATTTGCTGTATCCATCCTAACGCCGGGTGTTGCTGGAGGCAGATGGAGTCAGTGGTTGAACCCAGCTGCAGAGGAAAGTGAACAGTCCTGACTGACTGATTCGCTGCAGAGCTGGTTTAACCCTGGTCGAAGCAGGGCGCCGTGTTATCACTTTCTCTTATCTTTACTACGGACAGACAGCTTTACATAAGATGTGGGTCAGCTAATCAAAATTGAAGACTACTAGGCTTGAATTAGTTACAGATTCTTAAGATATTTCAATGACGAAATAATATGTTGTGAGTAAAGTCAATCTTGTGCTATGAAGCTTTATAGTCATAGCTGATCACTACATTATCTATAGCTGTGGTCACCAGTAGATGGTAATATACTGTATATCTTTGGCCCAGTAGAGCTCAACCTGAATTCATAGACTATGGCCTTCGGGCTGGAAATAGTGAGTTCCATGTCGCAACAGTCATGATAGACCTTGGAATAGTTGTAGTAGTAGTAGTTATATTATTCTTAAAGAAAAAAAAATGTAAAATATAGTTTACATACAGTTTTATAGTTTATTTTTTTCCCCTTGAAGAATAAAGTCTGTAAGCACTGATCTACAGTATCTAACTGACATTGATCTTTATTGGGTACTTACAGCTTTTGACATAATGGTCTCAACTTATATAGCGCTTTTCCACCTACATTAGGCACTCAAAGTACTTTACAGCAGGGATCCACTCACCCATTCATACTCTCATTCATACACCAATGTACGCAGACACTGGGGGCAATGTGGGTGAAGTGTCTTGCCCAAGGACACAACGACAGTGTGCACTTTCAGGAGGTGGGATTCGAACCCCTGACCTTCCGATCATGAGACGACCCGCTCTACCATCTGCGCCACTGTTGCCCCCATATAAAGTGTCTTACCGAGAGTCCTCTAAATTGATTAAATTTGAAAGTCTTATTTTGTCTTGTGTTCTCAGGATGGAGCGGATGTCTGAGGAGGCGCTCAGGCTCAACCTGCTGAAGAGAGGTTTGGACTCTAGTGAGCGTGATGAGGCCCTGGCCAAGCGTCTGAAGATGGAGGGCCACGAGGCCATGGAGCGCCTCAAGATGCTGGCGCTGCTAAAGCGCAAGGACCTTGCTGATCTCGCAGGTCTGGATGTGGCGGGGCCTCTGGGAGACGGGAAGGGCCCTGGAGCCAGCACCCTGCACCATCAAAGCCCGATGGGCACTGGCTCTTATGAGGAGAAGATGAATGGAAGCCTGCGACTCGGGGGACACGGAAGCCATGTTGGACAGACCAAGAATGGAAAGGAGAATATGCTGGATGAGCCAGTGGATATGAGCGCTGGGAGAAGAGGGTGAGAGCTTCAATGGTTTACTTTAAAAAGTGCAGTAAAAAATTCAAAAAACATGATAACATGATAAACTGAATGAACTGCTTTTTTTGTTGGTGAAATGGTTTCATTTATTGAGTCTGTAAAAGTTGAACGTGTGTGAACATGTGAAAGTAAATGTTTCTACTTTTCTCACAGTGATGCAGACCATGTTAGAAGAACTCCGTCACCAGACGTTATTATACTGTCAGACAATGAAGCATCCAGCCCCAGAGCAACCCCGCGCCCCGACGAGAAGATGCATCGTGTTAATCTTGAATTGTTTAAGGTACAGCCCTGTATATGTTATAAGTTAGTGACGACACAAGTTAGTTAGTTAGTTAGTTTTCATTTCAAGCACACAATGAAAAAGTGTACAGTAAGTCTTAGTGATAACTGCAAAATGCAGGCACATATCTCTGTCACTAATAGATAGAGACTGTAAAGAGATTTTACTACATTCTTGGTCATAAATTAGCCTTGACCCAGGGTAGAAATTTCTGAGTTTTCTCCAATTATGGAAGCAGGGATCATATACAATAGGACACATAACTCAATAATATCACAGTGAATTTGGCTGTGGCACAGTTTATTTTTCATAAATATATATGACTATATATAATTAAATAAAAAATGTATTCATTAAATGGTGTGCAAACTATGATCATCACTATTGCTGCTCAACTGAGTTGCTAAACAATTTTGTATAAATAATCAGAGCAATGCACACAAGGCTTGTGTCTAAACAAATGATATATTATTGTTCGCTGGTCATTGAGGCCTCTGTTTTCGCGGTAATGAGGTAGAAAATGTCACTGTTTTGTGATGCAGGGTAAGACTGGAGAGGAGAGGCAGCAGATGATCAAAGCCTTGAGAGAGGAGCTGCGTCTGGAGGAGGCCCGTTTGGTGCTGCTGAAGAAGCTCCGGCAAAGTCAGATGCAGAAGGAGAACATGGTGCAGAAGGTGAGTGTGGCTGCTTCTTTTCCACTGAAGGACCGCACGCTGCACATTGGCCATGATCAGGGCAATGTACCTCAGCATCATGAGTTCGAGTCTTGGCTCCATCAATTTTCAGCATGTTTTTCCCTTCCCCATTTCACACTTAAACTGCCCTATCTAATAAAGCCTATACCAAAAACTGTTGGAAAACAAAAGGAAGACATGGTTCCTTGCCAGTCTGTCAAGATTGATTAATTTTTATACTGATTTTAATCACTGAAGGAGAGGGCAAGTTTTAGAAACAACAATATCTGATTATTTAAATGAATTATGTGCTCCAAAATGATCTAATACTCAATAGTCATTGTTCATCTTCAGTCAAAAGGCCACAGAAAAAGAGATAAAGCTGGTCACATTAAAGGTATGACTCTGTATAAAGAGAATTTGAGGTTTTTGGGTGTTTTTTTATAAGACCGTTTTATAAATGACACTTTGACTCTCAAGAGTAACGTTTATGTGAATGGATTATAAAATTATACTGATCATGCATTAGACTTAATTTGTGCTTTTCCAGATGCACAAAGATGCTTTTGCAATTTTGCACACTATTCATTCACACTATACTTGGTGGTAAGCTACTATCACAGCCACAGCTGCCCTAGAGTAGACTGACTGAAGTGAGGCTGCCAACCTTCATTAGGCTGCTTCGGTAGGCTCCTTCGGTAGACTAATTCGTGAGGCTCCTTTATTAGGCTCCTTTATTAGGCTCTTTCGTTTAGACTCCTTTTGTTAGGCTCTTTCGTTAGACTCCTTTTGTTAGGCTCTTTCGTTAGGCTCCTTTATTTGGCTCTTTCGTTAGGCTCCTTTATTTGGCTCTTTCGGTAGGCTCCTTCGGTAGACTCCTTTTGTTAGGCTCCTTCGTTAGGCTCCATCGGTAGGCTCCTTTGGTAGACTCCTTTTGTTAGGCTCCTTCGTTAGGCTCCATCGGTAGGCTCCTTCATCAGACACCTTCGTTAGACTCCTTCGTTAGACTCCTTCGTTAGGCTCCTTCATTAGGCTCCTTCATTAGGCTCCTTTGGCAGATTCCTTCGGTAGGCTCCTTCCGTGGACTCCTTCAGTGGGCCCCTTTGTTAGGCTCCTTCGTTGGGCTCCTTGGGTAGATTCCTTCGTTAGGCTTCTTCGGTAGATTCCTTCAGTAGACTTTTTCAGTAAGCTCCTTCGGTAGGCTCCTTCCTTAGGCTCCATCGGTAGACTCCTTCAGTAAGCTCCTTCGGTAGACTCCTTCCTTAGGCTCCATCGGTAGACTCCTTCAGTAAGCTCCTTCGGTAGACTCCTTCAGTAATCTCCTTCGGTAGGCTCCTTCCTTAGGCTCCATCGGTAGACTCCTTCAGTAGGCTCCTTTGGTAGGCGGTATGGTCAAAAGGGGTCTTAAGTATTTGCAGTGGCCGTGGAGAGGGTTGCATTCGTGATCTGTGGAGTCAGCTGTTTGTAGTTTGTTGACAAAAGTAGTCAACTATAAATCTCTCATCATGCAAAACTGGGGATTGATGCTAATACTGTTAATTTCTTGTTATTTTAAAGTCAGGCGATTAATTTAATCATATCATTTTAACTGGATTTTTGTGAGTTAGCTATAAGTACATGCAAATTGTAATGTCATGCTACTTCCTTGCTTTACAAAGTATGTTACCCTCATTTAGCCATATTTGGTCAGTTTCACAAATAATTAGAAATATTTGATGGCTAATAATTGTACATGTTGTGATCAGGAGCTTTGTTGTGCCTGCAGGTGCCTGTGGTCCAGAATGCTACATCTGCACAGCCTCCACCACTGCACAGCTCTTCAGGACTCAGTAAGCTGCCTGTGCGCCCCGGCATGCACAACCCAGAGCCCCAGAACCTACGCTCTGCTCAGGTATACTTTCATTTATTATTAGCCATCACATTATGACATGTGTAGCCTCCACTTAAAATGCCAATATTTTAATTCTATTTCCATATTGTTGATTTTTATTTTTTTTTACAACTATACAACTGTTAATTGACATATCCTTGTTTTACAATCAGTGAGTATAATGTATATATGAGAGGTTTGCAGTGGTTAATGTGGGAAATGTTTCAAGAGAGAAAGGCACAGCAGTGATCTGGTGATTGATGGGTTAGATTGGGGGGTCAAGGTTTATGTTAGTCAATACAACAGATGATCAAATTACTGTTATAGTGAATCCTGGGTCTGCAAGAAAGGCATCCGAGTAGGCAGTGTATTAGTTAGTATTAGTGTAGTAATTAGTTTGTTACTGGTACAGCAGGTAAGTACTGCTCAACATGTCCAGTGGCGCTGTATAATATTTTTTTGCCATATGGATTTTCACCTTCTAAGCGTTGTCCTTGCAAGTGTGTCTTGCTAAATATTGGGTGTAAATTGACTGACAGATCTAGAGCAGGCTCTAGTTGTCATTATGGCGTTTCCTTCTGCTGAGGTCTTTATTCATGCATGGCATAGCCTCACTCCTCCATTTCATGATGAGCAGTATTAAATATTCAGCACATCTTTGTGTTTGTGTATAGAGAGCTCTTTGTGTAGTGGATCATCTTATTGGATAAAGCAGAGTTTATTGTGTATATGCTGCCCCCTGGTGTCCACAGAATGACACTATGTCGACCAGAGATCAGTCAATTGTACCATCTTGTCTATGGTTTTCATTAATATTTTATTTCATAACCTCTAAACCTTAGTTATTCTGTGCTCATTGTGTTAATTAGTTTGTGCTTGGTTGTTTGCAGGGTCACACAGTCATCAGGTCAGGGGCCAATGCCAACCTGCCTCCAATGCTGATGTCTCAGCGAGTGATTGCACCTAATCCTGCCCAGTTACATGGTCAGAGGGGACTGTCCAAGCCCGGCATGGGCCGCTCCAGCAGCATGGCTAACGCAGTCAGCTACCAGGTTTGAGTGCCTTCAAATATACATCTTTGATTTGTGTGCAATTGACAAATGTATTTATTAATCCTTTTTAAAAAAGTGTAACGTTGTGATGCCATACACAGCAACAAGAATTATTATGGAACTTTTTTTTAAATTCTTTGTACTTACAACAGTAGTGAACTTCTTGCCTGAATCAAACCTGAATGCTCAGAGGTAGATCAAAAATATCAGAGTACAAGTATTTTGTGGGCAATCCTTGTCACCTGTGCACTGTTAAGTGTCACTACCACTACCTGTGGACGTCCTTCAACCACACCTCCCTCTCATCACCTCAGGAACTGCAATCCTACAAGCGTTCAATTTTACACAGTTTGGATAAATGGTCCCAAAATCTCCCTTCCATAATAATTCTCCACGCAGTGTAGACAGACGTTTATTTACATTTTCTATGTATTTAAACTTGGTGCTGCTGTGTCTTCGCACAAATCATTAGGGTCAATCCAGAGGTATTAGAATTACAGCATCGCTACAATAATAATAGATTTTATTTACTGCCAACAAATACAAATGTAACAAAACATTCACAGCAAAAAAGAAACACTGAAGCGCAAGTGCTACAATCCTCACGCGGGACACACTAACCTCGTTGAGACAATGTATAAAACAGATGTGTTTCTCTGGGCAGGGTGGTCAACAGGTGTCTTCTCAGCACTCCAACTCCAGTGCCATCTACATGAACCTCGCTCACATGCAGGCGGCAGCAGCGGCTGGAGCAGGCGCTCTGGGCGGAGCTTCTGCTGTCAGCCCGTCCACCATAACTGACCAGGCCAGCAGCCAAGCAGCAGCCAAACTGGCTTTGAGAAAACAGCTTGAAAAAACCCTCCTGGAGATCCCTCCCCCTAAACCCCCAGCCCCCCTCCTTCACTTCTTGCCCTCTGCAGCCAACAGTGAGTTCATCTACATGGTAGGACTGGAAGAAGTGGTGCAGAGTGTCCTTGATAGCCAGGGTATGTATCCATAAACACTTAATTTCCATGAAGCATTACCATGCACAAGGTTTAGCAAGCGTCTGTTTTGGTGTGGTAGGTAAATTCAGAGGGTCCTTGTCCCGTATGGAGCCATTCTACTGCGCCCAGTGCAGAACTGACTTCACACCTCACTGGAAGAGAGAAAAGAGCGGAAGAATCCTGTGTGAACAATGCATGACATCCAATCAGAAGAAGGCTCTAAAGGCTGAACACACCAACCGACTGAAGAACGCCTTTGTTAAAGCCCTGCAGCAGGAGCAGGTCTGTCTTCTCCATCGTAGAGCTTTTGATTTATGCTCAGTTGATATCAAATTTGGGGCAAAATATTTGAAAATTATAATTTTTCTAAAATCTTCCTGGAATTTGGACCAAAGCTAAACTTCTTTCTATAACAGGAGATCGAGCAGAGACTGCAGCAGCAGGCCACGCTCTCCCCCAGCTCCTCCTCGACAGGCTCCAACTCCTCAAAGACCGACTCAATGCTTCGACACCACGCACTCCGCCAGGTACTTCACTGACTGTACACCTAAAGTTCCTCCACATTCAATTTTGTCTGTCTCTAATGTCTTGGTGAATGTAGAGGCTTCATGCTTGATCAAATGAGGGAGATGGAGTTGTACTTTATAAAATAAGGCAGTAGTTCTAACCATTCTGAAAGAAATTGTGATACTTGACTTCATGCATTTTAATTTGAGATCATTTCATTTTGCTTTAGTAATGCATTTAAGTTTGGTGTTTCTGGTTCAGTTAGACATAATTTAGTCCAATTTAGACCCGGTTTAGTTGTGATTTGATGTTGATTTAGGCCTGTACGTCTTGGAAGGTTAATATATGAGGTGGTACTTGGTGTAAAAACTTTGAGAACAACTGCAAATATGGTGTATCTGCGTCCTTAGGCATCCCAGCCTCAAGCCCAGGCGTCCCTCCAGCGAGGTCTGTCGAACTCTGCGCGGGGCGTCTTGTCTAATTTCGCCCAGGCCTCTCAGCTCTCTGTGGCCAGCAGCCTCATGGGTATGACTAGTGCCAAGCATTGTGGCAGTGGGAGTAGCAGTAGCAGCAACCGGCTCCAGCATGACAGTCATCGTCAGATATACAACATCCCAGGTAATGGCCACTGCCTCAAAGCATAGCACCCAGTGAGTCTGACCCTTCTGCATGCGCTAATGTGTCTGTGCCACTCCACAGGACTAAATATTGCATACCTGAACCCAGCGGCTGTCGGCGCCCACAAGAGCTCCAGCCTTGCAGACCGGCAGAGAGAGTACCTGTTGGACATGATCCCACCACGCTCCATATCTCAGTCCATCACTGGACAGAAATGAGCCCGTTTATCCTCTGAGCCACACTAAAGCACTCCCAATCAGCCAAACCCCAGCCTCCCGACGCATGCAGTGCCTGTCGTGTGCCTACCTAACCACCCCATCAGTTCCTACTCAAAGTCACTGAATTGTCCAGGCATTTCTTCAAGTTCTTTACTGGAGTTAAAATTATTTGTCCATGTTATAATTCTGACCCAAACCCCATTATTCTCATTCTTAGTAGCACTATTATTATACTTATAACCATGTTTTTTCCTCAGTTACTATTGTACTCACTATGCTTTCTGTTTTGTTTTCATTTTTTGCTATACTATCACTTAACTTTTTGAAGTGATGGTGAATCATTGTAGGTCTGCTCAGACCATCGTCATATAGGATGTCTTCTCCGCTCTTACAGCTTCAATGAGTGTTGTTAGGAACAAGATCAACAGGGTGCATTCTGGTTGCTATGCAACATTTAACAATCTGAAAACATTTGACCATTGTGTTTATTTTTTTGAGTTTATCACTGTCAAAGTGAACAGAAATCGACTATTTGTTAGTGACTGCCCACTCTGATTTTAAGGAAACTGAAAGGCCATCAAGAGTGCCAACTTCGTTTCTTACAGAAATCCTGTTTTATAGTGACAGCATCAAAGCTTGTCAACTGGAATATGCATCAACATGATTCCTGGATGGTACAAGATTTTTTCTTCTGTGTCTGTTTGCCTCTTGTTCAACATGGCAATGTTATGAGAGGGAGTTTCTGATGGATGTACCATCTGGATGTCACTCAAGCTGCTCAGTAGCAGCAGACCTGCACAGCCCAGTGCTCGATGATCTCTTAAGGAAACTCATCAGTGTTTACATGAGCAGTGGTGTCACTGAGATCGTCACCTCACCCTACAGGCTCCGCCCTCTTTTTTCACGCACCTTTGCTTGTCCAGTTTGCCCAGTATGCACGGACTGGCCCTTTGATCTCAGAAGCTCCTCTTGGCATATGTTCTTTAAAGGACTCCAATCAACAGGTGTTTGCACATCGGTGCACACAAAGTACTTAAAGCCTCTATTTCTGGGCTTGACTTTATGTAGATTTCTTTATTTTTATTTTTATTTCTTTTGCCCTTGTCTTTTTTCAATGATTTTACTTTTTGCGGCGTCTCTCCTTATGAAGGGGCAATCCTGAAAGGAAAAAGTCCCTGGAGACGGTAATAATCAACAGCTGAGGACAGAAACTATTGAAATATCTGTATGAATTATGTATAGTCACTTAGATTCAAAGAAAATGTGGACTTTTTATCTTTTGTGAAAGAGACATGGATCAATCATTGTGTGTATATTTATACACACAAATTGCCTCACTCCAGAGGAGCACTTTTCATATTTCCAATTGGAAACTTTTTTTTTAAGTAAAGAATGTTACAATTAAGTCCAATTAAGGTCTGGGTGCAGAGTGGATTGTGCATTGTACCATGTATAGAGGATGAATGGTTTTATTCTTTGTCTTTGCAGATGTTGGATCTTGTGTGTTGAGAGAAAACGGGGTCTGATGTCCCAACTACAGCACAAATTCACCCCAGAGTCCCATTTACCCAGAGTCCTGACCGGAGCAATAACTCAATAAGCAACTTCCCCACACTGTCTAATCAATGCATGTGGCTCCCCACCAGATAGCCTGTTTTACAATGAGATTATGGTCATTTACATAAAACAAAAACGAGGCTGGCAATATCAAGGGCTGGCCTTACAGCAGTGCAAGCCTTATTCAGTATTTGCTCTATGATTTCTTATTTGACTCCTACAGATATTGCCAAAGTCAAGATTGATTTTGGTGGGTATAACCATAATAATACAACTCCTTTATATATTGAAAGCACTTAAATAGGTTGTAGTTTAAAATATTCAAGTATTATAGACAGTGTGGATGCAGTTCCCCTTATCTCCACTAGGCTGTGTGAGTGTATTAGTATTATACAGGCCTGGTGGGACTGTGGGGTGAAATACACTGACCCTGTTATGTTCAGTATGAATCAACAAATGGTGGGCTCATGTTTATTTAAAATCTGCCGGGAACAGGTTAGATATGTTTAATGGCCACACACAAACACATTTGTTGTAGCCAAGCCCAGTCAACATGGTGACACTATGGTGCTGGCTAAGAAGTCACTGCAGTTTATTTCCTGTGCATGTGCACAAACAAGAATGTATGACTTTTGTTTACTTGAAAGCAGCTCGTCTGGTATTTTACCTCTAAAACCAGCATGGACAGGTTTTATTGTGGCGCTAAAACCTGATGTTGCTTTAGAACAGTGGCTCTCAGTTGGTGTCGCTTCGGGACCGGCCACATCAAAATATTCATTTCTACTTTTAGTAAAAACATTGTGCAGTGTGGCCCGTTTGTAGTATATTTATATCTAAATACAGTGTTTCTCCGGAGAGTTCTGTTAATACAAACATTGATCGTTACAATTGATCAGCAGTCATCAGACAAAGGCATGGGACCCACTAAAAAAGACAGTAACCCACTTTTGGGTCCGTAAGCACCTGTTGAGAACCACTGTTTTAGAATCAGATCAACTGGACTTTTGACTGTTGGAACTGTCTTTCAATGTTCAGGTTTCTCAGTATTTCCTCTGTACCAATGCCACGAGAAATTATGATAGTGTTGTTAAGCCGTGATCATAAAAGCTGGGCCTTGGCTCTACAGTTGTGTTATTGTGTGCTCTGCAGTTGTTGGTACTGGTTTGTCAGGATGAATAGTCTGGTTGAAACGGCCCAGACCTGTTGATAAAAGCCTCACCTGATGTTCACATCCCACTAGAAACTCAGATTAGACCCCAGGTTACACCTTTTATTTTCGGCCAAGAAAAAATAATATTGGCGTAAACGAAACTAGTCGGAATCAGATTCCACTATTTCTTCTTCAGTGTAAAGTTTTACTCGCTCTCTATTTGGTTTTCGCAATGCACTGTTCATGCATCTCGTTCAGCCACGAGCTGAATTAAAACCCCTTGTCTCCTGCTTTTCTGTAGATGCATCAACAAGCTTTTTATTGCAAATGTGATCAAATCTCAACTTAAGTTTTCAAAAGTTTTTCTTTCTTGTGTATTGAATGATTTGCTTTATTTTTATTGCAGTTTAAAAGAAACAAATTTATTGAGTATGAAATAAATGACACGATATTTGCTAGGTTTGAAGTAATAAGGACTTATTGTACATAAACATTTTTCCTCCCTTGTACTGAAAAAAAGAAATGAAATTGTTGTATATTGTGTAGAAAAGCAAACAAAAAGCCATGAATATTGTGAATCTTGTCATTTCGTTTTGTGATCACTGTGTAATATTGTGTAACATATGTGCAAAATGTTTGGGATTCTTTTTCCTCCGGCTTTTGAAAGCAATCTCCCTGAATGCATTTGCTTTAGTGAAAGTCTGCTGGATTATACATCGGTTCAGAGACTAAATTTATATTTCACACTTCACCAGATCATCCTCTCGTGACCAGTCTTTCTCAGATTAACTTTTCTGAACTTCATGACAATGTCCATGGTCACATGTTTTCTCAAGGCTGTAGGGGTACAGTGTTACATTTATTTGGCTGAGTAGAGTGTGACCATGTGACCATAAGAAAAATAACTTGTTTCTGATTAAACTGTTGCGTTCAACGCTCTGAATCACCAGTTCCCAACCACCAGCTATTTTACATAGTTTATAACTTGTACATTTATTTGGTTTTGTCTGATATATTTCAACCAAACATTGAGGAAGACACAATTTTTTTTAAAAGTTGACTCTTTGATGTCATGTTGCTTTGCTTACATCAATCCTGACCTTTTGCACATAGTTGATATTTAACAGTCTCAAAAATATTAAAAGAAAATAATGCTGTTTGAATACTGCCAGTTGTTTGCCAATTATGCATTGATTGAAAAAAAAAAAAAAAAAAGCTAATTTTGGAGGAAATAACTTTGTAATATTTATCTCTTGCAAGCTATGTTTAATAAAGGTCAAAACAATTTGCTTTCATTTGTGACGTCTTTGCTCCAAGTCATAATACTGTATCTGTACACTTGTTTTTACAACCAGCACAGACTGAATGGGCGTGTTTGTCATGTCATACACTGCACTTTGTGGAGACGCATTAATAGGTGAAGTGAAAGTTTTTGTCAGCAATTGATTGTTCGATCAAAGCAAAATTGAAAAATGTGTAGTCTGCGTGTGACGCTCCAGTCTTTCATCTTTATTTGACTCCAGTAAAAGAAGTCACCCAGATAATTACTCCAGCACATTACAAGTTAAACAAAGGTGCTATAATACTACTTCACTGTGAGTATTAACCTCTTAACCCCCACCTGAACTGAGCACATTTTCTTAAGTTTGGCTTTACCCAAATCTTCTTCTTGGGGAAAAAGAAAAATGGGGAGGAAAATACAACAAAAGATCGACGTAAATGTGACAAAAAATCTATGAAAAATGGACAAAAATGCGACAAAAAAGAGGTGAAATTCCTGTGATTAAAAAAACGATGAAAATGTTACAAAAAAATGACAAAAAGCCATAAAAGAGCAACAGAAAAGTGACAAAATATGTGTGACGAAAACGCAACAAAAAAGCAATGAAAAAAAAAGTGAGAACAACACGGTCGCAATGTGAAGAAAAAGATCAGTTGGGATGAGTTTTGTAGGTCTTTCAAATGAAAGCCAAGACATACACAGTCTCCGGTTGAGAAGGTTTTAGATTTGGGCAAAGCCGAACGAGAGAAAATGTGTTCAGTTCAGGTGAGGGTTAGGTAAATGTGCATAAAAGTCCAATAAAAGAATGTAAAAATAAATACATTCACAATCATCTTCTTTAGAATACACCATGAAATTAGACAAAACAAAGAATTCTTTTGAGGAGAAAATGTATTAAAGGTTCAATGAATTTGGAGCTGTGTTTCTCTTTCCTTTCATTTCCCCTAAAGGTTCTGCATGAGGCGGTTTACTACAGAAAAAAAACAAAGCAAAAAACATGTGAAAGCGTTGGTTTTTCGGTGTATGTAAAGGAGCATACCAGGAATAAACACTCTGATGGTTCACTGTGTCCTGGCCACAAAGGGAAAGCTTGCACAACTGTACATCTGAGTGTGAGTCTGAGACGCCTCTGACTCATGGGAGATTTCCAAATACCCAAGGTTACAGTGCTTTTCAGGAAGTAAATAAGGTGCAGTGCAAGACGTGGCCACAGACAGCGGCAGAATACACCCAGTGGGAAAGGTCAGGCATAGGTATTAAAACGTTTACATTAAGCCGATTATTGTGAGTTTTTTTATATGTGTGTTTATTTATTTACACTGCCTGACCAAAGAACAAGTCGCCTTCGAGACTCAAGTAACTGCTATAATCTGGGGTTGCTGCAGTGGGTCAGGTCTAGTTTCAGCAACACTGACTACCTGAGTATCCTGAATGACCAGGTTACTTCATTAATGAATTTCTTCTTCCCTGATGGCACAAGCAAGATGACAATGTCTGACAAGGATTCATAGTGCTCATAGTGAAAGAGTGGATCAGGGACATCCCTGTATTTATTGTTTACTTTAATCATCTGAGCCAGTGTTTTGAGGGATATGGGTAAACCTGGGTGTACATGAGCACTGCGCAGACGTTACTTGGAATTATTTCAGATTTAAAAAAAAAAGATGAACAGTGTCACTCTATATAAAGGGCAGTTCTTTCACACTCTGGGGACTGCTTGCCTAACTACTTCCAAAACATTTGTGGAAAAGCAAACCACTGTCCATTATTTGTACATTTAATGGGCACAATTGTGAACCCTGTAAATTCAGATACAAGAGTTTTAAAAACAGATATATTAGTTGTCTACTTTCTAAAAAACGATAAAGGAAGTCACTAACACGGAAGGGAACATTGGTCAAGATGTGAGGGTTGCCGGTTCACTCCATGCCTGGGAACCTATACTGTTGTCGTGTCTTTGGATATATTTAACTGTTACTTTGAAAGTAACAAAACTCCGCCGCCCAAAGGCATTTGGTCGAGGAGTGGATATGTGCCTAAGTGTTGGGAGAGGCCCTCAAATAGACTGTAATGATGAACACTTATAATCATTTGTCTGGCCCGCCAAGCTACATACCTTTCCTATTCTTTACAATGGCATACTTTTACAGCACAGAAAGCAAGAGTGAGTGGCTGCCCAGGCTAAATAATCATAAAGAGATTATCAGCCCAACGAGATGGCAAAAGATTCCAAAGTTTTTATATTCAATCCTTTACTGACCAATTTGCTCAGATTAACCTTTGACCTTGTTCTTCCATAAGCCCCATTCTTTAAGATCACAGTGTCTTTAGACGTCCAGCCCTGCACTCGTGATCCCACGTGGCTTTGACTTACATTTCCTGGTTAAGGTCATTTAGTGGTTACTCTCGTCTCAAACTGACAATCAGAGCAAGTTGTTGACTCAAGGTGCAGCCAGCCACTCCCCTCAGTCAGCCGCCCGGTCCAATCCCACAGGCTGCTCCAACAGGCCCCTGCATGCAAATAGACTCCGGAACAAAACCTACATAGTGTTCCATAGACTATGGCGTCATACTGTAACTTGTCTTTGTCCCGACCTGTTTACCCCACACAAGACTGTTGATGTTGAAAATATTATTAAGGAAAGTGTAGGTTGGGAATGCAATGTTCAGCAACTTGAAAAAGAACAAATTGTTTTTTTTGTCTTTTGTCACATTTGTCGGTCCAAGCATTGGATGGGCTACCGGTTGTTTGTTGTAATTTTGCTTTGGGCTCTGTTTTTTACTTCAACTGAGCCGAGTGGAACTGTCTAATGTAATTAGTCGTAATAACTAGGCACGAATGGAGGGGGGTTAGGGTCAGGGGTTAGGAACGGCATATACATTCACTCACACAGATCTCACACATATTTTTAGAAACTAGAAGGCCTTGGCTTTCAAATGAGGTGTCGCACTGGCATATAAACTGTCTGGTCAATACGCTTTTAGATTTGGACATGCATAATTGCTAACCCTAAAACTAACCCTAGCCCTAAGGTGGCAGGTAACAGGTTAAAGGTGATGGTAAAGGTTGTATCGTCTTGTGTGTGTGCTGAAGGGCATGTGGCCCCAAACGTCACATAGACCTAACTTAATGGTGTAAGAAACTATTAAAAAATTGGGAGCTTTCACTGCTGTGCGGACCCTTACTTTAAATCACTGTATTCTCATTTTGGATCCAGTGCGCAGGTTTCACAGCCTTTGCATGTGCGTGCCTATGTCTTTTTAGCCAATGGTTGTATAGCCTACAACATTAGACTAAATAGAGGTACAGTACACCTAAAAGTAAAATGGAAAACTGTTTCAGGTTTGACAATAAGACATTTTGGCTCAAGCCCCATCCGTGATCTGTTAAACTAGTGTTTACAGTCTGTATACGTCATGAACACAATGGTCCCCCTGAAGTGGAGAGAATAAATAGCTGTCATAAGTTGACATGAACAGCATGCATGCCTCGTGCGTGAACAAAAACCTCAACCAATCACAAAGCTCAGGCTCATGTTCAGCCAATGTGGTCTAGACACAGGGATAGTGTTTGTAATGTGGGATGAATTTAATGAATCACTCCAAGCAACATCAGGCAATAAAAGGGCTGGGATAAAGATTGAGAAACTCCACAGCGACATGACTGACTCAACTTATTCAAAAGATCCTCCAGTGTCATTAGTTTGTTCATGGATTAATCACACTCAGTTGTTTACTTGCTGAGGTGAAGGTGAGCACCTTCGGGCACAGTCGCAGTGGAACACCATGTTGTGTTATGGTGCAGTAGCAGAACAGGTTTGTTGAGAGTTTACTTAACAAAACAATGGAGCCACAGGACCATGAGACTGACCCAGGATGAACTATTCATAACTCAATCATGTTATTTCTAATCAGAGGTTTTCTCAAGAACAAGAATAAATGAATATCCAAATCTCTGGATATTTGAACATTTCCCCCATGCTCTTTTGTGTATCTAAACCAAATTATGTTTTGTGTTTGCTGCCATACTGTAATCACATGATTACTCAAGTGCATTGTACAATTTATTCCAAACATCAACTCTAACAGAGTAAATTAATCAGCAAATATAAAATTATAATATATTTTCTCGCAAAGTGACTCCGAGCCCAAAGGTCCAGTTTCTTATTGGGTCCAGGTCTCCAGCACTTATTAAAATGTGGACCAAACTTAACACATACATTATATTGTCTTCAACTAAACTTTTATAATAATTCATGCTTTTCTAAAAGACGGTATTTGTTAGGTTGGAGAGGGGGTTTGAGTTGTCAGTGTGTCCACTTAAAGATTAAGGGTAACACATTATGGACATTTTGGGGTGGGTATTTTGCTCGAATGTTCTGGTAGTGTCGACTTGTCCATGATGTAACCTATACTGAGTAATGCTAGTGTTATCTCAGTGTCTGGGCCACCTTGGAGGGTATAGGATGACAGATCACATACTGCTCTCATAATGCATCTTTTACATATGTGGCTGGCATGTTTATGAAGAGCCACACCAGCAGCTCTTTGGCTTGACCATATCGTGTTCGCAGTTGTGAAATGAAATTTGAGTGGGTATCTAATAATATCAGTGTTGTGTCTGCACAATCACGAATTATCTTCCATTTATTATAGTGCCTCTGTTCTGAGATAACTTTAGATCACTCTGTTTTATTCTCTTGGTTAGACTTGGGTGTTTGGGCTATTTGTATGTCGAGAGCCTTACACGGGTATAAGCCCCTGTGCCCACTTGCTATTCAAATCATGCTGTCATCCTTACTATGAAAAGACTGTAAGAAAAGCCTAAGTTCCTTGAGCCGTGCATATATTTTCAGCCACATCACTTTAAAAAAATATATATATCTTGTATTACACTGGAATGAAAGTAACCAGTCATAAATACAGACCAATATTTATCCATTTTTTTTAGCTAATAATTTTGAATACTCTTTAGATTTCTACTAAGTATATAATGTTGTTTTGCACTGCGGAGTTAAAGTGGAATTGTGAGGCAACACTTTCCTCTGTGTTTCTTGGAAAGCAGGTTCTACACAGACGCTTATGTAAAATATTTTCCAAAACATGTGTAGAGTCTGATAATAATAGCATTTGCCACTGACCATACTGTTGTGTTAGCACCATGCTCTCCATCCTTTACTCACTAGCACTGCTGCTAAATGCAAATGGTATGTGCTGCCTGGACAAATGTGTGGTGCGGCTTCTCAGTTATCAGGGTCAGGTCTCCTCTGCTGCACGCCAACACGTATTCTGGTCAAAGGCCTGCTGAGATTGGCAAGTTTTCACTGCACATTTCCGCTTATGAATGCATGTGTTGAAAATAAAACAATGGCATGTTCTCGATAAGCAGGGAGTCAATGCATGAGGTCAAGTGCGAAAAGCAGAAGTGCACATCGAAGCAACATCTTACAAAAGTGTGCAAGACTTCTGCTGTGTTGTCCCTGCGAACCTGTACGCTCTTTAAGGTCCTGGCCGTATGTCCAATGGTATTGATGGCCTGCAAATGTCCATGACCCAGTTACAAAAATATATCACTTTTTTCAGTTACTAAGGGAATTACTTTCACAAAATACAGTTATATATTTGTCATTACAACTCAAATATGATCAGACCACATCAAGTTGGATGTTGGTGTATAAGATCTGCAGTTGTGTGTAGCAAATGTCGCCAAAACAAATCACAAGAGAGCAAAGGAAAAGGAAATGTTTGACTGCATTTTTGCTCAGTGGCAGCATTTTGACTATTTTCAGTTTGTATTTTGCCAAAAGTAACTCAGAAGTAGCTCATTTTGAAACAGTAATATGTAATACAAACTAACTATTAATATATTAATATACATTAATATAGAATTTTAAAAAAAAGAAGAAGTGTAAAGTAACTTGCCCATCACTGTCCCTTAGTCCATTTCCCCTTTGAACTCTCCCCCACTTCTAAATACAGTTTGTTGTGAGCCTTCTACAGTCCACAGCAGGCGCTGGTGCCACTCAAACTAAACTTGCACCATGTTTGCAATTGTAAATACACAACAACGACTGACCATCCCGTTGACGTGATCTTTATAACAGTCCTTGTGCCAGAAAACACATCCTGATTCACCACTAAGGGATATTTGAGCCAAAATCCAGTGAGGCCATCTTGAAATGTATAGGTGTAGTGACCTTTAAAGGCGCCATTGTCACAATACTGCCCTGTTAGTGTGCAGTAATTTAATGTCAAATAATTGAGATGATAAAACTGCAAATCACTCACATTTAGGCTCATAAATGGAAGCAAAATTTTGTGTTTTTCTTTTCAAATAGCTATTTAAATGTTTATAGTTATTTCATGTTCACATCCAAATCAGAGAAGTGTTTGGGGGCTCACCTCCTTCACATGAAACAAACGCAGGACTTGATATCAATGGGTTCAACATTGTATGAAGTATTGTAATTTAATATTCGGACTGCAACGCATTGGATTTGAGGTGAGAAATCGTGAAATGCACGGGAAGATTGAATAGGAAACAGAAAAAATCCTCCAAATGTTGATTTACTGTTTTAGAATTAAGTCAGCTCTGGAACCTTTGTCTACAGTCACCTCATTGGACAAAATATAATTTCCTTTGAATAATTTTCCCTTGTAAGTCGAAAATGTATTGTGGTTATGGACTGTCACCAGTCTCAAACCCATGTCATGAGGTGCAGTTTATCTGTATGCAAAAGGAGATAAACACATGAGTAGAATTGTCAACAAAACTTTATTACGAAACCCATAGGGTGCAAATACAAAAATAATTGGTATAAATGACACATATCAAACATCTCTTCTTAAATCAGTCTTGAACAATGATACAACGCCATAGAAATACAACAGCTGATACCACCTAAGAGGTAGTTCTCACAGAGAAATGTTGCTCAAGCACAGCAAAACATCATCCGCATAAGTGCCTTCTATGACCTGGAAGTATAAACATTTATGAATCATTTGTTTGGCACTTGCAGCATAACTATCAGAACAGCTTAACGACACAGGATCTGAAAATAACATGCAAGGCTTTTGTACAGAGATATCACTCTTACATGATCCAAACAGCAGGCAATGCAGCAACTTGAAAAGTGCAAATAAAATATAAATGCTCAAAAATAAGTGCCATATGTACAGTACATTAGTTACAATGGGAATCCTTTTTTTCTTTGTTTGCTTGATTTCACAAGCCCTGCATACAAAGCATTTTTACAGTAACACATTGTTTTCACTGAAATCCCTTTCCATACAGGCTGGAATGCAAAAGCATCAAGGTAGTGTTAGGCCATGTCCTTGTGCTCAAAATTTATCCTCACTTTTCTGCCCTCGAACAGCTCAGCGTCCCAATGGGACATTGTTGCAGTCCGCCAACATCAGCTGTATAGCTGCAGGCCCAGGCGTGAGAATCAGCAAAGACAAACGCACTCTAGAGCTGGAAGTCTAGAGCTGGAAGACAGAACAAGCAAGCCCTTTCTCCTGGTCCTGTGTCCATCTAATGTCCAAGGGAGTGCATTCTTTTGCTCCTTCTAAGTGCTTCTTTTACGGTCCCTTGTACTGGACCAGTTTGTCCATTAATGTTCAGCACACAGGCAGCATGCAGGGGTTGCTATTATACCCCTCCTCCGCCTAAAATAGAATAGAAAATTCATTAGATCACTTACATAAATTCAATTTATTAGCAGAGTCCTTTGTAAACACTTACCTCTGTGTAAGCCGGCGGCGTGGGATACTCGAAGTGTGGCGGGTTCATGAAAATAGGACTGTCATCATCAGCATCAGTGTCATCCAGCAGTGGTGTGAGCGGCTGGTCAAGGCTGCAGTCCCTGGAGATGTCACAGTAGCTCGGGGGGTTTGAGGGCATGCGAAGGGACACCCAGCTTTGGGAAGAGTTGCTGATTGAACCCTCTTGACTGCTCACACTGTTGCTGCGGCTGCCCAAACCGGCTGTGCCAATAACCAATGGCAGCTCCAGGATCACCTTCTCACTCCCAGGGATGTGGACGTAAATCTAAGAAGTAAAAACATAAATAATGTCAGTGACTGAAAGAGGACAGTAACTGATTCTATAGGATTGTCTGCCAGGGAGTAGTAGGGGCTTACCATGAGGGCATACTCCACACGTATCATGTTGCAGCCAAGCATGGATGGTTTGATCTTGGGCACCCTGATGGACTTGCCTTGCCAGGCATCGCACATGCCAGAGATGATGTGGTTTCCCCTCACTGCGGACAACTTCTGCCGGAAGATTTTAGTGCGCCCATTTGCCAAGTAACTGTGCTTGGCAATGATTGCTGCTTTGGGCACCACAATCCTGGAGCAGGTGTTTTCAAACTTTGCATTGATGCAGATGTCTTCTCCCTCGCAGAAACCTCGACGATCAATTTTGGCATTCAGTGACACCTGGCCATCTGGGATGAACATACAAGTGACC
Organism: Gobius niger; assembly: GCF_951799975.1. Classification (NCBI taxonomy): domain Eukaryota; kingdom Metazoa; phylum Chordata; class Actinopteri; order Gobiiformes; family Gobiidae; genus Gobius; species Gobius niger. The sequence goes on from NC_136865.1 coordinate 15,181,371, forward strand.
TTCTTTTCTTTGGAGCCACCTGTGGGGCACTAATGGAAAACAGCGAGGTAAGCAATGGTCAACTAAGTTATGTCATGTGAGCTTGTCAGACATGTGCACTCACCAGCAGGTCTGGAGTGTTTACATCCAGTGGCTCCTCCACCTCAAATGTTTTCTTGCACTCAAGGACATGCTGCTGTGGCCTCTCCAAAGAAGCCTTTACATAGTACTGGACGTAACCAAACTTCCCTTTGAATGATGACACCAACTGCCTGTAAAGAGGATAAAAACACAATAATCATAAGTAAAATAAAGTACACCTGCTTGTAAAATAGACATTTAAAAACCTTACCCAGTCTGAGGAAGCTCAAATCCAAAAGAGTATTCGTACTTGTTGCCAGGTCTCAAGATAACAGAGCCATCAGAATCTGCAAAGACAAACAATTACTTGAATTTCAAAGAGCTTTACATGTTTCTGCCCATTAATTATATTGGTCAGTAATTGTTCAATGAGAATGAGAAGCATTTTCCTAAACCTACAAAGAGGATACAGAGCATAAAACTAGAAGCAAACCATGATGAATATTTAGTGTCATGCATCTGGTCACATCCAGATCCCTCTCCCCTTCGGTTCATCTGTGTGTACTGTGTTGTGTAGGCTTTGAACGGATGGGGTTCTTACCTGAGGGTTGACTGTCCAGTCTCAGCACCTCCTCGTGCCGAAGGTACTCGGCCTCTTGTTTGCAGCGCTGCTTCCCTTTGGCATAATCCACTTTAGCGCTTCCATGGCCAAACACTTTCATGGAAGAAACACGAGTTATCTCGTTGACTTCCACTTCCACGCGTCCACATATTTTGTCCCCGCCGCAGTAAAATGTCTTGCTTGGGTCTGAAAAAATGATCTGGAAAGTTTTTATCCTTTTCGTCATCGCCACCATGATCGCGTTTCCTTTACTTGAGAAATTACAAGATGCGCAGCAAGTGCGAACGTGAGCTGTTGAGTTCTCTGACTGAACTTTGCTGTAAACAAAGGCGGGGTCTGGTTTTATATGATAAGGCTGAGCTGCACACGAGAACCTAGAATGGACAGTATGGCTCAGCGCATGCACACCGCTCCGATTGGTGGAAAAGGGGTGTTTTTATCGGCGCTGGCCAATCAGAGCGCAAAGGCGACGCGTGGACACCGCGTGGTTGGATGAATGTAGAACGTGCACAACATATGCTCTGAACACAGGAAGTTGAAAACGGTACATTGACTGGTAGTAAACAAGTAATTATTTCTGATCACAGTATCAATGACTCATTGTCAGGTTCTAACTTACCAAATCTCATAACAGCAGACCTTGAGTCATAAATACGATAAAAGTGTTACTTTTGGTAAATCAACCTCGCCAACTGAATGTAAAAGGACCATCTGACCTTGTACAATGAACGTGGCCGTCACATGTGTAAAGGCTCTGACTTAATTGTGACGGCCACGTTCGTTTGATAATGTAGGTTTTTATATATTACAGAAAACCTACATTATCAAACGAATTTACCCGCAGCATAGACGTAAAATATCTCATGCAAAGCCCCTTGTTCAGTGTTCATCTTCTGGCCACTATTCCTATGCCAAATTCCTGATTTGTGAATGTTCAATGGAAATAAAGCCATTATATAGACAACATACTATACCATATGCCCTGGCTTGAACATTTTAGGAAACTGCATTTGAAAGTCAGTCAATAACCTAAAAGGCTGAATAGTTTAAACACCTATATGGAGGAAAAAAAAAAAAAAAAAAGTCTGGAAAAGTGGGACATAGCTACAACACAACCTTCCACTCCCATTTATGTCTGGTTCCTACTGAGCTTTATTCCACTGGAGCAATAAAGATGCTTAAAACCTATAGGATACATGCAGAAATTAGTTTAAAGTTAAATAAATGTTGACTCAAGTTACCATTCTCTTGTTTCTATATCAGCAATCTTGTTCTGACCCTTAAAAATCCCAGGGCTCTTTTTAAATTTGGAAATCACTGTAGGTCAGTTTCCATCAGACCAGTTTCATTATCACTTTTTAGATGCATGTGGATACACCATTACTCATTCAGGAAACCCCCATGGTTTTTTGAGACTAATGATCTACACTAAACATTTAAAAGAAAATAAACTTCAAATGCCAGGTTTAAGCTATAAACCTACTGAAACCATTTCTAGTAATTCACAACGAGACGGGATACTTTTAAGTTATTTTATTGAAAACAATCTGCTCAGCATGCAGGGTCTTCTACAGCCTGTAAAAACAAAAAATAAATGTCAGTTTGATGCCCTCAAACTTCCTTCGATCACAATAGACATGGTTTGGTGCTTGTGCCAGTAGAACATCCTAACGAGTGGTTAGAGAAGTCCATTGGATCATTGCTTTCTGGTCATGTCCACAGCAAACCAGGAACGGATCTTCCTGGCAGCCTTGGTATATGACCAAACTAAATACAATAAAACCAAATTTACTCACCGATAAAATGTTATAAATCCAGTTCAAACCTGAAACAGACAAAATGAATGAATCACACTGAGCAAATAAACGAGAGAGAAAAAAAAAAAGGGGGACTTGCAAGCAGCTGTCTCAACAAGTTTACCAGGACTCTACACACACTGCATAGAGACCAACGATGCCAAATGCTGAATTTTTCTCGCACTGGCTTATGAACAAACCAGCAGATGGCGCCACTGGCTGCAGATACCACGCAGTGCTAACCGCAAAAAGGCCATGTAGACGAACTTACCAGTGACTATCCCATAGGCATTTCTTCAAACCGCCGCTGCCAAAACAAAGAATTAATTTAGACTTCAGACAATAGCCACACTGGTGAAATTGTATTGAGTTTCATTGCTGGGTCTGTTCTGCAGCATTATCCCACATGCTCAATGTAGTGATCACATGGGTAAAGCGAGGCTACAGATTTTCTTTATGAGGCGTTTCCCATGATGCTGTCTACTGAGAAGATGAATCAGGACCGACCTCAATATGTAAACGAGACAGACAAGCCTCAAGAACATGGTATTACTTACGGGTAATTCATCTCACCAGACCTTCTAATGAATGGCTGCCATTCAGTTCCAGTGGCCTCCGACAAGTCACCGAACGATGCACGTCTTTGACAATTGTCCTGTTCAAGAAAGAAACCACATTTTATAAAACTACTATCAGAAGCCCAAGTTGACCTTCGGAGGAAAAATCTTCATTTGAGGAATTCAAGTCTGTTTGACTTCAGACAATAGGCACACTGGTGAAATTATATTGAGTTTCATTGCTGGGTCTGTTCTGCAGCATTATCCCACATGCTCAATGTAGTGATCATATGGGTAAAGCGAGGCTACAGATTTGCTCTTTGAGGCGTTTCCCATGATGCTGTCTACTGAGAAGACGAATCAGGACCGACCTCAGATTTCACAAGTTATATCTTGACAGGCATCTCAATTACTGAGGAGCATGGCTATATTTTAAAAATACATGTTTAATGTAAAGTAAAGTGTCATTACTCACATGATAGCATGAGGATCAGGGTTCCAATGTTCAACCTACAACAGGAGGACTACATTAACATTTATATCATATAACATGCACAGAGCAAATAAGCCAGCATGTTCAGAAAGGCACATTTTCTTCCCATACATCAGAGCAGTTGAACATATTAGGCAATCATCATAACAAAGCTTTTAAAACAATAGACGACAAAGGATTTGCCTACCGGTTAGATCACACTTTACATCCATCAGACAAGGCAGATCGGCTTGAGGATCCCTACAACAAAAAAAATACTAAGTACAATACCATCTGTGGGCAAGATTCAAAATTGAGGAAAAATACAATTGTCAATTCTCACAAGTAACACTGCTGCAGAACATTGACAGCAGTGGGTTGCAAGAGAACTAACTGCTCTGTGCACAGAAAGAGCACTATGGCCTACCAAAAAACGGCCACAGATCAAACTGTGCAGCAATACAAGTTGTGTCCATAGAGACAAGCAAAAGCAGAAATACTAACCATTTTATATCAGGGAACCTTAATCATATTGTGGCTAGCCAGGAAGGCTTCAGCGAAAACAGGCCGAGTGTGGGGCTTCATTGCACACATTTGTAACCATCATATGGGAGCAACTTCCAGAAGCTCCACTGATGGAACAGATCTTCGGAAGGCAATTGCATTTTCCACAGTGTTCCTGCAAAAAGAATGGCGTCAATTAGTAAAGAGCTATGGGGAAAAAAAAAAAAAAAAAGACTGCTTGAACAAACAGCACATGTTGCGGTTTTATAAAGTAACAAATGAAGCTATCGTGTGGCTAGAGGAACAAAGGGAAATACCATATATGTCCCAGGCCTCATTGTCACCGTTCAGCAACACATTGCTGAGGTGAAAGCAAAACCTGAAGTAATCTGGCCACAGTTTTAGTGGAATGAGCCCATTTACAGAGGCCAATTCACTGGCTGATCAACTGTGGCGCATTCATGGGGCAAGGGGATTGATTGTATTGGCGCCATAAGTAATATTGCACATTTGATCAATAATCCACAAACTACATCGACGTATTGAAGTGGATTGTTAAAAGGTTGGCTAATAATGCTGCGACACTAACCCTGCAGTAGTAGGCCAACACTAGACAGGGCGGCGAATAAACGTGGTGAAACGAGATCTTTGGTCAGAACTGTAAAACTACACTTCGACCATGAGTTCAGCATATACTCTCATGATTATAAACACGTTAACAAAGTTTAGCAGTTATTTTACCTCAAATGTTCCCATGGCGTCAGTTCACATCAGATACTGCGTGTGAAAGACCTAACCGCGTGCAGTGGCTGGGCTTATAAGCACGCGTTGCGACGTTTCACATCCGTTTGCGACACAATGACGGAATACGGCACCTTCTTACTAGAAGCATGAACACTTTTATTTGAATTAAATAGAAATCCTGTGCTGAGTGAACTCTTTATTTTTTTGGGGGTAGCTTTTGACCCTTTTTAATTTGGGACCACATGGTAAGTAGATATTTCCAAAGGCATATAAGAATAATCCATAAGATTATCTATTTCTAACTTTATTTACAGATGCAGAGAGAAGTTTACTTGGCTTACTGTTGGATTTCTCCTCCTGGTTTGGGATGAAGTTGGACAAAGCTCACTTTGGAAAGTCAGCAGGTATGCAGGGCTAGTGTTGGTGTAACGCATTACAAAAGTAACAAGTTACAAAATATATGACTTTTTTCAGTAACTAAGCAATACAACATATTGATGTATTAGTCATTACAATCCAAGTAACTCGAGTTACAAGTGCTTTTAAATGTATGAATGAAAAATGCCAAACCTTCCCCAAATAAAACACAGCAGACCAAATCAAGTTGGACACTGGTGTATAAGATCTGCAACTGTGTGTAGCAAATGTGGTCAAAACAAAACAAGGAAATCTTTGACTGCGCTTTAGCCAAGTGTTGTTATATTATTACTATTTTCAGTTTCTAATTTGCCAAAAGTAACTCAGAAGCAACTCAAAGTAGTGTAACTCAGCTACATTTTTGAAACAGTAATATATGTAACATATTACTGTTACATATAATGTAGTATGTTTTAGAAACATATTACATTTTTAAAACTGTAGCTACTTATATAGAATGTATTACAATTAAAGAAACTTGCCCAACACTGGTTATGTACACGATGTGATGGAAGCTTCCAAAGAATAGCTGGGTGTCTGATTTTTCCTGTTCAAACTATGATGTTTTTAGTTTTGGCCAAAACTTGTGTCTAGCTCTCAGTCCCTCCTGCATATCCAAATTGTGTAAATAGATCATTTGCACGTTTCACGCCCATGTACAGCTTTGTGTGGTGGCAAAGTGAAGCAGTATAATTACAGGATTTAAAAACTATGTATTATTCTTCACAATGTTGCAACTTCTTAACTAGTAACAACAACTACTACAACAACGCATCTTGCAGCATGATAGTGTTGATCTGCAGTTACTTTGTACTATTCAAGCCTTGCCACTGGAGGGCGCTGTTGACTCATCCTCCTCCTGTGGTCCTGGAGGAAAACCTCTTTTGGCGCTGACCACGGATTTTGGGGGAAAGTCCCTCAGTCGTTTTCCACTGGTCGATCATACTGTAGTAATGTCCCTTAATACAATAAAAGGCTTGATATCTTTGAGACAAAATATTGCTTTTAATAAGTCCCCTCTTATCGAGCAGAACATTCAACTTGTTTTGTTGTTGTGTTTTGTTTCTTTGGAGGGGGGGCTTAATTGTATTCAGTGAATCAACACATGGTGATTCATGGGATGGGATATTGAGGGTTAAGTGTCTTTTCACTAGCTTTTTGGTCTTACGACGTTGCTCCCATTGTAATTTGTAACCGGCTTAATACTCTTAGGTATGAGGATATGTGTGTCACAGGTTAGAGGCTCATCCTAATAAAGTTTACTTTTAATTAGGATATGACAGTGCTGATGGTGATTAAAAAATCCCCAGTCTGTCCGAATAGCAATATAATGTTATGGTCACAACTGGCAAATTGCATAGACCTTGTTGTTTAGCAGTTCATGTTTGAGTTATATTGCTCTTGGATGTGTTTAAAATAGGCACTTTGAACAAAATCTTGATTTCAAACCACAAACTGCAATCTAATCACAATACAGAAACATTGCAACTGTTTAGTTTGTTGCATTTTTTCACTTCCAAATCATTCAGCTCTACCTTGCAGAATTTAGTTGTTATTTATTAGATACAAATTAATTTAAAAGTAAGAGATCCATATCATGATGCAGCAGTTGTACGTTCTATATTGTTGATACAGGGCCTTGGTGGCAGTGTGACACACAGTAAATTAGGGGTGACACTGGCTAAATGTTTGCAGATGAGTGCTTCCAATGCCTAATCACTGTAGTAACAAGGGTCAGGGGGTGAGCCAGTGGGCCAGGCCGCCCCAGGCATTAAGGTTATTAATATGACCTGAGTTGTTTATTTCAGAATCATCTATTTGTGTGCGTGAGTTGATTTGTAAGCCAGGTCCCAATTGTCCCTTGACCGCTCGCCTGAGGGGCAAGTGTGTATGACTGCTGATCTCCCTAACTCCACTTAATACAAGCTCATGAACTTTAACCTCCTCAAATCCACATAGTCACTGTGGAGGGGGAGCACAGCAAAGCAAAACCACTGCGTCATAAAAGTCCCTGGTTAGCGCTGTGTTACTGTTGCCACACAGACCACTGTCACACATGTGGAACCAATGTTGGGGAAACAGTGACTTTGTACCATGTGGGAAAACAAGTCACATGGCACTTAGAAACAATGCCATTATGCATGAAGAATACAAAACCAAAAGCAGCTGTTTTTGCTTCTTTTTTCAGATCTTCATGTGATTTCCATACAGAAATAACTGTCCTTTTCTCTGACCCTCTGTTACTGAAGGCAGAATCTTTATGGCTGAACTAACCACAGGCATAGCATCACTGGATCAGTCTTAGTTCTATCCGCTCTCAATACACTCTCGTATTATGTAAGTGGAGGCACTGATGGTGTCCACTGTCATAGGAATTGATCAGTCAAGCCTCCAATGTGTTGTTTATAGTTGGGCTCAAACCCGATCTCCTGAACATGTCTGTAATCAAGACTGATCTTGCATTTAGATTTGGTCATGGATCTTATTTCAGACTTGAATAGGAAGAGACAGTTTAATCACCATGGAGCAATCAGTATTGAAGTCAATGGAAGATAAAAAATGTTCTTGTCCATGACCTGTAGTCCATCACAAAGTATTAAATTAAATAGAACCTCCTTAAAACGGCATTGTACTTTGAGGAGGTTCTATTTAATTTAATACTTTGTGATTTTATTATTATATATATATATATATATATATATATATATATATATATATATATATATATATATATATATATATATATATATATATATACATACATGTGACACATTACGTACATTAAAAATGTAATGTTGTTATTTTGTTCTCTTGTAAAATCAATCTAATAATGTCTATCCTGTGTCATAACACATTTGTTAAAAAACATTTTTTTTCTTCACTTAAACCAAGTTTAAATAAACCTGCTTTTCATCCATTTAGGAAATTCCACAAAAACGATCTGGGATAGAGTGGGTCAAAATACCACACATCTTCAGGGAACACCACAGGCAGATATTTCCGGGAATTTCAGCCCTGTGCAGCAGCAGCTCATTTTGCTCGATTCTGCAGCTCACTTTGAGATAACACAGGTAGCTGAGCTTTGTGTCTCCTCTGACTGCTCCTCTCTGGAGAACCAGAAATAAAAACAATGGAGCGAGTGAAGAAGAGAAGCAGAGAGTAGAGGGCAGAGGGGAATAGAGGGTGGAGAAAACCATGCATTTTTCAAATGGTGAATAATTTGTCTGGCCTGACATGATGCTGCACAGGACCACTTCCTGTGGCTCAGGTTTCAGGCAGCTCTCAGTGTAAATGTGACGAGGAAGGGCCCTCCTTCTGCACCTATGCTGTGGAATACAGGGGTCCAGAGTTGGATGAGACTTAGAGTATGCACTGGAAAAATAATTAGACGTTAGATAAAACAAATGGTATTTTTTGTTATGTACTTTCTTAGTCATCTTTTCAAGTTTGTCAGCGGATGAGCACATAATATTACATAACAACCAGTGGAAGCCATTTGAAAACAAAGCATAAACATTTGAGACCAGCCAAAGGAAAGAGATTCTACTCATTCTAACCCCTTGAACCAGCTTTCGTCTTATGCAGAGGGTATGCAGGTGCTTGGTTTTCATGTGTGGTCTTTGGGAAGAGAAGTACAACCGACTCTAACCTAAACAACCTTGTACAGACATTATGTTTCCCCTCCCTTTAAATTAACATTGGGCCAGGCGTTTAATAGCACTGTTGATATCCCCTTGGTGCCTTTTCCTAATAGCTCCTGTTTATGTTAAAGCTGTGATTTAGCCGGCCGCCGGTGTGTTATTGGTTCAGACAGTTGGTTTCCTCCTTCTACCTGCCTGAGTGCTTTGGTTTTAGCTTGGCTTTTGTTGAACGATCACATGAGTTAACCTGCTGTAGGTGTATGAATGTGCTGCGGTTTGTGCAAAGGGGGATTTGTGGCTGGAGGCAATCGGACCTATTCACTTAAACACTGTAACTTTAATGTCAACCAGATGAGCCAACTATTTATAACTCTCCCAACAGATACACATGTTGTTATTCTGGAAGTCTTTAAAAATTCTAGTTCTTTAAGCTGTTCTTTATACTTTTTCTTTTTTTTTTGCACAATTCTTCTCTTGCCTCCTGTTGTGTGCCCAGGCTAATTCAAGTGTTTGTGAGTTGGTACTAACTGAGAGCCAGCCCAAAAGACTAGAATTATGAGGTATGCAGGGCTTTTTTATGAGACGTGAGGAAAACATGCAAATGGATCATTTAACACCATTTGACAGGCCAGTAAAACACCAGACAAGCCTTTTTTTCAGGTTGGGAAACAGTGAGAAAACAACCACAAATCAGATAGGTTTGTTGTGTAAAATAAAAGCTATTTAGATGCTATTTGATATTGATGTTTACAGTGAGCCAAACAGAGGACATTGTTCATCGATGGCAGATGATACAAAGCTCAGTTGTTTTGTCGCAATAGTTTTAAGTTTCAAGTCTGAGTCAGAGTCGAGTTGGAGTTGGGTATGAGTCCATTTTGCACCAAGGCATTTGAGTCATCGTGAGTCAAGAAGTTATAGATGGATTAAGGTCAAAAAGACAATGCAGCCAAATCAAATGAGTGAGTTAAGTCACAAATATAATTTCATAATTTGCAATAATTTGACTGCTATACTAGCCTGGTAAACCACATCCACTTCTTTTCTGCGCTAAAGAAGGTGGGTCTGGACACACACAGTAAACAAGTGACTGATTGGAAGTTGAGGCCAAACCAATCACAACCGTCACAGGGAATTGATAAGGTTACGTCACTCGCTGCGGCACTATGTTGTAGTTCTATCAACAATGAGTTATTAGCCAAAACTAATCATGAATGATTTTGCCTCCGCGCTCTCGTCAGTTTACAATCAGTTCTGATTTTCTGAATTGGATTAAAGCTGTCGTCAAGTTCCTTGTGTGGAATGGACAGGGAATAGTATGCTTATGCTGCTTTATTCGTCTATATGTGACTATAATAGAATCAAACACAGCTCGTACAGCAAAAAATTGTAAGCAAATTGTGTAAAAAAAACACACACAAACAAAACAAAACAAAGCTAAAAAAAGAAAGACAAAAATAAATTACGAACTTAAAATCGAACTTGTGCAAGCAATGCAGCTCTCCTGTCACCCAATATTACTATAATGATAATTTGGTGATATACCCTTAATACAAAGAAAGAAAAAGCTAATTACTAATTTAATGTCATAATGACCCACTACTGCTTCAGCTGTTCCCCACATAACATTGTACCTTGTGCCTTGTGCTGGGCTCTATTCCAGACATTGCACACGATGCAGTAAGTCATCCGTACCAATGAAAGTGACTTTCGTCTGGTGCTGTTTTGATAAGCTATCGTTAAATAGTTCTGCACACTTTTGTTGCCTTAATGGAGCAGAAAAGGCATACAAACACATCCCATGCTTAGATTTACTACTCGATGTCTACGAGTTATGCAACTGTAAAAGTGGCCCCATTATTTAAGGTATGAACATTCAACAAGTCCTCTTTGTCTGACCACGATTTTCATCTTTTCCCCAAAACAGTTACGGCTGACAGCGAAGAGTAAATAATCAGACCAGAGTCCTGTTTTTGTGTTTGTGTGTGAAGGTAAACAAAAGGAGGGCAGGGAGAGAGAGAGAGGAAATGAGACGTGGGCAATATTAAACAGGGCTAGAGGAGATTATGTGATAGATAGAAGTTGGGGAGAATGATTTATGCAAGACGGAGAAGTAGAGACCACCTTAAAGAAATGAGGAGGTGGGAAAAAGCAAACACTAAGACACAGACCAGAACAACTTATATTGTGTCCATTCCATTGCTTCTTTTAGACCAAAAAGTCGATTGCCAAGTCCCGCCTTTTGCAATTTCCTCTAACACATAGCAGATTTGAGAAGCATGTTAGACCTTAACAAAGGTATGCAATGGTTGCCAAAAAAGTGAGTTGTCACCAAAAGGTTTCTTGCTTTTCTCGGGCCATTTTTGCCTCGGAGTACAATTTGCTGTGACATTGTGTGATGCGTTATGTTTTTCACTAACATCTGTCGTAAACTGTGTGTGAAAATGATGTCTCCAGCCATCAGGGAGTAAATGAATCCATTGATGGAATAACCTGATCATCATACTGATCATACTGATACGTCAAACTTAGACTTGACCAACCGCAACACCTCATTCACACTAAAAAAGCAGCGAATAAGGCAATACAGTGGAAAACTGTTTTTTTTACAAAGTCATTGTTACTCTTCGATGACGCCCGTATCAATTTGACTTGTCCAAACCTGAAGCTTTAGTCTGCCAAGTCATCTTACTCATGTGTTTGCGTTTGCCAGCAGCTCACAAGTGGAGGCCCTGGTCTCTATAAACTACAAGAGTTGTGCTCGTATTGCTTTCAACAGGGGAAACGTGGGATGATGCAACGTGGAGCCTATGCAGTACATCTCCGTCAGTGCTCCTACCATTGTGCGAACAGCTTCTCTACCACAGTGTTGTGCGTGACAAAGGGCTCTCTTCATGCCGCCCAGTTCACGATACGAAGCCATAAAGTAAACAATTGGCAAAACCACTTAAGCTTTCATCAATATGCCCTTTAAAGTCCCCCATTTTTGGCCAAAATTAAACATTCAAACATCTCAAATCCAATAAGGAGACTTCGTATAGGGCGCAGTCTGCTCAGTAATTAAGTTAGGAGCGCTAGCCTATGTGTTTGACTGATCCATGCCGTGTCAATGATAAAGTGTGTGTGTTTTGTATTCCTAAAGCAGGGCCACTGTGATATTGTCTGGTATGTGGAGAGTTATAAGAGGCTCGCGCTTAACTCAATCTGCAAGAAAAACAGCCCAAGGCACCAGCACTCGGGAGAATTGCTATATTCCTCGTCTTCCTGTTCTTTGGTTGTCTTCCGTCGTTTCTCACTTGTTCATTCCTCAGCGTTTCAATGTGAAAATCCTGTATTTTCCGACCGCAAGTAAGATGTGTATTCCCTTATGGCGAAAAAAAATAGGGAACTTATGGGTCATTTTGTGGAAGTGAACGCGGTGACTCGAGGTCCGGCGGGGCAGGGGCAGGGTCGATGGTGAGAGTCAGAGGTCAGAAGGAATGGCAGTGGTGGGCACCGTCCTCAGGGGGTGGTTCACTATAAGAGGTCATTGTGTTTGTCACTCTATTATAACACTATTTTACTAACTATATTTGACTATACTATACTTGAGTTGACAATAGATGTTGTTGTAGATTAAATATTGTGTGAGGCCATGAAACAACAGGGCTACAGACTATAAGTTTGGGCTGCACTTTAGGTGCTCTAGGTCCAGGACATGGTTCAGGCACACAACTTTAGATATTTCCCAAAAGCATTGTAAAAACAGTGTTTAATGCCAAGTATTCAACAATACATTCACCATCTATGTTTGTTATTTCAATTATGCTCAATAACCTCACTACATTTGACATAATATTAAATATAATTTCACAATGAACGTATTAGAAAAATAAGAATAAAGGCCTGTCTTGCCTTTATAGGTCATAGATATAAAAAAAAGAATGCACTTAGGTCTATTCCACTTACAGGGCAATCATCCAAATCACAACCGTAGAAAATATTTAGTTACACTCAAATATGTCTCATACATAGATTTCCATACTTTTCTTTACGTTTAGGCAACAATACCCTTAAAACTCTGAACTAAAGTGGCTTTGGACATACTGTATTTCTTATACTGGCTTTATTATTAGTATTGAATGTTGTTGTAAATGTTGTTGTAAATAAGGGGTCACTTGCATATACAATGCAAATAATAGGGGTCACATACAATGCAAGTGACCCCTATTATTTCACGTGCACATTTTTTTTTAAACTAACAGTTTAGTGTCATGTATTTGTTATGTACATGTACAATACTTGCACATACACACTCGTGCAGAAGTCATAGCAGTTCACCGTACACAGGGGCACACACTCAAACACACAAACTGTTTCAGGTTTAGATGAAACACAGATAATTAGCTCTAATGGAAACCAGACCTACAAATATCCCCCCCTCTCCCTCTGTGTTTCAGGCCCACTTCCTCTCCCCCTGTCCGTTTGCGAGCTTGTTACTTCATAATAGGATACTTCAGAGGAGTAAAGGCACCACTAGGCTGAAAGAAGAAACTAACTTAAGGTAGACTGGACTAAACAAGTCAGAAGTCATTTCAATTCTAGACATCAAATCTTCACCCACACGACGTCTATGAGATGTGCAATCAAAGGTCGTGGACTATGGTGGGCATTGGAAGAAATCAAGAGACAAGGTTTTGCCAACAAACTGGTTTACTGGACTGAAAATGTGGCCTTAAGCATGTGGCAATATGGCCCTAAATACGGTATATGGAGAGTTGGGGGTGGGCACTTGCCACAAAGAAGCCATATCCCAAATTTCTTAGAACCTGTTTGAGAGATGTCCAAAACCATCTGCTGCTTTTGAAGGTTCACACTCAGTCATTCACTCATGACAAGACTGACCAGTTGGAGAATGGATGGGGAAAAGTTTTTTTTAATGAACAAAGAGCTGCGTTAATGTGCATATGACAGTTTTAATGCTTTTGATGATATGACATATTTATATGGATAACATCAGTTGCAAGTTCATCAGTTGCATAATTATCATTTTATTTCAGTGAAGCAGAATTTTTTATAAAGAAATGTTGGCAGAAAATGTATTTTTATTGGAACTTTTAAGCTGCTGACAGGAAGTGACATAGTGGAAGGTAAAGTTCCATAGCAGTTTGACTCACTCATTTCCCATTGATTTAACACGGTCGGCACGGCAACAGTTTAAAATTGTTCTCCATCTATATCACTTCCTGTCGGTGTCCAATAAGGAAGTGAGACTACTAGACACAAAAATGGCCAAACTAAAGAAAGCTGGGGACTATCTTTAGCAAAATCTTAAATATAATTGTATTAGCTATGTTTTTGCGAAAATTGTGTCTAATGTGTCATATGCACTTCAAAGAAAAAAAGTAATGAATCATGATATGGCGAGCATATCACAATTACATTTTTATCATCATATCACCCAGAGAAGTAATATAGTCTTTTTTTCTGGCAGTAGTGAAGAGTTCACTAAACTATGTTGACCCAGTTTGTATCTCTGGTGTTTCCAATTGTTAATGATCAAAATATATACCTTGGCACGATCATCAGAATCACCAGTGGTTCATCTTAGACACACTTCAAACTTGCAAATCAGTGGAAAAGTAAATATACACAATTGTTCTGCTCTTGTTTAATAGAGATGATTGTTGTGGAGTGTTTCTACGATGTCTATGATGCTCATGTTCACCATTGATAACCAAACGAGTAGAGGTCATCGCTGCTTTACAACGTCGGCATCCGATACATGTAAGGTAAACAATTTATGTACAGATTTACTGCTACTGGCCATAATAAAACACAAGATCTGCTCCTTTGACTCGTGGATGCGTCCAAGGACTAGGAGCCAATAAAAAACAAGATAAGTGTGATGAACGAGCGAGAGAGAGTGCGTGTCTGTGTCCATCATCAAAGACCCAATAAATCTTCGCACACTTAAATCTAAAGGACCAGATGCCTTCACACTGATAACAAGCAGTCACCCCATTACCTTAGACATCAAAGAGGGTGGCGGGAGCTCCTTTTTCCTTGCTTTGCCGTGGAATGCGTGTCCCTGGCCCGTTTGGTAGGCGTGAGAAATCTCCCTGTGTGTCTATAACCTATATGTGTGTGTTTTGAAGCCGCAGAGGTGACATTCCTGTGTGTCAGAGCAACAGCCTCAAGTTTAAGATAACACGGCCACGGTGATCTAAGGGTGGGAATCGATTCCCCCGGTGGCTGGCCAAGGGCCCTGGGTCAGAGCTGATGGCTTTACCTTCCGCACGCAAGAGCCAGTGGTGCAGGATCACGGCGCTCGACTTTCGGGATCGTCCCTCTGAGATGTGACGAGATGAATAACCTGCAGCGAATATGTCTTGAACCCAGATCCCTTATTGCTGTATTAATTCAATGAAAGAATGAGTAAGTGATGTGTCAACAAATTTCACAATTCATAGTTTTATGTTGCTTTGAAGAGGTAACTCAAGCCCTCTGCTTCCTCTGGTAGTCCACACTTCACTGTGTATAGTAAATGCCATGTGCTGCCTGTATAGAGCAGCATTCAAACAGAAAGCATTGAATTGCAGTGTGACAATCACTCCAAATTTGCGTGTCGTCAAGGCTCTCAGCACAAATTGATTTTACGTCATATTGCCCTCTCCGAAACGAGCATAACAGCTGTTTACATTGAAAGACTTAAACGGTCAAATGTTGTTTATCTCTGAATTTGTCTTATACGGCTATAATGATATTTTAGAAAGAGATAAAAGTAGGATAAGTAGCAACATCTATATTCAGTCAAGTCAATTATACAACTCCCACAACATTGGAGAAAGCATATTTCAATCTTAATGCCCTGTCACCGTGCAGTTTCTTTTAGTTTATTAAAATCTTTAACCGAATGTGACCTGTTCAGCCGGGTTTTTATGAATAAAGACACACAGATTTCAATAATTTCTCCCCGTAAAGCTCAACCAGTGAAATATCCCTTTTTTTTCCAACTCTTTGATACAATTGATGTGTAGTTCTTTACTGTATACAAATAGGTTTCCCACTATAGTCTCATTTCTGTGTGTTCCTCTCATGTTATTTTGCGGTGCCCATAGTTGCCATTATGAGCCGTATCCACCCAGTTATCTGTCAGCTCTGGAGCGACGGCCGGGCCTTAGCACCTGCACAGAGAGACTCCCATGTTGACCTGTGGTTCAGAGGACATCTGGGAATATCATGCATGCCTCCCACAGCTCCACAGCCGCCCAGTTCAAACAGACCACCAGCTAATTATGGCTTTCCCAGATCCCTAAGCTCAAGGAATCACTGCAGAATAAGCCACGGCTATGAGATGTTTTCTTTTGCAACCCCCCCCATTGGCTGTGGTTTAGTTAACTGGGGGCTCCTGCAACAACCAGTGAAAATAAACTTGCTCATGTAGGCCCCAATATGAACACTATACACAGGGAATAGCGCTTTAGGAAATATAATTTGTATCTGCTCTGACAATCATCCCTGGCTTTTAAATCCTCTTTTGTTTTTTTGCAGAGCACGTGCAGTGACCAAGCATCTTGTTTGGAAGAGGTTTTACATTGGATGACCAGTGTGAACTCCCTTCATAGAGACTTTGGATGAACCTTGCGACTCTCCGTGGTAAGATGACACCTCTAATGCTTTAATACGACATCTGCAAAAAGGTTAAGTATAAAATTCATATTTATTCAAAGTCACAGAATATTTACAACACCATTTTTCCCCCAAACCTGTGTAGAAAAAATAAATACTTTGCTGATAAAGTGGAATGGGATTGTCATTTCTCTCCATGTAATAAAGCACTTCCACCGAGTCTGTTTATACAACATTCATAGTCGCAGTGGTCTTCATATATTCACGTTTGCCTGGTCCTATAAGTGCTCTCCTTGCAAATATTTCATGTCTGCGCAGAGGCATGTGTGAAAGGGGGCCTTCGGGGGCCCACAGCTCAGTGAAGCCGGGCCTGCAGCCGAGTTTGACCTGCCTCAGCCTGACACCGGAGTCCGGACTGCTTGGTCTGGAAGATCTGTGAGCAGAGAAGAGAGTACATTTAGTTATTTGTAGGCTATTCATAATGAGACATATAAACATGGGGAAACTACTTTGGGGATGAATGCTACATATTGTCATTATCAAAGACCTACTACCATAGCTTTTCATTTGTATTTCTAAGCTTCACAACTTCACGACATTCAACATTAATCACCAAGAAGATATTTCATTCCCATACACGAAATAAATATAATAATATAATCAACTTACCGTGCATTGTTTACAGCACGCTGCTAGTGGGATGTTGTTGATAGGGACCACGCGCCCCCCATCCTCCAAACCGAAAACGCGTAGCTCAGTCGCTCGTGCGCCACGTAGCTGCAGCTCGAACTTCGCGCATCCAGTTCGTCGCTTTGGAGAACTTGGCACAAGAAGTCGATGTAACGCGCCGCCAGTTTGAGAGTCTGAATCTTGCTTAGTTTGTCCGAGGGCAGCGTGGGGATGATCTTTCGTAGCGACGTGAACGCCTCGTTGAGCGACTGTGTGCGTTGCCTCTCGCGGATGTTGGCCATGACGCGCTGCGTGTGGAGGTCATCGAAAGAGCGCGCGGGGCTGCTGCTGCTGCTGCTGGCCTCGCTACCGCTGCTCCCCGCGCTCCCACCTCCGCCATCACCGCTCTTTCTGTCCTTCTTCTTCCCGAGGCTCGGACTCTGTGCTACCGTCGCCTCCTCCTCCTCCTCATCATCCGTGCTCCTCCGCGCCGCTCGCCGCTTTCTCGAGCCTCTTCTCGGAACTTGACGGTCCGTCTCCTCCTCGCTGTTCCCCGCGCTGTCCATTGGGGAGGGGTCCTCTTCCCGCATCCCAAACTATAGCGATCCCGAACTTTACTTATTTTGGAGTTTGACCCAATGCCGTAGCCCACTCCACAAACACAATCCAGAGCTAATGTTATGCAAATATTCAAAAGCCACAGAGAAGCAGAGGTGGCTGCCAGACAGGAGGACCGGGGCTCTTATAGGGGAGCGGGCAGGAGGATTTTGGAGAGCGCCCTGATTGGCCAAGCGTCAGCGTGTAACCCAATACAGCAGCAAAACCAGGTCTCGTTATAATATCAGACATACTGGGGTGGGGAGTGTGTGCCAAAACTTTAAAACTGCCCCCAACTTTGTGTGCGTTGTCCACATAGAGCCTCATCGCCACACCATAAAGTGTGCATGCTTATAATTTATTTCAAAGATGAATAATACATATGTCAGCAAAGAAACAAAAGCAAAATGAGGGGTCAGCATAGTAAAATAGGCCATGCATTTTCAGGGAATTGTCAGTTTTAGGTACATAAGGCTCTTAAAACAATAACAACAACAATCAAGATCATAATAATAACGTCTCCACACAGCATATAGGTGCAGGTCTAGACACTGCTCAATTGGTGAACCTCTCCTCAGACTTGCTTAAAGCTCAGGAGGCCGTCTCAGCAGGAGGTCCGGGTCGTAGAAGAGCGAGGTGTTTATTTTCCCGTCGGGCCCCGCGTTGAGGTATGCGCTTAAACGGACCTGACTCCCGCAGGGATGTGGACACCGCGGCTCAGGTTTAAAAGGCGGGCCGTTCCAGGGAGCGCGCAGGGCGGATCTGGGTGCACAGCGGGGTCGCTTAAGGCGGAGCAAGACAAACACAAGTTCTGTGAAAGACAAGGAGGAAATAATAGCTGCAAAGAGCAGTTGGGGCCAGGGGCCACTTAAATTGATCAAACTTATTACAGAAAAAAAAACTTTGTAAAAATGTTTTTAAAAAAAATGCTCATAAAAAGGCAACTTTTAAAACGCACCATACGCGGCCCGAGCTCAAAAGGCATGTCACTAATCTGTGTGAGCGTCATAATTCAATTCACACCTCATCGCCACAGATAACATCGAGCTTCATTAAGTCACCGGTGGATCTGACTTTTAAATCCTCTTAATCTTAGTCTCATTTGCACTTGTTAGCACTGACAAACCCCACACGTTGCCACAACTCCTGCCTACCAGGCTTACTAGATAAAATAGGCCTAAATCTAGTTAGCCTGGTTCTTTAGCACATTTGTGACGCACCTGTTGGGCGCATCTGGCGCTGTCCGAGGTGCTGAACTCACACCTGAGCGCGAGAGGAGCTTTGAAATGTTAAAAGGACGCTTCAAATCTGAATATAATCAACATGCTGTCAGTTTAATGTTGCCCGTAAAGGCAATATTAAAAAAATAGAAAAAAAAAGAAATAGGCTATCCCATTTACCCATGTGTAGCTAATACCCTGCTGTTCATATCAATCAGATAAATAAATAATATAGCCATAATAAAAAACAATAATAAAACGTGTCACTTTTTGCCCAAATTAGTTGTGTAGGAAAAGTCATGAGTCACGTGTTCTCGAGCAAGTCCATCATGAAGGAAATGTAGATCATCGCGAGCCGCAGAGTCTCGATTCGGGACAGTCTCTTTTCATAAGCGAAGGTAGGGACTTTCCTCCTGAGTTCGTCAAAGGCCTCGTTAAGACTGAACATCCTCTTCCTCTCGCGCACGTTGGCCGCTTGCCTCTGCACCACATTGATGATCCTCCTGCGTTTGGCCTTGCTGTGGAACCGCGGCTGGTCCTCGTGCGCCTGCCATTTTGGCGGAAAATCCATATTGTTCCCAAGTTCAGAGTTTAGACGCGATGACACTTTGCACCATTCCCACTGGGTCAGCTGTCTATCGCTAAATGACTCCTGCCCTACGCGCAAACCACAAGTGGATTTAAATCCGGCCAGTGCGCTCCAGGGTGAGATCCTTTTTGGCTCAGGTCCAAGGGCTCATTCCTGCTGTTTTAATAAATCGAGTCTTTCATGTTGTCTCTGGCTCCACCATCGAGTCATCTCTGCTTTAGTTGACTGTGCGTAAAGTCTCGTTATATCCCCGCATATATAGGTCTATTGAACTATGGAACTAGAGCCTCTCCAATCGACGATGCGTCCTCCACAGCCCTTAATGAGCTTTTGAAGGACGGAGGCTCTTGACTACGAGGTCAGTGCGGTTTGTTTGCACTGTCCTCTAGTCTTTAGAGGCTAAATAATGACACTTTTACCACTTAAACAGGCCAGGAGACCAAATAGAACATTCCCTGACACTCAAAGCTTTTCTGTTGCAAATTGAAGCAGATATCTCTCCGTTCCCATGGCAGGACAGAGTATACACAGGGCACCTCCAAGGAGGGGCTTGGTCAATAGGAACCTTTTATCCGACAGCTCAAAACTTTTAAAGCGATTTTGTGAAGTGATGACTGAGTAGAGTGAAATGAGACAGACAGTCATTACACGCCTGTGACTGGAAATGTGTCATTATGGCCAGGTAATGGTGCTTTTAACAATCCACTTAAGTGTTTTGTGATCTATTTTTTTATGTTTTACACAGCCTAGTTCTGACTCAGCTGATCCAAAGGAATTTCCAAAGTAGCCTATGATATATATATATTTGTTCATATAAGCTCTGCACTCGATTGACTCTCAATATAAAAAATACTTTTCTCTGAGTCATGTAGTCGAAACTTTTATTCAAACTTTTATTATCTCTGTAAAAAAAAAAAAACACTAAACACAAAACTTGCAAAGCGTATTTTATAAAGATCTTGTGGTTTGGTGAGCACATTATCTTCAGGCTAAATGTCATTGGATGTAATAGAATGTTTTTTTCTGGACGTTTGTCTAATTTATTTTATATTGGACATTTTGTTGAATTAAAAACATCTTAATTCTATAATAATAATAGTTTTACACCAGTGAAGTGGTGTTTTTATAAATGAAAAAAAGGATTGAACTG
This sequence comes from Gobius niger, assembly GCF_951799975.1. Lineage (NCBI taxonomy): Eukaryota > Metazoa > Chordata > Actinopteri > Gobiiformes > Gobiidae > Gobius > Gobius niger. The sequence continues at coordinate 15,202,017 of NC_136865.1, forward strand.
GGACTTTCTCATGGCTCATATGTACAGTATGGTTACACGGCTACAGAAAATGTACGTCTTGGTCACAACCTGTGCCCATAGCCAATAAGGAAGTGGAATAATAAACAACAGCCAAACGTCAAACCAAGGAAAAATGTTTTGCAAAATCTGAAAGATAATTGTTTTTACTATATTCTGGTGAAATTTCATATGCTCTTGAATGATTTTATTCACCATTAAATCATTCTCCTGCACTGTAAGTACATCATCCAAACCCTTTGAAATGATCTGCACTAATCTGTCAATCTGATTTAACCCAGTCACTTTCAGAGCCTAATTTAAACATATCCTCTCCATCCCGTTTCTCTGTTTTCCAGATAAACATGATGGGACATTCTGCCGGTCGTCTTGGAAACGCTGAGAAAGCACAGCTGGGCAGGAGAATATGAGGTAATCTCACCCTGGGGCTGCTGGGTAAATATTGGTCTTAAATAAGAAGTAAAAGCCCCAAAAAGCAGCACACACCTACAGAGTTTATGGTGGAAACACACAGGACGGGGCTCGTAATGACCCACTTCCCGCTCAGCGCTCTTATTAACAAGAAAACTAATGATCGCTCGAGGTGCAACCTGTTGTTTGGACGTGTAAATAGTGAGATGATCAAGTCAGTGTGAAACCGCAGCGCAGTGATGCCACACAACAGAATCGTTTAACAATGTGAAAGATGTGCAGTGCTATAGGCCAGGACACACAGGTGGGTATTTGGGTCAATACAGGCTTTTCTCAAACAAGAAGCTTCTTAAAATCATATATGAAAATTGTAAATAGTCTTTTTGGACATCGAACTTCTACTAACTGTGGAAAAAGAGTAGGGGAAGTATCGGGAGTGGTCCTCAAACTGTGGCGTTGATGCAATTAAACAGACAATTCTATTTGTTTTCTTTCCTATATATTCAGTCAGCCTCTTTTTAGAAGTACTTTTGGCATGTTTAGTATTTGCCTAGGCCTTGCTTCATCCTTGTCCCTTTATAGACTGGGCTTTGATCTGGTGCTTGGAAAGGGAATTTTATTGCAGGTGGCACTTGGTGTGAAAAGTTTGAGAATCACTGGTATGAGGAATCATGGGGACCTCCTTTCTTAAATAAACAAAAAATGACCATCACTTTTTATAGAGCACAGTTTTCATCTAGTACTAACTAGATTTCAAGCTGCCCATAGAAACTACTATATTACGACAAGCTTTTCTGTCCTGACACAAAATCTCGATTTGTCATTCAGACCACTGGATTTTAGCATGTATCAGTAATGTATTCATATTTTCATAATGTCATTCTATTGCAAGCATTTCTCCTAATGAGTCCAAATGTAGAGTTGTCAAGGAAGGCCGGAGACTTTGGGTGTTGCCTGATGAGGAGAAGTTTATTTACTATTTGTACGGGACCCGGAGACATAAACTTTCAACGCGTTGTGTTATTGGTTATTCAAGTGTAACTATATTTCAACAAGAGGAGGTTTGAATATACAGGGCATAGGGCAGAGATGGACTTATCCAGAAGGAATGTCAACAACGAGAGGTGTCCTTGATTGGCTGTGCAGGGGCTGGATTCTCTAATAATCTCTAATCCCTTATTTATTTTACAGCGACAAAGTTTTGGAACACAAGAATCCAGTATTCCTATATTCTTGCACATAAAAAGTACCCAAGTTTATGTTGATTTGTGGTTGTTCTTTAGGCACATTGTAGTAAACTGTAGAGCCCCTGACATTGCCCCCATACTGAGCCCATCCATCACTAATACAGGACAGTATGTTTGTAGGTGGCTAGGGATGGATGAATTTTAGTGCGTGAGTGATCGGAAACACAAATTCACCAGTGCATTTTTTTCCCTCCAGTTTTGTAGTTAGCCGCAGTTAATATAGAGCTCACTGGAGAACGCTAGTGTCCAGGGTGCTCCTCAGACGCTGCCAGATCTGTTCTCACTACGTAAATCTTTGTTCCTTCCTCCCGCTCTGGCTCCGTCCACCGTGTGCTACGAAACACGGCCAACTCGCTCCCACCACCACAGTAAATCTGCAACCGGACACTTACAGTCTCTTCTTTACCCTTCCTTACGTCTCGGGGTGCAACAGGATTGATCAACTTTACTTGTTTTTTCCCCCCCCTCTGTATTTTGTGAAAGAACATTGGCCGCTGCAGTGCACTCATTAAAGTATGCTAATCTGTTTCTTAAATCTAGATGTGGAAGACAATAGAAAACAGTGGGAGTAGGGAAGATGAGTTTAACTTCTGACCTGTCCGCCTCTTCTTCATCATGTCACTCCTGCCCGCTTCCACACCCAGAAGTCACAAATCCCGCCCTCGTCTTGAATCCTTTCCCGTGATTGGTGGTGCGTTTGAAAACACCAGCCACTCGTGTGTTGTTTACACAGCTGGGTGGCCAGTGAAAGGTAAGAGCCCTGCATGCGCTTCAAAACTTGGATAAACCCCAAAACCACATCATATATCTCAAACCGCCCCCCCCTTTTTTAACCAAAGGACTCTGCAAAAGGCCCTCGGCTCCTCCTTTCCTCACTTCCCTCCTTAATCCAAACGTCTTTCCTCCCCCCGCTCCACACAAAAATGTCACAGTGCGGTTCCCCACCCACCTTCACTCATGTCAGCACTTTGTTCTATGTTTATTTTCACTGCAAAAGCCTTACAATCACTCATCGCCAAGTATTTCAGGGTGCCATGTTTCATTGACGATAGGAGTGGTGCTTACAGATTATGGGATAATGAGGATGATGATGTTGGTATTACTCATCCCAATCAACTATGGGTTTGAGTATAGTTGCTGTGCAATGAAGATTATATTCCAAGTCACTTGAGCAATTCATTCACAGTCATCTAAAAACAATGAATGATAAATAAAGAAATGCCATCCTTGTAGAACATGTAGAAAATGAAAAAATATATAACATAACTAGTTTTTGCTAATATATAAAAAATATATATATATATATATAGGGTATACACACACTTTCATTTGCAACTAAAATTTAAGTTTTAATAATTAATAATCTCACTTTTAGGGTAAAGTCTCAAGATGGGAACAAATCAGCTTATATTGCATCAAGATATATCACCATAAAATGTTTCTTGTGCAAATATACATTATGGATTTGTACTAGCATACTGGCATGGCATTCATGATCCCCATTATGTTCTGCCTGTAGGTGGAGCTGTGAGCTCCTACAGTTGCCCAGTTAGAATAAACAGGTGGCTCTTTCAGTGGAATGTCTTGTCATTAGGGTCAAAGGGGAAGTTTTCCCTGGACTCCAGTAGAAACACCATAATGAATTGCAGTTTTTGTCAGTGGTCTGTTTTTTTTTTTTTTTTTGTGGCTAGCCCTGTAATCCCTATTTGTTGTAATCATTTGTCTATTCACATGTGCCTATTGTGATACGATAAGTCATATCATGAAATGAGCACTTACGGTATATATGGTATTATTTTCCCTTAGTGAAGTGGATCATTCAGGACTGGCTTAACGTTCTGTTTGCATAAAGCCATGGTAGCAGCTCTGTATATCAGACAAGAAGAGCTATGATCTAAGGGAAACTCTTGCGTTGTTTTTCTTTCTGAACACTTTTTGACTAATGCCCTCTGTAAAAGTGAAGCTGAGCCGTGCGCCAGAGCCAAACGGTTCACTGATCAAGGGAGCTCCATCTTCTTCTTAATGTCTTTCTAAGTGTTTTTCCACCAACAAGCCCAAATGCTCATATCGTCGTCATTGGTATCGGCCACCCCTGTTACGCACAATCTGAAGAGCTTTGATGAGGTTGTCATAAAAGTAAAGAACACGAATATTTACGTGTGTCGTGGGTGTTATAACACAACTACAACATGAGATCATATTTTCCAAACTCATGCATTTTTCTCTGTTGCTCAGGGCTTATTTATCTTTCTGTGGTTTGGGGAGGGGGCTGTGACTGAAGCTGTTGATATGCCATGAAAAGTTAAAGTTCCCCGACTCTCTCTCCTACACTGTCTCATCTCAGAGGGTATGAGGGAGGAATACATTTCTCTATCTTGCACTCCGACTATAAATCAGAGTGTGTACATAGGCTTTAATAGATCAGGCTTATATTTGGTCTCTCTCTTTCCAAAACCTATGAAATCTTCATAATAGTGACAGACAGACATCACCTGACTTTTTGTCCTGTCCCCCACACATTTCCCAAGAGTTTTGGGTGTAGGAGCCATTAACCACTGAATATTTTAAGTCCTATTAATTAACTTACTGTAGTTAGACCTGGTAGCCCCAAAAGCTATGTTGTTAGGTTGTTTTTGGACACAACAAATAATAATACAACGATTCAAGGAGCCTGATTTTACTTGAATGAAATGTATTTTGTCCTCCCTTTAGTATATTGTAAACTCAAACGTTTGTGGGGAAAACAGCGTGCATCAAACTACAAAACATTTGTATACATTTTTATGAACTGGTTCTAGCATTTTGGTGAAAGTGACCCTGAAAATTGTGAAATGTGCCTATAAATGTGTCTCTGTAAAGAATTTGGATGCTACAAATATATTAGGAAAGTAACTAATGCGTTTGGACCCCAACCAACATTTTTAATTCAGTAGCTAGCTCCCCTTTCGTTGTCAGGTAAATCAGACAACGAAAAGGACGAGCTTTTTTTTAATAAAAAAGCTCGTCCTTTTTTAATAAAAAAGGACGAGCTTGTGACCACTTTTTGCAGGTTTTATTGGGATTCTTTCATTGGCAAGAAATTGTATGACCCCTTTGCAAACTGCCAAAGACCATGCACATAGATTGCCCTTTGTGGGCTGCTGGTCTTTATCAAAAGTCACTGTGAGGATGCTGACAATACAATGGCTACAGTTACAATGACAAAAACAAACTTCAGTATACTTATAAAAAAAGTCATGGCTTGTCATGATAGATTGAAGTCAAGTCCGGAAGCTATACCACTGCCCTACGGCATATCAGAGCAATTATTCTGAGTGGAAAAACAGTTTTACTTCTAGTCCCAAACTATTCTCCTGGGCATAATATTGTGACAGGAAACACCCATCAGTCGTCGCCAGGGTTACGGAGGGCAGGACCATGGGTGTCGGGTGCCCTGGAAACACAACTAACTGTGGGAATAAGCCTCAACAACCTAGAGTAACGTTTGTTTTCGGGGTTAATAGTGTGTGCCCATTTGAGCTTGTACACAAGACTTTAAACCTCTCGGGGCATCCCTATGTGCTTTTTTTTTTCCTACCTGAGGGATGGAGCTAGACGCGTGAAGGAAAGCAAAATTGCCAAAAAATTACCCCGAAATTCCTTTGAAAATGCCATAAAGTGATTTCATGGATGTCAGTAGGCCTTTAAGGGATGTGCTTTGATATAACTCAGCCGCATTGGACGATATATAGCCACAGTTACACAGCTCTGACTGGTGGAACACTTAGGGTTTTATGATCCGCTGCCATTTGGGGCTATGGGACGGAGCAGTGCCGACCACATAACTAATTAGGCTTGGCCAAAGAGGGGGGGAGCGCAAAGACGGGGGATTTGTGGATAGAGGTTTTTGCGTATGCGGCATGTCTGCTCTAAGTGTGTGGCAGTGGTGTCCGGGACATGGCACTGCGTCAGTTTGTTCTCTATGACTCCACACGCTCTTTCATGTACAAGCTGGAAATTTTGAGATAGAGGAAGAAACTCGCAAAAGGGTACTTCGCTAGTGTGCCAGGACAGCACAGTATGGTGTAGAAAAAATTTAGATTATTGGTACAGAGGGCCCAGTTTCACTTAAAGGACAAGCTCAAATTGAGTGTTTAAAGCCCTAAGATATGGTTGGTGGAGGTTTATGGGTTGCATGGTCAACAACAATTGAATTAGATGTCACATTGCACCTAAAGGTAATTATTGTAGGTAGTGCTGTGGTTTGAAATAAAAAATAAAAGTACCACAGCACTAGGACTTGGGAAAAGGTGTTTATGTAAGTTGTAGAGAGTTCTTATGTTCATTTCCAATCTGGTTTTACCCATAAAATCTGGCAACTGTAAGTCTGGGCTCATTCTGGTCTCTGATTGGATAATCATTGTGAAAGGAATAAATGTGTGTCTATCAAATACATGCCTTACCTTTAAAACTAACAGGACTAAATGTTAAAAAGAAACATTTAAAGTCACACAGTTATTGGTATATCGTTCATTCTTAAAAACACCCATTCAACAAATACAGGCCTTGTCCTATTGTCTCATCTCCTTGGTCTTGCTTTCTTTACTCTCTCCATCAGAGGATTATGAAGATAAACGACCAGGCCTATGATATGAGAGTCCAGTGGCAGGACGGGGAGGTGGAGAGGGGGGGGTCCCGTAGTGGAATGTGTGTGAACTGCACACCGCCTCAAATAAATCAGGGAGACAAGTAGAAAAAGAGACTTGAAGGTGGGGGCGAGGCAGGGGGAGTGATGGGAAAGACAAATCGATAAAAGGGGCTGAGGGTACAGGTGCAACAAAGGTGGACTTGAGTTTGCGAGACAAACAATGAAGGGGAGTAAAAAATGTTGATGGGCATAAAAATCTATTTTTGTGATAGAATGTGTTGGAAAGATTATGATAGAGACTGACTACTGAGTGTCAACATCACCAAATAACAGAACTAATCAGTTTTAGTTAAGGCTTTGTGGCTTAGGAAAGAGCAACGGCCACCTTTTTTTCTTCAAGAGACCTCAAGAGAAAAAACAATAGAGCATATTGATACAATATTCAATACCGTTTTAAAATACATTTTTGCTGACATGACAATTTCATTTAAATAAGATAATTGGGAGCCTGAAATCTTGTCTCACTTTCAATGATAATCTTCAAATATGTTGATGTACATGATCCTCATGTAATTATCTGTCACTCTGTCCCCTTAAAGCAGATTAAGATATGCTCTGAACTAATTAGGTCCCCCAAAGAACACAAAGGGATTTATGCTAATCCAACATGTTACAAATGTTCAGGTTAAGCTTTTGTATTTAAGACTAGAAAAATACGACACTAAATCAAAACTAGAACTCTTTATTAGACCTTTGATTTAACTGTGGCTTTTTTGGCAAGAGAAAATAATTGTCCATTTTGCCAATGTCGGAAAATACTGCTTTTAAATTGAATGAGTCCTCTGTTAAAGTGTATCAAACAGGAGCCTCAAATTCACAGCAAGGTTCCTGACTGTACTTTAGGGCAGGACAACATTTTAGGGAATTAGCTCCCTCTTCAGGCAGTGTCAGAGTAATACATTCCAGTACTTGGTAAATAAATGGTAAATGGCTCCACTTTGTATTGGATTCTGAGAAAAGTCCCATTCTCCATAAGGCACCATTTATTGTTGTCAATGCCATACATAAATTTACTATATATTTTTGCCTGTTATTCATAGTCTGTTTTTAGCGCAATGAGAGTTTTGATCTTTTTCTTACTTGGCATTTCAAACTCTGGACTAAAATGGGAGTAGCTTTCACTTTGGCGTTTCCTCTTTTGGCCAGACTTGTCGCTGAGGTATCCACTGGAGTCACTGACGTGGACCTCCATAGACGACACCACCACGTCCTCTGGCTCGTCCTTAATATGTTTGTCTTTCTTTTTCTTCTTCTTCCCCACATTACCATTTGTCTCGTCCATTGTCCTGTTGGACTCCATAGTAGTGTCCAGTGCTGTATCTTGTCTGGGGGTGAAAGCGGCAGTCACTGGTTCCTCTGCTTGTTCTTCTTTAATCATGTCTTTTTTCTTCTTCTTTTTCTTCTTCTTTTTCTCTGTGTTACAATGGGTCTCATCTATTGTCTCGTTCATTGTCACATTAAGCTCCAGAGTTGTATCTAGTGCTGTGGCCTTCTCTGGAGTGGAGAGAGCTTCTTCTTTGATTTCGTCCCTTTTCTTTTTCTTCTTCTTCTTCTTTGGAGTTTCTTCGGGAGGCGTGACTGTGGGCTCAGTAGTCTGTGCTTCATCGGGCTCGGGAGTCTGTGCTTCATCGGGCTCGGCAGTCTGTGCTTCATCGGGCTCGGCAGTCTGTGCTTCATCGGGCTCGGTAGTCAGTGCTTCATCAGGTTCATCTGGCTCCTGTACAGTGGACTGCACAGTAAAAACTGTGCCCTCAGCTATAGCCAGCAGCTCCTGCACCCTACAAAGAGAAACGAAATTAAAGATGTATTAGTTATTTAAAAGGACATCTGGCCCGTAGGATTTATTTGACAGGACAGCACAGAATGACAGGGGTACAAGCGGGGAGAAATATTCAGCAAATTGTCAGAGCTGCGACATAAACCCACGGCACAGAGGTCAGAACAGTTGTACATGGCAAGGACTTTGGATTTATACCTTTTGGGCAATCATATAAGCTAATATTCTAGAACACAGTAAAAGGAAAGAGTGCCACCTTGTGTCAAAAATGATCAAGTAGGGTTTTCCTTAAAACCCATCTTTTGATAATCTTCCACTTACAATTTGGCGCAATAATACGGTTTGTGACCATAAAAAAGACAATACATTAATAGGTTCCCTCTAAACCAGGGGTTGGCAACGTCAGGACCGGGGGCCAAATCCAGCCCTCCACACAGAACCTCTGGCCCCAAAGATGATTTTGAGAAATATTATTTTGCAAATATGAGATCAAATACCTTATTGTACTCTAAATAGCTTTAGTATTTTTTAAATATCCTAGTAGAGCACCCTACTTGGTCATATACATATAATGTAAAACCACAGATGTAAAACATTGGCAGTAGCAGGAAAAAAAAAGTTCTTTACTTTAGGATACTATGAGGAGGTTCGGCCCTTAGTGTTTTGGCAATGACTAAAATCGGCCCTCCACAACTCAAACTTCTTTTCTGCGCAAAAGAAGGTGGGTACAAAGTAAACAAGTGTCTGATTGGCGGCTAAGGCCGAACCAATCACGACCGTCACAGAGAATTGACCTGGGCGCGTCACTCGCTGCGCCACAATGTTGTTACTTCAATTAACTAACATTAGCCAAAACTTATCATGGATGAAGTTGTCGAGGATTTTGCCTCCGCGTTCTCTGCGTGAGTTCATATTCAGTTCATATATTGTGAATTGGACTACAGCTGTCGTCACGTCCGCTAATTGCTGATTGGTTTATTTCACTGACAATCTGTGTGCGTTAAGCCTGCCCGTTCAAACTGCTCCAATTGCTCCGTGACCAGACTAATTCTCTGCGTGTAATGGACAGGGAATAGTATGGCAGAGCCAGGCAAGGTCCGTGTGATTTCGGTCATGTACAACTAAAAAACAGTTAGATTAATGAATTTATCATGTAAGTTCACGATAGTAAGTAAATAATTAATCTTTATTTGTGAAGCACTTTTCAAAGAAAGGCGTCACAGTGTTGGAGGGAAATAAAGAACAATTGGAAATAAATTCCACAATGAAAGATTTTATCTATGATCTAAACACTTGCCTGGTTCTGCTCAGTCGTCCTCTGATGAGCAGCACTCCTGCAGTGTCTGCATCCAGGGCAGTCACATCAAACTCCAACTCTGAGCCGATCTGGGGTCCCGCATCCCTCCATGTTTCCATAGACACCAGGTTCGGTTTAGGCATACTGGCATTGAAGCAACCATGAACCAAGCAACCCACATGACTCGCCCCCAGCTTGTTTACCTTTCCCTAGGAATCAAAACTTTCTTTAGTGAAACTATCACTCAAATCTGAATAGTCACAATATACAATGAGTAATGTGAGCACAAGGCAAAACATGTCTTACCAGCAAGGTTTGTCCTTTCTTGGGCTGAAACACGACAAAGTTGGCCTCGATGTTCAGGTGGATGTAGCCACTGTCGCCGTAGATATCGCCCTGGTGGCCCACTATCCTTATGTTGTCATAGGCTAAGGGCACTCCGCTCAGACTGCAAGAAGAAACGTGATGTGAGCAGGGTCAGGTTTCAGACAAGACTGAAGGCTGACAACAGTATACAGTTCTCTACAAAACGCTTGTTTTACCTCTGTGAGAACTTGAGCAGCTCCGCGTCTAGTTCCTCCCTGATTCCTGTTCTCTTCTTGTTTAGGTACACGGGTGGGAGAGCTATGTGCCGACGGTGCGTGTTCATGACCAGACAGGAGTACGGCGCCGACAGCAGCTCCGAGGCCGCGGCGAACGACGGCACCGAGGCCCCCGTGTCAATCCCAGGACCAGTGTACACCGGGTTCGGGGTGGAGGTAACGACCACACCGTCAGGCATTTTCACATGTTTGGGGTTGTCTTCAGCATGCTGAGGGTTCGCCATGCTGCGTGGAGAAACAGGAAGAGCAACAAGAGATGTTCCGCCTTCACAAGAGGCGTCACTTGTGCACGTGCTGCCATCCACTGGGAAGGAGTACGTATTACAACTTGAAAACAGGTGTTACATTAGGTTAGTATTTTAGTCATTTCAGTAATAAAAGAGAGGTGAAATTGATACGAAAAAAGTCACATAAAACATCAAGATTTAAATAAAGATTTTACACAAAATCAAAGCATGTTTCTTGCATGTTATGCAAGAAAAATGGCAGAGCAACTTATGTGTCGAAAACAGTCGGGACTTATGTGCAGGTAATGTATAAATAGTGTTTTTTCCCCCATAATACATTAGTATTATTATATACATATATTGTGTTCAACAAGTTTAGGGGACAAAAGAAAATATGTGACTCATCAAGCATATGTAGAAATGTAGCGACTTTGTACCTCTTTAGCTACTGAAATCCTTGCATTAGAGACAGCCACTGATACATTATGGTCTGCATTAAAAGTGCTGTACAAATATGGTGCTCTTGGAGGCACCATGACCCACTCCTGTCTGCTGTCACTGATAAATAGTGAAGAGGATTCTTAGTCAGCAACAACCCCCAGAGTGCACCCCATCACACACGTACACACACAGATTGCAATGGTGCTTTCAGCAATACAGTAGTTAAACACTATAATGAGGTATTGAACACTACCGTGTTGCCAAAGCTGCAGCTCAGCTTATGTATTTGAATGTAATAATATTTCCTTACTGTGGACCTTTTGCCTGGTAGTGCATTTTGTTCTAATGCTTGAAAGCTGCCGTTACATAGATTTACAAGCCCTGCTTAACTTTACGACCAACAGTGAACTTAGATCAAAGCTGAGGAAATCACGGCGTTAAATTGTTGTCTCAAAGGAAAACTGTAAGTCCCTAAATCCTCCCGTCCATTGATTTTCCTGACAGTATATTATGCATGTTGCTCACCTGTGTGCACTTTTTGATTACAAAACCAATTAAGGTTTCAAGTTAATGAAAGTACTGGCATCTTACATGAGCATTACAACTTACTGAGCACATCATCAAAAACAAGTTGAAGTAAAGCTGAATCCAGACTGGGAAGAAAATGAGGCAAATGTGTCCCTTTAATTGAGTACCATTTTATAAGAAGCATTTATAAAAATAATTTCAATTTATAGACATGACAATATACACTTACATACATATTCAGGCATTGATATACAGTATCATGAGCATCACTGTTTAAAATCATTCCATTATGAGACAATGGATACATACAGTGAGCTAATGCAAGATCTGCATTCAATACATCCATAGCAAGAGGAAATAGCTCTTCAAACAGCCACATGCTTCTTTGTGCTCATCACTTTGAGGCATCTGATTGGATAAAGTTGAACCTTATGGGTAATAGTTTAAGGTTGCCATATAGAGGTCCATTACCCCACTTTGGTTTAATGAAGCATAAAATATTCATTGCATATTTTATTCTGTGGTTGATTGGCTAAAGGGTGGCTTAACTTTAGCAGCAAACCAAAGATAATTCGAGGAAAGAGGCCTGGGTGCACTCCTTGCAGTCAAGATCTACACCACAGAGGGAAGATTTACATGCTGCTTATCAGTCTTAGATGTGTGGTCACGGCGTTGTCGCTGTGTGGCCGTTGTAGGAGAGTGGAGGAATGCCGTTACTACTGCAGTTGTCTAGGATCTCCTGTTAAAAGTTGTGAAATAAAATATTGTTGAATGCTAGCAATGGTATACAGTGGGTTCAGGAAGTATTTATACCAATCTATTTATTCCTATGTTCTGATGTTGAAATCTGACACTGAAAATGTTCAAATTTCTTCTTTTTTTTCTGCGGATACTGCATACTTTTGTTAGTACCTTTTTATTTGTTTTTATTTTTTTTATAAACTGTATTGTTTTTTACAATGTATTTACATTGAGTAGCCAAAGCTGAATTTTGTACAAAGACATTAATGACTTCAATATCAGACTGCTTCATGAGAAAATAGAAATAGCCCACTTCATACTAAAAAAAGCTGCATTTTGCTCCTTACATGTCCCTTGTCAGTCATCTCGTGGGAGTGGTGCAGTGAGTGTTCCCTTTCCAAAAACATCCTCTGCTGTTCGGAACTGGCCAGTCGGCAGGTGAGCCATGTCGACAATGTGCAAGACGATATCCCTGAAGAAGACACAGAGGGTGACACAAACAATCTTTCGGTCCAACTATTTGATGATCTCTTGTATTAATATTTTACTTGTAGTCTATTTATTTTATACCTGTTTTTTCCAATTTGGAAAACGATTTTTTATTTGTCGTACAGTGATGTCCATTTTACTTCCTTGCAATATAATGCCTTTGCAGATATTTTTTTTAAAAATAAAGGGCCACGTGCACCGTATTTATAGCGAAAAAAGACAAATTGTCTCGTGTAAGCTTATAGTTATAAACATTACCGTGCCATTGGAATGCATTGGTAAAGTTATTAACTAGTTTGAACCACAACTATTTAAATTACACAACTTTCTATACACAGCCCCCACCAATATCCACAAGAATCATTGTTGCATTATTAATGATTTGAAAATATAATAAATGAGGTCAAGACACACACCAAAAAAATTGCCATTTGGACCCTCATGGTAATTCTTAGCAGGTTTTAATACAGAGCTACAGCAATTCAAACGATTATATGTCAGTAAAGGGGACACTTTAGTCTTTACAGTTACTAAACTCTACACTTGAGTAGAAGTCAGGGCACCAGACAAGAACAGGTTACACTTTATATTCAATAAATCTGATATTTTTACCCAGGCAGGCGAGCGTCATTGCAGCCAGGTGGACTGAATGCATGGGGTTTGGCCTTTTGCTCAGTGCACGAACAAACTGGAAGTTAAGGATCCCTCCAATCAGACCGCAGATGCAGCAGGCTGAAAACAGGATCATCTGGAAGAGAGATGCTCGAGTGAACGGTCAAGTTGAAATTTATATCCTAATTTTCAAACTGTAAACAAACAGGCAAACTGTGATGAGAGATGGGATGGGAATTTACTACTGGACTCCCATCTGTTTTGGGGGTGATGGCCTCGGTGATGAGCAATGCCTATCAGTCAGAATAAATTGTATTTCCTATTAGAAAATCGGATCTGGCTCTGGCAATGCGAGCACTAAAAGTATGCTTACATCACTGCGCCTTCCTGATGTTTTAAGGGCAAAGTCTATCACAAATTCTCATTGCAACCACAGAACATAGCTCAACGCCACCAAGAAGTTCCCATTGGTGAGAAACAACAACGTTTCGGTTTTGCCACCAGCTGCTTTTGGTGTGTGTGTGTGTGTGTGTGTTGTGTTTTGTTTTGGAAGCTCCCACTTTTTCATTGCCCCCCGGTGTGGGTGCCTCTAACCGCATGGAAAAAGGGCATCTCCGGTTTCAGTCATTACCCGCTGAAGTGTCGAGATGGGGCTGGCAGGAGTCCGGAGCCTTACCAACCTAATGCAATCACTGTCCCAGAGGCAGACAGCAGGATGCAAGGAGAGCTCCACGATACGCGCACGAGAGGAATGTTGGAAAATAGCAGCGATCAAAACACGCAGCGCTATTAAATCAGATTTTGGATTCGGAGCGTGAGGTTAAAAGTTTTTCAGCGATGAGATGCTAAAAGGTTGTTGTTACGGGAGATTGTGCTGACATTGATCTACAGAAGGCAAAGACGTACATAGAGGGAGAGAGACAGACAGGGAGAAACATGAGGACTCGGGAGGAGGGAGAGGGAAGCTAAGCAACAAAGAAAAAGAGTGACAGAGAAAGCAGGAGAGGTGACGGCTTGTCTCTTCTGCTCTGCTCCAACCACCTCTCACCTCAGGCTGCTGTGTAAAGGCTAAAGGCATTTTAAGTCGTCAGTTGAAAAGAATATCGAAGAAAAATAACAAAAGACATTGGTTCAGTGATTGATAACATGCATTTTCTTTCGCAGGAGTTGCAACGGTGAATCATCAGCCTAGATCTAACTGTATGGCTGTTTCGTCTTCTCCTTCTTAAGCAAACAGAAGTGAGATTTGCACTGGCACGCTTTAGCAGAGGATTAAACAGCTCTCTGGCATTCTGTGGTGATAGGCAGTTTCTTATTCTGAGAAAGGTGTACATCTAATCTTCCTGCTTTCATACGAACTTGAACATAGTTGCAGTGTGTGTGGATCCAACAGAAAAATGTATAGGAGAAATCATATTCAATAGAAAGCCTATGCAGCAGAAATACAGTACTTACAATAAGCCCCGTTCTCTTGCGAGCACACAGCAATCCACACATCCCACAGAGCAAAAACTGTAGCGACAACAGATGCACATTAGTCAGTCAAGAAACTTTTAGAAAGAAACAACTCAACTCATTTTATAGTTTGAATCCTAAAAGTAGCTCCGCGCAGTTGATGCAAAGTGAGACAAATAGTGTGTGTAATAGTGGCCTCAGGGCAAACATATTGTCCTCCTGGATGTCAGTGATTCAGACTGATCTCGAACATCTTGGTGCTGCATCAGCATTAACCTGTCAAGTGTCAAACTTACTGCCTATTGTTTTACTGTAACTAAAATAGAATTGATATATACTGTATATTAATATATAGGCCTACATATATATGACCATATATATATGGATTTCACATGTGCACATAGCGCTCTGTTATTTGATAAGAAACATGCTAAATGCTGTTAACAAAAAATAAATGACAAAAAAGGAGATGTCACCTTTGGATGACCATGGGGCAGAAGTGGCTGTATCAGCAACTGGATGAGCATGCAAGCACATGCTGTTTGATTCAGCACAGTGGCATATCTAGGGCTGTAAATGGCAGATGAACGACACATTTTTGGGCTCAATATTTATCATCCGTACATTAATTTACGGATGTAATTTCTGTACTATATTTATCATCCTAAGTAGGTTGTATTTTATTGTAATTCATTATTATAGTGGAATATTTTGAAATGAAGTATTTTTCAAACCAAGCTTATACTGTCATTTTTAAGTTTTAGAGTTAAGAGAGCAATAGTTTTGTGGCTCAATATATTGAACTTCAGATTCTGTTATTGTGACAGGCATATCCCACATAAACTTTGACCATATAATCTCCAATACTAAGCTTAATTATGAAGAGTAAGGTTTATACTGGGAAATACTGAGAATGTTATTATCTAGTCTGAAAATCAAGCTCCATAGCCCTGCTCCTGCTGCTGTGGCTGCTAACTTGCTACCTTTTAAGTGTTGTAGCCTACATTCTCTTTATAGCTCTAGCCTACTGTTTTAGGAGATTAGACTATAATGCAACAAAAAGTTGAAGCAACAATAAAACTGTTACCCTACTCTGGAAGTTAGAAAGTGAGCACTACTGTTCCATGCAGGACTTACACAGAGCCCGCTCCAGACCGGGGAAGCGTCGCCCTGTTGCGGCTTGTGCTGTCCCCGGACAGCGCTAATTCCAACTGCTCCCAGGACGATGCTGGCCACACCCACGCCCACCTCCAGCACGGACAACAACAGCAGGCTCCATAGAATCTTCCGACTGGAGCACATCGTGCCCCGGGCATCGCTCCAGCGGCGGAGGCGGCAAAGAGACAGTCTGCTATTCCCGCTTTGTGCGCGTCAAGTCCGGATGCGCACAGCCTACGTCGGACAGAGCAGGTAAATAATGAACGAGAACTGTGTCGAAAAGAATTAGAGAAACTGAAAAGCGGTGGGCATAACAGTTTGT
The DNA here is from genome assembly GCF_951799975.1 of Gobius niger. Lineage (NCBI taxonomy): Eukaryota > Metazoa > Chordata > Actinopteri > Gobiiformes > Gobiidae > Gobius > Gobius niger. The sequence continues at coordinate 15,218,029 of NC_136865.1, forward strand.
CCATTCACTGGCGCTGTCCAGGTCCTGACTGTGACTCTGTGCGCTAAACACGCGCTCTGCTCTAATGCGGGGGTCATCTCTCCTCTCCGCTCTGCCCGGTCTGCAGTCAGGAGCGTCTACTCCACTGCAAGTTTGCTGTTGCTTACGTCACGCTGAAGATGTAAACAGACTTTTGCGATGTTAATTTAAAGCCTAGTCAGCTCAGCTATCAAGTAGCACAGATACGAGCTCGGTATGCGTAAAATCAACGCATATTTGACATATCGGCAAAAAGATTGAAAATATGACTTATTGTTGCTACTTTCTATACAGTAGCCTACACAGTAGTATGCTAAGTCTACAAAACTACACCCAGTTAAAACAAAAAATAGTATAGCATAAAGTCAAATATGGGACACATGCTTTTATAAGTGAAGAAGATTCAAATAGAGCTGTTATTTATTTGTTTGTTTTCAGCATTAGTCCCTTTCTGCTGAAAATAGATAATTGGACCAAACCTTTGCAAGGCTTTATTTAGTTGGGCTCATGCATGTTTCATGACTTTGTGGCTGTATTGTTGGTATAATCAAATGCACTTATTTTAAGGCTTGTTGCTGTTAAATTGTGCTGAGACGGCTGAGGTTAATGCTGGACACAGCACTATGCAGCTCAGTGTGTGCCTCATGTGTAAAGCCTTAGTGGTGATTCTCTATTGGAACACAGCATTAATGACATGGCGTGGTTTATTTTACTGTTTTGTGTTATGCCTCTTTCACTTGAAGAATGTATTTAGTTTCTGTATTGCTGCCTAGTATTCTACCATACTTAATCATATTTTAAGGAAATTCATTTACAGTGAGTAAAAATACACAAAGACAACAATGACCAACAAACAGATCCAAACGTTGACAACATGCAAAGAACAGGCCTGAGATCAAACCACGGCCTGTCAACTTCATTGTATAAATTATGTTTAAATTATGTTAAAATCATTACGCTCTGTAATAGCCCTCGCTGACAGACCAGCTGTACAGAATCCAAGAAATCCCAATTGGCTACTTAAAGGAGCTATGCCAGAGTTTTTTTTTTTTTTTTTTAATTTTTGTATCCATGTCATGAACTTGCCGGCTAGTTTAGTAGCATTTTTTTGAAAGTGACCCTGAAAAGTTGTGAAATGTGCCAATAAACATGTCCCTGTGAAGAATTGGGATGCTACAAATATGTTAGGAAAGTTAGGAATTAGTTTATACCTCAACCAAGGTTTGAAATGGAAAAAAAAATCAGGTAGAGTCTTTAAGAAAAGGAAAAATAATGGACGTCACTGTTTGTTTAATGACACAAATGACGTCCTGGTCCTGTTTTTTGACTGAAACTCTAAACAGGATAGTTTGAGTGCGACAATATTTGATCTGCTTTATCCAGATCTCGAGCAAAATAAATGTCCTGCAGACCCTTCAGAGGAATGTCTAGGATTTTGCTTGCGACTGTCCTTTTTTTTTGAGGGAGTTCTTTTGCGCCTCAGTTATGGCCCCGTACCAAGAGACAATATAAAACGTCAGAGCACTCTCCACTAAAGCACTATAAACCATTTTCAACATGGTTCTGTCCGCCTGAAAGGACACCAGTGTCTTTATAAAATATAGTCTCTGTTGACCCTCTTTTGTGATGTGGACTGTTTGTGTCCCACTTTAATTTGTTATCTAAGATCACACCCAGATACTTGTGCTCAGACACAGAATCAATGACTTCTCCTTTTGTAATGGTTGGGCTGTGTGTCGACTCCCGCCTGAAGTCGATGCTCAACTCCTTCGTCTTTGCTGTGTTCAATAGGAGATGGGAGTCATCACACCAGGAGATGAACTCATATGGGACAGGGCCGTGTTCTATCTCATCCTCCCGTAGCAGGCATTTCATCACCAGTGGGGTTAATGCTATATGGCAAAGGTGGTGGAACAATGTGCTGGTCCAATGAAGACAAACAAATCAGTGAAGACAGGGCACAGTTGTTCGGCACAATGTTTCAACAAGTTACCTCAAAGGTTATCTGGGCCTCGACTCTTGTGCCGATTTATTGTTTGGAAAAGGAGACACAAAACCACCTGACAAATATGGATAGTGTGAATGTCCGATGTCACTGGGTGTGCTTGATTAAGATTATGTCCATTTTCAAAACGGGAGAAAATGTTATTAAATTAATTGGTTGAATGTCCCTCCTCTCCCCTCCTATAGCCCCGCCATAGCTTCACCCTTGTGAGGAACCTTACTTTGTTACATAAGCAGTTTATGGCCAGCTGCTGGCAGGGCTCAATAGACTTTATTGGTCTGGAATAAGATGCAGTCTTTGGCCTCGTGCCTAAAATGTAGTAGGTCTTGATCAATAGCAGTGAATTTGCTTGTCTTTCTCACTGACTCTCAGCTCACACCATCAAACCTTTTACCCTTTCCATCTGGTGTCCTCTGCCACTACATCTATTCAATGTGTCTGTTGGACTGCAAACATTTCACAACTCATTTTGGCTAATGTATCAAGCAGGTGCTATTTAAGTGTTTGTGCAATGCATTTTAGAAGTGAAGATGCTCTTAACACTGTTATGACGATTCATTTTGATTATTTCATTTATGCTTCAGTAATGCATTATAGTTTGTTATTTTCTGTTTAGACAGTTTACAGTTTAGACCTAGTTTAGTCTATTTAGATGCATCTTAAACCCGTCTTGATGTAATGTTGTATGTTTTGGTACTTGTGAAAGTCTGGGAACTACTGCCTTAGAGGGTTTGCTGCATCACATGTAGGTAACCTTGCAATTATAATATCTGTACTCTTAAAGCTTTCCTGTACTTAACGGTCCTATTGCTGGTATTATGAGACAGAACCCCTTATGAATACAATGACATATTGCTGGTATGAACATCCACTCGCTCATAGTGGTACAGGGCGGGAGATGTGTAGAGTCCTATTGAGCTAAGTGGATAAAGACAGGAGTTAGCAGGAGGTGCCTGGAAGTGCGTGGTCCCCAGTGGCCCATTATAAACTCCAGTGGGCCCCTGAATCATTAGGATATATAGTTGCAAGCCTGTAATAATGACTGGAGTGCCTGGCATACGTCAATCCGTCTTCAGTCCCAGGAGACAGGAGGAGAGAAGGGGATGGAAAGCACCCTGGGGTCCTTCGGGAGGGTGTCTTTGTGGCTGTGTTTCATTGTGGTTTAGTGACAGGTGATGGAGCCATGTCAGCCTCTGTGGTCTTTTTGCAAGTGACACTTACCTGGTTGTCAGAGAGCTCCCCAGAGCCTTGTCTGTATTCACTGTTCGGTTTATAATCTCTGGGATTATAGTTTTGTATGCAAACTCAGTACATGTGTATGTGGAAATTACATTATGGGAACTTCAATAAAAATCAATAAAATGCCACAAAATACATAAAGAAATTACAAACTTCATACTGTCTTAGGATAAAGGTTATGATAAATCAGAATAAGATGAACTAAATTATGTGTCCACGTATTCACTATTACCATGTTTGTATATTTGTACGCTGTTTCCATCAATTACCATGGTCTTGTGCAGTAAAGCCACGTGCCAAACATTAAACATTTAGAATAAACATAGAGATAGATAAAATGCGAGACAAAAAGGTTTAAATAACTTTGTAGCAGTGAAGCACAACCCAATAACTACTATTTCAAGTGCACTGTGTAAGTTGTTTGGTGCCTTCTCCAGTCATGCAAAAGAACTATGTTAAATACACATCATTAACTCGCCGTATCACAGACGAACACTCTTGTTGGCAGAACGTTTACCACAAATTAACTACTCAACACAAACACAATCTAAGGTCTATATTTAGTAAGCCCCCGTGAGTCTGTGTTTAATTCATTGAAGCCCCTGGAGAGCTGCCTGCAGACGTCGTAACTTCCAATTAAAAGAGGGTGTATTTCAGGTACAGCCAAACTTGAAAAAGTGGTTGCATTTTTGAGTTAGACATGTCCTGGTGACAAACTAAGGCAGTCTGCTGTGGATGGTAATAGGCAACTCTGGGATATAGCGTGAATCCCAGAAGTGAATGAACAAGGAGACTGGACATACTTATCACATCGATACTATCTTACAGTGTGCGAAATCGATGAATTGCCGAGTGCTCGCTAAGATACATACCGTTTCTCATTCCTAGCACTTTGTCTCTCATGAACACTACGAACATGAGATGGATGTTGCATACTGTACATAAACAGCTGCTCCACAGTGCAGCAGAGCCAAAGCAAGTCAGCGCTACAGTGCTCCTTTCGTCAGCACCCAACAGGAACCTGCTAAGCATAGGATGAGAGAAGGTCGGGCACGCAAGGTCAAAGGTTGCACGCTGCTTAGCTAATTAAGGCTTTGAAGTGTGAAAGGCCACTGTAAAGGACGGACTTTTCTGTGAGAAAGTGATGCTCGGCTCGGAATACACAGGGGTTAATTAGTGGTTTGTTTTTGTGTTCATCCCCAGAGCCTTAAGCGTTTGCATGGTTAGTGTAGATACGGGGGACGCTCATTGTGGTTGTGAAATCGTGGCGGCAGGGTGTCTTTGAACTGTTCTGGAAGGGGTCAACTCAACTGCTGGTTTGGCAGCAACGCAATGAGATCAAGGAGAGTTTGGCGCTGGCGACTGCGTGTGATCTCTTTGGATTCAAAGCACCTGGAAATCATTTTATTCTTGTTGATACAAATATTGAATCACGGAAGTTAAACTTGAATGTGAAGCACCACACATTATTATTATGTTTGCTCTTTTTTCTTTCAGTATTAGTTCAATCAGACGGTGCTGGTGTGATGTCCCATTGTGGCTGAGCTATCAGAGAGAGGTGGTCCTACTTAATCGTGTGAGTGTCTATCTGTTGGTTCTGTGAAATTTTAAACTCCCACCCATACATTATATATGACAATAAAGATCCTACAGCCATGGGGCGGTCCCAAGACATTTCCAAATCAACACCACTGGGCTCAAACCTATTACTTCTGCTGCATTGACCAGGGTTTACACACAAACCAATTTAGGACCCCCAGGTTCTGAGTGTCATGAATAATAGACGTGAAAGATGACAGGTTCAGTTGTTTAGCCCTCAGAAGGCGAAACCATTGATCAAGAGGCTAATTCATCTGCAGGATTCATTTCATTGTGGACTCGACCTGAGGACGGGCAGATGTAGGATCTATGCTTTAATGTAGTACTATGGGTTTATAAAACTAAAGAATGAATTTGTTGTCTTTGCAGAGCCGTCTTCTCTCACATAAATAATGAGGTTCATTCCAATAAGTGGTGCAAAATAAAATGATCAATATTATTAACACTCTGATCCATTGTTGATGCATGCTATCTTGTTGGCACAATTTAGTACATGTATTCTACTTAGTAAAATCATAAGACCATAATACAGTGGCCAAAAACAAGATTTGGACACAACACTTGTTTGTGTTGGCCTTGCTTTTTCAAATTCCGAAAAGCGATATTGACACTTAAAAAAAATTGCATTGCCACATTTTGTGCATAAATTCTACATGTTGTCCACTAGAGTTTTGCCTGAGTAAAGCTTTTGCAGATATAGTCTAGCTAGAGTAGACTATATTTGCAAATATTATACTCAGAGATTTTCTGTTAATCTCCTGCCCTTTATATATTTTCAAACAGTTACATTCTACAAAACTGCAGGATATTCTTGATTTCCTGTGTTTGAATTTCTCAGCGTGGATCTACATCTGCAGTGTGGGCAACCACTCTGCCAAGTAAACAAGACCTATTAAGTATTAAACACGTCACATTAGGGACCACAGCTTGCACATACACACACATTATCAGTGATGCTCAAAGGCAAAGTGGGTCTGATCCAACACAGTCCCATAGCAGAGTCATGTTCTCCTCTCGCAGTGAAATTGGAGCCGTCGTCCACAGGACAGAGGTGCTACAGTGCTACACTTAAACAGAGCACCTCTGGGGCAGACGGGGAGAGAACTTGATAAGCCTTGGTTCAGTGCTGATTCAGCTCAAAGAAGACCTGAAATTACCCATCCTTTGATTATGTGAGCCAGACAATTTTACTGTTGTCCCCTGTCTTTATTTGTGTGATGAGAGTCTGACTTTTTCTAATACTAAGCATTTTATTGGATGACCACTAGAGGGTAATATAACACAGTGGGAACTGAAATACATTCTCTTTCTGTACCTATATACATTTTTATATCATTTTTGATTCATACAACATTCATCACGAAGCCTATCATTAATGTAATGAAATAAAACCAATGGTCATAAACAAAATCCATACACACCAGCCACTATGCACAGGAAAAACAGAAATCTATTTTTTAGATTAGTTTATGTGTTTACAGTGCAACAGTAATTTTACTCACATTTAACACTTCTATGAGGAATCTTAGTTATTAATTATGCAGTAGTTAAGGTTGGTGCTGTGAAAGTAGAAGTCCCTTGTCCCATCTTTGTCACTCCTACATGACACAGTGCTTCACCCAGGAAGGAAACTCCCTGCTTTTCCAAAGGTCCACCAACACACAGCTGTGCTCGGACCCTGGGACTATGTCAACACTCTGACTCCCTCAACTGTTTTGCTTCAAAGGCACAGATTCATTCAATAAACCAACATGCTTTCCTGTTAGTTCTTCACAGTTAGTTGAAGAGAGGCGTTCGGGGATGACGTATTTCTGAATGACGCATGTTTCAAGGCGTCATTTTAGGCATTTCACATCATAGACGCACACAATGTAGTAGAGTAACCTGCGGGTGCTGAGGCCACATGTGAGAAAGACGCCATAGTTCAGTTATAAAAACATGAGTTAGACACCAGTTCATCTACACGTGGATACTTGACACCTGTGAGAATAATTAGAAGTACGAAATATTGTAGCTTGCACAAGAATACATACAGGAATAACCATTCATTTGATTAACCACTCCCTACTAGAGCAGTATAAATCCAGCCTGCTGATTAAGAGTTACTGACAAAGCCTCTTGTGGTGAAAGGAAAGCGTCTTCAATGCTAAGACAACCCAGGACAGATGACTACTTGAGTACCTTTGTCCATGGTTATCTATTTTGCTTATTTGCATTTGTGTGTGCAGTTAGCTGGAGCCTTTCTCAGGCAACTGTGGGTGTTAGTTTAAGGAACAAGGTAGAGAAAGGTCCATTAGTTGTAAAGTTTCACTCAGCATAGTTGAACTTGCCTGTAATCACTGACTGAAACAGTGTTGATTGGTCATTCAGTGAATCTGTCTATAATATGTCTATAAACTGAACATTGATTTGCTTGTGGATATGTTATAGAATGAGCTGTGGGACATTTTTTACTTTTTGATGTCGTCCTGGATTGTCTAAATAACTAGTTTATAGCTAAAGAATCATAATTTAAGGCCTTAGTAGACCCCCCGAGCGCCAAAAGAAAAAAAAGTTGAAAGAAAAGGTCAAATCTTGGCCCCAGCTTGTCAAATAATAACTTTGCATTTGACACAGTTGCACTAACTATGAATAAAGCCTTCCTTATCTGTCCTGCTACTTCAGTGTCCTTGGTATGAGCCTGATATCTGGAGGAATGAACTGGCATCGCTCCCTGGAAGGGTGTATTTCTTTTTGAAGATGAATGCTACTGTATAGTATTTGAAGTATTTGGTTAACAATGAGATTGCATTGTCCGTAAATGCGAAGCGTGACTAAAAATTCCTATTTTTAATTAAACCTGCTTCATGTCAGGATCACCCTTTAAGGTCAGTGTAACTTCCCTCTTTCCCAGAAACCTCTGACTTATCAGAAACCCTGGTTAGATTAGGCTACATAAAACCTTTTAGTCATAAGACTTGGATAAAGTGGCCAGATTGTAACATGTGAACATCAAAAACAATGCGGAAAATATGCTCAGTTTATCAAATAAAAACTACAGGCCACTTATTTTTTAAATAGTTTCATTTTTATTTAAGTTAATGTTTCTATCGCCATCTAGTGGCCGATCACAGTAGTGATATTTAATCTTGCCCATTCACAATCTGCTCAGGATCTATTATTGTCAATGAGAGAGACCCTGCCTCCTGGTTTGGCAGCAGCAGCAGCAGCAGTAGTAGTAGTAGTAGTAGTAGTAGTAGTAGTAGTAGTAGTAGTAGTAGTAGTAGTAGTAGTAGTAGTAGTAGTAGTAGTAGTAGTAGTAGTAGTAGTAGTAGTAGTAGTAGTAGTAGTAGTAGTAGTAATGGCAGTTGCAGTCATATTGTGTTACAGAGAGAACTATGTCTATGTTGACTGATTATTAGTTTGTCTTTTTAAATTCAAGACAAATACAAGAGTGATAGATTGTGCGTGACAAACAATATGAGACTAACAGATTCTGATGACGACAGATGTTGGTCATTTTATTGATTGTTGTTTTGCCTTTTTGATACTACAGCAACCCTAGCCCTCTTTTGGGAAAGCACACAGTGGCCTTTTTACCTGGGAACCAGAGCTGCGGTCCACATGACTGCTGAGGTTGTGTAAGAGGAATCTGAGCTGGGTGGTGCCTCTGCTGTGAGGGTGTATGCATATATAGATTGGGCTGGATTACCGCACCGCACCAGGGTATATCATCGTCACCCCTCCCTGAATTTAAAATGCGTTATTTCCCCGAAGATACCGAAGCAGTGGCTAAAAGTCCTTGAGACCGTGTGACCCCTCTCCTCTTTCTTTCCACTTTCTTTTCTCATTCTTGAAGCAGAACTGGCACCGTGCCTCGCTCGGTCTGTTGACTTTAGTGGAGTTGCAGTGGGTTGCAGTTGGCACTCAGTACGTGTATGACAGAATCAGGGACTGTCCGACTTCCCGCTGAGGGGAAAAGGAGTTAAAGGAGTTTTTTCTTTTTCTTTCACTGTATTCACTTTCACATTGCAAGGACAAGCGCCCTACTGTGTGAACATTTCTTTCACTCAAACTTCTCCTGGATGCGTTTTGCCACGGACACAATCCTATTTGGCCTTGCTATTTCAATTGCAAAGTAAGGTTATGACCAAACACCACTGCACTGTAGAGTCGTGACAAGATGTAAAACTACTGCTTTGTTCATTGATACTTTTACAGGACCAATTCGTATCATCTTAGTAACCCCTCTGTGTTTATTTAAGCTCTTTTTTGTGCTTGAATGGTAGCAATGGAGGACCTTATGTAAAACCTTATAACATTCTGAAAAGCATGTGACTCTTCATGCACATGTTAATGCTCCTGAACATGATTAAAACGTGCATTGTAAACTCAAGCTTGGTTTTCTAAAATATGAATTGCAAATCTAATCACAATTTCAATACTTTTCCAGCCTTACAACGTGGTGAACTTTGCTGGACTTTCTGACCACAGCCTGTCTCATTGTTGTTGTGCCACCGTGTCCTGACAGTCATTCTGGGGGTTTAGTGAAATGTAGATGTACACGTAGATGTCCGTGTAGTTGCCGGACCACAAGGCCACTGACTGTCCACATAAATGTCTGTGCTGACATAAGGCAAACCACGGGCTTTCCTAGGTCTCGTCCTGGAGGCAGTCAACGGATGTTTTCCTTTATCTAAGTGCACGGTCTCATTCCTGTCACGAAACCGCACAGCAATGCCTAATCCCTGCTCCCTTTTCAGAGGTATTTGCTCAAAGTCATTTTTCACTGTTCCGTTTTATTCACCAGCCAACCCAAACAAGCAGGCCGAGGTTACACACTTCCACAGAAAGCAGACATACTGAAATTCCCATGTACAGCACCTGCCCTCATTGGTTAGTTTGAATGGGGACACTATAGGAGGAAGTTGTGCAGTTTCATCACCAAAGCAGAGGTGTATTGGGTATTGTGGTCTTATATGGTAAAACATTTGTACAAATGATTCCTTTACTCACAGAGGTGGGGGATTTCTCTTGTTCAACATGTGGTGGAGTGTTTTTTTTACATTGTAAAAATAAATTGATATATTGATATAGTGTGATGCAATTGTGTATAAGCAGCATTTCCACTGAAGTTGCTGTTTTTTACTTGGCATTTGTAGTTAACTTCTTTGTAAATTCTATATATGAATTGACCCCGTTGTTAGTTTGTAACAAGATGATTGAGCAATAGCGAATGGAAAGAGTTTTGGCAAAAATAACTGAAAATAGCTGAACAGTAAGACAGTCCTGGTTCTGGACCATGTGGGGCCTAAGTACAGGTGCTCGTCATATAATTAGAATATCATTAAAAGGTGCATATATTTCTGTAGACTCATGACATGCAAAGTGACATATGTCAAGCCTTTATTTATTATAATTTTGATGATTATGACTTACAGTCCATTTTTAAAATAATTATTAATAATTTTTAATTTGGGGTTTTTACAAGCTGAGCCATAATAATCAAAATGATAACAAATAAATGCTACATATCTCACTCTGCATGTAATAGGTCTACATCATGTATTAGTTTCACAGTTTAAGTTCTATGGAGTTTGCATGTTCTCCTTGTGTCTGGGTGGGTGACTTCTAGAGAGGAAAAGTGCCAAATCAATTAAATGGGAAAGAAAAAGTCCAAATGTTTTCCCTGATCATGATGTGAAAGTGACCGGATTCACAAACCTGCCACGTTATTCTTATGGCTGAAAGTCCTTTCTACTGCCAACATCACGTACATGCTTTTGAATATTGTCATTACTTTGTGGACGCCTTTAGTGCACATGTGCTGGAAGAGAGGACGTGTTTTGTGTGAATTGGCCCAGGATTTACAGAGAAATAGGCAATAAACTAAGACTAGAAATCTGCATTTTGAAAGTTACCATAGTTACCGCCACATCATTTTTAGTTACCCTCCTCCTCAATTTTAAACTATAGGCTAATAATCGATAACCTCTACTGCACTTGTTTTTATTTCAATGCAAGTACTGTTTGTTATAGTCAGCTGAAAATGTATCACTGATGCTGTCGGTAATTAGATACAAGTAACAGCAAGGTGTTTCAGAACTCATAGTCTAAATGCCAATCACCATGTTTTTGCATGTTTTGATTTATTTAGGTCTCGTGCACAAAACAGGAAGTTGGAACGTGTGCGGTGTTTCACCTTTTGAAGTTGTCACAAGCCAGATTGGTTTACCTCCTCCAAAATGGCATTTAAATCAAAGCGTGTCATTCACCTCTGTATCGTGGGTGGGCGATAATGAAGGGAAACTATCACTAAGTATTGTGAGTGGGGTTTCAAAAAGAGAGAGATGCCTCATTAGAAAAATCTGTCTTAAAATATTAACTCTCAGATCTAGATATGATTCAAAGTAATCTGTTAGTTCGGGTTAAATGCTCAATAAGCAGTTTCTGAAGTGCTGCACAAGCAATAGCTGAAATGACAAAAATGTGACAAAATATTAATCTACTTTTTTTTTTTAAAAACACAATTTTAGTCAATAAAACTTTACAATAGGAAAGCCCTTATCTGATGTTTTGCTGGTGATCGCATCTTAGTCATTTTGCTTTGGAAACTCTCATCTACCTCCTATGTGATCTTTGACCCTCACTTTGTCCTCCCCTCAAGTGTGCAAACCAAAGAATGTGCGGCTGGAGAAAAGAAGTGGATGAAACTGACCGAGAGAGGATGACTTTAAAGGGATTATTGGGGAAAGGGAGCACTAGCAGACAGGTGTTAAAAAAGAAAAAAAAAGAAAAGAAAGGTGTTTTCCGGCGGAGAGCGATGAGACCAGACCAGCGTGATGTGAAGCCCAGTGGACTGCTAACACAAACAGTGGAGGGGAGGGGGGTGGTTTTTAAAAAGCCAGTGTCGGGGGGGGGGTGAGATGGAGACTGAACAAAGATGAGTGTTTAGTGTCGACTCTGCAACGATCTGCTCTCTGACAGCCGTCACTTGAATCCTGATGCTAAACAGTATTGACAAGGCCAGGGATGTTTACACTAGAGTCCATTAGCAACAAATAGAAAGCCCATACTTTCTCTAACTCCACTGGTTTAAGTGATAAGTGAATAGTCTGATCTCAATGGTCAACAATGTATTTTTGGTGCTTTTTTCTGTACCATACCATTTAATGGGACCCAGCTCTTAAGTTGTGCACTTAAAATGTTGTGTGTGATGTGGATGATCAGTTTAGAGACACATTTCTGTGATTTGTTATAAATAGGAAACATATATATTAGACTTAGACTTTATTGATCCACAGGGGAAATTGTTATAAAATATTTGTTAAACTGAAGTTATATCTGTTGTAGTTTTAACAATGGCTATGTTTTTATACGATGGTATAGGCAGTTAACATTTTAGGATTAGTTCTTGTGTTATTTTCGTTGTAACAGCAATATTCAACCCTTCCCTCGTCGTCTCCAGAAACTCTGGTCGGGCTAATTTGGGTTAGCAGCCTTGCATGTACTGGCTGACAGCGAATATCAAGAACTCAGAGGAAATCCATTCGGACAAAGCAAACTTACAGCAGACCGTGCACTGATGGCTGCGTTAGTGAAAGTAGAGAAATGAATAATCAGTAGAAATGTTCCCTACTTTAAACTTTACAACACATTTCTTCAGTTCTTGTACTTCTTCCACTTCTGCTTCAAATGCAGATCTTGAGCCCACTCCATAAAAGGCTGCTGCATGTGTTTGCATCATTAGCATAATTGTGAGTGGAGGGCATGGGTGGATGTATTGGGAGGGGTTGGCACTCCCTCTGCGAAATTCCCAAATCATCAGAATGAATAAGGGGCTTGACTGGCCCAATCCCAGCACCACACTGAGGTCAAACAGAGCACATAGGGGGGGACTTGTCCAAATGTAGGCCTATGCATTATTGGCGTACTCACAACTTGGAATTCTGCCAAGTAAAACATCTTTTTTTTTTTTTTCCCTCAGTGGGGAAGTCCTGCCAAAAACCCACCCTCGCCAAAAGGTAGACTATTATGCGCTCCTCAGCTTTCATCGGTTGTTTTGGCAAAACTTTTTGGCTCCTGTTCAGTGGAGCAGCTGGCGGACTGAGGTTACTCTATGTCACTAGATTCTGTGCACAATGGATCTCGGGACGCTACCTCCTCCTCTGTCTAGGCACTCTTTGGGACCCTTCTGAGAGAGCAACATCACCTCCCCATAATCCAAAACACAACATGTAATGGGTTCAGTCTCGAGCTAGATCATGTAATGAACTCTGCCAGAAAGAAAAGCAGTGTATTGCCACTTTGAATAGAGGACCTTTGTCTACCTTCTGAAGATTATAATGGTACAGATGGTCTTTAGGCAAACTGCAGCTGCTTGCATTTATGAATAGGGACAATTAAGTAGTTTGTTATGTAGTCCACAAGTGTTCTTCAAAATAAATGACTGAATGTAGGTTGTATAACCGTAATATCAGTTCAGACAACTGTAATAGTTCATATTTTATGAGCCTTTAAGTTTCCCGTTTCCGTTGTAAAAAAAAAATAGGATGTCGCTATGGTAGTTTTCACTTCACTTATTCAAATAAAGGCTTGTGTTATAATAAATCACAAAAATAAATTCCGTTAAAGCAATGGAAAAGACTATGTTCCCTCACCCACTTGCTGAATGGCTCCCCGAAGAGTCAACATAAACAAGTGGCTTAAATTCAAGGCCACGGTTTGTTCGGAATGCGCTCGCAGCCTCCAGCGGCTACACAAACTTCTGCTCTATTCTCACCGATTGTCTGCTTTGTCCCTCCCTCGCGCGCCCCCCCCCACCCCCCTTCCTCCTCTTCGATAACTCGTGCGTCGTTTCCATGGCGCTGGGTCACTCCGTCGGTCTTATGAAGAGATGTTCAGAGCGCGTGCTGGCGCGGACCCGGCTCAAACTCGTGGAGAGCGTGCGTTCGCCTCTGTCCCAAACTCCGGTCTGAATTAAAACTCTTTTCCGCGTTGGAGACACGCACCTGCGGCTGGATGGAAATCCACGGAGGGACCCGCGCCTCTGCCGCCACTCTCAGCCGATTATTCCACGTCTTGTCGCGGTTTAAGCTGATTTCACCGGGGATGTGAATGCCTCTGTGGGATTAGACGAGGCTACTGGACCATGCGCCTTCACTCGTGGCAATCGTACACGACCGGTACTCGTGCTCCACCGCGCTCCCAGCAGCTGTAGCCGTGTCCCGCTCTCCTGCTTGCTTCTGCCTGATGTGGATCGGATAAGATGTATTCTTGGCTGCGAAACTTCCATCCTCTGCTCCTGTGTTTCTTGATGGTGGTTTGTGCGTGCGCTCGCGCCCCAAGACCCGGTAAGTGGACTCTCATTTGGACTAATAATGACATCATATCCGCGGACAATGACCCCTGTCTGAGACTGTCTCGAGTCAAACCATCACTGCACAGCATCTCCACATCTAAAAGCACTGACGATTCTGTCTTCAGTTTTTGAGACAATTTACCACCACACCTATGCCATGACTTTTCATTCACCTGTTTGAAACAGATCACAAAGTATGTACCCCTTATAAAATGCCATTTGAGTATTAAGATAGACCTGCTCATTTTATTGTGAAAGTGCCAAATGGCTTTTGCTAACAAATACATCCATTATTTAGTGAGTCAATAAATCCAATTTGATGTAGCTTTTACACTTAATCGATTTGGGCTCGAACAATGAGTACACTGGAACGTGGATGTTGAGTATCCTTAAACATGTAATAGGCATTTAATTTGCCCCTTCCTCTTTAGACTTTATTCACATCTTACATTGTAGATGATTAACTAAACCAGTTGTTAAAGTGGAGTCTCGTACTTCCTCTTGCCTTCCTTTCTTGGGTTACCACAGCAAATAATCTGCTCCTATGTATGCAGTGATTTGCATATTGTTTTTGCCGTATTTGGTCTCACTCTTTGTGTGGCCAGGATTATGACCCACTGCATTTTACGTTGTGTGTTCTGCTTTGTATTGTGTGTGTTTTTTAGAATTTTCTTGGATGCTTACTCTTACTTGAAATAAACAGTTCAAATGCAGACAACACCTTGGGTTTGTGTGACTGTGGGGTGGATAAAGTTTACCATCTCCCGGTCCCGAGTTGGACCCCGGGCTTTCATTTGGACGCTTTTCATATTTCAAAATAGTAGTTAATCATAAAAGAAAGGCTGACTATTTCCAAATGCATACGTCTACCAGGATCAGGCCGCGTTAAGCTCATACCCAGATGTTTCGCCTCCATTAGCAGCTAACTGCACCTTTCTGCTTCAGTCGTATTGATGAGTTGTAATTGGAAGTTAAATGCTTCATCTATTCAGCGTGCTGCTGCCAGAGGCCACTGCGCAGTAATTGGGTCACAGCAGCTTGTTAGTGGGTTGTTAGTGATGCTCAGACCTACAGCCTGTCCTACATACCAACCATGGAGTCAAATACACCGGAAAATTGGATTTTAGTGGATGAACTGCCCACACATCACATGGAGGTAAAATACCATGTTTCCTTATCTACCTATCACCACCATGTAGAGCATAGAGCTAAAGTAAACGCATGATAAACTGTTATACAATTTGTTTGGTTGCACAAATATGTTAAGAACCGGTCCTCACTCCCAATACCTGCCTGGCTAATAGTTTTCAATGGGCCATAATGAAAGTCTAAGTGGTACTTCTTCATCATCACCAGTCTCTTGGCACATCCTTGGGTGGAGCACTGACACAATATTTCACATGCTAATTGCACACTCCTTTTTCTGTATTTGTGTCTTTTCAGGTGACAGTGTGTGTTGGTCTTCAAGTATCACTTCTTGTAGCGAGTGCCTTCGACGAGGACCGCAGTGCGCTTGGTGCTTCAAAGAGGTATAAACATTTCTTTGTCAAACCTTTCACAGCAAACAGCTTTCAATGTACTCAAATGAGGCTAAAGCTGGACTAGATTCAAACTGAAGAAGTAAATATAGGGATTAACTGAAGAGAAAATGCACAGGCTACTAGTACTGAACATTTTAGTGGATCAAACGAGGACAATAACAAGCTAAGCGACAAGAAAGGAGCGTAGGAGTTTGTAGAACCAGTGGTGGTTTTGTTATGTATTGCCGGGTGTTTGATGACAGATTATCTCCCTTTTCAAACAACACACAATATTTTCTTGATGTGATCCACTAATGTGATGATAATGGTCGTGTCTGAGCCCAATGGCCTGCCCTTTAACCCAGAATGCTTCTGTCAAAACCTGTGTGAATCTCTCTTTACGGTGATTCTCATGCAGCAACAAAGGCACTTTGCTTAGTCTACCTACTCGATCGCTGGATTTCTCTTCTAAGTGTCAGTGACTTGAACAACCTTGAAAAGCTGTAAAATCTGGCCGTTCGCAGCGGTGCTTTTTTCCCTCTTTTGAACCATGACCATAATGAAGGCCCATTACAAAGTACGACTCAAAGTTTCATGACTTAATCCACCTACACTGACCTGACAGAGCCTGGCTTAAATATTAAATCAGAGCAGTGAATATGCATGCTCACATTCTTACCCTCCTTTGCGGTGCCAACCAAAGGGGCATTATGTGAGGAAAGTACCAGGAAAGACAGTTAGTTTCATTTTCGAAACAGAAATCCATGGAGTAACTTTCAGGTTGATGCCCTCCTGCTTAGTTTGTTTTGAAGTAGAGAATTCTTAACATTCATCCCTTTTTTATCCTATGTTGTCTTACTGTAATTTCTATTCTTTTTGCAAATTTCCCAGACTTAGGTCTGGACAAAGGTCCCTAATCCACTCTAAAGCTGTGAAGCGTGACGTAGAAGTGTTTTCGGGAAAAGGGATTTTGTTTTAATGGAACTTGTTCAGGCATGACAAACCAGTGCCTCTTTGTTTTCTGTGTGAAATATTTTTACTGTCTTTGCTATTTCATTAAAAAAACACAGAATTTTAAACAGGATAAATATTGGACATTA
Source organism: Gobius niger (assembly GCF_951799975.1). NCBI lineage: Eukaryota > Metazoa > Chordata > Actinopteri > Gobiiformes > Gobiidae > Gobius > Gobius niger. The sequence continues at coordinate 15,234,850 of NC_136865.1, forward strand.
GTGCCACACTTAACTTTGTGGATTCATCGAGCATGACCTTGGGCAGTGGTAGGAAGTCAGAAAATGACAAATATCATGTCATTTCAAAGACCTCAATCAATAAATGTTTACATTCATACAGAAAAGGCCCACACTTTATATTAGCAGTAGTAGTTATTATAAAATGTCTCAATATCATGTAACATTTAGGACTTCCTGGAAGGCACATCATCCAACCATCGCTGTGATCTGGCTGAAAACCTGCTTTTGAGAGGGTGTGGACAGGAGTTTATGGAGCTGTCAGGGAACAAAGTGGAAGTGAACGCCACCATCAGCAGCACACAAGTATCACCACAAGACATCAGCGTCCAACTGGGCCCAGGTTCATGTCAATATATAGCAACTCTATATATGATGGTATTAAAAACAACAATATTAGGGACTAAATGTATTCTTTGTTGTAGGCTCTGAGGCCAGTGTCATTGTGGCTGTCACGCAACTTGAGCGCTACCCTGTGGATCTGTACTACCTGGTGGATGTGTCGGCATCGATGCAGGAAAACCTCGATCATGTACGTGTTTACAAGCACTAACTAAAGAAAACTAGCTTCAGAGAACTCGACTGAAGGGATGCTCAGCTTGTATTTGTTTGTTCATCAGTTAAAGACGGTGGGTGTGGCACTTTCTCTTCGGATGTCGGAGCACTCCTCGGACCTTTGGCTTGGCTTTGGCTCTTTTGTGGATAAACCAGTCTCCCCCTACATCAATGTTCATCCCACCAAAATCCAGAACCCCTGCAGGTAACACGACTGTCATTATTAGTCACGAAGCTGGTACTTTGTCTGGGAAATGAGTGTTGTTGTTACTCACAACATTATTAACTAGAACTATTGATAAGGCATTAAGAAGCATTAGTAATCTGCCTATGAGTGTTTTATAAGCAATCTATAAGACTATTTAGAAGGTATTTAAAAGATGTAAACAGGCCCTGAACAATGTTCTTGTAAAGGTACAATAAAGGTATGATAAGCTACGACTTGACTCGACAAAAGCTACAACTTGACTTGACAAATGCTACGACTTGACTTGACTCGACAAAAGCTACAACTTGACTTGACAAAAGCTACGACTTGACAAATGCCATGACTTGACTTGAAATTGACTTGACAAAAGCTACAACTTGACTTGACAAAAGCTACAACTTGATTTGACTTGACAAAAGCTACAACTTGACTTGACTTGAAAAAAAAAAAAAATTGATTTGACAAAAGCTACAACTTGACAAAAGCTACAACTTGACTTGACTTGACAAATGCTACGATTTGACTTGACTCAACAAAAGCTACAACTTGACTTGACAAATGCTACGACTTGACTTGACTCGACAAAAGCTACAACTTGACTTGACAAAAGCTACAACTTGACTTGACTTGAAAAAAAAAAAAACTTGATTTGACAAAAGCTACAACTTGACTTGACAAAAGCTACAACTTGACTTGACTTGAAAAAAAAAAAAACTTGATTTGACAAAAGCTACAACTTGACAAAAGCTACAACTTGACTTGACTTGACAAATGCTACGATTTGACTTGACTTGACAAATGCTACGATTTGACTTGACAAATGCTTCAACTTGACTTGACAAATGCTACGATTTGACTTGACTTGACAAATGCTACGACTTGACAAATTCTACGACTTGACTTGACAAATGCTACAACTTGACTTGACAAAAGCCACGACTTGACTTGACAAAAGCTACAACTTGACTTGACAAAAGCTATGACTTGACTTGACTTGACAAAAGCTACAACTTGACTTGACAAAAGCCACGACTTGACTCGACTTGACAAAAGCTACAACTTGACTTGACAAAAGCTATGACTTGACTTGACTTGACAAATGCTACAACTTGACTTGACAAAAGCCACGACTTGACTTGACTTGACAAAAGCTACAACTTGATTTGACTTGAGAAGAGCTACGACTTGACCTGACGAAAGCTACGACTTGAATCTACAAAAGCTATGACTTAACTTGACCCCATGACTAATTGACTTAGATTTACTTGGCTTTGGCTCTTTTGTGGATAAACCATCATTGTTAGTCACTAAGCTGATACTTTGTAGGGGAAATGAGTGTTGTTGTTACGAGTCCCAGAGTTGTAGACTATGGATGTCTACAGGTCTGGCTATGCTCACAGGAGGAGGATTAAAAATTCCTTGTGGTGTTAGTTTGCTCTCCTATTTATTATCTCAATAAGCAAAATGGTGATTTGATTTGACTGACTTTATTTGAACTGCAGCATTAATAAAATCCCTAATTCACCTTTTTCTGACTTTCATTACAGTGATTATGAGATCCGCTGCCGGCCCGCTCATGGCTTCCACCACGTTCTGAGTATGACCGGAAATACGAGTGAATTTACACGCGTGATCAAACGGCAGCGTATCTCTGGGAACATGGACACACCAGAGGGAGGGCTAGACGCTATGCTGCAAGCCGCCGTCTGCCAGGTATAAACTATTTGTTTAAACCCAGATAAGAGAACAAAACAGTCTGAGATTTATAGCCGGAGATAGGAATTCCTTTGCCGTTTCTGTTGATATTCAGAGCTTTGCGTCTATACATTGCATAGGGCACATTAGGTACAAAAAGTAGATGTCTGAAAGCTAAAGTGCAGAGTATTAAGTTTGACAAATTGGCACGGCACTGAGAGCAGTAGGGGATTATGAATTACAAGCGTGTAATGTTTTTGCAGCTGGAGACTGAGGTTTTCCATCTAATTGCCACAATTATGTTGATTGTGTGTCGATAAAGAGCACGATTTCCTGGATGACCTAATCTGAAGCATAATTTTAGTTTTTGAACTGTCAGCTATTTGTATTTTGCACATTATGGGAAATATCTGGTTTGTAACATCTCAGCATTCACAGAACTTACTGCAGAAAAGGTTTTGTCAGGAAGTATTCATTCATGTATTCAATCTATGTTAAAGCTGTTACTGGAAAAGTTCAAATGATTGTGTTTGAGGAATAGAAAGGAATATTAAGTGATTTAGTATCAGCCCGTTTCATACTAAAAGAGAGTGAATTAAAAGAGATTTGGTAGTCCTTTGTGTGCTGGTGAATGGTGACTCAGCTACAGAGTGAGTCCCAGGAATCCCACAATGGAGTGACTGCGCTGCCGGGCCGTGACACACAGCGAAGGTTAGTCTGCAGGAGGCCAGTGATTCAGAGCATCCAGGGCCAAGCGGGCATCATGCAGGGATCACCGCTGTGGTCACTGCCCTAAAAATAGCCTTCCATTATCTCAGGCTGAGAATAAAAGCGTGCAAGGTTTCCTTAAATACCCACTCGCGCAGCAGACACTATTTTCCTCTCCTTGTTTGACGAGACGCAGGCAAAAACAGCCTCAGTCACTGGAAGAATTTGCTGCTCCTCTCTAATTGGGTGCTACAGAAAAAGCAGATTAGCGTGGGAACTAGTTCTATTGAGATGACTAATGCTACATTCCTTACCACATGTGTGCACCCTCTTAAAATATAAATAGTTCTTCTTGTTACATAGCTTACTGGTGACATAATTAAACAAAGCTATTCCTTGTACAAATAGATTGATTGGAAGGATTTTCTGGAATCTCTAAGTGGTTCTGTTGTTGTAAGCAGGACATCGGTAGACAGAAATTTACAGTAAATTAAGTACGTTATAAGCATTTTCATGAGGAATTGTATTTGTAGTATGAATAGTCTTACTCTTCCGCCCACTGTGACAATAGAAGTGACAAAAGCTCCATGTGGATGATTCTAATGTTTGTGTTTCCTCAGTTTAACCTATACATTTCTTTCCTTTATCAATATTTGCAGGTGTATTGTTTGGAAAGATCACATTTTTTACATCTTGTCTGTGTCACCACTAGAACGTTATCACCTCTCACCTCTGCTACCCGCCTCTGGTAATATGTGCGTGTCTGTGTGGCTTAGAAAGCTCTGGGTTGGCGTCCCGAAGCAAAGCGTCTGCTGCTCTTGATGACGGACCAGCCGTCGCACCTGGCTCTGGACAGCAAACTGGCAGGGATCGTAACGCCCAACGATGGCCTGTGTCACTTGGAGAATAATATCTACGTCGCGAGCACAGAGATGGTGAGGACATAGCAACGATTTATAAAAAGTTTACAAAAAGGTGTGAATAAAGCAACTGTTTTTCTTCTTAGGACCACCCCAGTTTGGGCCAGCTGTCGGACAAGCTGCTTGAAAATCATATTTATTCTATCTTTGCTGTCGAGAAGCAACAATATCAGTGGTACGAGGTGAGGCGTTCAAGTGTTCTCTTATGTAGAGGCTATACCACTCTGTATCATGGCCATTGAATGGAATTACATATAAAACCGAAAAATCCACGAAGCTAGGTCTGAAAATGCAGGTGGTTCAAAAACATGAATAGTTAATGCTTAACAAGGTTGCAGGTCCAGTGGATAAAAGCAAGGCAGACTAGAATAATAATCAACACCTGAAAAGGTAGGTGGGGCAAAATGACAAAAAGCAGGACAGAAATAAAGCAGAGAGACTGGGTCAGACAGGGCAAAAGGGACCACCAATTCATTGGTTTACGATTGTCCATAGCCATTTATTGGGCGCTATGAATGTCTATCATGCGTCTACACGTAGTCAGAGCCAATCATCGTATCCGATGATGTATGACGTACCTGCTGTAAACCTTCGAGCTAAACTACTTAGAACACGGTCTAAAGCTTGATCACGTAAGACCTGAGGTGGCAGTAGTGAGTATAAAAATGACCAACTTATATCTAGTCCGTTTAAGGTGTGCTCGTTAACTATTAAAAAGGCATTAATAAGTATTAGTAATCTGCTTATAAGTGTTTATTAGCAATCTATAAGACTATAAGGTATTTAAAAGAGGTTAACAGGCCAATAAGCTGCTTATTAAAGGTATTAATAAGCTTTTTAATATCTTGACAAGCACATTGTTCATGGCCTATTAACATCTTTAATAAGATGCTTTAATAAGCGTCTTATTAAAGGTATTAATAAGCAGCTTATTAATTTACGATAGTGAATTTACGACTGACGATAGTGTGACTTGACTTGACAAAAGCTACGACTTGACTTGATTAAAGCTACGATTTGACTGGACTTGACAAAAGCTATGACTTGACTTGACCGCATGCCTTATTAATAGTTAACGAGCACACCTTAATATAAAGCGTTACCAAAATACTCATGAAAGATTGCCAACACTTGCTTGCCCTGTCTGACCCAGTCTCTCTGCTTTATTTCTGTCCTGCTTTTTGTCATTTTACCCACATCTACCTTTCAGTAAGACAGAAGTTTTTTTTTTTCTTCTGTATTCCTAAAAGAATAATCTTCAGTTGTATGTTGCTATAAAATGTATACTTTTCTTTTTAGAATATTTATGACTAGAAATTAGAATATGATTTTAGTATCAGAGTGCTACATATTAAAAACGAAATAACTTCCTGAACTGACTGCATGTGCTTGTTTTCTCAGGAATTGGTGCGTTTACTGCCTGGGACATATCTGGGAAAGCTAGGACTCTTCCAGGCATCTAACCTCATAGAGCTGGTGGTGGGAGCATACAAGGTACAAAGCTTACTCAGCATCCTCTTTTTTATTATCCCGGAGGAGTGAATCATTTTTAGATTACCATTTGTGTTGCTTTGCCTCTGGCCAATGAAGAAAGGAAAAAGAACAAGCGGAGGTTCTAAAGGGAGAAAGAGAGAGTGGTCCAGATCAATGGACAGTGCCTATATGTCATTATTTGCTGACTTTGCAGACTTTCATCGGCTGCTAATCCTATTTGGAAACAACCTGAAAATAGTTAAATAGGTTGTGTTCATGACTTTTTAGAATTGTATGTCTTTATTTCAGATGTTGGGTAAGCACATGTAGATATTGTCAGGGGGAAAACTCAAACAATGTGCTTGTACGGTTTTACAATGACTTACCGACTTACTTACTTACTTACTTACTTACTTACTTTAAAGTCATGAAGTTGAGCAGAGGTGGCAATCGCACACACCAGGAAGTTTTATCTCAATTACCAACAGGGCAGTGAGTCTTTGTGGTTTGACGATGAGATGGAAATGAGAGAAATATACCGATGTAATGACCACCAACTTAGAAAACTCCTGACTCATTCCTTTGTAAAACAAGCCCATGTTACCAGAGAAACTCGCTACGACACTTTGGCCAAAGCAAAGATCAATCTGTGAACCCCGCACAGCGCAGACGAGTGCAGCTCACGATCCTCCACGTCTTCAAACATGGGGTCTACAAATCTTATAGTAAATGATCATGTAAAGTTCACCAAGCTCAAGTCCACCAACTCAGTCCAGACGACCACTTGTTAATTTGAAGGACAAGTGGAACATAACTCTTTAATAATGATTAAGGTTCTGGAATATCTTGATTAACTTTTTCAATGAACATAAATGACTTTATCTTCCTTCAAAACAGCAGTTTGTCAGGTCGAAATTAACATTGTTTAAGGAAGCGTTACTGTCTTTGTGCCGTTTTAAGTTGACCTCTGAAAGAAAAGTTTCTGCTGTGTTGGGAAAGTCACACTGACTCATTGTTACATAAATTCATGAATTAAACTGTCAGGAAAAGATGTTGTAGGTCATTAGAAAAACAAGTCTTTGATAAACAGGATGAGCCGGTCAAACACCATCCATTTCTTCAGAAAGACTCTGCTGTGTGAGTGTCTATTAAAGCAGTGACTCAATGGTGAGACCATGAATCCATCCATCTGTGGGTCAGTGGATCTGAAGCTAAGACTAGTGCAGCCTGTCGAGGTGTCCTTGAGCACGACACTTGTGCCTCTGTGTGTGAATGTGCCAAGGGAGTGTTTGGTTGGTGCTACTTTTCTGTCACTCCGCAGATGTTATACACAACTAAATGTTAATTGCGAGACTACATAGTCAGGGGGAAAACTAAAGAAATGTGCATGAAAAAAAAAAACCAATATTACACTCACATTTCCTTTTTTGTGTCCATAAATTTTTTTGTGGATGATAGTGAAGTCAATGTCAGTGATCATAAAGCAATACAACTTAAGGTTCAATCTGAGCCTGATGATTTTAACACAAATTTAAATGCCATTCTGCTTCCACTGTTTAGTTATTAGCATTATTAGCATTCATAGTCTCGTGCATGCACTAATTGAACCGAAAATACATTTATTTGTTCATTTGTTGCGGACAGTACATGTTAATGAACATACATGGGACTCCAGACACCGTCCACTGGGTTCGAGGTGGGAATCGAAACCTGGACCTTCTAGCTGTGAAGCACTCTCATCATGTCTCTATTGCTGCTGTTATGTTGGCAATGCTCATTCATGAACAGCGTATTGTAATTTAAATTGGGTAAAGACAAGTATATGGGAGATGCACAATTATGTCCCTGTTGCCTCAGATTCAACCATTTCTAGACACTTCTGTTCATAGCAATGCCTTCTTATGTCACTTTGATACAGCTGTTCTCGCCGCCGGTTTTCTGTCCACACAGCCCTGTGTGCGCCATCTTTGATTTTCTACATTTTCAGGGAAGGCTTGTGCATCCGGTAGTGCATTTACAAGACACATTCTCCAAACACGCTTTAGGTACAGGATTAAGGGTTTACAGAACCGGTACCAACTGGCTCTCTTGCAATTTCCATCCAGTCTCTTCTGGTTTTGCTTTATAATCATTGACATTGACATTATCAGCCATATCTAAAAAAACAAACAAACACAAACACAAAAAAGGGAATGCGAGTGTAACATTGGCGTTTTATTAAACTAACTACTTACCATATATGGGCAATCACGCCCTCTTTGATGACCAATTAGACCATGTTAACATTAACATTCATTTTTTAAATCAGCACCCTCAAATTAGTAGAAATAGATTTGTTTCAATTTCAACTAGTTTACCATATATGGATGATGAGGTCATCTTTGATGACCGATTTCACCCTGTTAACGCAAGAATTTGGCTTGGCAACATTGATTTTTAAAATCAGCACCCTTGATTTAGAGAGAAATGCCCGTAGGTGTCACATTTTTCATTTTCCCCCCTGGACTAATAACTTTGAAGGTGATTCACAGAACTCCAAAACATTTATTTAACTGCTATTTGTGCTCGCAATCTTGCCACATTGATTCTTTCAGTTCTTTTTGACGACAATTGTGCCTTTGTGATTGAAAATGGTTACAACTTTTTAAATATTTTTTAAAAAGTTGTAGAGATATTAACCATACACAATTTTGACAGCTAAAAGGCTAATTGTACCTTTCGAACTTCCTTGCATTTTTACATGAAACTCTTTGGGTGCCATATAGTTGATGAAATTGGAGGTTAGTGAGGGGTATATCCTCTACGTGTGACTGTGCGCTTGCTCACTTGGCAGCAGTCTGGGCTATAATCTGCCCTCAGGCACAGTAACGCATTGTTTTCTTGTGGAATCTGCAGAATACACAGATCCAGAGACACACACACACACACACACACACACACACACACACACACACACACACACACACACACACACACACACACACACACACACACACACACACACACACACACACACACACACACACACATGCACAAGCTGGACGTCCCGGACAGAGCAGGGCTTTATAATGGCTGAATATCAGTTCCCCGCTGAAAACTCTGTGTGTAATCATGAATGAATACAATGATGCTATTTTGGGCCCCACCTTCTTTTTCCCATAAACTCAGAAAAGGAGGCGCGACAAAAGAGCAATCCTGGGTCCAACTGTGTGACAACTAGAATGAATCATGCTGCTCCCTTTGCTTTGGGCGTCTTTTATTTTGTTTTCCACAGTGTTTGTTTGTTCGTATGCTTGCATCAGCAGCTTAGTAGGGACAGTGACACTAACTGGAAGGTTGGAGGTTCTTTCCCAGATACTGGCTCGTTATATCCCTGTACACTTGAGCAAGAACCTTAGATCCTGTTGTCTGTGTACAAAAATGTAATACTATTTTGTCATTTGTCGCTGGTTTGTCAAAGTTTCATGTCATTCTATTGACTGCCTGCAGAGGGTGCTCCAGGCCAATTTGAAATCCTGAACATTTGAAAGGTGTTTAGCATTTTGGAAATAGCATGAGATGTAAAAGTAATAAGATGGTAATTATAGTAAGTAAACGTTAATTACTTATGAGGTACACAAATCATTCTGCTTTATTTCATTTGTTAAGATTAATCATGATCATAATCAACCCTAACTCACTGTAAAACTGTACATTAGCATCAACAGAGCTGAAAATATGCATTGTCTCATCATTATTCCTAGTCACAATGCTGTTTCCATCTAATTGCCATGTTATCACTGCGCTGTAAAGTAAAGTGCGGCTGAAAGGTTTTTCAATAAAACTAACCCAAAGCGCCAGTAAAGGAGCAATTTTTTTTTAGTTTATACTTTCCAAATAGTGAGATGTGAGTATTACCTCTTAACGTAAAAGCCTGAATATTTGCTATTGTCTTTGGAATGGAAAGATTAGGCTGATGTCTGTGAAGATTTCTTATCTTTGATCTGTCCTGTGTCCATGCAGAAGCTGCTGTCAGAGGTGGCTGTGTCCGTGTCCTTAGATGACAGGGCGTCCAGCAGGTTCTGGGTGTCCGTGTCTCCCATTTGTCCCAACGGCTCCTCTGCAAACCAACAGAGCTGCTCCGGAGTGCAGCCGGGACAGACGGTAAATATACTCCACCTGAAATAGAGGCCTCTGTTATTGTATTACCATGGACTCGTTGACCATGACCTTGTAGATATGTTTCTATTTTATCAGCGGTACGACTCCCGCCCTTGAAAACCTGTGTTTTTTTATTTATTGTAAGACTTAGATATTTTGATGACAAGGATGGTTATGAGCTGGTGGTTGTTCGAAGGTTGTTTATTTATGGATAGCACCGTACCTTCCTGTTAGGTAATGTAAGAATACTGTTTAAACAAATGACGGTATATGCAGCAAGAGCAAATGTTAAGTTTAGAAGATTAGCATGACCAGCAAAATGCCACCAACTATTTCTTTTCTGTCCTTAGATGACTTAACCTTTCATGGGGTCAACTGGTAGATCTCTATGCGGTTAGTGAACTAGAGCTTCAGCAGCATTTGCCCAATTTGACCGTCCTTACCCAGGGTAAGTTCCCCTTCCCCTGGGTAAGGACGGTCAAATTGGGCAAAAGCTGCTGTTCTTCTTCTTTAAGGTTATTGGCAGACTGCAGACAAACAAAAGCACATACCACCACCTACTGTATTGCATATGCAACAACATAGTGTCCAAATAAAAACATTTAAAGGGGCTAGATGCAAGTTTGTCATTTTATCCTCACTACTGCCACCTCAGGTCTTATGCGTAACTGCAGCTTCTATATTAAGCTCGTGCATGACGGCACTTCGGAACCGAATTAACACCTTTTTGAGTGACAGTGCAGGATTTTAGAGGGAGTTGTGGTGAACAGGTCTGAGCTCATTCTACACATTAGGACATGGCTGGAACATGTAGGGGGAGGAAAATACATAACTTTAACATTTTCAAACTCTGTATAGTTCCTTTAAGGAGGAAAAATAAAGAAAAATCCAGATGAGCCATCACATTTCCCTTTATTTTATCTGAACAGCTGTTTCATAAAGCTACAGTAAGCAAATTGGCCATGCAGCTTAAGTTTCTACTAAATGAAAGCAAATGCACAAAAGCATAAACTGCCTTCATTGAAGCCATTTACTGGAGCGACTCTTTAAAACAGTGACATGTGACTGTACTGTGTTGACTCTAACATGTATTTTGTCACACATCCGGTTTGGCGCAGACCTCTTACCAATCTGCTCGTTTCAGAAGGGGCCCTTCTGTCTCACCAGTAAGAGTGTGGAGAGTGAATGAATAAAGCTGTGTAACACATCTTTGATTGTCAAAACCAAGCGGATTTATCAATATTCATGTTTGAGTACTGTGGGTATGTAATGGTATAATTTTGTATATGTTGCTCTGCTTTATTGCAGGTCTACTTTAACATCACTGTTGGGTTGCACAGCTGTGCCGCCGATGGTAAAGATGAAGACGTTGCGGTGACGATTCGCCCTGTGGGTTACAATGAGACCAGCGTGATTCGGATCCGCTCCAAGTGTGGCTGCCGTTGTGAACTCGCCGGACTCTGCCGTAACAGCGGACAAACGTTTTGCACCGAAAGAGACCAAGAGCAGAGGGACTCCAGCCTCAACCCGAGCTGCCAGTCCGAAGGGTCGGATCAGATCTGCAGCGGCCGAGGAGTTTGTGAATGCGGGAAGTGTGTGTGCGACCAGAGCCGACTGGGCTTGGTCTACGGGAAATACTGTGAGAAAGATGACTTCTCATGTCCGTATTTCACAGGACTAATGTGTGGAGGTAATTCACAAGAAAGCACTGAGATTATTACTGACATTATGACCATTATCGGTTATCTGCTCACTCTTTTACTAGGCTCCACTGCTCAGTATGGGGCTGAACAATTTGGGGGGGAAAATGAAATCTAAATTGAATTTTTCCTTATTGTTCACATAGTAAAATTATATGTGGTTAGGACATTGAGTTATCCTGCCTAAACCTACACTGGAAGAGTAGGCCTGAATTTCTACTGTTCACCTTGAGTATGTGTACTTCAAATTTACTGCACAAAAGTAAATAAATAAATAAAAGTATTCAATTTTTGTTCAAAATATATAAACACTCGACATAAATCAAACCTTTTAGTTTATATCTAGCCTTATACATTCATGGTCCAATTTATACCAATACTTTAAAAATAACTTAATTATGGCAAGTAAAACACCCTAACTAGTAACTTTTAAGACTAGCCACAGCACCACTGCCATTGGTTTTAATGTTATGCTCAATGAATATCCACGTTTTACTCTATCGTCATTTTCTCTTTGCTGACTTGACTGCTTGGCTTTCTCCAGGGCGCGGCGACTGTGTCCAGGGTGAGTGTGTTTGTGACAGCGAGTGGACAGGCGATGGCTGTGAATGCCCTGCTTCCACCTCCACCTGTCAGTCACCCGACGGTTCGCTGTGCAGTGGCCACGGAGAGTGCGTCTGCGGCAGGTGCCAGTGCAGCGACGCTAGGCGGACGGGGAGCCTCTGTGAGAGATGTCCCGTCTGCCAAAGCACTTGCCAGACAAACATGTGAGTCCGTGTTCAGACCTTGGAATGGGCTGCACCATATAGGGACAGAGTAATGTTATTGCAATATTTGCAATAGATAAAGCAAATGTGATGATGAATAATGTATGAAAAGATGGCAACAATTGCATTATTGAAGAATTCATCACTGTTATCATTTTTTTTTTTTTTTTACTCATATTGTGTGTGTGGAGCTTTGTTCCTCTAAAGCTGGAATGTAACTATTTCTTATCTGCCCGTCTTCAAGGAACTGTGTGGTCTGCCATGTAGCCCAGGGCCTCAGTGAGAGTGAAGGAAGTCGCTGCAATAAGTCGTGCACCAGTTCAGTCCACTACTCTGATCATGCAGTGGGTATGTGTTGCTGTATATTTCCAACATACACTCAAATGTGGGTACAGTTGCCAAAATATTCACTCAAGTAGGAATAATGTTACTTGGAAATAATTTTACTCAAGTAGAAGTAAAAAACAATATCCATGCGTTGCTTAATTTGGAGGAGCAAAGTATTTGTGAATCATTGAGTAAATGTTCCAGCATGAATCTGATTTATGTTTCAGTAGTGATGTAATCCAACAGACAAAACATATACAGTTGTGCTCAAAAGTTTACATACCCTGGCAGAATTTTGACCATTTTTTGACCATTTTTCAAAGAATATGAAAGATGACACAACACGTTTTTTGTCACTCATAGTTGTTTGAAGCCCTTTGTGGTGTTCCCTTTGTTCTTTTTAAATCATAATGAAAAAAGAAAGTTCCAAAATGACCCTGATCCAAAGTTTACGTACCCCCGTTCTGTGTATTGCTCCCTTTAACATCAATGACAGCTTGGAGTATTTTGTGGTAGTTGTGGAGAACGTTTTGTATATAATCTAATAGTAAAGCAGCCCATTCTTCTTGATCATAAACTTTGGATCAGGGTCATTTTGGTACTTTCTTTTTTCATTATGATTTAAAAAGAGCAAACTCAGAAACTTTTTCTTTTTTTTTTTTTTTACCACAAATGGCTTCATACAACCACTAACTGTGAGTTTTATCTTTCATATTCTTTGAAAAATAGTCAAAAATAGTAATGTAAATTGTAATCAGGTATGTCAACTTTTGAGCACAACTGTAGTATGTCATATTTTTTATCAATACATCATAAATATAAATGAAATAACTTATTCAAAAGATAAGAAGTATAAACTTTCATTAACATGCTTCAACAAGAGGCTTATGAATTTACTCACTATTTTACTCAAATAAGAGTAAAGGAATAATACTCACATAGAAGTAAAAGGTACTTTCTACAAGTATTAAAGTAAATATTACTGATTACTTTCCACTTCTGTGATGTTTGATTCACCAATGTCACATGATGAAGATGAAGAATTATAATACAGTCTGTTTCATTGTGTGCAAAGCTTTGAAACTGGCCTCGGAGCAGTTGGGACTTTTTACTAACCGGTGCTAGTAAAAATGACAAACTGTTACACTGTACTCAGCTATTTGCTTTTAGAAGCTGTTAGGGTGTATTCCCAGGGCTGACGTTCTCTCTCCTTCCAGGTCGTGCTGGGGATAAGTGGGTCCAGTGCTTGTACATCAGTGATAACAACTGTCGCTATCCATTTCAAATAACGGCAGAGGCTGGACAGGCGGAGCTCCACATTAACACAAGGGCAGGTATAAACACAGTCGAGGCACTTCATTCAGGTCACTTCCGCTGCTGCCGCTGCGGCTTCACGGCACCCGGGAGACTTTGACTCAGCGGCCTCCTGTCAGTGTTACAGCTGTATTTTACATTTCCTGTCAGATCCCAGCTCAGCTCACTATAGTGGTTTTCATTTGGCACACAAACACTCCCAAGACTGAGGGTGCACAACTAATGGCAATTGAATTGGAGTCATAGTTTGAATGGTTGCAATTGTAAAATAGCAAAAACTACAATTATTTACAATGTCCTTTGCAAACAATGTAATATCCCCTCTAATGTGTTTCTTGGGTTTCATGTTTGCAACCTGCGAAGCCTGGATGGCAGTTGGCTCTTAAACTCTTTGAGCAAGTCACTGCTTATGAGGATATATACCAAAACACAAAATCCACTTATGTTGAACCTTATCATGTTTTGTTTTGATTGGTTCAACACATTGTACATAGTTTTGTGGCTTAAAAAACTTTCAACCTACACACCTTTGTGATTGAATATCCCCACCACTTTTTTTTTAATAAAACCATTATCTTAGTTCATTTTACTGCCAGTTTTTGTTTCATGTAGATTAACCATGAACTAGGTCAAAATGTCTGCATGCTAATAGATCACAGGTTCATTTTACTAGAGAATTCCCTCCTCAATTAAATGTTAAACGTCACAATATTTTGTGAACGCAGCTTAATACAGGGATAGAGTCTGTTCCTGCCGTGGGGTTTTTGGAACAGTGCTGCTCATTGTGCATTTAGTTCCTCCATCCTGATACCCCCTTCACCAACAGGACGGTCCCCTGCTCACGCTCTCTCCTCCCGGGTGCAGTAGGAGCCAGGTCTCCATGGTTACTGTTACCAAATGTCAGAGGTCTCTTTGGGTTCTTTGTGTTCAGAGACGGGACCGTCATCCACACATGCTCCCCGGCCGACTCACTGCCGATAACAACACAGCAGCACCATTTAGACAGATGCCACTGACACCTACTCAGGTCTCTGTGCGCGCACTCAGATGCTTTCCCAAAAAGTCTTAGAGTTCATCAGTTACTCTGTTACAGGAATGGCATTTTCTTTTCTTTTGTTATCTTTAATAAAATCTTTCTCTGGACACTTAGCCCGAGTTCAGAAAGTCTTCAGATGACTTGACCTTCTAAGTTGTTATGTAGCATCATCAGTTTATACTGG
Source organism: Gobius niger (assembly GCF_951799975.1). Taxonomy (NCBI): domain Eukaryota; kingdom Metazoa; phylum Chordata; class Actinopteri; order Gobiiformes; family Gobiidae; genus Gobius; species Gobius niger. The sequence continues at coordinate 15,249,895 of NC_136865.1, forward strand.
TAAAAAATCTACACTGAATACCACATGATAACATTTAGAGAGTTGAAAAGTTTTGAAGAAAAATATGGAGAGAAAAACAAGAAAACATTTTATTTCATTGCAACACTATAGTTCTGCTGTTTTTGAACATTCATAAAAGTTTAGATCTGTGGTAAATATCATTTAAGTCAGAGTAAAAGTAAATATTTGTACCTTTTCAGTACAAACCCACATCCCATCATGTTCCAGAGAAACAGACTCTAAAATCTTGTATAAGTCTTTCATAATGTCTTTTCTGGGTTCAGCTAAATTTACAAAATGTAAGAATAATCATTATTTGTCATGCTTTTCCCTCAAATCCACAGAGTGTTCCAGCAGTGGCAGAGTGGGGACCTTCCTGAGCATCTGTGCTCTGACAGTGCTGTGCGGGCTTGTGATGGTGGCTGTGTCCAGGCTACTGCTGCAGAAAAGGCATCGGCCACAAGGGGGCACTGCTGTGGATGGAGTCTACCAGTGCACAGAAAAGGTACTAAACTAACTAATATACTAATATACTGTATGCTCATAAACTCAGGATAACTGCCTGGAAATGTGAATAGCTTGACGTGCATCTGTTTATCTTTCACTTTGTAGCTTCACACGGTACAAAAACAGATTCATTTAAAGATTTTAGTGCAACCATCACACATAACAAACACATAATAAAAAGACAAAGAAAATAAGGTCCATCATGAAAGCTTTGCACTAATCACCTTAACAGCTGTAATGTCTATGCTTTGTTTGGAGAAAGTTAAAATGACTTAATATTCACACTTTTTCAGGAACTTTCGTACATCCCTACAACCAACGAGAAGACAGTCACCTACAGGAGGGACAGACCACCTGATCGCCCTGTGGAAATGCACATTCAGGTCCCCAAAATGCCTTTTAATGACCCCTGGCATTAAAGATGGAGCAACACAAAGACTAATGCTTTCATCTGATTAATAACCTGTTAAACCGCGTGCGACTAAAACGGTCAGTATCTAAAAATACAGAGAGCACGAGAGAGCCTGCCCATTGCTGTATCTGTATATGTGGATGTACATTCAAATTGAGGCTCATCCGGGGCATTTTATTTATGGTTTATTTTATAATGGAAGCGCTCTGATATTACAACAGTTTTTTTTTTTTTTTTTGCTTATACTGTCCTCAAGTGGCCAGCCCGAAGAAGTGCACTGTTGCAGCAAACCGCTACTTTTCTGACCTCAGTGGATTCATTTATCGAGGGTACCATTTTTTTAAACAGTATTTTATTGTTCTTTTGTGATTGTGTGTTGTATTTAGTGACTAATGACCTGACACAAAGTTTAATCTTATTTTGTTGTATCTTATGTAGATTTGCATTTTCATGATTAGACTTGCACTTGAACAACTATTGCATTATACTACTGGATAGTGATTTATACAGTGTTTTTATTTTATTTTCACGGGCATTAAACATTTAGGGATAAATTGTTTCATGAGGTACATGACAGTCAAGACACTGGTTTTCTTTTTTTTAAATATATATATATGGTACAATAATATGTCTTAAAAATAAGCACATGGTCAGTTAAATGCAACTCTGACTTATTCACAGCTAAAAATGCTGCTATGTAGAAAAACCTGTGTGCACTAATGCCGCTGACAGGCATGTTGAGTGTTTCTTTCCTTTTTTTGTACTATTATTTTCTGTGTTCTAATGTTTACAGCAATACCTAGAAACTTGGAAAGCTCTTTTTAATTGAAGAACACTAATTATTTATTTTCACATTTCATTTGTTAGAAACTACTTGAGTTAGACTACATTGTCAGTGCTGTTTTTGAGTCTAATGAGCATTGTATTGTCATTCTAATAGTTCAGCAATAATCATCTCATCCAATGGGGCACCTTTGTGTGTGAATATCAATGTGACTGTTCCGGCTGTTTCATGACAATAAAGAGATTTCTCTTTTTCTTGTTTTTACATAATCTAAACTTTTATCGTTGTGATTTTGTAGCTTTTAGGCGATAAGCTAAAAACAACTCTTTAGGCAGGTTATTTATTAGGCCTATTAATGTAGGCTACTACAAAGTACATAAAGCCTATTGAACAAGACTAAATTAATTGTGCGATATCAATGACTTCTGCTTTGGGGATTATGTTTTATTAGAAACAACTGAGGTAAAGACACAAAGTACAATATAAAGTGCCTGAGTTTTTAACAGTTCTCACAGTTTCATCAGCACCACAACACACTCCTCTGTCCTGGATAAAAGATGATCACTCCACAGTGCTGCTCTCTGTGCTCAGGTTTGACTCTTGCGCACACTGCTCGGGAGAAAGTCCGGGGCTGCCGCACGCGCTGTTCTCAGTGTCACTGTTTTTACCAAATCCTTGTTCAGTGCCGTCCTCCGCGCTGTGCGTCCGCACGTGCTTGCTGAGATGGTCGGAGCGCATGAAGCGCTTGTGGCAGACGGTGCACTCGAAGCGCTTCTCCCCTGTGTGCGTGCGCAGGTGCCTCTGGAGTTCGTCTGAGCGCGTAAACCTTTTCCCGCAGAAGAGCCAGTTACAGACGAACGGGCGCTCACCCGTGTGCCAGCGCAGGTGGGCCTTCAGGTGTGACGTCTTCCCGTACACTTTACCGCAGCCCGGGATGTGGCAGCTGTGGAGCCCCCTGCGCCGTGGACTCGTACCCCCTTGCCCCATGCTCTCCGCCTCCTGGCAGTTGGGACAGTCGCACGTGGCACGTCCGGCGTAACGGCGAGAGGATGAACGAGACGCAGCAGGTGCGGGCAACACCGGGCTCGCACTCAGAGCTGGTGAAGCTGTGCTTGACTCTGTAAAGGCGGGAGCGGGTCTGAAGCCGTCATACCGAGGCTGTGCCCCGGGATGCATCGGTTGGGAAGCCCCGGAGTTGAAGGTGGGGTGAGTCAGTGGGTTGTAATCAGAACTGTAGCCGCTTAGCGGAGCACCTATTCCGACCGGGCTTTGTGCGTCCACCCAACCGGAGCCCATGTCCCACCAGGCAGCATGTCCATTACCGACTTCCCCTACAGTTTTGAACCATGACTCATATGGATGCGGGTGCACCCTGGGATAAAAGTTTCCAAGACCCTCTACAGCTTGTGGGAACTTATTCCAAAACAGGGGTCTCTGTGCGTGTGCTGCGTCAGCAACATTGCCTTCAATGGTGCTGTGGTACGCGTTGAGGTCATTGGCGGCTGTTGTATTAGTGGTAACCGAAAAGGCACTACAGCTACTCACAGGGCCCGTGTTGCCACTTTTGTGAATCCCAGGTGTGACGCCAAGTGACGTTAGGCAGGTGCCCAGATTACAGCTGCCAGGAGCGTTCAGTTTCCACGGCTGAAACCCCTTGACTTGTCCCGGGGCCCCGTCAGACAGAGCCGGTGAACATGACGGACTGGGCCCTCCAATTCTGCTACAAGTTGCAGCCAGCATGGCAAGAGGGGTGCTTCCAAGCCGGGGTTCTTCCTAGAGTACAAACATAAACATTAGGGTCTACACTAACAAAACCATAACCTGTGTAGCCTCTTTGTGAGTAATTTGGCATGACAGGAAAACAATAATAGAATTAGGCTAAAGTTTGACACATTCAACAGTGAACTCACCCCGAGCAGAGTCGCGGCCATAGAGTCAGTGGTGTGCGCGCCTGGAGCCGGTGCGTGTTTGTCCTGAGTCTGAGCCGCTCTCTCAGAGTTTCCTCTGTGACGCTTCATTAGAGGCTGAGAGGCTTTGAAGAGCCGCGGACAGCCTGTTGTCCAATCACAGTTCAGCATTGAACGTATCCACGACAGTAGTACTCGAGAGGCTCGTAAATCAAAACGGGATGTCGTAACCTGCAGGCGCACGCCGGATGGCACCAGGTAAACGCTATTTCACAACAGCAGGGAAGTTGTCTGGCTGACGATTCACCATGAACAATCATGACAACTTTCATTAGGCCAATATCTCAATGAAAGTGCATGATTGTGTGCATTGCGGAAAGTTAGACCAAAGTTTTGGACTGCCGTAAAGCAGGAAAAAACTGTAGGCTACTTCAATGAGCCTAACAGGTTTAATGGATTTTATTGTGTATTTATGACTGTTGAAATAAAAAGACTGTTTTGTTTCTGCACAGACTTTTGTTTTCACTGAAGTCGTGGGGTATGCAGATGGAGCTGAATGAATGGAGAGGCTGCACCGGACCGTCCCATCCTGTCCCTGGGGCGTATTTTCAGCCCTGGGGGAGGGAGAGCAAGACCCATCACCGCGGCCTCTGCAATTTTGTCTCAATGGACACAAAGCAAATGTAAGTTTTTAGGAAACCACCCATCCCTCTCCCTAAAGCTTAATACACCTTAAAGACTCATGGGCTAGATAAAACCTTTTGACCTACACTTTGTTTCTAGATTACTTGAAGTTTAGGCCTGACGTCTTCCTGTGGCGGTATCTCAGTTACTTCTGGTGTTACTCATCTGCAACTTTTTATACTCTTAAGTTTGGTCTTTTTGTGGTTCCTGTTTAGCCATGATAAGACCAGGTTTGTGTCTATTTTTGCCTCCTATGAGAATTGGCTTAGACCTAAGCCCTGATTTGGTCTTAATCAGGTCCTCGTATTTACTAAATCTTTTATTATAATATAAAACGTTTAAGAACCACTGGCCTAGATTGTATCCAAAATCCAACTGGCTGAAGTTAAGTGAGACCAAATGTGCTACTGGCCAAAATGAAAACCTACCAGCTGTGGGTTTGTTGTTTGCTAATGTGAAGCCCTGGTCATAATCAGGGAATGCTAAGTAAGAGATCATGGCTCGCTCTTTAATAAATGAACACCCATATGAGGAGTAGGGGGAGCGCTTCATTTGAAATTCAGATTTAATAAAATGGTTTAATCCATTTGGTTCATTTGCTTGGTATTAGCGGCCGTCCTGCCCCTCTCCTCATCCCCTTTGTTCTGTGTTAAGTCCAAATAAAGTCAGCCGGACACACAGAACAAAAGTTAATCAAGTTCTTCATTTGCTTAAACCTGCGGTGGTGCACAAGCCCCTGATTAGGCACGGTGATGGAAAGTGCTCAAGTTTGATGTTGACAGCAGTATGCTAATATAGGTTATGGTTTGACTAGCGTTTTTTATATATATATATATATATATATATATATATATATATATATATATATGTATATGTGTATATGTTCTGTATTTCAAGAGGGATTCAAGATTGTGTCAGTGGAAACAAATAAAAAACTTAATTGGCCTTTATGAGACCTGAGTATAAAAATATTTTTTATTTTCGGGATTATACTCTTTCCTCTTTTTTCCATTGTTGTTTTTTGTTGTTGTTGTTGTTTTAATGAAGCTGTATAAATCTGGCAATAAACAAAGTAAGTCCAATGCTTTATTCTCTTGTTGATAAGTTTAATAGCGTGTGTAATTCTAATCCCATCTTAAATTCTCAGAGGATCAGACAAAATGATAGGGTCCCACGCTGGCTGCTGCTCTGCCCCAGGCTTGGCCAAATGCACAGGTGGACTTTACAGTAGGCCTTTCCTTTAACCTGATCAACACCCTGAGCCACCCAAACAGCTGTCCCTCCTTTAGACGCTTTCTTTTCCCACACTGAAAGTGTGTGTCCATGTGCTTTAAGGCCCCCAATGAAACCCTGTCTGAGCCCCAACCTGTTCCTTCAGCGATGATAATGACCAAATTATCACGCTCCATTGAACGGCAACAAAACAGGCCTGTCGTGTGCTTTCCAATCAATTGGTGGGCGCTGAGACAGAAAAGGCCCATAGAAAAGAGTGAAATAAAGATCTGGCACTTCTCGGGGAGAGGGATGGGTGGAGTATTTAACTTCTCCTTGGTGTTTTCCTCTCCTTCTCTCTGCTCAATAGTGCGCGGTCACTGAGCGGCCATCTTGGTCAGCTGCCCTGCTGGGACAATTAGCAGAAGAATCAGACAGTCAAAAGGCATGCTGCTAAACATGACACTAAAAATATGCATTACAAATGGCAAGTAAGCCCATCAATCTACCTGAATCAAGAGACAGTTTTCTGAATAAAAAATCAACTTCAATAGCATTGTGTCATTTCTCTGATTGCTGCAGTGGAAATTTCACGTGAGGATACATTTTTCATTTGAAGGCTCCAAAACCACAACCACTTAAAACAAACTCCATTTGTTTTACAGTCAAGGAAAAGTCATCCAGGTGAGGAGTGTGCCAGGATGTGCCTGGAGCAGCTGGTCTCGGCTTCCTGTAATTACTGCTGAGAGAGGGCACGTCCGCTTTCTGTCAGCACCCACCTGATTCACCTCCCATGGCAGCAACACTATAACATGCAGGTAAACATTTGTTCTCTTGTCACCACCTTTAGCATTTTTATGTTCAAGTCAAAAAGGTCAGGTTGAGTAGGACAAACTTTATCTTCTGTCACATTGCAGCTGCTCCTTCTTCCTACTTACCACTGTGACCACATTCATTCATGAAGATGGACAATGCCAAAGGAGGATATATTCCCATCAGCCACTGTATTGTCTGCGTGTTTGGGCTGCAGCGAATACCAAATCTCGCATTTCCTCCTTCTAGACCCTTTGTCCGTGCCTCACACGCACCGATAGATAGAGTGCGATTGATGGATGCCTGGAGTTTGTTAAACCATACATCACGGGGGTCATTTTGGCTGCCAGCAAATCTACCGTCTGCGCTCCGGAAAGAGGGGAAGAGAGGTGTGGATGGAGAGGAGATAGATTAATAAAGGCAGAGGGAAGAATTACGCGCTGTGAAAGAGGATACGATTAGCAAGTGGATGAAATGCTCACGTAGCCTGTACAGTCAGTGTCTCTGTCCTGAAGCTGCTGTGTTATGGGTTTTGTCCTGCCACTCTCAGGGCCGGCCCAGACTGTAAGCAGACTAAGCAGCAGCTTAGGGCCCCCGAGGCCCCCGAAGAGTACTTTTTATTGCAAAAGATATCTAAAATAATGCATTGAAAACTACAGTACAATGCTTAATATAGTTAGCTAAATAATCAAATCCTATTTATTTAGCCTAGCGACAATGACGTTGCATACATTTATTTTGAACTGTTCATGTGTGGGAAATGTGCTTAATTGTTAACACGTCTCGAGGGACCCTTCCCTTCAAGAAGTAAGAGAAGTTGAATAAGTTACAAACAGGACCCTGCACTAAGAGCACAATCATCAATATTGAGCCCGATCCGCACAAGTGAAATGAGGGGCCCAAAGTCACATTCTGGCCATTTGTAACTTCCACCTGTAAAGTCACAGGTTTATGAAGTATATTGGGCAAAACGGAAGCCAAGGCATTACTGAGATGCATGAAGGGCTTAGCTTTGATTAGGACCAACTTTCTTTATTTTCTATATTTTTATTCAAACATTTTGACCTACTGACTTGAAGAGTAGTTTCTGTTTTATTTGACTTTTTATACACTCATTTTAGTTATTTTTTATTATTTCTTTTAATACATTTGATGCATTGGATGTTTTGGATGTCAATACTTCCTCTGACTCCTTTTTGACGCTACATGTTTCCTATTTCCTTGTTTTTGTTATTTATTGGGCGAATTCAGAAAATCATGACCAAAACCGAACTTTTGCACATTTTGAAGCTCCCAGGCATTTTTTATTTTTGACTGTGTTTGCAAAAAGTATGTAAGCCTCAGTCACATGGAAGACGATTTTGCGATATATTGTGGTGTCCTGTGATATGAATATTGCATCATGTATCAATAGGTATTTGGCAGAACATAATCTACAACATCAACACACTCGGGGTATATTTGGACTCTTATACCAAATCTAGACCCAGTGACCAACAGCGGCGTTAATCTCCAAACTTCCTTCTCCCTTTCCTTGATTAAATCCTGACTCTGACGGCGATCCTTCTTCTCGTCACCAATTACCTGGTTCATCCCTCTCTCTACACACATCCCTCTCGGACACAAAGATTAATTTACCAGCGTTCATTCATCAACCTCTTCCTCTGCTCCCGTTTTAATGTGTGGTCAAGTGTGCGTGTGTGTGGCTCTGCATGTTCAATTTGTCCCGTGATTGATGAGCACAAGCCCCTTGGCATAATCATACACTTCCAGACATCATTTTTCACTCTGAGTGCTGAAGGATGGACTGGATGTCTCTGATCAGAGCTCTACCTCCGTGAAGGGGTCTAGGTCATTTTGGAGGTGTGCTCTTGAGTGAGGGTCTGGCCAAACTGTGTGTGGGACTCTCCATCTAATTACAGGTTTAGTCATTAGGAAAGCGTTTTATGATTTTCCAATATTGCTGTACAAAAGTTGTTTTAGTTGTAGCTTGACCCAATTTTTTTGAATGATGCAGTTTGGGCGACACTTAACCTCTTAACCCCCCGCCCTACCCATTTTCTCATGTTTAGCTTTACCTCAATCCGTAACGGCACTAGCTAAGTCCTACAAAACTCATCTGAATGGATCTTTTTCCTCGCATTGTCAGACATTTTTTTTCCATTGCTTTTTTTGTTGGATTATCGTCACATTTTTGCCACATTTTCATCGCTTTTTGTCACTTTTTTGTTGTGTTCTTGTCACTTTTTTGTTGTGTTTTTGTCACTTTTTTTGTTGTGTTTTTGGGGCTTTTTCCAACCTCATTTTCGTCAAAACATTTTTCATGAAGCTTTTAGATTTGGGTAAAGCCACACTGGAGAAAATATGCTCAGTCCAGGTGGGGTTACGAGGTGAAAAGCCACAAATTCATAACAATTCATTCATCCGATAGGAGCTTTTTTCTGTTTACCGTAACGTACACATAAACATCGTGTCTCATTATTTTTCTGGAAATGCTGCTTTCCCTCTTTCTGTCTGTATTATTTGGCTTGTTACTATTTTGCCTTTATACATGACCCAACCATCATTATAGTATGCTGGGGCCCTCAGCCTCCGTCTAATACATCATGTCTGTATGCTTGTCTAAAAGTCAATGACCTTTTTACACGGGCGCAAAAGCCGTGCACCGCAATATGCACAGAGAGAAGCATATCTAAAGCCAGTAAATGTTAGAGTTACCTATCGCTCCTCCCACCGCCATTGTGCCCAAACGCTCCACAATGGCTTCCATAAAATGTGGGGGGGCCGAGAAGCCGGAGAAGAGAAGGGGTTAAAAAGCCCCAAGAAACAGCTTGACGTTAAATTGACTGGAAAAAAGCTGCTTGCTTTTTCATGCTAATTGCCGCACCACAAATTGTTAATTTATTCCACAATGAAAAGCTAAACCGCTCCACATTTAGGGACATTTCTTGCCAGTTTGTAAAATAAATCTTTGAACATTGTACCACGTTTTATATATCAGGCTTTTGACTAAATTTGTAGTTCTTGCTTGATGACAGACGGCCTTTTGTTGAAACTCTGAATAATGGTTTTCATTGTTAACAGTTTTGTTTGTTGAAAATGTGCGTAATACACATTTAAGCAGAGCAGTTACGAAATATTAGGTTACACATAGGATTATTGGTTGGATTTAAGAAGAAATATAATGAGTAAAACATTTACCTAGTTCTACTTGACAGTACTTTTTTTTAAACTATAGCTTCCCAGTTTTTAACATCTTAACCCCCACCTGAACTGAACACATTTTTTCCAGTTTGGCTTCACCCAAATCTAAAAGCTTCTGGAAAAAATAGTCAACATAGCAACAAAAATAAGACAAAACAAGGATGAAAATGCAACAAAAGAGCAACAAACGTGATCAAAAAAATGATGGAAAAGGTGACAAAAACTCCACAAAGGAGTGACAAAAACTCCACAAAGGAGCAACAAAAAAGTGACAAAAAGTGGCTCAAGAGCTACAGGAAAATGGTCAAAAAGTGATGGAAAATGTGGCAAAAATGTGACTAAACCGCATGAACAAATTTATTCCACAATATTTTCTTCATTTCCTCATTGTTTTTAACTCTTTGGTTGTTATTATTTGTTTCTTAGCTTCTCTTTCACCGATTTTACACTTTCCCCAACTTGCTTGCGGTGGCTCCTGCGATGATTTCATGGCTGCTCGTTTTATTGATGGTTCCCGTCAAACATGAAACGGTGCGCTCTGCCTCCTCACCATAGACACATGCACTGCCCCGGGGCCCTCCTCCTCCTCCTCCTCCCTCACACGGGACATACACAGACAGCCAGGAACAAGTGGTTGGCGTCAGCGCAACCTGGCCCCGCAAGTCCTGTCAGGTCCCGTAACTACCTCACGCAAATTTGAAAAGTTATCTTGGATCTTTATGGCCAGCTGCACCCTCCACTTTAGACTATACCACTGCCGCTGCTGTAAAGGCCTTCCTCTTCTTGTATTATAGAAGCATCTTCAAAGAGGGCTCTGCTGCTCTCACAAACTGAGCTGTACAGACATCTGAGCAGACCTAATCATTTCACATTTAGCTTCAAAGGGAATGCTTAAATACATGCTTGCTCGCTATCGGCAAGCACAGCGTGGGTCCCGTCCTCTTTAATTGTGCGTCCATTCACGTTAATTCAACTTCTTTATGACGAGCGAGAGCCTCAAGACATGACTCTGTTTGCTGACAAATGTTAACAAAGCCCTGACATTTTTTAATTTTTTATCTGTGATATAAAGATATAGATGTAACAGTTAGGATTGCACTGTATATCACTAGAATATCATCATGGCAATAGTTGGTGATGCAATATATACATGTACATATAAGACAAAAATCGCAAAGTCTGTGAGATTTGCATGATTTTCACGAACACAGAAAGCACATAACATTGAAATGTGGGAAAAGTTCAGTTCTAAGTCATAGTTTTCCTAATTTATTTATATTATTATATATCCAAACAACTACTGTACATATGACATTGTTTTTACAAGAGTATATTTTCTTACCGAGCCAGATATCACTTCAGTGGCACCTGCAAAAACATAAGCTCACTTCGATTTCAAGCACACAAAAGGTTTCACAATGATATCTGTAAATTAAAACGTTATACTCGTTTATAGCGGCATTTGATAGCAATATTTACCAGACCATTTCAACATATAGGCCTACTAATATCAACAAATTGTATCAAAAATGTGGATTTTAAACATTGGAAGGCTTTGGTGATTTTACAATGCACTGTGGCTTCTTACAATATGGGTCACCTGATACAATGCAATAACAATAATCTACTTATCTATTGTGCTGCTCTATCTGCTGTATTATGTGTGAGTTCAGCCTCAGTTCAAAGTGTCATCAGTTTTGTAACGAGGGACATGAATTCACCTTTTTGTCTTTCAGTCTGACCTTTGACTCTGAGGGGGTGAGGTAGCTCTACAGATGACCCATGTTTGACCCCTTCCCTGTTTGTACCTGTAATGTCCTCAATGTAAAATGTGCAGAGAATTTGAGGACAATACCGTGAATAATATCAAGCTTGATACTGGTCAAGAAAAAAATAAAACAGAAGACACTTTGAGTAAAAAAAAAAAAAGGTCGAACAGCAGATTCTGCACATTCTAGAAACGTTGTCTTTGAAGATATTCGAGGCCTGTAATTATGTCCTTTTAAAAGTCTGGTAGATTTTGTTTGACCAAAGCGCGACGGGAACGTAACTCAGTGTTTACGTCAGTGTAGGTGTAAAATGTGATTTATGTTTGACAACATTTTGAAGTGAAGTGACTAAAGGTTCACAAAAGACTCCAGTTGCATTACAGTCATATTTGTCATTGTGACTCTTAGCAAGTCATACATGTTTAAAGATTAGTAATACATATTAAGCAATTATTCATTTCTGCTCACCTTTGTTTCAAATGAAATGTTGGTCTCTCCAATACTGTAACTACTGTAACACCAGAGGCAGACAGTACTTTTTTATGACAGTACTTCTTGGAGTAGTTTTATCACATACGTATAATCTACTCTACCCTCTCTAGTCAATACTACACTATACTCTAGTAATATTATTTTGAAGTAACAGCACTCTTTAAACTCATTTGGGTAATCGTTCTTCTTGGTATTTGTAAGAAAAGCTTCACTTTGATGTATAAAGATGAACAGAAGTTTGATTAATGACTTTATTGCCCCTCAAAGGGGAAATTTGTCTTGGGCACATGGTGCTGCTTCAAAACAATAATAAAAACATTAATAAAGACACAATGACAATCAGGAATTACAATACAACAATGAAATAGTGAAATGCTCCTACATTCTTATTTTTATTCACGCACCATATGGAGGAGGGAATAAAACAGTGACAGACAATGTCTTAAGTCTATTAATTTATTCACTCTTTACACAAGTAACGTTTATTTATGAAGCGCTTTTCACAGATACAAATCTCAAAGGGCTGTGTGCAACAGTAAAACATGAGAGAATACACAAAATAACAAATCTGAATAATCTGTCAACCAAACACTTTCCTGAATATTAAAGTCTTCAATTACTTTTTAAAAGTCCACAGCAGGAGTCTCCAACCTTGGTGAGCTACTTTTATGTAACAAAAACGGCAAAGAGCTACTTACGCTTTGATGGCACTTGTAAATATGTTTTTTCATTCTTTACTGCATTTACCCAAAATAAATAGGTACAAGTTTGAAAGAAAATGTATATATTTGTTAAATTAAACAATCTCTTATCAATCACTCACAAGAGTCAATCACACCCATGCCATATTTTTCATGTCCCAGTTTATTCTAATGGGAAAATGTGCTTTATCTCCCCCAAGGAAAACCTGGTGAAAATGATCTAGAGAAGTGTGGAATCAAAAGTTATCCGAAGTACTTCTATAACCTTTATGAATTATTTGCGGCGCAGCTGCAACCCTCAGTAAAATGTATATTGTTAAACATACTGAAATATGTTTGTTTGTACATATAGAGTGATACAAATTCATAAAATTGTTACTCTGTATAAAGTCAATTAAAAGCATTCAGAGCACTCAGCATTGTCATAAAACACTTTTTCCCCTCTTCAGGTACCAAGAGTTAGTGCCCCCTACTAAAAAAGAATAGGTAAATATGGGTAAAGTGGGACAATGAGTAAAGTGGGACACTTAGCTTTAATATATATATATTTTTTTAATGTGTTAGATATTGTATTACTAAAAATACAAACACATCCAATAATTAGAATGTGCAGGATAAGAAAAGAGTGGTTCTGTGGATATTACGTGACTTCTTATGTTGTGGCAAACCATAGTCTATTATTACCAATTAGTAAAACAGCGGAGGCATGTCCAATAACAGCATCTGGGGATTTAAGGATACAGTATAACTTTTTAAAGCAGACATGCTTATTTTTGTTAATAAATTATATAAGGGAATGCATCTGCAAACAAAAAATCTCAAAATCACACTACAGTTATAATAACCCTTATAATGGCTATTCATAAGCTCTTAAAATATATCTGTGAAGGAAAGCTCTGTTAATTTAATGTTCCGTATTGAAAGATGTAAAAACGGGGTGAATCAGCTGTTTTGTGTGGGCTCTCAGTCATCCAGGAATTGTAGTAGTGCTTTTCAAATATGGTTGGCTGCATTGATTTGATTGAGATGAGGACATTTCACTTCTATCTTCTGGGGCTTCTTCTCCGCCTTCAATATGTAAGATTGGTTAAACATACAAGGTTTACACCCAGCCTTGTGTCATTTTTGTTGATTTTCATTTAAAATCATTATTTATTTTTTTTAAATGAGGCAAAGCTGTTGGTATTTCGCCTGGTCGTATCTCTTTGGTCACATTGGAAAAATTACTGCAATTTACTACTACTTTGTTGCAGAATGCAGACTAAATTCAATTTAAAGTAGTATGTCATTACTTGAACAAGCCTCCCTCATACACTCGCAACACACAACATGGACATCTGCCAAAGCATGAAGTCATGCTCAGACTCATAAATCTTTTGTCTTTACAACCAAACCTACGAGAAGGGAGACATCCCGACGCCGAGGATGCATGTGACGAACTCACATCTAACTATTGCGCAAAATGCATCCACACGCAACACACATTGACTCATGAACTGAAATGTACCTGTTCCAGGTGTGGTATTTCATGCAGTCCAGTATTTTTGTTACATTATTTAAACGGAATAATCACTTGTGGCTTAGCTTTTTAAAACATCAATTGGAAAGTGATATATGAAAAATACTTGTTAACAGCCAATATGTTTTTGTTTCGGGAGACAGTTGTCAGTAAGCTCGGATCTAGTAGACTGTATATTTATGTTAATAACCTGAATAATATAGAAACTTTTTGTCAATCAAAGGAAAGTACACCAGTACAGATGAATAGGCTCAGTGTATTTCTATGGTTGAGTGGACGAGGGACCTGGGAATATTGTCGGCAAGGTGGCTCCCTCTAGTGACTTTCAACTCATATTTGAAGATCAAAACAAAGCATTATTCCACTTTCCGAAATACTATGCCAGAACACTTTTGGCATAGGCCAATGATGCTAGAAAACCTTCAGTATAGCCTATGTAAAAGAATGGGTTTATCTGTTCATGGCCAACCAATGGCTGAAAGGAGCATTTCAAACATTGTATGTGTGTGTGACTTTTCAGACCCCCTCCTTCATTAGTCAAACACTTAGGCCTACACACCATGGTCCTATCCTCTGGCTTGTGTTACAGCTCTGGGCTCCTGCTGCACACAACAGCCCTCTTCATACAGACCTGGTTGCTTAGCAACGCCCTACCATGGCCCAGGGGGCGGAGACAAGACTCTGGCTTCCGCAGTAATTACAGTGCATGTGTCTGTGTTTCTGGGCCAGCCCAGGTGTTTGTGCGGTTTAGTCGTGAAAACAGGCTTCTAGGTCTCTGTGACAAGCAAAGAAATCAGAAGAAAGCAATTATGACCAACTTTATGTTTACACTTAATATGAACTTTCTGTTTAAGCCCATCTCTTTTACACTTACATGGATTCTAGCCTCACAGGGATGCATGTTATGTTACTCAGATCATGTCTGCAGTGCATGCCTTTCCTGGTTCACAAACCTGCATGAGCTTATATGTTGGGTACTTTTGTTCTCTTCTTGGAGAAGCCAGGACTCCACTCAGTCCCCAAACTGTACTGATGGATATGGTGATGGGTCTTTATTATTGGTTTATTATATGGGTCTTTTATTATCAACATAGTCACAAAACTAGTACAATACATAAGACAGGTTAGTTACAAATAGAAGGAAAACAAACTAAAGGGAAACATCACAGAACATTGCGGAACGTTACAGTAAAAACAAAACAAACAAACCAACATCCATCACTATTTGTCAGGACAAAACAAATTACATTTAATAATACGGGTGAGAGTGACCACATATAATATAGATATGAAACATAACTGTATGACATTTTCATGAATTGTGAATAGTTGACTAGAGGAGACAATACAATATAGATGTTTTGGGATTGGGGCCCTGGGTTTTTTCAGTATTAAAATAGTCTGTGACTGGGGTCAGCTTCAGGTGTTTATCTAGCAGTGATGCATGAAGTGTATCACTTGTGTCAGTACACAGAGTAGTTCCTGCATTTATGAATTATCACTTTGACAAGACTAACAACACAGTTCCCAGAACTGCCCAATAATAGGTCAGTGAACATTATTTAACAAATGGGGAATATTTCTCCAGAGGGACCGTTATTGCTATTTGGCTGGATAATATTTCCATTGCATGTTGTTGCCTCTAGGTTGAAAAGCAAACAGAAGCCCTTCCAACTGTAACTTTGTAACAGATTTGTTATCAATAGATGAGACATCAAAGACAGATTAACCTTTTTGACCGTAGTCTTGTGGCAGCAGCTGCACAGTGGAAAAAGCAAGCACTCACTGATACTGAAACTACGCCTCTCTTTCCCGTTTGCCCAACCCCCACAGCACACAAGTCACCGCCCTTCCCTTTCGCTCTCACAGCATCATGACTACTCACACCAGCGCTACCCAGCGAACACCGGGGCATCATGGGAGTTGTAGTGCTGACTACCCAATCGCTTTTGAGAAGGCGAGGCTTCGCTAAAATACAACTCCCATCTCGACCCTCGCACGCCGAGCGCTGTCGTCCAATCTGAATATGTGGGAGGAGCGCGTCCGCCCACAAAAGCCACTGCTATCTGTCCGTATCTCCCTCTTTAAAATCAATTGTGCACGAAAAAGGCGGATTACGCCTTAAATAATAATATAGGTTTGGCGTTTATCTTGGCGCATAACTAACAGCGACGAGACGTCCCTGCGTCGTGCGGTGGGAATAACGGTGGCGACGAGAAGAGGGTGTTGTCCTGATGCTTAAATGGAAGTGGGAGGGCCTCCGCGGTCACACACTGCCAAGTTCTCTGTGGATATCACCCTGACACTTTATAATTTGCTCGTTTATGGACTGTTTGCACGGTAAGAGAGAGGTTCTAAGAAGCTCCGTAAGGCATCTGGGTCCGGGACGTTGACTGTGGTGTATCTTTTCTCCACTGTTCGGTTTGTGCTTGCTTGTGCTGGCGCTTGGCACCGCCCTTCCTGGCCGGTGGGTGGTTTCGTCAAAGGGACAGATCCGCCACGGCTCAGCGCCGAACATATAGGCCGTCCTCCGCCAGTGTACCCGGCCGGCCTTCTACCGTGAACTACACCCTCTCCCTCTCGGTATATTAATGCGTTATGAGTGGTAGGTACCCTCCCCCTATTGGTCTCCTCCCCTCTGCTACCCCTGGTTCTGTCTGACAGATAGGAGGCTACGAGCCTTTTTGATATTGATGAGGTTACAGCTTCTCATGTGTTTTAGTGACCCGCTTTGTTATGCTTTATCGGCTATATGAGGTGTGTTTTGAGCTTCCTGCTTGTGCCTTCCCTTGTCCTGTGACTTTATTCCATTGGCCTTATTAGACCTACAGAGCCTACATGCAATGTTTTATTACTGTGCTATGTGCTGTTCCCATAGACTCTAAGAAAGAATCATCTGGAACAGAAGGAGGGAAAGCATCTAAAAAGGGCAAAAGTTCTGGATCACAGGTATGTTAAGAAATTATTTTAGTTTTGTCTGCCTGTGGGTCAAAAATGTACTCTCCTCCTTCCCTCCCAGCAGCCAAACACCTCTGGGGGCGTTTCTCTGGTGAATTCCACTTCCTGCCTCTGTGCAGCCTCATGAATAGGCTTACACGGCTGTCACACTTTCAGCCATCACAATGTTTGCTTGCCTGTTTGAATTTAGTTCAGAGAGATCGGTACAGAATAGAGTAATTTGAGGAAGCAGACTCTGATGTGTGGCGTCTCAGTGTGCATCTTCCGTTAAAATGCAGGCATTGTCACTGAGTTATCATTCTAAGATATCAATTTTGGTGAATTTCCTGGCTACTAATTCCAAAGAGTGTGTGGCATTAAATATTTGCTTGCGACCTACTTCTATTGAAAGGGTGGAGAAAAGACAGCAATTTTTTCTTCCACTGTTCTGAGAAAAGAGAAATGTGCTTCTCACACGCCCACCCACTCGCTTCCTGTATCACCGCCCACTTCCACTGACAGCTCTCTCTCTCTATGCTTTGTGCTTGAGCCCCCGTCACATAATACAGTTACTATTCAAGAGTATAATGATGGTCTTACCTTTCCTGTAGGTGTTGTAGTTATATATTTCTTTAAACTTTAGTATTTCTGTATCTGCACTACTCTTACTATCATTTATGTCCTTCCTCTTCTCTCTGTCATTCCTTTAACCCTCCCTGCCCCTCCCTTCCATCTAATTTCCTGACTATTTCTAATCCAGGATTCCTCCCAGCCCTCTCCGTTGGCTCTGTTAGCTGCCACCTGCAGTAAAATCGGAGGACAAGGGGGAACCGAGGGGGCTCAGAGCCAGGCGGCACCCCAACAGACCCAGGTGCAGGCTGGTCAAATCCAGCTGCAGGCAGGTCAGCTCCAGGGTCAGATAGTGTTGGACACAGCGGGTGGTCAAACGCTGTTGCCTCAGCAGCTGGAACTGGTCCCGGCTCAGTTCACTGGCAGCGGCTGGCAGATCATCGCAGCAGCTCCAGCTATGGCCAAGGAGAACAGCAATCAGCCTGTTGCTGTCACGCTGGCCCCCACTTTGGTCAATGACAGCTCTCCAGGTGGACGCAAGGTGAAATCCTGTTGAATTGTGTCATTGTCTTTTTTCTTTAAAAAAATATATAATCAAATCAGCAGCATCATATTACCCCACTTACTCTGTATTGCTCTGTAGCTTGTTAAACTTGTTCTTCCTTAAGTTATGTCCGTTTTACTGTAAATAGTGTGAAATGATGTTTTACTGTAAATGGTGTGAAATGATGTTTTACTGTAAATAGTGTGAAATGATGTTAATTGCTGTTTTGTCACTTTTGTGTCGTGCAGGTAAAAGCAGTTGGTGGGACCAACAGTGTAGCTGCTGGACAGCAGCAGCAATTCCAGATCATTCAGGTTCAGAATCTACCCAATGCTGGCAGCGGGGTTCAGTATCAGGTCATCCCTCACCTGCAGACGGCTGATGGACAGCAGATTCACATCAGCTCTGCCCAGCCCACCTCTATTGGAGCATTATCAGATCAAGTTCAACTCATCCCAACCCAAAGTTCTGGCCAGACCCAGACCATTCTACAGCCCTCCACCCAGCAGGCAATCCTGACAAGTACAGCCAACCAGACTGTCCCCCTGCAAATTCGCCCAGCCCAGTCCTTCCCTATTCAGTTACAAGCTATTCAGGGCTCACAGACCCCTGTCATGACCACGGTACCTATTAACCTTGGAGGCATGACCTTGGCTTTACCTGTCATTAATAATATGGGTGCTGGTGGGGCAGTGCAGTTAATTCAGGCTGCAGATGGCACATTATCTGTCGCTAACAGCAACCAGTTAGTGGCAACAGCCATGTCTGGGGCATCTTCCATCTCAGCTGCGCCGGCTGGGGCTATGAACGAAGGTGACAGTACATCTGAGGGAGCACAAGTAGTGTCTACTGGATCAGAAGGAGGGACTGACATCCAAGCACAAAGCAGTGAGGTGGACTCTCAGAGCCAGAACCAGGCCAATGGGCTCCAGAGTCAGGCAGACGCCACAGGAAGCATCCAACAGGTGATCGTGGGCCAAGTTGGACACCAACTGGTTCAGCAGATCCAGCTGCAACCACAGGCTCAGAGTCACGGTCAGGCCCAAGGCCAGCAGTCACAAGCCCAGCATATTCAGACTGTGCAGCTGGCTCCAGGACAAACACTGCAGCCCATCCAGGCATTCCAAAACCCCGCCCAGGTCCTCATACGCACACCCACCCTGTCGCCTTCAGGGCAGATAACCTGGCAAACCTTGCAGCTACCCGGAGGAGTGTCACTGCAGGGTGGACTGAGCACTGCGATGCCTCAGCAGCTCACACTGGCTTCAGTGGCCGGTGGCACCACAGTGGGAAGTGGAGGGCTGGTGTCCCTCAGTGGAACCCCTCTCACCCTGAGTGGTGCCCAGATTAACCCTGGATCTGGAGTTCAGACCGTCAGCATCGCTGGATTAGGCACTGCTGGGGTACAAGTGCAGGGTGTACCACTCACGATCACTGGCCTGCAGAGTAAGACATCATGTACAACAGCTTTGGCTTCATTGGTGTTAGACAAACTATGAGATTTTATACATTTTTCACATTTTTTTCAGGTCAACCTCAAAGTCAAGAAGGAGTCAAGGTTCAACCATCACAAGTGACTGTCACTGTTGGTAACATGGCATCAGGCTCATCATTAAGTCCAGATCAGTTGAGCTCAGTTCAAAGCTCCTCAGACCAGGAGGGAGTGCCCAGTAAGAGGCTGCGCCGCGTGGCCTGCTCCTGTCCCAACTGCAGGGACGGAGAGGGAAGGTACGCAACATACATGCAATACAAAAAGACCTTTACCTTTCATTGCCTTTAACAGATTAAAATGTGTGTGTCAGGAATAGTGGCGATCCCTCAAAGAAAAAGCAGCACATCTGCCACATGGAGGGCTGTGGGAAGGTGTACGGGAAGACATCCCACCTGAGGGCACATTTACGGTGGCACACGGGCGAACGACCTTTTGTTTGTAACTGGATTTTTTGTGGAAAGAGATTCACAAGAAGCGACGAGTTACAAAGACACAGAAGAACACACACAGGTTAGATAAGTGTAAAACTGCTGAATATACACAAAGACTATGTTTTAATCTCATGATCTTTGCATTCTTTGTGTGGCCTGTATCTTCTTTTAGGGGAAAAACGATTTGAGTGCCCAGAGTGCTCGAAACGCTTCATGCGCAGTGACCACTTATCCAAGCACATTAAAACGCACCAGAATAAAAAAGGCGGTGCGGCGGTGGCCATCATCACCACAGACGACCTGGAGGACGACGTAGTGGAAGGCCTGGGCTCGTCTCCTCAGATTGTCGCCGTGGGAACGCTGAATCGAGACTCAGACCCAGCCACTCCCACAACCTCCAATCACCTGGAGGAAGAGGAGGAAGACGACGAAGCAGCAGATTCATGCTTGTATACAGAAGGATAAATAGGGTTTATAATACAAAAAAATCTAACATGAACTCCAGAGACATAATGCAATTAACATAATTTGAAAAATCTAAGGAGATATTAAAGATTGACAGAAAATACTGTGAAAGATTAGATGCCGTTTATAAAATGAGTCTATAAAATCACCTGCAGAGGGGGGAGTCAAAACCAGATTAGCACAAGACTGAGAACCTGATATGACAAAAAAAACTCTGACTTTTCCCAATCATGACAGAATCTCTATGCACAAAGTGGTGTTCTGTTCCTTATGTACATTTTTTGTGATGCAGAGGGTCAATCAGAGTCATGAAAGTGGGGGCTGTCCTGAGAGAGAGTGGCTTGGTAATTCTGTGCACATGGATATGAATGCACCCTGTTATGAAGATCTACCTAAATGTCTGTTGTAATGGATCAGGTTGGTGTCCTCAAGTTGAATTCAGGTGTTCATTTTCTGTGACCAGTCGACTGTCAAGTTTTTGGCTGACGAGCTGGAATAGTGAAGGAGAAAGCACACACGAAAGATTTATATAAAAATGCATTCCTATTGTGAGGCACAGTGGCCATTTGTAGTAAGATGTTTCCTCAAAGAAAAACAATCTAGCTTTCTACAACTTTGTTAAGTGAAAGCAATACTTTTGCGACAATCCTAGTGAACTCATGTTTACATTGTCAGGGGAATTTTTTTGTTTCTAGGCAAGCCCGTTCGCTCTCATCAAGAGACTCATCAAATAGCTGTGCAGTTTTCTTAAAAGAACAGGTACCACTACTATCTGTTGGTTTGTGTGACAACAGCACTAACAACTGTGCGGCTTTTTAACCTATTCGCCCCCTTCTCTGTGCTGTGCAAACCTTGTAGGACAATTGCCTTAATACAAGTAGTTGTACTCAAGGAGCTGCAGAAACGGTAGACGGTAAAACACATGTGGTGAAAATAAAAGATGGAGTGTTATGAGCGGGTGCGAGATAGGGTATTTATGTGCATATTATGAGATGTTTTATAGTGATGTTGCTCTGTATTAGTTCAGTGCGTACATTGTTTGAAATTATAATTTTATTACAAAGCTTTGTTTCATTTTAATTGTCCCCATGCATTTTATTAACGCAAAGGACTGCTCTGCGTACTCTTAACTTATTTATCATTGATTTGTAATATTTGCCTTTTGCTGGACGTATTGTGAGTTTGTGTACGGCATGTTTCAGTTTTTTCGCATAGTGCTGCTTTTTTAATTACTTGTGCAGGTTGTTTTTTTTCTGCGTCTGGTAATAGCATTTTTCTTATAGCATTTTTTAAAATACAAAATACCTATTGAAAAGAGTGCAAAAAAGCTATTATCGTTGAAGTCAAAAAGGTTGATACCAAACAGATTTAAATGTTTTTGGTAATATTTTGTGTGCCGAAGTCGACCAACTCTTCTTTGAGATTTTATAGTGGCATCTCATTTGTAAATCTTTTTCTAGAGATGTTTGTTTGTCTCCATAACATTTGATAATGGTTCTTTGCCAGGTTAGCCTCAAAGGCTCCAGTTTATTGATATTTTTAAAGCTGGTTTGTACTGATGTGTTACGTTGTCAATTAAAAAGGTGAAAAGTACAAGTCCAGTGGAAAGGTTGCTTTGCCTGCATAACACTTACAATAAACTGGTTAAAATAATCGGATTGTCTTGTTACAATAACGCCTTGGAAATGATAGTACACACTTGAGCAACAATTATAAATCACTGTACTTTTTTATTGTTAACGAGTGAACAAGCACAATAAACAGGACTAATTTGTTCAAAAGCAAATTACAAAAGTACAAAAAAATGCAAAAACAGCGACTATAAAGCTTGGTCCAGGATAAAAACATCTACTTTCTACTTATATAATAAAAAAAAAATTAAAAAGTGAAGAAAATAAACAGCATATGTGCCATGGTATGAAGTGAAATAAAGTTATTGCTCGTTTCCCCAGTTTGACCAATTGTCATCTGTTAAACTTGGTCTACTTCAGGTCCTTCTGAATGCTGCAATAGAAATCAAAATGAGAACAGGCCAACATCAGTCGAATAAAAACAGCCTTATAAAACCTACCTCTCTAGATACTCGTGAACATTGTCATGACCGTTGTAGCGGGCCAGCTGGACAAGGATCCCTGTGGCACAGCGCCCCTCCTTTTTGCGACACAGGCTACAGTTGCACATGCCTCTGCAGATGGGGCAGGACCAGGTCTAATGAAGAAAAGGGGCAAGTTCATTCATAATCTGCTGCAATTAAGTTTTAAGAATGTGGTTGGTTTGTTTTAAGTCTAACCGGATCTAGCAGCGCGACGCGTACATCCTCTCCATAGCGGTTCTTCAAGCACGGTCCACAGAACTGGCCTTTGACACCGGTACAGAAGCCGCTGCGGCACACGGACTTGGTGTCCAGAGTCTTCTGCCGGCACTGGTGACAGGAACTGCCCTGAAGAGGAGAATACTTAAGTCAGGTTTTGCTCTGAGTGAATGACAAGACAAGACTTTGGAAACATGGCACTAACATAGTCTTTGTCCCAGATCTTGTCCTTGCTGCGGTACGCTATGTTCTCCAGTTCCTCTTCTGTGATTTCTTCCACTGACTTTACATAATACTGGCTCTTTCTGGAGCCCTTTCTTTTTTGTGTTCCCACAGTGGCCTTATCCTCGTCGACCTGTTCAATCACATTTAGTCATCACACATTGGTTACACTATACTGACCTCATAAAGCCAGGTGTGGGATGTGAAAGCGTACCTCTACCAGAGCCCTGATGTCCACCATCCTGGGCACTCTGCGGACAGGTTCACTCTTCTCTTCAACAGCGAAGTTCTCTGGAGGACGTGCTTTGCGTGAAGGGTTCCTCCTTTCAGACCCTGTGTCTGGCTCAAGCTTGCGTTTCTTAGGTATTCCTTTTTCCAGAGAGCCTTTTTTCTTCTAAAAAAAAGTATTTGATAAAATGTATAAGAAGTTGGACTGGATCTCAATACTTTGTGCTGCAATACCACGTATCAATACTTTATCAAGTATCGCAATAATTTCAGTATTTGTGTTTGGAGGCATTTTTATCACGCAGTCATTTATTTCAGTTACAACAAGGCTTGATTTTCAATCTCTCAAAACAATGGACACAGTCTTTCCCTTAAACAAACAAAAAAACTGCACAATTAAGTGACCAGCAGACAATAATCTGCTGCACTTATTGTTAGTTATGAAAATGCTCAGTAAATGTTAAAAACACGTCTAAGTCAATCAGTTTTCTATCAAGTTGAAAACAAATTCAGGCCCAATTACACCACAATGCCTTGGAGGAAATGAATGAAAATCTAGTTTTAGTTTATAAACATGAAAGATACAGATAAAGTTTAAACTATGTAGCACAGTTAAATTTCAATGGTGGAGTTGCGTTCAAGGCCACTCTGCTGTGCAAGAGGACGACCAGACTCAAAAAACCCAAAAGTCAGAGCCTCACCAGCTCAAGTCACAGTCCTCTCCTTATACTTTCAATGTCAGGTTTTGCTTTGAAAAGGTTTGTGGACACGTGGGTGAAAAAAAAGAATGATTTGTCTCCTCCAAGCAACTATACGCACTATGCAATGTATTGATATTTTACTCTACACTCACTTGAGGGGTTGAGGGCGGCGTCAAGGCAGCGATGGTGCTCAGATCAGCAAACAGCTTTGCCAGCTAAAACAAATGAGAGAAATATGAGGACTTGACAATATTGCAGGAGCTCTTACCGATTAATTACATGTTGACGCAATACCATGGCTTTATTTTCCTGAATGTTTTTGCTTCTCTTCTTTAGGCTTTGAGACAAGTGCTCTTCATCGCCTTCATCTTCATCCTCCATCTTCTGCTGCTGCACCTTCTGCCTTTTGTGCTGAAGACGCCCGTGTTTATCATTTTGTTCCTTTTTCTGAAGTGGACGGTGTTTGGGGGTGGACGGAAACCTATCAGAAATATCACAATTAAACACTGAACAGTAAATGATGGCAATTTGGTATCGTCAGTGACCCGCACACCTTAATGCCACTAACAAACTTTTCCTCTTGGGGGATGATGGCTCTTCTCCATCAGAATAAAAGTTTGGGTCGCTGTCCTCTGACACCTGAAAAAGAGACAAATGACTGTGGATGTGGAAATATTATTGCATAGATTAGATGAGATTCACTTTATTTTCCACCTCGGTGAAAACCTGTCATTTACTGTAGTTTTATTATTTTATAATCATCATTAAAATAGTTTTCTGATTATGATACCAACCTGGTTTTCAAACTTTGCTTCTTCTTCTTCTTCTTCACTGAAACCTTCAAACTCCTCCTCGCTGTCGGACTGGCTGAACAACCGGGTCAGCTCTGGTGTCATGAACCTGGATCGGAAACGGAGACTCTGGAGCAAACAGAAGAGTTTAAGATAATTAAACAGATATAGCAAAAAAACAAAACAAATATGCATAGACAAGTAGCTACACAACACTAGTTATAAGTTTAAATTATTTTAATATCAACTTTTTTGAATCATCAGGGACCCAGCATATTTGATGACAGCATCTTGTAATTGTGTAGTGTCACATTTCGCCAGCAGAGGGAGCACTTTAACCAAGACTGAAACGTGGTCACAACAGGAACATGTTGCAAACAAATGGATTGTGATCGTGTTGTGTGGACTAATTATTAAATCTATGTGTGGACTGTACTGATGCTGGACTATTATACTGCATTGTGTAAAAGGATTGACCAGCATTTTTTTGTGATACTTGAAATAACTGTTTTCTCAAGCACGGATGAAAATGTCAACGTTAAAGGCCTACAAGTTTAGATCCACGGTTTACCAGGACAAAAGAAAGCACTCAATACGTAAAAAAGTGCATGTGCAAAAGCAGTGAAGCCCGTTGATCCTATTATGAATGTATGGCCTTAATCAAAACAATTTAAGCTTACTATGAAATGCATGATCTATTGTTCGAAGTTGACAAAATGCTTACCTTTGATCTGAGAGTCATTTTATAGTCCCATGAAAAATTGTCAAATGAGATTAAATGAGATTTTTTATGTAAACTGTGGACCGTAAAAAAAGAAATCAATGGAGGTTGTGGAGTAAAGTTTAAAAACCAACAGCGACAGAAGTTTGGGCTGAACCACATCAGGGGTTGACCCGTTTAGCAGTTGGCAGGTTTAACGTTTAACTTGATTTTTGTCGTGTTTTATTTTACCTTATGGATGATCGCACTAATGTGTACCGTTTTATCACACGAATGATACGGTAAATACATGAAAATAAGTTTGTTTTTTGTTGTCGGGCAGATTTCTTATCCCCTTTTCTCAATAATGGTGCAGTCCAGGTTGTCCCGCGAAAACGGCCAGTGGGCGTTTCTTTCCGCTTCCTTTGAGGCGTGAACGTAATTCAACTACTGCAGCGTTGTTGTTTACTGTCCACGACGAGTAGGCTGTGGACCTTCAACCATGGATATAACATACAAGAAAACATAGGTTAGGTGTGCTTTGGCCTGCATTCTTATTGCCATCTGCTCCAATGGGTCTCAGCTGCAACACCCTTCAACCATGTACCATGTAGTGTGTACAAATATGACATTTCACTTTATTAGAAAAGCATTTGGCAGTTAGTGCATGTAATGTAAAAAGAAAACAAAAAACCGACAAATCAAAACCTTCCATTTTATATCTGCATTTGTTTTTTCCCCCACCCTTTAGAGAGAAGGAGACAAGCCAAATACTGTAGAATATTGGCTTTATAGATTCAGAGATGCCAGCAGGTCAGCTTGGGTTTTGGAGCCATCCTCTACATTTAGAATAAGGAAAAAATTAAAATACCTAAACTAAAACCTCCATCATGGACAACACCTCCCACCCACTGCACGGGACTGTAGAGGAGCTGAGCAGCTCTTTCAGTGGGAGACTGCACACCCTCAGTGCAACAAGGAGCGCGACCGCAAGGCCTTAATCCCCACTTCAACCCCTTTGCAGAATTCATGCAATAATCCCTGTATTTAAATCACTTACCTGCGTCACTTTATCAACCACTTGCACTAAGACGTAAACCTGCACTGCTAACACTGACTTTAACACTTTCTGTTGCATTCTGTTTACTTAATTATTTACTGTTTATACGTTTGTCCCCACAAAGTCCTTGGTAGTCATTGTACATAAAATACCACTATTTTACAATTTAATCAATTTCTCCATTGTGAGATCAATAAATGCTTATCTTATCTTAAAGGAATAGTTCACCGTTTTTCCATGCTGAGATATGTTCTTACCTGAGCTTAGACCAGTTGATATGTACCTGTCTGGTCTTTGCGCATGCCCGTGGAAGAGCGTGGTTGCTTCTAACTTCACCCCGTTTGGAGGTATAGGAACATACTGGGAGAGGCCGATGCTAAAAACATCTTTGGTCTTTTTGCATGACTGACAGCACACAGTTCTTCCATACCGAGATATGTTCTTACCTAAGGTGAGACGAGTTGACACGTACCTGTCTGGTCTTTGTCTGTGCCCGTGGAAGAGCGTGGTAGGTTCCAACTTCACCCCATTTGGAGCTATAGGAATACATTGGGAGAGGCCAAATGCTAACAATATCTTGCGTCGTTTTGCGCGACTGAGGGCACGCACAAAGACCAGACGCATCAACTCGTCTAAGCTCAGGCAAGAACATATCTCAGGATGGAAAACTCGTGAACTATTTCTTTAAAAAAAAAATGTGCGTGTTGAGACAAACATGGAAGGTCTTAAAGAGGAACAGCATACAGCAAGTTGAATTGTTTGAGAGGAACACACAATGTCATGTGTGGAGGAAAAGTGGAACAGCACACCTACATCAAAACCCTATCCCCGCTGTGAAGATGCAGGAGCATCATGGTGTGGGTCCGTTTTGTTGCCTCAGGGCCTGGACATTGTGTTTTCGTCAATGGAAAAATAAATTCACAAGTATATCAAGATATCTTGCAGAAAAACCTGAGACATTCACAACAGCGTGGAATAAGTAAGTGAATCCTTGTATTAGATTAAACATCTGTTTTTTGACAACAATTACTTCATCCAGACGTTTCCTGTTGTTGTGGATTAGACGCTAACAACGATCAGGATGAATCTTGGACCTCTTTACA
Source organism: Gobius niger (assembly GCF_951799975.1). Classification (NCBI taxonomy): domain Eukaryota; kingdom Metazoa; phylum Chordata; class Actinopteri; order Gobiiformes; family Gobiidae; genus Gobius; species Gobius niger. Next base: position 15,277,454 of record NC_136865.1, read on the forward strand.
AAACTGCTGCAGTTCAGTGAGATTCAGGCGGTGTACTCACTTATTCCAAGCTCTCCTGGGAATGTTTGCATGTTATGGCCAATGAAAATATGATGAAATGTAAATGTTTGGGTGGTATTAATTTTAGCAGGCACTGTCTACTCATTCTTGGGATTTTAAGAAAGATCAGACCACATTTTATGACCAATTTAGTCAGAAATGTAAGAAATTCCAAGCGGCGTTCTCACTTTTTCTTAACACTGTATAGCGATGCAATGTTTTTCACAGTCTATGGGACAAAGTTAGACTTACTTTTTTCCATCTTGCAAAATGGACATCACTAATGTCATTTAAAAATAAATATTAAGAGTTTCTTTGATTGAATGTAAATTATGTAATTGATTCTCAGTTTTAGTTTATTTGCTGTGGTATTTTATCTTTCTAGTTAACATATGTTTGTTTTTCTTCATTTTTCAATTATTGTTTTATATCCATCCATCCATCCATTTTCTCCCGCTTTATCCAGGGCCGGGTCGCGGGGGCAGCAGTCTCAGCAGAGATGCCCAGACTTCCCGATCCACGCACACCTCCTCCAGCTGTTCTGGGGGGACCCCGAGGCGACACCAGGCCAGCTCGGAGACATAGTCCCACCAGCGTGTCCTGGGCCTTCCACGAGGCCTTGTCCCACTAGGACATGCCTGGAACACCTCCCAGGGAGGCGACCAGGAGGCATCCGGAACAGAGACTAAATGCATGTTTTTTCTATTATGAAAAGCTTCCTTCATTTTGACCAGAATAAACAACAACATAAGTTCACAACAGGTTTATTGCAGGTTTAATATAATTGTTCAGAGACATGTTGAAATGTTTTTGTTTATTAAGTTTGGGATGAAATGAAAAGACATTCAGCAAATTGCCAGAGCCTGGAGTCGATCTCATGATGATAAGTTAGAACAGTATCCTAAATCATCTGGCGTAGGTTGCGATGTTTTGTATGAAACAGATAATGCACACGAATGGTAGATCACAGAATAGAAGATACGTTAAAGTGGCTGCAGATGCCTGGGCTCGGGAAGTAAAAACAAAAAACAATGCAAGCAAATGTATCAAACACTTTTGTAAGAAAATTGTATAGGAGAGAATGAAAAGTCATGTTTGTTATTGAGCTGTAGCCAAGGGAATAAACTTCAAATCTTGGAAATCCATCCAGGGCAGGATAGATGGAGTGACAGAAATAGATAGAACACACAAGAAGTCCAGTGAGAGAACCACCATGGAACTTTGTTCTGTAATAAAAAAACAAAACAAAAAACAAAAAGAACAGTTAGCCATGGTGCCTTGTAAGGAAAAAACACAGATAAACAATTTACAATCTACATAGAATTGCAATATAACTTGTTTATTGAGCATAATTGTTTACCTCAGATCAGGCATTAATCCAAAAAGTAAGTCATGGAGGGCACACAGGTAGGCGTGATGCACAAACTGAGGGAAAGGTTGATGAACATGAGCGATCAAACCAATTTGGGTCTACACCCCAATTGATTTCACCACAATGTTCACTTCCTGCCCCGTTGTTAGGCTGTCCACTCCCCCACAAAAGAAAGGTCGTCGCGCAACCATCAGACCACATCCATCCACTTTCCTTCTGAGTGTCACTGAGTCCAATCCATGTGGGACCCTGACGATGATCGAAATTCTGAATCAATCTCTTGACAAAGTTATGTTCTTCCCTGCTGTGGATGGACACCAGGTTGGCCTGCTGGGACACACAGTAGAGCTCTGCATCGGCCCAGGTCATGTCACTGGACACATATTTGTAACAGCGGCTGTTGAAGCTGAACCAGAATTGAGGGCAGCTTCCACGCTGTAGCTTCACCTCTCCGAGCCCAGTAGGAGACGCCAAACCCAGGGACACACCCAGGAGCAACAAGGAGATGATGAACAGCTGCATGGTGTTGGAGAAGAATGAGCAAAACGGTACATGGGGCTGTATTTTATAGCAAAATTACACTGTGATCTTTTATGGTCCCAACACAAATTTGTGGTTCAAACATTGACAGGGCATTTATGGCACTTATCCCGTTCCACAAATTCAGCAAGAAAAAATTAATAATCTTTTTAATTTGACAAATGTATTGTTGAAGACAAGATATAATGATAAATACACGCTTTCCAACTAAACTATCCATTTTCAAGCTTTCTTCATGGTTTACTATATGAACCCTTGTAATAACACAGCAGAGAAGTTTATGACTGTTTTATAGCAGGTTTATTGTAATTGCACTGTAATCCCAACCCCTTACTGGAATTGGGTGAATGATAGAGATAAAATCAGCATCAGCACAACTTTACACAGCATATCTACAGTTTTTGTTATCAACATGATTAAGGGGCAATGAAATGCAAACGTGTTGGAGTTGTTTGACCGAGAAATAAACGACTCTGGAGGGTTTGAAATTAGGCCAGTGGTTTTTCTGCTGGTGGTGCTTCACGTTAGATTTTTTTACTCTTATTACTATTTTGTCTTGCTTTGTTCCAACTTTAAACGTCATGGTTTAGTCTGGAAAAAACAGGATTCACATAGAAATAAGTTCATTAATACTTGTTACTTAATCAATTCTCGTTGAGCAATTGCACACAAAAAATCAATTCAATTACACTGGCAATAAAAACTATTCTCAGATTCTAATAACTTTATGTGCACTTACTGTAATAGTATGAATAAAACACTAGATGAAAATAGTTACATTTATTGACCAGCCCTAGTTCAGTTTAATGTGGGCAAAATTCCTAAAAAAAATAAATAAAAAAAAGACCAGGCAGAAGCAGAGATGACTGTTTTAATGCTACAGAATAAAAAACAAGCAAACACATGCAAAACATTTGTATATGAGTGTCCTGGAACAGAGTCACATCACAGAGCTGAATATGTCCTGACTGAGTCCCAGGCAGGTTTAGATGTAATTTGTTGTGGAATATACAATCTTCTTTACAATTATGAATCCAAATTTGGATAAAGAAAGTTGTCCAGCTTGGACACATCAAAAATTAATAAGACAAGTCTTAATAAGACAAGTCAGATATTGTCCAGGTGTAGGCGGAGTGACAAAAACACACATAGTACAGGGGGAAACAGTGAAAAAATCGGGAATGGATCCTGACCTTACTGGCTCTGGTCAAAGCCCCTTACCGGAATCGGTGAAGGAAATATCAAAGTATTTTCTTTATCTATATCTTTGTTATCAATATGATTAAGGTGCAGTTAAACTGTGTTTGCTGAATTACTCCGGAGCCATCAAGACAATTACCCTGTGACCTTCTCAAACGATCTAAGTTGGAGTTCAAATATTAGTGCTGTTGTGAAAAAGTCTCGCCAGCGGCTTTTCTTCCTGCATAAATTAAAAGAATTTACTCTCAATAACAATAATATAAAGAAAGTTTTAAATCCTGTTGTCCGCTCTGCCAGTAGGACCATCGGTGTGGAGCTTTCTGTCATTGAAGACATTTACAAACAAAGACTTATGTCTCGGGCATTAGCCATCATTAAGGACCCGCTACATACTTAAAGATTACTACATCCTGCCAGGGACCTGTTTGAACTTCTCCCTTATGGGAGGTGCTATGCCACAGTAAAAGCTTCTTTTCACAAGCTGTGTGATTTCTTTGAATGGTACACTTCGATCAGGCTTCCTTACCATTAATTTTTACCTTTTAATTGCGTTTCACAAATTTAATTTTTAAACTGTATTGTAACCTCTTTTAACTTATTTAACTATGTGGCTTGTGTGTTTTTCAAGACTGTCTTTTTATGTTACTTGCGCCTTTTTTCCAATGTGGTTTTATACTCCGGTGTGGCTTGTTCATTAACTTGCACTGTCCCTACCAAATAAACCATAAATAAATAAATAAATAAATACTGCAAATGGCAAATAAACTGAATCTGAATTCACAAGTTAATCAAGATTTTTTGCAGAAAAAATTGAGATATTCACAACAGCATGAAATAGGTAAGTGAACCATTGTGTTTGTATTTGTATTGTATTTGTATTGTATTTGTATTGTAGCTGATTTGTGGCTGCAATAACTTCATCCAGACATTTCCTGTTGTTGCAGATTAGACGCTCGCAACGATCGTGATTAATCTTAGCCCATTCCTCTTTACAAACTGGTGCAGTTCAATGAGATTCAGGCGTTGTACTTACTTATTCAACGCTCTCCAGTGAATATTTACATGTTATGGCCAATAAGATATGATGACATGTAAATGTTTGGGTGGTATTAGTTTAAGCAGACCACATTTTATGACCAATTTAGGCAGAAATTTATAAAATTCCAAACGATGTTCTCACTTTTTCTTAACACTGTAGAAATGCAATGTTTTTCACAGTCTATGGGACAAACTCAGACTTACTTTTCCCATCTTGCAAAATAGACATCACTAATGTCCTTTAAATAATATTTTGAGTTTCTTTGATTGAATTTGAGTTTTAGTTTATTTGCTATGGTATTTTATCTTACTAGTAAACGTATGTTTGTTTTTCTTCATTTTTCAAATATTATTTTATTCTCAAGATTAAATGTGTCAATATTAATCTATTGATAGATGGAAGCATAATTTTCTGCCCCTTCCTGCACTTTGCTTATTAGGCTATCTTAATGTTATACTGGATTGTTTGCTAGTATGTACAAAACTAGGTCTTTCCCATAGCCTACTTATACCAGATAATAGAAGACAATGGGCTTAAAGATTCTGAGTTGGGCCATAGTGCAGTTAGTGCGGTCCTTGCAATGCCAGCCCTGCACAATATTTAGGTCTATTTAATCGCTTAGTTACCAGGATGTAAGACACCGTTAGTTAAGGGGTCACAGTAATCTATAATAAGTATTAGACCACCATAGCATCAATGTGTTGTATAGTAGCTGAAAATAAAAGCTTTTGCTGCTAAGATATAATAAAGATAACACACACACATTATTTTTCTGTTTGAATATGAATATGACGGTTGGTTTTCAGGGACACACAGTGGAGTTCTGCATCGGCCCAGGTCAGTAAGCTGTTCCGGGACATTGGGCCGTCCCCACGCTCCAAATTCATCTTACTGGGCCCGGAAGGAGACACCAAACCCAGGGACGCACCCAGGACATTATAGGATCAGCTGCATGGTTCTTATACTAGAGAACAAGCAGTGTGATGGGTGGCTGCATTTTAGGGAGGATGAGACTTTGATCATTTATTGTGTCAAGTGCCAACAAAACTAAGCTGATTAATTGATCAAAAACGACATACAAATATTGATATAACCCTGGCAAATGCATCGTTAAAGGTAAGAGACTAAATGCATGTTTTTTCTATTATGAAAAGCTTCCTTCATTTTGACCAGAATAAACAACAACATAAGTTCACAACAGGTTTATTGCAGGTTTATTATAATTGTTCAGAGACATGTTGAAATGTTTTTGTTTATTAAGTTTGGGATGAAATGAAAAGACATTCAGCAAATTGCCAGAGCCTGGAGTCGATCTCATGATGATAAGTTAGAACAGTATCCTAAATCATCTGGCGTAGGTTGCGATGTTTTGTATGAAACAGATAATGCACACGAATGGTAGATCACAGAATAGAAGATACGTTAAAGTGGCTGCAGATGCCTGGGCTCGGGAAGTAAAAACAAAAAACAATGCAAACAAATGTATCAAACACTTTTGTAAGAAAATTGTATAGGAGAGAATGAAAAGTCATGTGTGTTATTGAGCTGTAGCCAAGGGAATAAACTGGAAATCTTGCAAATCCATCCAGAGCAGGATTGATGGAGTGACAGAAATAGATAGAACGCACAGGAAGTCCAGTGAGAGAACCACCATGGAACTTTGTTCTGTAATAAAAAAAACAAAACAAAAAACAAAAAGAACAGTTAGCCATGGTGCCTTGTAAAGAAAAAACACAGATAAATAATTTACAAACTACATAGAATTGCAATATAACTTGTGTCACTTCCTGCCCCGTTGTTAGGCTGTCCACTCCCCCACAAAATAAAGGTCACCGGCCATAAATGCACAGTTCATTAGATTAATTCAATTTATTGCCCAGCCTAGTTCAGTTTAATCTGGTCAAAATTCCTTAAAAAAAAAAAAAAAGCAAAAAGGAAATTCATGACAAAACTAAAGACCAGACAGGATCAGAGATGCCTTTTTTCATGGACAGATCACTGAGTCCCAGGCAGGTTTAGATGTAGTTTGTTGTGAGATAAACAATGTTCTTTACAATTATGAATCCAAGTTTGGATAAAGAAAATTGCACAGCTTGGACATAGAAATATAAAATATCTATGCCTCAGCCGAACAAAAAATCTAATTGTTTTCTGAATTCACAATAACAATGATTTATCATCTTAACTAGTGACATCGTTATGACCAACACATTATGAGCAAGTTATGCGCAATGTACGAACAGAGGGATATATGTGTGTGCAAGGCCAATCGTTCCATTGTTTTTCACTGCCATGGTTAATATCAACACAGTGCTCAGATCCCCCTCACGTTGTTGGGCTCGCCTGTTAACCACTGAATAAAGTCCACAGGGGATCCATCAGACCACATCCACCCATTTTCCTTCTGAGTGTCACTGAGTCCAATCCAGGTGGGACCCTGACGATGATCGAAATTCTGGATCAAACTCTTGACAAAGTTGTTTTCTTCCAGGCTGTAGATGGACACCAGGTTGGCCTGCTGGGACACACAGTAGAGCTCTGCATCGGCCCAGGTCATGTGAGTGGACACATATTTGTAACAGCGGCCGTTGAAGCTGTACCAGAACAGGGGGCAGCCTGGGCGCTTCAGCTTCACCTCACTGAGCTCAGTAGGAGACGCCGAACCCAGGGACACACCCAGGAGCAACAAGGAGATGATGAACAGCTGCATGGTGTTGAAGAAGAATGAGAGAAAAGTGTATGGGGGCTGTATTTTATAGGACTTTGAAATTAGGATACGTGTGGTTTAATTATTGACAAGCCATTTATGCCGCTTATAAAAATTTTACAAAAATGTGCACTTTGTTCCCCCCTAATAAGATGAATGATAATCGACCATTATCAAACTTTCTTCATCTTGTGACATGACGGGTGGTAGTGGTATAATAAATTAAAATGCCAGACAACGCCATCCAGTAAAACTGGAAAAATGTGCTTAAAGGCACACAGGTTCGACCCATAAGGACAGAGGCAGCATGTTCCTGTAACACAGTTTAGTTTATTTCTATGTTGTACTTTTATCTTTCCGTTTCTTGTTTCATACTTTTTGTTCACATTAGACATTTCACCGTTTTCGTTACATTCAGTTGAACAGTTTGTACACTTTAGGTCTCAGTTGGTTCACAGTATTTTCATTAGGTCACATTAGTTTTTCAGTTCGTACAAAACAAAACAAAAGGAAGCAACAGGAAGCAAGAGAAGCAAGAGAAGCAGGACAAGGAAGCGTTGGGTCCACCGTCGCACGCCCATCTCTAGCCCTATACTCGGCCGGCGCGGTGCTTCGATAGCCTCCCGGTTACGCGAGGGCCCCAGCAGACCCCGGGCCAAACACACTGAGGGAGCCATGGACGCCGTGAGGTGGTGCGCGTGAAGCTGTCGGCCACCCGCGACGCTGGACCCGTGGAACAACACGCACAGCCCAACCAGCCGAGAGACGCCAGTGAGGAGACAGAGGTGCGTGTGAGCCAGTGTGGGCTTTATACCTTTTACGCGCTGGCGCCATCTGTCCGTTATTTATTTTAAAACACATTAAGTTTTTTTTTTTTTTAAATGCATAAAACTGATAATGCCACAATCTCTAACTATTAATGTGGAAAATAACACTGCAGATAAGTTTACATTTTGCAGCAGGTTTATCGTTATTGTATCACAGACACAATGTTCTCATGGAGCAGGCATTGCAGACACCACATTACAGAGAAAAAAAAAACTTAAGTAAGCATTTAGGTCCAAAAATGTATAAACCAGTTAAAAGCCAATGCAAAATTATGAAAAGTGGATGAAGAGACATGTTTTGTTTTAGTTTTTTTTTTAACTGTACCACTGATATTTCGTCGGAGACAATTGTATCAGCAGCCAATCTTGGAAATGCTGTGTCCAGTGACAAAAACATAGACAGTACAGGGGAAACAGTGAGGACATCGGGAATGTTTTCACTGGTCAAAGCCCTTTACTGGAATCGGTGAAAGAAGTATCAAATTATCATCTTTATCTTTATCTATATCTTTGTTTTCTGATATGATTCAGGGACAATTAAACTGTGTCAGTGTGTTTGACCTTTACTATGGCCTATAAAGTCTTTTGTAGCAACAGATTAACCAATGTGTTTAAACGTCAGTAACATTAGGCCAGTGGTTCTTCTGCTGATGGTGCTGCACCTATAGAGACTTTGGTTCTCTTATTATTATTTCAATGTCATGGTTTAGTCTGGGGGGGGGGGGAGAGATTGTATTAACACTTGAGCAATTTCACATAAAAAAGTCAGTTCTATTCTGACCCTGATTCTAATAACTTACTCTGCACGGACTGTAGTAATATGAATAAAAACACACTGATGAAATTAATTCAATCTATTGGCCAGCCCGAGGCCAGTCCACGTACTCTCTTAATTGTGGTAAAACAAATCAAAACCTTCAATTTTAAATGTGCATTTGTTTTTTTTTCCACCCTTTATTTTATTTTTTATTTTTTGGGGGGACAAGCCAAATACTGTAGAATATTGGCTTTATAGATTCAGAGATGCCAGCAGTTCAGCTTGGTTTTTGGAGCCATCCTCTACATTTAGAATAAGGAAAAAATTAAAATAGCGAAACTAAAGCCTCCATCATGGACAACACCTCCCACCCACTGCACGGGACTGTAGAGGAGCTGAGCAGCTCTTTCAGTGGAAGACTGTTAGGCTGTCCATGGTCCCACAATAAGGAGCGCTACAAGGCCTTCATCCCCACTGCTGTTAGACTGTACCATAAGACTGTAAAGTAACATCTGCAATAACCCCTTTGCAGAATTCATGCAATAATCCCTGTATTTAAATCACTTACCTGCGTCACTTTATCAACCACTTGCACTAAGACGTAAACCTGCACTGCTAATACTGACTTTAACACTTTCTGTTGCAGTCTGTTTACTTAATTATTTACTGTTTATACGTTTGTCCCCACAAAGTCCTTGGTAGTCATTGTACATAAGATACCACTATTTTACTATTTAATTGTTTTATGTTTATTTTTCTCAAATTTTCTGCCTATTTGCACAACCTGAGTGTTTCTCAGAGCTGAATGTAACAAGTACATTTCTCCACTGTGAGATCAAAAAAGGCTTATCTTATCTCTTATCTTAAAAACAATATTGTCCGTGTTGAGACACACATATCTTAAAGAGGGGCAAAAAAAAAACGTTTTGATGGCAAGTCCATACAGCATACAACACACAATCCCCACGCTCCAAATTCATCTTACTGGGCCCGGAAGGAGACACCAAACCCAGGGACGCACCCAGGACATTATAGGAGCAGCTGCATGGTTCTTATACTAGAGAACAAGCAGTGTAATGGGTGGCTGCACTTTAGGGAAGATGAGACTTTGACCATTTATTGTGTCAAGTGCCAACAAAACTAAGCTGATTAATTGATCAAAAACTATATATAAATATTGATATAACCCTGGCAAATGCATCGTTAGAGGTAAGAGACTAAATGCATGTTTTTTTCTGAAAAGCTTCCTTCATTTTGACCAGAATAAACAACAACATAAGTTCACAACAGGTTTATTACAGGTTTATTATAATTGTTCAGAGACATGTTGAAATATTTTTGTTTATTTAAGTTTGTTTATTACTTTTGTAAGAAAATGGAATGGAGAGAATGAAAAGTCATGTTTGTTATTGAGCTGTAGCCAAGGGAATAAACGGCAAATCTTGGAAATCCATCCAGGGCAGGATAGATGGAGTGACAGAAATAGATAGAAAGTACACGCTGCAAAAAGTAAATATCAAGCATTGGCTTAAATGTCTTGAATTGAGAAAATGTTACTTGTTTTAAGCAGTTTTCACTCATTTAGACTTTTTTCCTGATCTGACCAAGTTTACTTTACTTACTTACTTCTTACCCCATTGGCAAACAAAAAATTGCTTGAATCAAGGACAAAATGAATTGAAACGAGTCAGAAACATCTCAAAGCAAGTAAAATAATCTGGATCAAAAGCCCAACTTATCTTTCCTTGTCCAAACTTCTCAAATTCGGATTTTTATGCTCAAATTGAGACTTTTATACTAATCTAGTTCATTAGTTTTTGCAGTGCAGGAAGTAAACAGAGGTGGGTGCTCTGGAGATCAGGTCCAGTGAGAAAACCACGATGGAAAGTAATGCTGTAAAAAAAATAGAAAATAGTATTTAATTGTGAGCCATTGTAAGGAAAACAATTAAACAACTTACAAACTTACCTCAGATCAGGTTTAAATCCAAAAAGTAAGTCATGTAGGGCACACAGGTTTGCGTGATGCACAAACTGAGGGAAAGGTTAATGAACATGGGCGATCATTCCATTTTTGGTCTGGACCGAAATTGATTTCACCACAATGTTCTTTTCCTCCATAATTATCAGGTTGTCCACTGTGCCATAAAAGAAAGGTCACCGGCCAACCATCAGACCACATCCATCCACTTTCCTTCTGAGTGTCACTCAGTCCAATCCAGGTGAGACCCTGACGATGATCGAAATTCTGGATCAAACTCTTGACAAAGTTGTGTTCTTCCAGGCTGTGGATGGACACCAGGTTGGCCTGCTGGGACACACAGTAGAGCTCTGCATCGGCCCAGGTCATGTGACTGGACACATATTTGTAACAGCGACTGTTGAAGCTGAACCAGAACGGGGGACAGCCTCCACGCTGTAGCTTCAACGCACCGATCCCAGAAGGAGACGCCAAACCCAGGGTCACACCCAGGAGCAACAAGGAGATGATGCACAGCTGCATGGTGTTGGAGAAGAATGAGCAAAACGGTGTATTGTGACTGTTTTTTATAGGAGAATTGAAAATAGGTTTATTGTGGTTTAATTATTGACAAACCATTCATGCTGCTGATAAACTTTTACGATCCAGAGATAAATTAAGCAAAAATGTTAACTTCATAAATTTCACAAATGTTGTTAAAGGCAAACTACAATATTCAATTTAAAATGAATTAAAATGATTCCCCCCTAAAAGGATATATGAACGTGAAAAATAACACAGCAAGTTTACAACCATTTTACTGCAGGTTTACCATAATTGTATCACAGACACATTGTTTTTCAGGGGGCAGGATGTGTAGATACCACATTACAGAAAAAAATACTTAAATAAACATTTGGTTCCAAAATATATATAAAGCATTTAAAAACAAATGCAAAATGATGAAAAGTGGATTTTTTGTTTCTTTTAAACTTTACTACTGCATATCTATGTCTTTGTTATCAATATGATCCAGGGGAAATTAAACAGTGTCGGCCCAGTTGTTTGACCAGGAAATACACACACAGACCCGCTCTCTCCACAGATCTTTGCCTTATGCATTGAGCCATTGGCGGAATGCATAAGGACAAGCATGGGTATACAGGGTGTAAAGATAAAAGATGAAGAACATAAACTTGCATTATATGCGGATGACGTTATAATATTTTTAACCGATATATATAAATCGTTACCGGCACTCTTGGAGGAAATTGGAAAATATGGGGCCATCTCCGGCTATAAATTAAACTCTACTAAATCGGAAGCCATGGAAATAGGATGCAATCTCCGAACAGAATTTAAGAAAACCTTTAAGTTGAAATGGGACCAGAACAAAATAAAATATTTAGGTATTACAATCTCCAAAGAAATTGACAAATTGTATGTATGTAATTATAAAGTCCTGGAAAACTCCTTGAAGCAGGACCTCATGCGTTGGAAAATTTTGCCCCTTACAATATTTGAAAAAATAGGAATTATCAAAATGAATGTATTGCCACGTTTTCTTTTTTTATTTCAGAACCTACCTTTGTATCTAACAAGTCCATGCTTTAGGGAGTGGGAAAGAATGCTCGGAAAGTTTATTTGGGACGAAAAGAAACCAAGGGTAAAACTTAAATTCCTACAACAAAATAGGGAACAGGGTGGACTGGGCCTACCAAATCTGAGCCTTTATTACCATGCAGCCCAAGTCAAAAGCATTTTAGTACTGATGAACAACAAAATGAACCCTAAATGGAAATCTATTGAGAATATATTGGTGGACTCACCCACCTCGCAAATTTTCTCAGGGCAATCTGCAGAAAGAGTTAAATATTTGAACCACTCCATTTATCATACATGGAAGAGTTGGAAAAGAATAGGAAAAATTATGAAAATAAAATCAACTGATATGGTATGCCTGAGGGAAATTGGTCAGGATCCAGACTTCACTCCAAATCGTATGGATGAGACTTTCAGGATATGGGGAACTAAAGGACTCACAAGATTCCACAAACTGTTCAAAGATCATGCAGTTGATACATTCGAAAATTTAGCCAAGGAGCATAACCTCCCAAGCAATCATTTTTACAGATACCTCCAAGTAAGGAGCTATATAACAACAAATATACAGTCTTTTCAAGACACTAATCCTGTGGTGGAGCATATATTGAAAGTTTATGAAAATCTGAGCTTCAAAAATGTAACAGGACAAATGTATAACATTTTAAATAACAACGATAACCAAATAAATAACATTTTACATTCTTGGGAGAAAGACATTGGAAAAACAGTGACTGAAGAGGAGTGGAGTCTGGCATGTAAAAACGTTTTCTGCTATGTAAAGTCTCCCTACTGGCAGGAATATGCGTGGAAACTATTGGTTAGATTCTTTAGAACACCCCTCATAATTAGTAAATATACAAACCAAACACAATACTGTTGGAGAGAGTGTGGTGAAAGTAACGTTGACTTGGTTCACGTCCTCTACACATGTGCAAAAATCCAGCCATACTGGGTTAAGGTGCTGGATTTAATGGAGCAAATCTGCGGTAAAAACACTAACATTCAAGAGCTACACTCCATGCTTGGCATACAGCCAAAAAGTCTAAAAAAAGAAAATTATTATATCTTTTGGGTTTTGAGACTTACTGCTATTAAACAAATAACTCGAAGTTGGAAAAAAACTGAACCACCTAGCCTAGATAAATGGATTGAGGCTGTAGAAAACTTGTATGAAAATGAAATAATAGCGCATAAGATGAGAGGCAAAATCAATTTATTCAACAGGAAATGGTCCGCATATGTTAACCAAATGCCTTAAAAAGAGAGGGAAAGGGAAAAAAAAAAAGGGGGAAAAAAGAGAAAAAGCATGGACCTGTATAATTATTAATATTAATTATTAATATTAATATGTCAGAGTTGAGAGCATCAATTGTGGTACTGGGACTATCTTATATCTTATGTATATGTCTATGCATATGTTTGTTTGCAGGTAAACTTACAGGTGAGTATCGCATAAATGGGCTGTTTTGTGACTATTGTTATATGTAAACTATGAAATAAGGTAAGGTTACATTCTGTATAGATAGAGGGCTGCATTATATCGGGACAAAGGGGGAAGCAACCAAAAAGGAAGGATAAAGAACAAAGTTAATGCCGGCGGTGATGTAGTGATGCGGTGGTGGTGGCGGGGCGATGGCGGGACTGTGGCTGCATGGTGCACACCTGCGTGTGCATACAGTGTGTGTGTGTGTGGGGGTGCACACAGGTATGCGTACAGTACGTAAGGGGAAAAAAATAATAATAATAATAATGAAAACCCTTAGTGCAGGGTGTTGTGGCGTATTTTAAGCGTTGGAAGAACGCGTGCTGGCTATGTGCAGGTGATTAAGTTAGGGTAATTTAATACACAGCACCCGCACGGTCAAAACCATTGGCCTCCATTACACCACACCTGGTGCTGGATTGGCGCACCCTTTAACCTTTCTGGGGTTAGAGCCTCCCAGAGCGCCCTCTACCTGAATTGGCTCCACCATACCGGCCCCTAATTATCTATGGCCTTGGCATAATAATTAAACAAAGTGGAGCCAAATTACATTACATTACATTACATGGTAATAACAAAAAATACATATCCGACCAAGAATTTAAAGTTTTTTATATATATATATTTCAATGACAATATTTTTCGTTGCTTTACTTTCTTCATGCAACATTTGCCCTTTTTACTTATATTTAAAAGGGAACAATAGAAATTATGGGTCATTCTCCAGCAACATGCATAGCTTTGTTACTGGTCTTTTGATGATATTTGCTTTTGTTTTGATTTCAACTGATCGAACCACTCCATACTTGTCTGGAAACACATTTATTATTTTTCCAATCATCCAAGAATTACGTGGAGCTGTAGAGTCTGCAATGACGACAATGTCTCCGACTTTTAGATTTCTTTTCAACTGATTCCATTTTTGTCTTTCTTGTAAGTTTGATAGATATTCTTTTGACCATCTCTTCCAAAAGAGATCTGAGATATATTGCGATTGTTTCCATCTTCGACGAGCATATACGTCTTGCTGGTCAAAGACACCAGGAGGAAGTGTTGGTTTGCGTTTTAGAGTGAGCAGATGATTAGGTGTCAATGGTTCCAGGTCATTAGGATCATCAGATACCTTCGTTATAGGTCTGTCGTTAAGAATGACTTCTGCTTCACATAACACCGTGAGTAAAGCCTCATCCGTGAGTGTCTGCTGATGTAAAATAGAACATAGCACTTTCCGAATCAGTCTGATCATACTCTCCCAAGCACCTCCATGGTGTGAAGCGTAAGGTGGATTAAATGTCCATTTAATGTCATCATACAAAAGTGTTTTTTCAATTTTGTCGTGGTTCACATCTGCAATCATTTTCTTTAGTTCCTTCTCAGCCGACGTGAAATTTGTGCCATTGTCTGAGCGAAAATGTGAGACCGGTCCTCTTCTGCACATGAAACGTCGTATTGCACTGATACATGAGTCTGTGTCCAACGAATGTGCCACCTCGATGTGGACTGCTCGGCTGACCATGCATGAGAATATTACTCCATATCGCTTTACATGAGAACGCCCATGCTTAACTTCAATGGGTCCAAAGTAATCGACTCCAACATTTGTAAATGGAGGCAAGTCCGGAGTTATTCTTTCTGTGGGAATATCGGCCATTTTTTGTTGACACAGTTTTCCTTTAAACTTTTTGCAGAAAACACATTTGGACAAGATCTTTCTTGTTGTTGCATTTGCATGAGTTATCCAGAACTTCTCTCTCAATTTGGAGAGGACGTGATTTCTTCCTGTGTGTTTTAATTGTTCGTGAATATCTTTGATGATTAAACTTGAAACATGTTGATCTTTTGCCAAAATGATCGGGTGTTTACTTTCTTCAGGCATTGCTGTTTTTGACAATCGTCCGCCAACTCTTAGCAAACCATCCTGTAGAACTGGGTTCAGCTTGTAAATGTGACTGTTTCCTTTGATGCCTTTTCCGTTAAACAATGCATTTTTTTCATTTGGAAACCTTTGGTTTTGTGAAAAACTTAAAATTGCACTTTCTGCTTTGTTCAAGTCTTCAGTAGAGATCTTTGCAGTTTTCTTGCAACCTTTGACTTTTCGTAGTTCTTGTTCAACATACGCTGGAGTGTTGTCTTGTGAGAGGGTTTTTCTCATTTTACTCAGTTCACGCAGAGTTTCTTTAATCTTCAATATCCAAGCAACAGCCGTTTTCAGCCTGTTCCAATCTGAGAAGTGAGTGATTAGTTTGTCGATTGGATTAATATCCATTTGAGTTGTGAAAATTTCAGCTTTAATTTCAGGGTCATCCATTTCTAAATCTTCAAAGTTTATTTGATTCTTCTGCCAAGTTTGTTGCACATTCCACAAGAACTCGGGTCCAGTTAACCACGTCTTTGTATTCAATAGTTTGTGGATTGAAACACCTCGAGAAGTGATGTCGGCGGGGTTCTCCTTAGTTGGAATGTAGTGCCACTGGTCCGGGTTCGATGCTTTCCGGATGATCGAGATTCTATTTGCCACAAACGTTCGAAATCTTTTATTTTCATTATTAATGTATTTGAGAACAGTGCAACTGTCAGACCAAAAGGAGGACTCTTTACATGGAAGTTGCAACTCAACCTTGATCAGTTTGTCCACTTGTGTTGCTAGGACAGCCGCAGTCAGTTCTAGACGAGGAATTGTGACTGGTTTTAGTGGTGACACTCTGGCTTTACTAAGCAGGAAAGACACGTGTACTTGTCCTGTTTGATTTTCCAGTCGCAAATAGCTTACTGTGCCATAGCCATTGTTGCTGGCGTCTGCAAAATGGTGAATTTGAGCTTTGACAGGAAGGCCAAAATCAGGAGGTTTAATGCATCTGTCTGCTTCAAATGCGGATAGGTTTTCCAACTCTGATAGCCAATTGATCCATTGTTGCTTTAACTGTTGTGGAATCTCTTCATCCCAGCCATGATTTCTACGACAGAGCTCTTGCAGAAGCAGTTTAGCTTGAAGTGTTGCTGGAGCCAAATAGCCGAGAGGATCATAGACCGAAGCAATCACAGAGAGCATTCCACGACGGGTAAGTTGTTTTATTTTCTCATCCATTGAGAAGATGAAGCGATCTTTTTCCAAGCACCACTGTAGCCCCAAGGCTCTTTCAGTTGGGAGTTTGTCTTTGTCCAAATCAAGCACTGTAACATGTTTTGAATGATCTTGCTCTGGTATTGCTTGAAGTAGTTTTCGATTATTGCTGATCCACTGTGTGAGATGGAATCCGCCTTTGTGACACAAATCACTGAGATCATGAGCGACTTGTATTGCTTCGCCAACTGAGGGCAAACTTTTCAAGCAGTCGTCAACATAGAAGTTTTTATTGACTGTTTGAACGACTTCACTTGCAAACTCCTCACAATGATCTTCTGCTGTTCTTCTTAAAGCATAACAGGAGCAACTCGGCGATGAAACTGCTCCAAACAGGTGCACAGTCATCCTGTATTCGGCAGGTTCCTTGTTCAAGTCTCCATCAGGCCACCATAGAAATCTGAGGAAGTCCTTGTGTTCGTCAGCAACTTTGACCTGATAGAACATTGATTTGATGTCCGACATGAATGCAAGTGGTTCTTGTCTGAATCTTATTAACACTCCAATCAATGTACTTGTAAGATTTGGACCTTGAAGAAGCTCGTCGTTCAAAGAAGTTCCTTTGAACTTTGCTCCGCAATCAAAAACAACACGTAGTTTTCCTTTACGTGGGTGATACACACCATGATGAGGAATATAGTAGATATTGTTCTGAGATGGTTTTAGTTCACTTTCAGGGACTAGTTCTGCAAAACCATTGTTCAATACTTCTTCCATGAATGCTGTGTATTCCTTGTGAAATGATTCATTTCTTTCCATTTTTCTTTTTAGACCATTAAGGCGCTGTTGAGCAACACACCGGTTGTTCGGGAGCTCAATGCTTGGATTTTTAAATGGCAACTTTAGACTGTAGTGCCCGTTTTCAAACTTCACAGATTCCTCCATAATCTGCAGAAACTTTTTGTCATCTTGAGAAAACTCTTCATTATCATCTTTGTTGAAATCTTTGAAATCATGTTCATACTGTTTTTCCAAGAGACTTTCCAGAGTGAGTACTGAAGTGCGATTTACAGTAGAACAATGACTGTGTACATCAGACTTGTCACCACAGCTTTCACTAGAGCCACTTACAACCCATCCCAACAGGGTCCTCGTGGCGTAAGGTCCTTCACCTTGGCTATTCACAACCTCCCAGGGTTCGTGAAACTTCGAGGCATCTGTGCCTATCAGCAGATCCACTTCAGCATCGATCTCAGGTAAGTCAACTTGACACAGGTAAGTCCATTGCTTTATGTCTTCTTTTGTAATGACGTTGGCTGTGTTCACAGGCATTTGCTTTTGTGTGTAAACAACAGGTAAGTCATAAAACTCAGTTCCATCAAGACTTGTGATTTCCAAATCATTTAGAATGTATGTAGAAGTTGTTGTGGTTGGACTCATTGTTAGTAGACTGATCTTGGATTTCTTTCCCGTAAGATTCAGCTTTTTCATTAAACTCTCAGTGCAAAAGGTAGAAGTTGAACCGTTATCCAAAAACGCATAAGTTTGAACAAGTTTGTTTCCCTTTTTAGACTTGACTGTAACAGGGAGTATTGAAAGTTTACCACAAATACCGGCCCCTGTATGGCTCACACATGACTGAGACGACACTGTGGTGTTTGCAGTTGTACATGGCTGAATAACATTCGTGCTTACTGCTTTATCAACCTTTGTTACAGTGTGTAGAGCAGTAGGATGGCTCAGCTTACATTTGTTGCAAGACATGGGTTTATGGCATTGTTTAGCGAAATGACCCGGTCTCAGACATTTAAAACAAGCTCCCTTTTCTTTCAGAAAACTTATTTTGTCACGATGTTGCTTTTCATTGAACTGTTGACAGCTGTTGAGCATATGAGTTTGTGAACAAAACAAACATTTGAATGTATTTGCATTACTTTCTTTGCTTCTTTCACTTTTATCCTTGATTTGTGGGTTACTAGTTTGACACACATTGACTGCAAAGTTGTCATGTCTTGGCTTTGGTTTGAACAGTTCTGTTGCTTTAACAGGCTTAGTACGGTCCACATTTTGCGTTTGTATGTCTCCAAAAATTGGATCTGAAATTATCCTTAGTTGTCGTTCAACAAAGTTCACAATGTCATTAAAGTTTAGTCTGCGGTGGTTGGCTTCTTGAATATCACATGCCACGTTCCTGAATTGTTCTTTCATTTTATATGGGAGTTTTGAAATGACAGTTTTCATGTTTGATGACATGTTCAGTTCATTAAGGTTTGTGAGATCAGACATCGCATTGTTGCACCCACGAAGAAATAATGCATAGTCTTGCAAGAGAGACACGTTTTCAACTTTGATGACTGGCCAGGTAAGTACTTTGTGCATATATGCATTTGTGAGTCTCGTTTCATTCCCAAAATGTTCATTTAATAACGTCTTTGCCTTTTCAAAGCCAACTTCAGGAGCCATGTGTAAACAAGACTGAATCAATTCCTTAGGACGCCCCCTTGTGTACCTTTCCAAAAAGTACAGACAGTCACCTTTGTTTGCACATTTATCTTCCACACAATGTTTAAACGCTTGGATGAATACTGTGAACTTGAGTGGATCTCCGTCAAAAATCGGGATGTCTCTGGCTGGAAGCTGTGCAGCATTTTGTTGTTGTATTAGCAGATCTGAAATGTCATTTTGCTTTTGGAGAAATTGAACCAGCTCTGGTAATTGTACAGGTGAGTTTGCAGGTACGTTTTGAGTCCCTTGAATGTTTGGCTGGACAGCAGGAGCAAAAGTTCTTATTTGCAGACTTTTTGGTTTGGTTGCAGGAGTTATTTCAACTTGAACAGGTTCGGTTTCAGTGGTAGGAGTGGTGATGCTTTTCCTTGTCTTTGAAAGGTAGGAGTTCATGCCATCGCTGTATTTCTCCAGGACTGCAAGTTCGGCATCAGCAGCTTTAATTTCAGCCTCCAATTCCACCGTTTCAATTTTCTTCCTCATTTCCTCCTGTTGTGCTTCCCACTCCTGTTTTTCTTTTATTTCTTTAGCTTCACGCTCTTGTTTTTGCTGTATTGACATTTGTTGAAGTTTGTGTATTTCTTGTAATGCAGTTTCTTTGGCAATTAAGGCTGCCCTTTTTGCCTCTGCTTGGACCCTTAAAGTTGAGGATCTGGTGGAGCGATTTGATTTTGAGGATTTGAAGCTCACATTAGATGCACTGTCCCCCGGTTTTATATCATCTGCATGTTTAAGTTCATGCTCAATTTGGCTGTATTCAGTATTCGTTGTACCTTTCAAATACTCTGTCACAGACTCAACACAGTCAGTAACACTTAGAAGTTTTGCTTTAAACCACACTTCATTTTTGTCTTTGTCAGAAGCAGGTAAAAACTCCAATAAACATTCATGTGCATCTTTGGCATCATTAACAAGAATTTCATATTGAGAAAAGATACCTTTGACTTCATCACATGACCCATTATCAGACATCAACTTACATATTTGTTCTTTAACATTAGCAGCTTTATTCAACAGAGATTTCCTTCTTTTTTCCAGTTCATCAATTTTTGCAAGAAGTGCTTTTTTTGTTAATTTAATCACTCTTTTGCTTTCAACAACCTCAGTTTTTTCACATACGTCATTGCCACCGTCTAACAAAAGTGGCAACCCAATGTCACTCATTTTGCAATCAAAATTGAGTTACTTTATACAGTTCAAAACAAAAATGCAGGTATAGCTTTATAAACAAAATAGACCGACCCTTTAAATGTATACCTTTATAAATCAGTCTTTAATTTATTCTTCTTTGTTTTTAGTACAGTTCAGTAGTCTTCACCAATGCGCATTGGAATTACGTAAGCTTTTTTAATTTAGGCTTATTTAATTCATTGGTTTAGTTCGTGTGCACACATTTTATTCAATGGCCATTTATTTTATAACCGTAGCGCCTTTTGTACCTCAAATTTGAAGAACATTCGCATAGGTTACTGCAGGCGGCAGGCCAGACGCGCCCGCAGAATCTCCGCTCCAAGAACGATTTGCCGACTTGGTTCGGCTCTCCACACGTCTACTTCTTGGCCGCCCTAGGCACGACCTTGCCGACTCGGTTCGGCACCGACCGTCCCTCCTCCGGCCCCGTTCACCGAGCTCCGTGGCCCACGAGATAGATCCGACCCCGTGGCTCCGCGATCCGTCTCCAGCGAAACCCAGCGCCTCCGTGGCTCCGTTTCGCTCTCCGTCTCCAGCGAGATGGCTCCTCTTACGCACCAGGTAGACCCAGTCTGTCCCGGTGGCTCCGCCGCTGCGCCAAGCCCACCTCGGTCAACACGCTCCGTGGCTCCGGTAAGACCCAGTCCCCCAGCGTTTCACCACGAGCTTCTGACACACCACGCCCGGTAGTTTCCAGGTCGCGTAGGCTCTTTGCACCCAGTGCTTAGTCTGCCAGGTGGTCTTCAGCGTAGGCAGCGATAGGCGAGTGCCGTTTTTACTTCTCCAACATCACGATGAGAGTTGGTTTTGACATAATGTTGTGGCGTATTTTAAGCGTTGGAAGAACGCGTGCTGGCTATGTGCAGGTGATTAAGTTAGGGTAATTTAATACACAGCACCCGCACGGTCAAAACCATTGGCCTCCATTACACCACACCTGGTGCTGGATTGGCGCACCCTTTAACCTTTCTGGGGTTAGAGCCTCCCAGAGCGCCCTCTACCTGAATTGGCTCCACCACAGGGTAAGCGGGTGTTGGGTAACTGGGGGAGGCAACGTATCTCTCATCAGCTGCCCACACAAACCTCGCTCTTTTAATACATCACACAGCTCAGGGCTCACCACAAAATATATATCCACGTCCTCTTCAGTATAGGGTAAGCAGAAGTGGGGGAATGTCAGGGGTGTAACACCTCAGGACTTCCGCTACCTCCTGTCTTTTTAAATACACCACCTAATTTAGGACATAACACTGTCCATCACTAAGATAGGGCAAGCAGGTGACGGGCAGCAGTGAGAGGTTACATATCTTTCGACAGCCGCCCTCTCATACCTTGCTTTTTAACGCAATACACAGCATAAAGGCTCATTACAAATATACCCAAACATCCTCCTCTTTTGCTTCTTCCTTTTTATTTATTTATTTATTTTTATTTTTATTTTTGAGGGGTGTGCGTGCGTGCTGTGGGTGTGCCTGTGTGTGCCCGTACGTGCCGGCCTCTGGGTATATGTGGGTGTGCGCGGTAGTCTCATGGCCTGGCAGTTGCTCCCGTTAACACAGCAATCATCATTGCATCACTGTCTTTATGTTTATTTGTAAGATCTTTGTATGACACCCACGCAATCCTCCTGTCTCTTGCCCTATGCCATATGGCTATATGGATGCTTGCACCTGTGTGTAAACGTATGTATGTAGGTATGTACATATGCATGCATGTATGTGTGTATAGGTGTATGCACGCGTGTGTGTGTGTATGTATGTAGGCATGTATATATGTATGTATATGTGTATGCATGGATGTATGCATGTTCGCATCTATTCACGTCTGTAAATTTCCAAATTAATTTTCTCTATTGATCGAATTTAATCTTTATTTATTTATTTTTATTTTTTATTTTTATTTTTATTTTTTTATTTTTTTTTATTTTTATTTTTATTTTATTTTTTATTTTATATACGTATGTTTGTGTGTATGTGTATGTATGTATATATGTATGTATATATATGTATATATATGTATACGTATATTCTTTTGTTTATTTTTATTTATTTATTTTTATTGTTACTTTATTATTTTATTTTGTTATTTATTTCACTGGGTGTAAAAAAAAAAAAAAAAAATATTGTGTGATTTCTAACTCGCTAATAATGCAATGTAATGTAACATGAAATTCGTGACACAATAAAGTATAAAAAAAAAAGGAAATACACACACAGTGCTCAGATCCCCCATAGTTGGTGGGCTCGCCTTTTCTCCACCGAGTAAAGTCCACAGGGGATCCATCAGACCACATCCATCCTCTTTCCTCCTGAGTGTCACTGAGTCCAATCCAGGTGTATCCCTCACTGTGATCGAAATTCTGGATCAAACTCTTGACAAAGTTGTTTTCTTCCAGGCTGTGGATGGACACCAGGTTGGCCCGCTGGGACACACAGTAGAGCTCTGCATCGGCCCAGGTCATGTGACTGGCCACATATTTGTAACAGCGGTCGTTGAAGCTGAACCAGAATGGGGGGCAGCCTCCACGTTCCAGCTTCATCTCGCTGAGCTCAGAGGGAGACGCAGAACCAGGGACACGCCCAGAAGCAATGAGGACATGATGAACAGCTGCATGGTGTTGGAGAAGAATGAGCAGAACAGTACATGGGGGCTGTATTTTATTGGAAAATTAGACTTTGATCATTTATGGTCCCAAATTGTGGTTTAAAAATTGACCAGCAATAATTTGGCAAATGTTGTGTTGTACAATATTAATGACACACTGTTCCCCCTTGCGAAGATGAACGAAAGCTGTTTGACCGGGAAATAAACAGCTATGGAGCCATCAAGACAATTACACTGGCCTTTAAAGTAATTTGTGGCAACAGAGATTAACCAATGTGTGTGACACATGTTTAAACTTCAGTGGTTTCAAATTAGGCCGGTCAATGGTTTGTAATGGAGTGACTGTTGTGGGTTGCTACTTCCACCCACCACATGGGGTGCTAGATCCCACACTATAAAAAAAACCCTGTCTTTCTTTGTTCGCCCTCTGACCCTTGCATTTCCTGGCTCCATTTTGTTGGGAGTGGTGCTCTGTGGGAGCAGGTAAAGAAACTAAAATTTCTGTTAAAGCTCAATTACTACTTGTTTTAGTCCTTACCCAGCATTTCTTTGTTAGTACCGCTTTCACTATGGATTGGAGGGAACGCGTCATGGCGCATGCTACTGTGACAGTGACTGTAGATTGGGTGTGTCAAGTCCCGATGGTCCAGTGCTGGAATAGCATGGTATCCCTTCTACGGATCTTGGAGTGGTATGTGTCTCAAATTGTAATGTGCTGGGTTTAACATGGTATATAGGTTATAATTGAAGCCTTCATTTGTAGGTAGTCCTGCCTGAGCCACTACCAGCACAGATGCCACCACTGCCTTTTGTCCTACCTGGTGCAACATGTCAGTTCAGTGAAAGTGGACTTGTATATGTAGAGCGTCTAATGGGCTAAAAAGCTAATGGTACAGCTCGACCATACTACAGGTTCTTATTTTTTCTTTTCATTTAGAGGTCAATCTTTATCTTTTTCCATTTACATGCATGTTTCTTCTGTGTCACCACATTTTCATGAAGGATCTTTTATGCCTGTTGTACTTATTACTGCTGGTATCTGCTCCCAGTGTTTCATTATAGGACTAGTTGGGGCGAATGGAATTACTTTATATGCAATGATTATGAATTAACAAAAGTATGTGCTCTGTTAGTATAAGAATGAGATGCAACTATGCCTGGCTGTTTGTTTCACTGAGAAGGAACAAGACTTTGGAGCCGTCATGATAATATCTGTAGCCTATACATCATTTGGGCCAATGTTAGTAATTGTATAATTGAGGTGCTGAGCGTGCGGTGCTTTTATGGCAAATACATTTCAGAGTCAATGCTTTATGTTTCAAGTAGACAGATCATTGACATTATCATAGATAAGGGGCCATCAGAATGAGGAGCTATAAGCATGTTGTACCCGTGTGGAGAAACAACACATCTTTCCTTTATTGCTCTCTTGAAGGAGTGATGTAAACATTAGTGGTGCACAGACAATTTCGTTTTCTAAATACTATGAAACATTTACCCTAAAATGTTTTGATTAATTAAGCGAAAGTGCTAACTTAATGTGAAGGACAGAAACATGACAATTGCCGTTTTCTAAGTGAAGTCATGTCAGATCTAAAGTAATTTTTATTACGAAATTAACACTTTCGTAATCAAATATAAAAAGGTTTTAACCTACAGACGGTAATCATTCAAACACATGTAATGCTATTACAGCGTGAGGAAACAAATAAATGGCATGCAAGCAATTACGATTTGTAAATGTTTATTAGCATGAGCGTCACAGTAAAGGGGTAGAACCACTGGCTGTGACGTGAATGTGTCAGGTTTAACACCCGGGTTTTCGTGACACACAAACAGAGGGACGTTGGTCTGAACATGTCCCATCATTCCATTTTAATTCAGAACCAAAGTTAACGAGAGCACAGTCCTCATTTTCTCCACCATTGTTGGGTTCCCCTGTGTTCCACTGAGAAAAGTCCACAGGAGATCCATCAGACCACATCCAGCCTCTTTCCTTAGCAATGTCATTAAGTCCAATCCAAGTTTGTTGTTGGGTGGGATCAGAATTCCGGATCAAATACTTGACAAAGTTGTTTTCTTGCCAGCTGTGGATGGACACCAGGTTGGCCCGCTCGGACACACAGTAGAGCTCTGCATCAGCCCAGGTCATATCTGAGGCCACATATTTATAACAGCGGCCGTTGAAGCTGACCCAGAACATGGGGCAGCCTCCACGCTCCAGCTTCACCTTCACCTCACTGAGCCCAGAAGGAGAGGCCAAGGCCAGGGGCACACCCAGGAGCACTAGGGAGAAGACGAACAGCTGCATGGTGTTGGAGAAAAATTAGCAAAACGGTTTATGGTGACAGTATTTTATTGGAAAATTAGACTTTGATCTTTAATGGTGCCAACACAAATTTGTGGTTTAAACATTGACCGGCCATTTATGCCATAAACACACATTTCCTGTTTGAGAATGTACCTTCACTTACACTGGCAATAAAACCTATTCTGACTCTGATTCTTATAGCTTTATCTGCAGTGACTGTGATAATATGAATAAACACACACTCGATGAGATAATTACATTTATTGCCCAGCCCTACTTCAGTTTAATGTGGTCAAAATTCCTTAAAAAAAAAGCAAAAAGGAAATTCATGACAAAACAAAAGACCAGGCAGAATCAGAGATGCCTTCATTAGAGTTACAGAATTAAAAAAAACACATGCAAAACATTTGTATATGATTGTTCAGAGTGTCCTGGAACAGGGCCACATCACAGAGCTGAATATGTCCTGACAAACACACTGGTTTGCCTTTTTTCATGGACAGATCACTGAATCCCAGGCAGGTTTAGATGTAGTTTGTTGTGGGATATACAATGTTCTTTACAATTATGAATCCAAGTTTGGATAAAGAAAGTTGCACAGCTTGGACATAGAAATATAAAATATATATGCCTCAGCCGAACAAAAAATATAATTGTTTTCTGAAATCACAATAACAAATGATTTATCATCTTAACAAGTGGCATCGTAATGATTAACACATTATGAGCAAGTTTTGCGCAATGTACAAACAGAGGGATATGTGTGTGTGCAAGGAATATCGTTCCATTGTTTTTCACTGCCAGAGTTAATATGCACACAATGCTCAGATCCCCCCGAGTTGGTGGGCTCGCCTTTCCTCCACTGAGTAAAGTCCACAGGGGATCCATCAGACCACATCCATCCTCTTTCCTTCTGAGTGTCACTGAGTCCAATCCAGGTGTGACCCTGACGATGATCAAAATTCTGGATCAAACTATAGACAAAATTGTTTTCTTCCAGGCTGTGGATGGACACCAGGTTGGCCTGCTGGGACACACAGTAGAGCTCTGCATCGGCCCAGGTCAAATCTGTGGACACATATTTGTAACAGCGACCGTCGAAGCTGAACCAGAAGGGGGGGCAGCCTCCACGCTGAAGCTTCACCACACTGAGCCCAGAAGGAGACGCCGAACCCAGGGACACACCCAGGAGCAACAAGGAGATGATGGACAGCTGCATGGTTGGAGAAGAATGAGAGAAACGGTGTATGGGGCCTGTATTTTATAGGGAAATTTCATCTTGAAACTAGGTTTAATGTGGTTTAATTATTGACAAGGCATTTATGCCGCGTTTGTATAAAATGTTACCAATGTTGTTAAAGGCAAGATACAATATTAAGATCAAGATTTTTTTTTTGTCAAACCATGTGAATGATTTGAAATTATGTTTCTCTCATCCTTGACTGTGGAGTGGGAGGGAGGGGGAAGAGGGGTGGGAGAGAGGTCAGGGAGTTCAGCTTTCCGATGACCCTGTGGACGAAACTGTTCCTCAGTCGACTGGAACTGACCCGGAGATTCCACAGTCTCCTCCCTGAAGGCATAACTTTGAAGAGACTGTGTGATGGGTGCAAAGGGTCCCTGGCGATTTTGATGGCTGTACATGTGAGATGGGTCGAGTACATCTCCTTGATAGAGGGGAGGGGGGCTCCGCAGATCTTCTCCGCTGCTCTCATGATTCAGCAGGAGGCAGTGCTGGTGCCATGCCACACAGTGATGGAGCTGGTCAGGATGCTCTCTATAGTCCCTCTGTAGAAGTTGTACATAACGGAGGCTGGGACTCTGGCTCTTCTCAACTTGCAGAGAAAGTAGAGACGCTGATTACTTTTCTTGACTTTTCTTAAAAGCACTTTGTTCCCCTTTAATCAGATGAATGATACTTGACCATTGTCAAACTTTCTTCATTGCTAACTATCAACATGGAAAATAACACAGCAGATAAGCTTACATTTTACAGCAGGTTTATCATGATTGTATCACAGACAATGTTTTCATGAGCAGAATGTGTCGACACCACATTACAGAAAAAAAAATACTTCAAAATGATG
This sequence comes from Gobius niger, assembly GCF_951799975.1. Lineage (NCBI taxonomy): Eukaryota > Metazoa > Chordata > Actinopteri > Gobiiformes > Gobiidae > Gobius > Gobius niger. The sequence goes on from NC_136865.1 coordinate 15,304,738, forward strand.
AAAAGTGGACAAAGAGTTTTGTTTTTTTAACTGTACCACTGATATTTCATTTTGAGACAATTGTATCAGTGGCCAATCATGGAAAAATGTGTCCAGGTGAAGGTGGAGTAACAAAAACACACAGACAGTACAGAGAAAAAACAGTGAGGACATCGGGAATGTTTTCACTGGTCAAAGCCCCTTGCTGGAATCGGTGAAGGAAATATCAAAGTATTATCTTTATCTATATCTATATCTATATCTTTGTTATCTGATTTGATTCAGGGACAATTAAACTGTGTCAGCCAAGTTGTTTGACCAGGAAATAAGCAAGACATTTACTGTGGCCTATAAAGTCTTTTGTAGCAACAGATTAACCAACGTGTTCAAACGTCAGTGAAATTAGGCCAGTGGTTTTTCTGCTGATGTTGCTTCACTTTTAGACATTTGTTCTCTTATTATTATTTTGTCTTATTTTGTTCCAACTTTAAACGTCATGGTTTTATCTGGAGGAAAACAGAGGATACACACACACACAAATAAGTTAATACTTGTTACTTGTTCCTACATGTTGAGCTATTGCACACAAAAAATCAATTCAATTACACTTGCAATAAAGCCTATTCTGACCCCGATAGACTAATAGAACTAACGAATAGAAGTAACATGAATGAAAACACTCTTGATGAAAACAGTTCCATTTATGGCCCAGCCCTCGTTCACTCCATGTTTTCTCTCAAAATTCCTAAAGAAAAAGAAGCAAAAGATCAGTCAGATTGGATCCTTGACAACATCACTCCTCTCAACAATATTTGATCTTCTAATTAGTGTGAAAAATAATGACAAAACAAAAGATCAGACTGAATAAGAGAGGTCTGTTTTGGTGTAACAGAATAATAATAAAAAAGCGGAGCTGAACATGTCCTGACCAACACAGAGGTTTGCCATTTTTCATGTACAGATCACTGAGTCCAGGACGGTTTAGATTTAGTTTTTAGTGGAGAACACAATCTTCATAATTATACCCCTTACCAGAATCAGGTGAAGGAAATATCAAAGTATTTTCTTTATCTTTGTTATCAATATGATTCAGGGGCAATTAAACTGTGTCAGCTGAGTTGTTTGACCAGGAAATAAAAAACTCTGGGGCAAATCAAGACATTTACAGTGAGCTATAAAGTGTTTTGTAGCAACAGATTAACCAATGTGTGCGGCGCGTGTTTGAACTTCAGTGACATTAGGCCAGTCGTTCTTCTGCTGATGGTGCTGCACCTATAGAGACTTTTGTTCTCTTATTATTATTTCAATATCATGGTTTAGTCTGGGGGAATAAAAGGATTCACATAGAAATAAGTGTATTAATACTTGTTGAGCAATTGCACATAAAAAAAAAAAACAAATCTATTCTGACCCTGATTCTAATAACTTAATCTGCACTGACTGTAATGATGTGAATAAAAACACACTGATGAAATTAGTCAGTCAATCAGAATGGACCCATGACAACATCTCTCCCCTCAACAAATATTTAATATTTTAATTAGTTCGATGGAGTGATCAGGCCAGAATTCAGGCAAAAATAAAGGCCAAACAAAAGACCAGACTGAATCAAAGAGGTCTCTTTTAATGTTACAGAATAAATAAGTAAAAACAAGCAAACACATGCAAAACATGTGTTCATGATTGTTCATATTCACTGACACAAGGAGAGGAAAGGTGCAGGTGGAGTGACAAAAACACACAGACAGTACTTACAGGGGGAACAGTGTGGACATTTGGAATGGATCATTACTGACTTTTTCTGCATGTGTTTGTTATCAGTATGATTCAGGGGTGTGCTGGGACCTATTAAATAATGTGTAACAACACAGATTAAACGATGTGTGCGGCACGTGTGGTTTGAAATTAGGCCAGTGGTTCTTCTGTTGATTGATTACTTTTATTTTTCCCCTTCTTTTCATTTAGAGGTCAATCTTTATGCACGTTTAGGCCTGTTTTAGTTTGGTTTAATCATGATGCAGTCTGGGCATAAACAGATTATAGAATTAGAAATATTTACTTTATATACTATATGTTCTGTGACACCACATTTTCATGAAGGATCTGTTGCCTTACATCATATGACCTAACTGTGTGTTCTGCTTGGAAATCTTGAAGTAATTGACAGCATTTCTCACATTTTATAATGTTTCTCTTTGATTTGTGTAGCCAGAGACTGTAGAATAGTGGCTTCACAGATTCACAGATGCTAGCAGTTTAGCTGGGTTTTTGGAATAGAGCAAAAATATTTAACATGAAAAACATGAAACATGAAAGGCAGATCCTAGGCTTCAGCGGCTAATGCTAAAATGTTTCTGCAATCCACTTTTGAGTGCTACCTAAACTACTAATTGAGAAGAAGAGAAGAAGAAGATCTTTATTTATATAGCGCCTTTCACAGACATATAGTCACAAAGCGCTTTACATGAGACAATTGTACATTGTACATCCATACTTGGTGGTGGTAAACTACATTTGTAGCTTCAGTTTCTGTCACGGCTCACTCTAACCCAGAAGGACGACGAAGCAGGTAAGTATTTAACAGATTTATTTTGGTAACTTTACAGGTGGAGCAGGAGGAACCAGGCCGGTAGGTATATGGACAAGATGGCAGGCAGGCAGGCAGGTTAGTTGGCTGCTGGCACCTGAGCACAAAAAATAGGTAACAAAAAATACAGATTTCACAAAGAAGGAGCCAAGCGTACTAACTGGATAGTATAGACAACGAACTGGCGAGGAGTGGCTGAAGGACAAGGCTTCTTATACTGCAGGTTGATGAGGATGGATGAGTATCAGGTGTGCCAGCAGCCAAACCAGGAAAGCCACGCCCAGGTAGGAGGAAACAAACACACACACAGAAGGGAGGGGGAGAACCAAGATGTGGATCCTGACAGTTTCCCCTGGGGGAGATTGACAGAAGCGCTGTCGCGACTGCACACGTCTGCGCTAACGGTCCCTCTGACCACCACCATACATGCACTCACACACATCATTCATCCTGGCCTATTGTACATGTTTTAATTGAGAGCCACAGGTCATTTCCATAGCCTACCTATGCCAAGAAAATATACTTTAAGATTCTGAAAAATTACTTACATGTAACCTACATTGTTTGGGCTACTGCCATGGATCTACAAAGCAAGAATCATGGTGCTCATCAGGTAGCCAAGTCCTTGCCAGCCCTACACATTTTTTTGGTCTTCGAGATACCAATATGTAAGGGGTGTATTATAATTATTACACCCTCATAGCACCTGTTGTAGCATATTGTAGCTGAAAATAAAGGCTCTTGCTGCTATAATATAATTCAGATTACACACATGTTCATATTATGTTTATTCGCCGTTATTTCCCAAATTAACAGTGACTAAAATGTTATAAAGGTTTCGGTGATGCACAGACAGATGGATAGGTTAGCCAGCATCTGCCATCATTCCAGTAAGGACCTCCACCATAGTTAAATCCCACACAATGTTCAGATGCTTGCCAGTTGTCAGGCTGGCCTGTAGACCATAAAGCAAAATCCACGGGTGAACCATCAGACCACATCCACGCTCCTTCTTTGTGGAGGTCACTGAGTCCAATATAGGTGTATCCCTCACTGTGATCGAAATTCTGGATCAAACTCTTGACAAAGTTGTTTTCTTCCATGCTGTGGACGCAGAACCAGGGACACGCCCAGAAGCAACGAGGAGATGATGAACAGCTGCATGGTGTTGGAGAAGAATGAGCAGAACAGTACATGGGCGCTGTATTCTATTGGAAAATTAGACTTTGATCATTTATGGTCCCAAATTTGCGGTTTAAACATTGACCAGCAATAATTTGGCAAATGTTGTGTTGTACAATATTAATGACACACTGTTCCCCCTTGCGAAGATGAACAAAAGCCAAGCTGTTTGACCGGGAAATAAACAGCTATGGAGCCATCAAGACAATTACTCTGGCCTATGAAGTAATTTGTGGCAACAGAGATTAACCAATGTGTGTGGCACAGGTTTAAACTTCAGTGGTTTCAAATTAGGCCGGTCAATGGTTTGTAATGAAGTGACTGTTGTGGGTTGCTACTTCCACCCGCCACATGGGGTGCTAGATCCCACACTATTAACAAAAAAAGACAGGGAGGGGGGGGGGGGGGGGGGGGGGGGGGGGGCATAGACTGTAAAGGGGGGGCCCTGTCTGTTTTTGTTCGCCCTCTGACCCTTGCATTTCCTGGCTCCATTTTGTTGGGAGTGGTGCTCTGTGGGAGCAGGTAAAGAAGCTAAAATTTCTGTTAAAGCTCAATTACTACTTGTTTTAGTCCTTAACCAGCATTTCTTTGTTAGTACCGCTTTCACTATGGATTGGAGGGAACGCGTCATGGCGCATGCTACTGTGACAGTGACTGTAGATTGGGTGTGTCAAGTCCAGGGACGTGCACAGATAGAGCCAGGTGGTGCTCAAGCACCTGCCCCTTTTCCCTGTGCCCTGTAAGTGCCCTTCTCAAGACCTGTTTATTTTTTCTCCCCAATATTATGTATTATTTATTTTATAGTTCTTAGATATTTGCCTTATTAAGGCAGGCCACATGTGCTGAAAATACAGTTTTAATGTTCAGCAACTTCATATCGAGCTTCATTCCTCCTCTGCCTCTCGAGCCGCGGCGGCGCTGACGCTCCTGATCAATAAAGAGCGGCTGTGCTGTCCCCGCGTTTCCTCTGTTTGAGACGATGGTACAGCCCCTCTCTGCAAGACCCGGGAGTAAAGTAAACTGAGTAAATTCGGTAACTTTATGAACGAGCCAGTGCGACATTACTGGATTATTAAGGGGAATGGAAATGAGAGGGTCGTCGGGCCGAGACTGTCAGCGCTGCGCGTGTCGAGACCGCCCGGATAAAGCCCGCGGTAACAAGTCAGTAACTTTCGCGGTTCTGTTTATCGCGCTATAAAATGTTCTGAAAATGAGCCCTTTTGTCTTGGTTGAGCACCTGCCCCTCAAAATGTCTGTGCACGCCACTGGTCAAGTCCCTATGGTCCAGTGCTGGAATAGCATTTTAATTGAAGCCTTCATTTGTAGGTAGTCCTGCCTGAGCCCAGTACCAGCACAGATGCCACCACTGCCTTTTGTCCTACCGGGTGCAACATGTCAGTTCAGTGAAAGTGGACTTGTATATGTAGAGCGTCAAATGGGTCAAAAATGAACAAAGGAACTCTTAACTTATGACGTGTTGGCCGTTGGCGTATTGTTTGTAATTTGTTATCCTGAACTGTTACAACATCTTAAAAACAACAACCAAAACAAATAACTTGTAGTAAATAAATTAATGTTTAATATTTTATGGAACCTGTTGTCTTTTCTCAGTGCCTTATCTGTGTGTCCTTATGGAGAAATGTACTACTTTTGGGCATTTCTATTGATAAAAAGCTAATAGTATAGCTCGACCATACTACAGGTTCTTATTTTTTCTTCTTTTCATTTAGAGGTCAATCTTCTTTCTCTATTTACATGCGTGTTTCTTCTGTGTCACCACATTTTCATGAAGGATCTTTTATGCCTGTTGTACTTATTACTGCTGGTATCTGCTCCCAGTGTTTCATTATAGGACTTGTTGTTTGTTGTTTGAGAATGTACCTTCACTTACACTGGCAATAAAATCTATTCTGACTCTGATTCTTATAGCTTTATCTGCACTGACTGTAATAATATGAATAAATACACACTCAATGAGATAATTACATTTATTGCCCAGCCCTACTTCAGTTTAAAGTGGTCAAAATTCCTTAAAAAAAAAGCAAAAAGGAAATTCATGACAAAACAAAGACCAGGCAGAATCAGAGATGCCTTCATTAGAGTTACAGAATAAAAAGTGTCCTGGAACAGAGTCACATCACAGAGCTGAATATGTCCTGACAAACACACTGGTTTGCCTTTTTTCATGGACAGATCACTGAGTCCCAGGCAGGTTTAGATGTAGTTTGTTGTGGGATATACAATGTTCTTTACAATTATGAATCCAAGTTTGGATAAAGAAAGTTGCACAGCTTGGACATAGAAATATAAAATATATATACGTCAGCCGAACAAAAAATATCATTGTTTTCTGAAATCACAACAACAAATGATTTATCATCTTAACAAGTGGCATCGTTTTGACCAACACATTATGAGCAAGTTTTGCGCAATGTACAAACAGATGGATATGTGTGTGTGCAAGAAATATCGTTCCATTGTTTTCCACTGCCAGAGTTAATATGCACACAATGCTCAGATCCCCCCGAGTTGTTGGGCTCGCCTTTTGTCCACTGAGTAAAGTCCACAGGGGATCCATCCGACCACATCCATCCTCTTTCCTTCTGAGTGTCACTGAGTCCAATCCAGGTGTGACCCTGACGATGATCAAAATTCTGGATCAAACTCTGGACAAAGTTGTTTTCTTCCAGGCTGTGGATGGACACCAGGTTGGCCTGCTGGGACACACAGTAGAGCTCTGCATCGGCCCAGGTCAAATCTGTGGACACATATTTGTAACAGCGACCGTCGAAGCTGTACCAGAATGGGGGGCAGCCTCCACGCTGAAGCTTCACCACACTGAGCCCAGAAGGAGACGGAGAACCCAGGGACACACCCAGGACCAACAAGGAGATGATGAACAGCTGCATGGTTGGAGAAGAATGAGAGAAACGGTGTATGGGGGCTGTATTTTATAGGGAAATTTGATCTTGAAACTAGGTTTAATGTGGTTTAATTATTGACAAGCCATTTATGCCGCGTTTGTGTAAAATGTTGCCAATGCTGTTAAAGGCAAGAAACAAAATTAAGATTCAAGAATTGATTTGAAATTATGTTTCTCTCATCCTTGACTGTGGTGCAGGGGGAGGGGGAAGAGGGGTGGGAGAGAGGTTAATGAGTTCAGCTTCCCGATGACCCTGTGGACGAAACTGTTTCTCAGTCGACTGGAACTGACCCGTAGATTCCGCAGTCCCCTCACTGATGGCATAACTTTGAAGAGACTGTGTGATGGGTGCGAAGGGTCCCTGGTGATTTTGATGGCTTTACATGTGAGATGGGTCGAGTACATCACCTTGATGGAGGGGAGAGGGGCTCCGCAGATCTTCTCCACTGCTCTCATGATGCGCTGGAGGCTCCTTCAGCAGAAGGCGGTGCTGGCGCCGTACCACACAGTGATGGAGCTGGTCAGGATGCTCTCTATAGTCCCTCTGTAGAAGTTGTACATAACGGAGGCTGGGACTCTGGCTCTTCTCAACTTGCAGAGAAAGTAGAGACGCTGATTACTTTTCTTGACTTTTCTTAAAAGCACTTTGTTCCCCTTTAATCAGATGAATGATAATTGACCATTATCAAACTTTCTTCATTGCTAACTATCAACATGGAAAATAACACAGCAGATAAGCTTACATCATACAGCAGGTTTATCATGATTGTATCACAGACACAGTGTTTTCATGAGCATGATGTGTCGACACATTACAGAAAAAAAAAAACTTCAAAATGATGAAAAGTGGACAAAGAGTTTTGTTTTTTTAACTGTACCACTGATATTTCATTGGAGACAATTGTATCAGTGGCCAATCTTGGAAACAATGTGTCCAGGTGCAGATGGAGTAACAAAAACACACAGACTGTACAGGGGAAACAGTGAGGACATCGGGAATGTTTTCAAAGGCCCTTGCTGGAATCAGTGAAGGAAATATCAAAGTATTATCTTCATCTATATGTATATCTTTGTTTTCTGATTTGATTCAGGGACAATTAAACTGTGTCAGCCAAGTTGTTTGACCAGGAAATAAGCAAGACATTTACAGTGGCCTATAAAGTCTTTTGTAGCAACAGATTAACCAACGTGTTTAAACGTCAGTGAAATTAGGCCAGTGGTTTTTCTGCTGATGTTGCTTCACTTTTAGACATTTGTTCTCTTATTATTATTTTGTCTTATTTTGTTCCAACTTTAAACGTCATGGTTTAGTCTGGAGGAAAACAGAGGATACACATACACACAAATAAGTTAATACTTGTTACTTGTTCCTACATGTTGAGCTATTGCACACAAAAAATCAATTAAATTACACTTGCAATAAAGCCTATTCTGACCCCGATAGACTAATAGAACTAACGAATAGAAGTAACATGAATGAAAACACTCTTGATGAAAACAGTTCCATTTATGGCCCAGCCCTCGTTCACTCCATGTTTTCTCTCAAAATTCCTAAAGAAAAAGATGCAAAAGATCAGTCAGATTGGATCCTTGACAACATCACTCCTCTCAACAATATTTGATCTTCTAATTAGTGTGAAAAATAATGACAAAACAAAAGATCAGACTTTATAAGAGAGGTCTGTTTTGGTGTAACAGAATAATAATAAAAAAGCGGAGCTGAACATGTCCTGACTAACACAGAGGTTTGCCATTTTTCATGTACAGATCACTGAGTCCAGGACGGTTTAGATTTAGTTTTTAGTGGAGAACACAATCTTCATAATTATACCCCTTACCGGAATCAGGTGAATGAAATATCAAAGTATTTTCTTTATCTTTGTTATCAATATGATTCAGGGGCAATTAAACTGTGTCAGCTGAGTTGTTTGACCAGGAAATAAAAAACTCTGGGGCAAATCAAGACATTTACAGTGAGCTATAAAGTGTTTTGTAGCAACAGATTAACCAATGTGTGCGGCGCGTGTTTGAACTTCAGTGACATTAGGCCAGTGGTTCTTCTGCTGATGGTGCTGCACCTATAGAGACTTTTGTTCTCTTATTATTATTTCAATGTCATGGTTTAGTCTGGGGGAAAAAAGGATTCACATAGAAATAAGTGTATTAATACTTGTTGAGCAATTGCACATAAAAAAAAACAAATCTATTCTGACCCTGATTCTAATAACTTAATCTGCACTGACTGTAATGATGTGAATAAAAACACACTGATGAAATTAGTCAGTCAATCAGAATGGACCCTTGACAACATCTCTCCCCTCAACAAATATTTAATAGTTTAATTAGTTCGATGGAGTGATCAGGCCAGAATTCAGGCAAAAATAAAGGCCAAACAAAAGACCAGACTGAATCAGAGAGGTCTCTTTTAATGTTACAGAATAAATAAGTAAAAACAAGCAAACACATGCAAAACATGTGTTCATGATTGTTCATATTCACTGACACAAGGAGAGGAAAGGTGCAGGTGGAGTGACAAAAACACACAGACAGTACTTTGAGGGGGAAACAGTGAGGACGTTTGGAATGGATCATTACTGACTTTTTCTGCATGTGTTTGTTATCAGTATGATTCAGGGGTGTGCTGGGACCTATTAAGTAATGTGTAACAACACAGATTGAACAATGTGTGCGGCACGTGTGGTTTGAAATTAGGCCAGTGGTTCTTCTGTTGATTGAGGTTTACTTTTAGTTTTTTTTTTCCTTCTTTTCATTTAGAGGTCAATCTTTATGCAAGTTTAGGCCTGTTTTAGTTTGGTTTAATCATGATGCAGTCTGGGCATAAACAGATTATAGAAATAGAAATATTTACTTTATATACTGTTTATATGTTCTGTGACACAACATTTTCATGAAGGATCTGTTGCCTTACATCATATGACCTAACTGTGTGTTCTGCTTGGAAATCTTGAAGTAATTGACAGCATTTCTCACATTTTAAAATGGTTCTCTTTGATTTGTGTAGCCAGAGACTGTAGAACAGTGGCTTAATAGATTCACAAATGCTATCAGTTTAGCTGGGTTTTTGGAATAGAGCAAAAATATTTAATAGGAAAACATGAAAGGCAGATCCTAGGCTTCAGCGGCTAATACTGTTAGCTAATAATGTTTCTGCAATCCACTTTTGAGTGCTACCTAAACCCCTAATTGAGAAGAAGAGAAGAAGAAGATCTTTATTTAAATAGCGCCTTTCACAGACATATAGTCACAAAGCGCTTTACATGACACAATTGTCCATTGTACATCCATACTTGGTGGTGGTAAACTACATTTGTAGCTTCAGTTTCCCCTGGGGGAGACTGACAGAAGCGCTGTCGCGACTGCACACGTCTGCGCCAACGGCTCTTGCTGCTAAAATATAATAAAGATAACACACATGTTCATATTATGTTTATTTGCCGTTATTTCCCAAATTAACAGTGACTAAAGTGTTATAAAGATTTCGGCGATGCACAGACAGATGGATAGGTTAGCCAGCATCTGCCATCGTTCCAGTAAGGACCTCCACCATAGTTAAATTCCACACAGTGTTCAAATGCTTGCCAGTTGTCAGGCTGGCCTGTAGACCATAAAGCAAAATCCACGGGTGAACCATCAGACCACATCCACGCTCCTTCTTTGTGGAGGTCACTGAGTCCAATATTGGTGTATCCCTCACTGTGATCAAAATTCTGGATCAAACTCTTGACAAAGTTGTTTTCTTCCAGGCTGTGGATGGACACCAGGTTGGCCCGCTGGGACACACAGTAGAGCTCTGCGTCGGCCCAGGTCATGTGAGTGGCCACATATTTGTAACAGCGGCCGTTGAAGCTGAACCAGAATGGGGGGCAGCCTCCACGTTCCAGCTTCACCTCGCTGAGCTCAGAGGGAGACACAGAACCCAGGGACACACCCAGGAGCAACAAGGAGATGATGAATAGCTGCATGGTGATGGAGCAGAATGAGCAGAACAGTACATGGGGGCTGTATTTATTGGAAAATTAGACTTTGATCGTTTATGGTCCCTATACAAATACTGGTTCAGGTCAAAGCCCCTTTCTGGAATCAGATGAAGGAAATATCAAAGTATTTTTCTTATCTTCAGATCTATGTCTTTGTTATCAATATAATTCTGTCGGCTGAGTTATTTGACCAGGAAATAAATGACTCTGGAGCAAATCAAGACAATTACTGTGGCCTGTAAAGGGCTATGTTGTGTTTTCTGACAGGATTTAAGTTGGGCGAATGGAATTACTTTATCTGCAATGATTTTGTCTTCTGTTATCTATATGAGTGAGATTATAGTGGGCCTGTTTGTTTCACTGAGAAGGAACAAGACTTTGGAGCTGTTGTTTCTGTGACCCATAAAATCATTTGGGCCAACACAGATTAACCAGTGTGAGTAATGGTATAATTGAGATGTTGAGAGCCGAGTGCTTTTATGGCGTAAGAGAGAATGTAATAATCTAGAAAAATGAATGTGAGAGTAAACTGATCTTTTCAAGAACCATCAGCTAGACATGTTTTGACCGTGTGGAAAAGTTTCATAATAAGCAAAAGCATTAACTTCATGTGGAGGACAGATAACTAGTGAAGCCGTGTCAAACCTTAAGCCATTTTTATTGTTATGAAATGAACATCTTCCAAATTAAATAATATATAATAAAAAAAAGATTTTAAAAAAAAAAGTCTTGGAATGATATTACAGTGTGATAATGAAACAAATGACTTGGAAACAATTGTGATATGCATGATGTGATTGTTAGTCAAAAAAGACATCCAGAGCTGAATGTGTCCTCTCTAACACACAGATTTGCGTGAGGCACAAACAGAGGGAGTAGTTAGTGAACACATGCGATCATTCCATTTGAGTTCTTGAGGTTGATTGGTGTTACCACAGTGCTCAACTCCTCCCCCATTATTAGGCTCTGCATTGGCCCATAAGACAAAGCCAACTGGAGAACCATCAGTCCACATCCATACCCCTTCTTTCGCCAAGTCATTGAGTCCAATCCAAGTGTGTTGTTGAAGGTGATCAAAGTTCTGAATCAAACTCTTGACAAAGTTGTGTTCTTCCAGGCTGTGGATGGACACCAGGTTGGCCCCCAGGGACAGACAGTGGATCTCTGCGTCGGCCCAGGTCAAATCTGAGGCCACATATTTGTAACAGCGGCCACTGAAACTGTACCAGAACGGGGGGCAGCCTCCACGTTCCAGCTTCACCTCACTGAGCCCAGAGGGAGACGCTGAACCCAGGGACACACCCAGGAGCAACAAGGAGATGAACAACTGCATGGTGTTACAGAAGAATGAGCAAAACAGTGCATGGTGACTGTGTTTTATAGGAAAATCAGCCTTTGATCTTTTATGGTCACAACACAAATTTGTGGTTTAAACATTGACAGGCCATTTATGCCACAAACACACTTTTCCATTCCACAAATGTATCAAGCAAAAATGTTGATACAAGATACAATATTAATTACCGATTGTCCCCCTATTAAGATGAATGACCGCCTATTATCAAGCTTTCTTCATTGGGGTTATTATACAGTAATAGTAGTGAGCAAATGCGCCAATGTTGGAAATGCTGTGTCCAAGTGCAGGTGAAGTGACAAAAACACACAGACAGTACAGGGATAAATGACATCGGGAATGGATCCTGACCTTACTAGTTCAGGTCAAGGCTCCTTACCGGAATCAGGTGAAGGAAATATCAAAGTTTTTTCCTTATCTGCATATCTATATCTTTGTTATCAATATGATTCAGGGACAATTAAACTCTTTCAGCCGAGTTGTTTGACCAGGAAATAAACGACTCTGGAGCCATCAAGACAGTCACTGTGACCCTGTTTTACTGTGTTTTCTGACAGGACTTAAGTTGGGCGAATGGAATTACTTTATCTGCAATGATTGATCATAAGTAAAAGTCTGGCCTTCTGTTATCTATATGAGTGAGATTATAGTGGGCCTGTTTGTTTCACTGAGAAGGAACAAGACTTTGGAGCCGTCGTATCTGTGACCCATAATATAATTTGGGCCAACACAGATTAACCAGTGTGAGTAATGGCATAATTGAGATGTTGAGAGCCGAGTGCTTTTATGGCATAAGAGAGAATGTAGTAATCTAGAGAATGAATGTGAGAGAAAACTGATCTTTTCAATGTGTTTCAAGTCGACACAGAATAGACTCAGCAACACAAGAACCATCAGTATGAGGAGCTAGACATGTTTTACCCGTGTGGAAAAAGTACACATCAGACATCTCTCTTTTATTGTTCTCTTGAAGCTGTTAATAATTAGTGTCACACAGAATATATATGTTGCTGAACATCAAGTGTTGTGCCTCTTCATATTCTAAATCCTAAGAATTTGTATTTACCCTAATATGTTTTAAGCAAAAGCATTAACTTTAGGTGGAGGACAGATGATAATGAAGTCATGTCAAAGCATAAGAAAGGCTGAGGGGATGATCTTACAGTGTGATCATGAAACAAACAACTTGCAAACAATTGTAATATGCATAGATTTTATTCATCGTGATTGTTAGTCAATAAAGACTCACATCCAGGTAGGAATGTGTCCTCTCTAACACACAGCTTTGCGCAAGGCACAAACAGAGGGAGAAGTTGCTGAACACGAGCGATCATTCCATTTTGGTTGTCCTCCCCAGAGCACTTCCCCGCAGTGTTCATTAAGCCCCCCGGTGTTGTCAGGCTGTCCATTGAGCCAATGCTCAAAACTCACTGGGCAACCATCAGACCACATCCACCCCTTCTCCTTGTGGAGGTCACTGAGTCCAATCCAGGTTTGCTGTTGAGTGTGACTCCTGATCAAACCGATGACAAAGTTTTGCTCTTCCAGGCTGTGGATGGACACCAGGTTGGCCTTCAGGGACACACAGTGGAGCTCTGCATCGGCCCAGGTCATGCCAGTGGCCACATATTTGTAACAGCGGCCATTGAAGCTGTTCCAGGACGCGGGGCAGTCGTCGCTCTCCAGATTCACCTTATTGAGCCCAGAAGGAGACGCCAAACCCAGGGACACCCCCAGGAGCACCAGAGAGATGATGGACAGCTGCATGGTGTTGGAGACAGAGGCTCAGGGTCTGAGTGAAAAGCCAGTACAGGCTGCTTTCTTTTATAGCGCACTGAACGAGCAGTGTGAACTTAATTTGTGCCAAAATAAATTAACCGCTGTGAAAATGGCACCTGTTTAAACATATTGGGGGGGGGGGGGGGGAATCAAACTTGCAGCATACTTTGGTGCTGTTTTATTCAACTGGTGTTTTATTTCACCAAGGAAAATATGATTTTTTTATTGTAAAACATTACAGGTGAAAATTAGAATATATTTAAAAAGTGCATTCATTTCTGTTATTCAACTTAAATGGATCGACTCATTACATGCAAAGTGAGATATGTATAGACTTTACTTGTTATCTTACTTTTATTCTTTTTATGGCTCAACAAATTAAACATCTCATAAACATATCAAATAATTTGAAAACGGACTGTAAGCCATAATCATCAAAATGTTAACAAATGAAGGCTTGACATGTGTCACTTTGCATGTAATGAGTCTATATATTAGTTTCACATTTTAAGTTGAATTACAAAAATAAGCTGCTAATACATCCATTGTCATTGCAATATTCTGGATATTTGTCGAATATCATATTTTCTCACATATTGTGTAGCCCTCGACTTGTTAGACCCATAGAATAGGAAACAAAGACTGATGCATATATTTAATTTTTTAAGAATACACGTCTGAAATCAGATTGGAATCATTTATTCATATTTTATAATTTACTGAAGGGCACACCATGAGTAGGTAATGTGTAATGCACAAACAGAGGGATATGCGGCTGTACATCTATCATTCCATTGTTTTTCACATCCCCTATTAAACAGCTGCACAGTCCTCAGATCCATCCATGTGGGCTCGTCTGTTTCCACTGAGCAAAGTCCACAGGAGATCCATCAGATCACATCCATCCCCTTTTCTTAGCAATGTCATTAAGTTAATTAATGTTTCCTTTACTGCTGCCATCCATTTTTCATGTTATAACATATGATGCTAGACAAGTCTTTATCTCCTCTTTGAGTGATGGGGCATTTCAGAAAAACTTTTATCAAATGTGTAGCACAAACATTTTCATCATTGTTTCACTTCAACTTAAGTGTCTATATCTCAGGACGTGTGAATGAGACATTACTCTGCAGGGCAGACACGAGTTGCACAGACAGAAGGAAACACACACAACGAACACTCACAGTCGTTCCATTTGAATTCTTGAGGTTGATTGGTGTTACCACAGTGCTCAACTGGACCTCCTAACCCATTATTAGGCTCTCCATCGTTCCATAAGACAAAGCCAACTGGGGAACCATCAGTCCACATCCATACTCCTTCTTTCGCCAAGTCATTGAGTCCAATCCAAGTTCGTTGTTGAAGGTGATCAAAGTTCTGGATCAAACTCTTGACAAAGTTGTGTTCTTCCAGGCTGTGGATGGACACCAGGTTGGCCTTCAGGGACAGACAGTGGATCTCTGCGTCGGCCCAGGTCATGTGAGTGGCCACATATTTGTAACAGCGGCTATTGAAGCCGTACCAGAACATGGGGCAGTTCCCGCGCTCCAGCTTCACTTTGCTGAGCCCAGCAGGAGACGCCAAACCCAGGGACACCCCCAGAAGCAACAAAGAGATGAGCCACGGCATGGTGTTGGAGACAGAGGCACAAGAGGGGTCAGTGTCTTTCCAGAGTTGAAAAGTGGAATTTCTTTTAAAGAGCACAATGTGGGCTGTGGGCTCTTATCTTGTGCCAAAGCAAATGAACTGAGGTGAGAAAAACAACTGTTAAACAGGTGGTTTGTTGATCCAAATGGACAAAAACAAGGGTAACACGGG
The DNA here is from genome assembly GCF_951799975.1 of Gobius niger. NCBI lineage: Eukaryota > Metazoa > Chordata > Actinopteri > Gobiiformes > Gobiidae > Gobius > Gobius niger. The sequence continues at coordinate 15,320,358 of NC_136865.1, forward strand.
TACATGACTCTTAATATATTGTTGTACCTTCCAAATTTAGTACAATGTAATGTGCTATGTGTAATAACTTGAACCTATGTAGAACATGGCAATGGAAGAGCGGAGGGACATGCTGTAATAAGGCATAATAAAACATCATGTCATATCACTAATAGCTGGTCTAAAACGTTGAAGCTTCTCTCTGTAAAGCTGTTAAAAAGTGTCAGATTAAACCGAGAGTCCCAGCTCACACAAAGCCAAGAATATTTTACCCTTGTGCCATCCCTCATTTGCCACCCTTGTGCAAAAATCCTCAAACATTAACATTTTTTGTCCACTTTGCATAACTCTCTTGCACTACTCGATGTGTTTCCAAAACGACCAAACATTCAATAAATGTATCAAATTTTATGCTTCAAATGCCAGTTTCATTATGTAAACTTAAAAAACAAACATAAAATCATTAATATTTTCTGAATAATAAATAGTAGAAGTCTTAGAGTCTTGGATGTGTCAAAGATCAGGAGGATTCAGGATTTGACTACATCAATATTTTTTCTGTGGACGATTCTAGTGGACAATTCTTTATGTCAAAATCTTCCAGGCCCCATTGACTTCCATTATAGACACATTATTAATGACTTCCAATCTTCTTTTCTCCCCATCGCCATATAAAAGTCATGTATTTTAGTCAGCATTTCATTTTGAAGAACAAGAGGCAGATTTGACATTTTTACTGTTTCAGTTTGGTCCTTGTTCCTATTGTTGGCAGATGCATTCAACTATGGTATTTTCTCATGAGAATATAATGGGGCCATGGGAATCAGGGGAACTTTTCTTCCATAAACTGCTGGGTTGCAGGTTCTAGAATGTGATGATGTCATCGGGCCCAGCGGGGGGCAGGAGCCAGTTTTTCCTATTAACAGCATTACACTTTCACAAGTCGTAGCTCAAAAGAAAATGTATGAATTAGAAAAATAATCATTAATATCAATCACTGGGTCCATGATCTCTCTGTACAAGACCAAAAATTTCCTCAAAAACAAAATAATTTTTCCTCCATACAATAGCATTGGCCTTTAGAACGCTGTGATGTCACCTGCAACCCAGCAATACAGGAAAATAAAAAATAAAAAAAAATGTATGATGTCAGCCCTCTGGTAATTACATGTACCAAAAGTATAGAACGGAATAATATGGCAGCGACATATCTGTGGGAAATGAAATACAGTTAAAATGTCACATTTCACAAAATTTCTTCTAAATGAAATGTTGATATGACAGATAGAGTGATTGTATGCAATATGTCAAGTTTTAAGGGTAAAGTCCTTTGCAAATGTCATATTTCCATTATATTCTATAGGGGAAAAAATCTAGTGATTTCATTCATGTGCCTACAATGGGAAAAAACAATCTGATGAAAATCATGCATTACAAAAATGTACACGACATAAGAGTTAAGTTAATTAAAAAAAAAACATCACTGAAGTTGGAGTAGAATAGAGCTGGGTAATGTTTTTTGTTTTAGCAGTTATGTGATCTGTCATTGCCTATTTATTAAGAAGCAGGAAACACAAACTTGAACATGTTTGTCATATGAACACAAGGCTTTTATCACTAATTCTTCTAATACTGGTCATTAAAGTTGAAAAAGTTAATGTGCCTAAGTAAATGTACCAGATTACTTCACACCTCTAACAGCAAGTGGAAAACATGGACTTCAATAAATCAGATGAGCGCACGTTACAAAATGTACTGACCTTCAAAAAGACTTGCTTATCCACCTGTGTTTACCCAGTTGCCAGAGTTCTGATGGTGCCAGAGCCATAGGTGGGCAATATATTTAAGTAAGAGTACCGTTACTTTGACATTTTACTCAAGTACGAGTAAAAAGTCGTGCCCAAAACAATTGTGTTACAAAAAGTAAATGTAACCGAGTACTATCCTCCTCTGACCAGAGCCCATTGCCTCTGATCAGTCCACAGGTGTAAGCAACTACACATCCAAACTCCAATTAAAATTACAACAAGAATCAGTCAAATAACTGCAGCCATTGTCACATAAAACCTATAATTTATTCTTTTCAGTAAAATTTTCACATAATAAAATGCTGCTTTTAGAAAACCAGGTGGAGGGACACAAGGGGAGACATATTGCTTTGTGGTAAACTTTCTTTTTTTCTCCGTGTACAACAGATAAATAACAACCAAGTATAATATTTACACATGAACAGTGTTACAGCAGTACAAAGCCTTCATTGTGTCCTCTCACGCTGTGGACAGTGATGTTTATCATGCTGACAGCTTTAAAACATTGCATTCAAAAAGTTAACTTTACACATGACGATGGCTGTTCCAAGACGCCTCTTTTGGCTGGTTCCCTCCTCGTATAAAGTGAGCATAATCGCGCTCATAGCACTGGACAATGTGCCACCTACTAAACAAACATATTACGATAAATATCAAGTAACAGATGCTTTCATGTCACACATCCAGTATGAACAAAAAAATACCCATGGGTCTCAAGTGAGGAAGAATTAGGACAGTTTGATCCAAAGTCCAAATGGCGCCAATAACAGGAAAATGTAATGTGACTGAGGTTAAAGGGACATTTCAGGATTTTTGACATAGGGCCTCATTTCCTACTTATCCAGAGTGTTGTGGATTTCTGGAGATATATATACTTTTTAATTCATGCAGTCCTTATATTTGAAGAATTTAGTGGTGCTAAGCAGTGCTAGGCTAGCGCATGTCTATGGTAACTAGTAGCCTGCATTAAAAATAGTCTTATACAAGCACAGTGCACCTGAGGCAAATCACTTAACATACCAGACTACTGATATAAATGTCTGTGTTGATTGAATACAAAGGAGCTTTCTACAAATCAGATATGGCAACGTTTGGAGGACAACCCCATGATTTTGAAGAGGTTTTTAATGCAGGCTACTAGTTACCATAGACTTGCACTAGCCTAGTACCACTGAACTCTTCAAATATAAGGACTGCATGAACTAACAATCTCCAGAAACCAACAACACTCTGGATAACTAGGAAATGAGGCTCTATGTCAAAAATCCTGAAATATTGCTTTAAGTTCCACTACTTTCAAATGGATTCAAACATTATGAAGAAAAATCAATTGGCCTGAAAATAATAATAATAATAATGCTGTTAAAAAACAAACAGCCAAAACCAGTAATACTGTAAAAGTCAGTCAACTTTTTGGCACCGAAAAAAGAATAATAATCTACAACATAATCTGCAAAGGAAGTGGCTCTTTGTATGGTCCAACACAAGTATCATTGTTCATAAAACATCTCCGTGTATTGCACATTCGCTCTCCATAAGGTCTCGACACAGACTGTAGGTGTTAAACACAGAAATAACATAAAGGAGCCAATTATCTCGAGCAGCAGAGCAAAGCAACTTCTCGCACAGTGTGGAGTGTTTCAACAAAACCGAACATGACTGATATTTCTAATGTACATTCGACCTAAATCTAAACCTGCACATTAGCTCTTGACCACTGCGGGGGAAAGAACGCTAGACATCGAGAGCAAATCACACAATTAAACTGAAATGAAATGGCGACGAAAGCATCTCTGCATCACTAAAGCGTGTTTTTGTTGTGTAATTGTAGTCATGTCATGGGGATGCGATTCAACCGTGCACATTTGTAAATGAATCAAATTGCTGAAAAACGGATTTTCGTATTGCATTGCTTGTAATATAGGCCTAAATAAGACCCAGAAAAGATAAAGCCGGGATTATTAATCTGCAAACATCGATACGCCCCAACTAACCCCGACTAGCAGGAGTTAAGACATCTACAATTGAAAAGTGTCTGGGCCTCTGAACAGCGACGACAGCAACAGAGGTATTCAGCTGCGTAACGGACTAATTAAATAACCACAAATGCACTAAAACAATGGCGTATTCAGTCAAAAAGATACTGTACAAAGTAATTACAAGTATTTCAACTTTTTTTTTCTTTCGTTCTCATTTTTTTTGTTTTTTTGGCAAATCTGTGGCTGTGCAGAATCTCCTCTTGTCGACAATTGACATGGACATGGCGTATTCATATTCAAGTCCGTCTCCTTGTCATTAGTGCCTTCAGACGCAACCGTAGTCTCCCTTTAATCTGCGCGACAACTCTGCTGGTAGTGGGATTTTGTATCTCGTCACTCGAAGCGTCCTTTGTCACACCCACAGGCTGCTAAATTCACCGCCCTTTGCTTTTTAATCGGGTAGGGGGTGGGGGGGGGATGCGTTCAGGCACGGGGCTCCAGTTTGTGCGAGAGCTCGAATAGCGTCTGTTGATTGTCGATGATGTGCAGGTACTGAACGCTGGCCCGCACCTCAGGGCTGTCCATGCCGATGACTTCATTACCTAAGAGACAAAAAAAAAAAGGCCACATGAGTAACACTGTCTGCCTTCGAGATTCTAACCCAGGAGTCCAGCTGGAAACGGTTGCTTGGAAACTGTTAAGCTGCAGTACTCTGACTGAACAGCAGATGGCGGCAGGTGCTTCAACATCAGACTCAAGAGTTGTTTTTGTGTCTTTGTCCCAGTATTTACTTAATGTCCTGCTTCAATGTTGCAACAGCCCAGCGTGGAAAGTGCAATATTGGGTCCAGACTTTCTAGGTTCAAATATGTTGTGACCAATCACTATGCGTATGTGTGATTTTGGGCACATTTTGTCCAGTTTGGCATTACCCAAATCTAAAAGCTTCTTGGAAAAAAGCGTCAAAATAGCAACACAAACAGGACATAAAAGCCACAAAAATGTGACAAAAAAGCCACAAAAGAGCAACAAAAATGAGGCGACAACGGAAACACAGCAAAAGAGTGACAAAAACAGGGCAAAAAAAAAGCCACAAAAGGGGACTAAAAAAAGACAAAACAAGATGAAACCAATGATGAGAACGCAAAAAAGGCATAAAAATAGCAACAAAAACAACCCAAAAAAGCCACAAGGAAGCAACAAAGAAGCCCCAAAAAGTGACAAAAGCGTGGTGAAAAAGAGGTTGGAAGGGGATGGAGGGCGACTGACCTGGCTGGTCACTTTGGCAGTGGCGGATCATCCTCACCGTGTCTGCGATCATGTGCTGTAAAAACAACATTCTCGTTCAATTTTTCCACAAAGATGAAAATGCATGAATGAAAGTGACTCAACCAACCAGTTTCTCAAAGTTGACCAGGTTGTCATGAAAGGTTTTATTCCCCTCGTGGATAAAGGTGATGTCTAAAAGTTCAAAGTGGAGACAATCAGTAAAAACAAATACAGTCACACATTTAAGTGTCAAGTGATACCTTTTAAAAGAAGAGGCATGAAGGGGATCTTGGGAGGTTTCATCCTCTTAAATGACTCTCGATAGGCTTTGTGGTTCAGGGATGGATCCTGAGGTCCCGTAAAAAAAGTAGAAGAGAAAATATTAGAAAAAAATAAGTATTGTATTTCCTAGAGGCTGTAACTATAAACACATACCGTAATAAGCTCCAATTCAGAAAAAAGCTTCTTAAACTTCCCTGGACATTTCTGGAAACAGAGTCATACTTAAGTGAAGCTCAAATAAAAAAACAAACAAGCTATTATAAAAAAAGATGATCACCAGGTGCCTACCTCCCAGGTTTGGTTGAGTCGACTGACAGCTGCTGTGTTCAGGCCCATGATGATGGCAAACGCAGAGTTCAGGTTTCTCTGGGCTTTACAGCTGTGAAAAACAACCACGTTGAGCCACTGACGCTCACTGATGTTGAATAACTGTTACGGGGGGAAACTCACTGAGCAGCGATCTTGATGAACTTCTTGAGCAGCTGGACTCGCTTGTTGAGGGACACACACATCAGGACTTCAGACATGACCCACTGTTGAACCTCGTTACAGCGCTGCAACAGCAGGGACAGCGCCGCCGTGTGGCCGGAGCCAGGAGTTCGACTCAGCGTGTAGTACACCAGCTCCTGCTGCAAGAGGAGAGCAGACAAGGCAGTATTAACCTCTTAACCTGCACATCAACCAAACACATTTACTCCAGTTCAACATTATCAACTCGACTGGATGGCTTGGCCAGCGTAACGCCTCATTTGAAAGCTAAGACCTGCAAAACTGATCGTGACTTTTTTCTTGTTTTAATCAAATTTGAAAAAGGTTTTTGTCACGTTCTCATCTCATTTTTATCCTTTTTTTTGTCATGTTTTTGTCAGTTTTTTCATTGCATTTTTGTCACATTTCATGGTTTTTCAGCATGTTTTGGTCACTAGATTTCGGTAAAGTCGAACTAGAGAAAATGTGCTCAGCTAGGCGGGGGTAAAGAGGTTAATATAATGTAATGGTATTGATAGATTGCTGTTGTAATGTTACAGCTGTTTTTATGAAGCTATGGATAAGATAAATGTAACAAGACTACGTGACATTATATTGCGTTTCCAGTTTTTTCTCAAAGACACTAAATGCCAATGACGGACAGAACACTGGCCACACTCTCACTGATACAGAACTTGAGACAATCTTTATTTATCATGGCTTTTTTATTGTTTTAAGATTTGGCTTGTGGGTTCGGGTGAAAAGAGTTGAAGTGCAGAGAGAGAAACTACTGAGAAATCACTACAAACTAACTTTAGCCTTGTAGCATCTTCTTTTTGCTTATACAAGGACTGCTCTTCCTGACAGGGACTGGCCTGAAAGAACACTCATGACGTAGAAAAGCTTATGGAGTGTTTACATAATTAAAGCTTGTTCCTTCCAGCAACGTCTTGTATCAATATGAATTTCTTATGATAATGTGTGCAGTGGAACTTGAAGTCCTAAGTACCTCGTGTATGGATTTGAACAGGGTCCAGTCCAGGTGGGTGAGCGCCGTTGCCACGTCCCATGTGTTGATGCCCAAGAGACGCACCGGCCTCCTGCTCAGCTCAGAGCAGTCTGTCAACGGAGGCTGCGGGAAAAAAAGAAAAAAGAAAGATTAAGTTAGAAGCAACTGTACTGAGCATAGCGCGATTACAGTCACAAAGAACAAGGTCAAGAAATGCAACATAATCTAGCCTTTTTATTACAAGCGAACAGCAGAAAAGCCTGTGGGGCGTACACTCACAACAGCACTAGAAACAATATATCACAGGAGAAGTACTTTGAGGCAAAGTGCAGCAAACAATAGACTTACGAGCAGAGAGAGGCCTCACCTACTAGTGCATCACAATTGCCTAAATATCAATTACAGTTTAAGTGCAGCTCTTCTAAAGTCAACAAGTACAATTCTACAGGTTTTATGCACCTTTGAGCATTAACAACAAAAATCTGCCTTGTTCCCAAACACTGTAAGTTAAGAACAGACTAATTACAGTGTCTCCTTCCTGAAGCCGTAAGGAAATGGCGACAGAACTTTGCGCTAATTCACTTTCCATTGAAACGTCTTGACCTTCTTTAAGCCATGAATGAACTCGGGCTTGTCGTTCTGACCTTAACGTGCTTGTAACATTCGCAACATCCTTTCGCAATTTGGGTGGAAAGTCACTCTCACTTCTTAATTTACAGCCTATGCGTTTTCTACAGAATGTTGAGTCAAGACAGATTGAGCTACATGATGATGGAATGCTGTACTATACTTCAAAGTGCTTTTTGAGACCATAGCCTTTATATTTTATGTTTTGTACCTTAAATAAATGTATGCAAAAAGCAGGAAGTGACCCAGCTCTGATCTCAGGAACACAGAATGCCTACAATTATTAGCATATTCAATAAAGAAAAGATTTGTAGTGGCAACTGTAGGCACTCTAAGCGTTGAAATGAATGGCTTGGTCACGCTGTATTAACACCTCACCCACCTCATCTCAGCAGGTGGGAGGAAGCGTTGCAAGATTAAGAGGCGGCAGGTTGAATATGGATGATTTTCAAACAAAACAAAACTCAGCTCCTGATATTTAGAGGCTATAATACAGTGTTAAACTTGAATTAAAAGTTTATAACATTGCAGTGTAGCGTAATGTGGGCTCTTTTGGGCTTTTGTAAGAGTGGCAGATGTGACAGAAGCTACAAACCAGGATTTCAGTGAGATTTCTGCGACAGGCCACCAGTTTCCCCTGCGGGGTGAGAGACTCGGAGTAGACGCAGTCACTGGGCTGTAACACTCTCCGCTCTGCACACACACACACACAGAGAGCCGTGAGTGAAGAAAATGAGCTTTCTCAGCAGGGACTTTAGACTCATCATCGAGTGTGTACCTCCGTTGTTCGACACCACCGCCAGCGCCATCTCCTGATCTGTGCGGTCCAGCTTCACGGCGATGATGCGCAGCAGCTCGTGCGCCTCCAGCAAAGGGTGAGTGTGGACGCTTAAATACGAGTCGGAGCTCACGTACACGCAGCAGATCACTGTGACCAACAACAAAACAAACACTCGATTATGTGCACGAGACATATCTTCCTCAAGTGGCTAGAGACTCTGGAGAGAGTGCTTAGCAAATCTGCATATGCATATTGAAATTAAGCTCGCACTGTCATTATCAGCAATTCTCTGCAATTCCAGGCTGAGAGTCTGTGTGGAAGCTCATTACTCACCCTCTCTGTTTTCGGTCTGTGGACTTCGATGTGGCAAACTGTTCTCTTTCAAACTCAACTGTTGGTACATTTGTTTACTCTGCACAAACGGGAGAACATCGACATCATCACTAACATGTAGACTCATAAGGCTAAATTTCATCAGTTCTTTTGCATTACCTTTTGATTTGGAGGACAATCGTCTACAGTGCTGTGAGGAATTGAGGAGAGCATAAGTACATCTGAAAAGTGTGTCGTTGAGAAAAGTGATACATGGATTACTTACTGTCTTCGGCGGAGAAGCTTCTGAAACTCTTTGAGGTCTTTCTCCAGAGTGGGAAACTCGTACAAATCTTCTAAAACACACCTGTACAGTGTCTGCAGTGGCAACAGAGAAGAAACACAGAAACCAAAGTCAAACACCCATTTTCAACAATTCTGTCTATGCTTTTGTGTGAACAAGGCCAGTCAGTCCTAGACAAGCAGAGGACAAGTGGACCTTTACTTTAACAAGTGGTTTTCAAACCAAGCACCTTCATAAACTGGTATTACATGTACCACAAACCACAATCAGAACCAAACGATGACTAAAGGTGTAAGCCATGTGTAAACTATTAAATGCAGGAAAATCCACTGTTACCATGGAGATCCGCCATGCTTGTGGCTGTAGCATATATTTTCCATTGACTAACGTGAGCTAAAACAGAATAAAAAGTGGAGAAAAAAGCAGTGGAACAACTCTGTTTGCTGTTAAGTGACTACTTGTAAATACACCTAAAATCTATGTTTAGATGTGAACTATAGCTTTAGTATTTTACCTTTGAAAATCTCCATTAGTTTATGATTGCTGCGAATCCCATGATGCTTAGCGATATGACATCACAGGCCTGAACTCTATTACAAGCCCAATTTTGTAACAGAAATAAAGTGTAGATAATTTTATTTACAAAAGATGAAGCTGAGTAACACTAGAAGGAGCCTGAGTACCAGTTTGAGAAACACTGCTGTTGAATGATTTATTACATTTCAACATCGTTCATGGCTTGTGTTTCTGTAATATTTGAGCCAATTCTTCATCACTATTATTAAATTGATATTGCATCTCATGTTATTTACGCCAGAGTCTTTGTCAGCAGATCCAGAGCAGCGTTCAAATCAATACGGTGACAATAACAGATTTGATTTAGTCAGTGACTCTCGCCTCCTCCTTCAATCTGAGTTTTTGACATCATCAGACGTAGGTACAGTAATACAAAATATTCCCCCACCCCATCATCATCCTCTCCCTTGTTACTAGGCAACCATCACCTGGGTTACACACTCCATACCAGATAATCTTCATGCCAACCCTCACATCCGGTTGCCATGGAAACTCAGCATCATAAAACTAGAGCTGTCATTTCATAAAGGGACAAGTGACGGCTGGCTTTGTGCTTGTTCCCTGCGCTAACTTATGAATGCAGTGGTGTTTGTGAAAATGTGCAGTGACGCAAGGTAAGAGTACGGACTATTTTGACATTTATATCAAAGGCATTTTTTTATTGAAATGTCATTGATTTTATTGTTTCTCTCTAACATGTAACAGAAAAAGTCTATTCTCATTTATTAGCAAAAAGCAACAGCCTAATGATCAGGTCCTCGACAGAACACACGTAAAGCAAAGAATAATTTAAATGATTTACACATCACTGCTCGATTAATACTTTCTGCACAATAGTATAGCCCTCGTAACTGTATGGTGTTACCTTCAAAAAGCTCCTGACATGCTCCTCTTCTTTGAGGAAGTCCCTGTAAAGCCTGCTCCAGTGTGAAACCAACTGTAGCACTTTGCGCTTCCTGAAGAGGGCGTCCTTGCCCTCTTCCTGTCCCCTGCTGCGAACACTGCTGTAGGTGCTGGGGGTCAAGGACACAACCAGGTAATGCAGTCACTAAGTCACTAAAGACAAACGGATGAGATCTCCATATGGGATGTTCAGAAAGGATATTGTCCCAGCAGGGCTTGACAGAGGTCTGGGGTGGACATGAACACGAGGTACGTCAAAAGGAAGTCATCCAGCAGCATTTCTGAAGGACAGGAAATGTATCATTAGCAAATCATCACTGGACCTTGAGCTGCCATGCTAGTAATATATTTTATGTTCCTTCTTTTCCAGGAATAGTCTACATGACTTTTATCTCAGTTGAAATGTCAACATACTGCACATGATCCAGGCCCATAACATCTGACCAACAGACGCGGTGAAGTGCATAATAAATGTGACTTTTTTGCGATCACACAGACGCTTCTCGCCTTGATGTCAAAAGTCAAGGCAAAAGCCAGTTAAAAAAAAAAAAGAAAGAAAATACTTGCAAGTTTCAAAGACCCAAGTCATTAAATGCATTTGCCACAGTTTAAAGTTTAAACTTTCAACACAGAGCAGAGGAACCCGTCAGAGTGGAGCGGGGCTGATGCGAGGCAGCAGCAGTGTGTGCCGCCCAGCAGGTGTTGGAGGGGTGAGAAGTGAGCATAAACAGCCCCACTGGCAGATGGGTAATGAGCCATTGTCGAGATGTGAAGGCACTGTAATGTGTGTGCGCGTGAAGCCAAAGTCATTCCCCGGGAAAACGTGTGACCCAAATATGGTTCTGTTGGGCAGAGAGCAAAGAAATCAATTATAGAAGACTAAGAACAGCCCGCCACATTAAAGTTTGATCAACTATCTCCTCTTTAGAAATAAAATACCTACTTTCTGGAGAAATGTTTTGGGCAGGTTAGGATGTGCTGTTGTTGCTGTTAACATCTTTCTACCCTTCACTTTCTTGCGATGCCAAACTATCCTCATTCAACCCCCCTATGAAGCTAACTCTGCAACTCATTTTCTCTTTCCAGGCGGCTTCAATCCCCCGCTTCGCCTGTCCCCTTCTCGGCGCAGCGTGATGATAAATATCCATTTTCATCTTCAGCATATGCCCTCTGCATCTGCCCGCTGCGTTGTACACACCCAGTGCTCAACACACACAAATCCCCGGTGAATCAGTCATTGTGGTTTGACCTTCGGGATGAGATCTCTCGAGAGGAAGAGAGAAAAACGGTGTATGTGCTAAACCAATCGTCGTAATCTTCTGTTGTGTTTTGTGTTAGCGGCGTGTATGTCTGTTTATGCGATGAGGGGAGGCTGGGGTAATCGCCCTCTATTCAGGAGCATGTTGGTGCCTGTTAAACATGCTGGAGAGCTAAGCCAAGCTACCACGGCATACTGATGCTGTGCACAACCCCAGCGGGCTTACGTGCAAGTAAACATGCAACGTACAGCCAAACAAGAATTCTGCTTTATTCCAGTAAGCAATTTGATAAAACAAACTATTTTATGAGCACATTTTCTTCACAAAGACCTCCTCAGTTCTCACTCTTGCAACTCTTCCTCTTTCTTCCTTCCCTTCCTGCAATTCAGTGAAACGGCTCCCGGTGGAGAGCTAGGAGCTGGTGGTACTGAGCAGTTGATGCATAAAGACTCGTTGTTTTAAATGGTGTACACAGGCAACAGCACTATACAGTCTGTTATCTGGAAAGAAAGGCACGGTATTCAATAAACCCGGATGCTTTACTTGACTTTACTGTCTAGAGGAGTCCTAGTTTTATATATGCTCAAAAACTCCAATAGTTATGATATGATTTTGCTATTGTTATGCTTTATAAAACTGCTTTGAGTAATTAACATATTACATGATCATTAGAAAATCATTGCAGTTGGTCACATAATCAATAAACATTATCTGGCCCCATTTACCTTTGGGGGACGTCCAGACAAATGAATATTTTAATGCAACCTCTGTGCTCTCATGAAGCAAAAGCCCATATTGATTACATCTAACACCAAAGTAAATAATTAGGATAGGGCTGCACAGTGTATTTGACTTATGGATTGTAAAGGTGAGTTACGGCCCCGAGGAGAAAATGGCAAAGGCGCCCGGAGGGAATCATTGCACAAACTCATTATTGTGTTTAACCTTTGCTTGTTTCTCATTTTTACAGGCAGAGGCGGCTCGGAGGTATGAAAGCGAAGCTCAGCGTTGACTCACAAATTCAGAGCTGCTGGGTTTAAACCCACACAATACAAAAAAAGGGCCACTTAAGCCGTGATGGAACTTGTTTTGCGGCATTTCATTTTTAAATGTATCCGAAACACTCCCGGCACACACACAAGGAAATCGGTTGTGTTCACGTGACATTATAAAAAGAGCTCATCGAGTAATGTGGATAAGGACGGGACAGGAACGCGGTGACGGGTTTGAGCTAATGGCCTTTTTCTGAGTGACGAATACCAGAGTGTGGGATGGCAAATGGAGGGAAACATATTTATTTTTTGGTCCTTTAATCACTGTTATTACTGGATCTCTCTATATGGAAGAAAAACTGGAATGTCAGTCATGTCGTTCAACAAAAATGAGAGGGGAAAAATATCGTGACAAAAAGTAGTGGCATTATTCATCTGAACTATTGTAGTATTTGTTAAGTTGAAAGAATTTTAAATCAAGGTAAAATCAAAACCAAATTTGTACATGAAGAGTTTAAAATGTAACTTACCGCTCTCTCTATTCTCTGGTGCGCCCCTCTGGTCGTCCAGCCGGAGGTCGCTCAGTAGATGCTCCAGGATTTTGAGTGGCGTCCCAGACACCACCACATACCTGTGGGACAGCAGGTCACCATCAGAGCAGTCCTCCTCACTGGGCCAGAAACACCAACCTACTCCATCTCTCCAATCACTGCCCCAGGCTCCACTCCTCTCCTCCTCCCTATCCTCCTCATCGATAAAGCGGAAATACGGCACGTCAAAAGTAGGAACGTCTAAACCATTTTCGCCGTCTTCGCTGTCCTCGTCATCTAAATCCTCCTCGGCCTCGGCGAGGGCGGCGCGCTCAGCCATCCTCATCCTGATTGTCTGCCATCGCAGCTAAGGTTTCTGTATCAATGAAGGAAGGTGTCGCTCCTGCGGGCTAAAAACGCCTAGTTGTGCTGCTTGTCGACAGGGACTGCTCTGTGACTGCTCCAACAGTGGCACCGCTGCAAGACTGAACTGATTCCAGCTGAAGATAGTGAACACACACAATCACACACCCACTTAACCTGCCTGTCAGTGACACTCCCTACATTGTGCCTTAGGTCTTGGCACGTATTGACTTGAACGTACAAAAGTGCGCACTGAAAAGCATACAAGTATTTTTCAAAACGCTTGGAAGCAAAATGCCCTTAATGTCCTTTAGTCAAAAGCTTTTCTTTACTTCTTACTTACTGCCAGGGCTACAAGAGTAATCACAATCAGAATTTCGATGCATCCTCTGCAAAATCCTGTGCAAACCTCCATTAGGTCATCTTTTGATTAAAACCTACCTACCCTGTAGTTTAGACCTCTACAAACACACATGAATGCTTTACAAGTTTATCACTTCATATTAAGACTTCTCTCAAAAGATACAAACATCACAAATAGATAACTGTTCAGCTGTACTCCACACCATGAGCTAGAACACACATTATAGTACCCACTGATAGCATGTGTTGGTAGTTGCTACTTAGCGGAAAAGAGCAGGATGCAACAACAAGCTGGGGAGGAGTCTAATGATTATAGATGTGAGGCTGCAACGGAGTGTAAAGGGGCTCATTAAAGCTGGGAACTAACCTCTTCTCACAGTCGTCATCCCGGGATCCGCTCCCTGTGGAGGTGGGCGACGGCCGGTCCGACGGTGATGTCACAGAAGACGCCACACGCCTCAGAACCAACACGTCCCGACCCCTCTCCTTCAGACACACACGACTCACGGTGTCCTGAGAACATACGGGGGGGGGGTGAGTGAGACAAGGGCAAAGGCAAATAAAAGGACTCTCTGAACCCACAGTAAAAAGCTCAGTCATACAAACTGGCAGAAAAGCAAAAATTAATAAGAAATGATAGTGAATTTATTCCAAAACAAGAAAAACTAGTGAATTTATTCCAAAACAAGAAAAACTAGTGAATTTATTCCAAAACAAGAAAAACTAGTTGTGATTAAGATGTTTCCATTGTTGACAAGATTAATGGCACCACGCAAGTTCAATCAATTGTTTATCTTGGCACATTATCTGGGAAGTTTTTATCTTGCCAATAAGAGTTTCTTTTTGTGTATTACAATTAATGGGGACAAACTGAATGCAGGCTGAAACGATATCCTGTTAGAGAAAAAGAGGAAGGCAATGTGATCTGTGACTTTAGCACAGAGCTGCAGCGACGGTACAATGAGAACTGGGCTCCAGATGGACTAAGCGGCACAATGGGAACAGCCCGAGGAGAACAGAGAGGAAGATCAAAGCGAAAGAAAAGGCGTGCGAGGAGCAACAGTCTTCACCAGATGCACCCGAATGAAGATATCAAGAATGACATGGCAGTCTCAGGAGTCTGTTGTTTCATGGTGGATTATTTTGTTTTGTAAGAATGCAACACTTTCATACATAAAGGGCATTATGAAGTAGCATCAGCAAACAGGTCAGACTGAAAGTACTTTGTCTCTGTCTGTGACTGGCAGATGAAAAGACTGGCAAAATCAGGTCTCAGAGGAACTGGCCAATTCTAAACTGGAACTTAAGAATTCCTTTTAATATTTTGTAAACATCATCTACCTGCGTGTGCAGTAATGCGGGGGAAGTATTAATTCTATTGCCAACAATTACAATGATTTTGATGGATTTATAAAAACAGGAAGAAATCTGTATATATCTTAAGCCTAAGCACTGCTGAATGTCTGGTCAGAAAGCTCACAAAGCCCTGGGTTGTCAAATCCAATCGCAATAGGCCTAAAAGAAAAGAAAGACAAGTTAAAGCAGAACTAAGTAACTCAAGCCCCTAGAGGCCATAAGCGCCACTGCAGGTGTTGTGGCATGTTACGTTTTTTTTAACTCATTACTTGTCCGTGAGAGTAAATACTACGCTGACAGAAAAGACAAAGGGAGAGAGGGATATTGTACATCCAATCACAATTGAGATCTATTTTTTTACTCAAACATGGCTGTAAATACTGTTTAAGTTGCGCTAGCCCACAGTTTGCATTGCCCGTTAGCATGGTAGCTTCTTCTTTGTGATTCCATTAGTGTGTATTGGTGACTCCGACCCGGAGGCAGTAAAGTTGCAATTGTGGTTTTCTGGCCAGAGACACCAGGGGGAGATGAAAGACCCCTCAATCATCCCATTAACACTTGTATTTCCCCCAGAGACTACAAAAAGGACTTATAAAGGTAAACAAGTTACTTAGTTCTTCTTTAAGGTAACCTAGCTTATTTTTGTAGTGTGAAAACGTGTGTTCCACTTTGGGGCCAGATTCTGAAATCTTGTGGGGACTTTCCAGGTTAGATAAAAGTCAATAGTCCATTAAAAAAACACACACAAACACAAACACACAGCTTTAAGTTAATATCAACTATCTGACAGACACAGAATACCTGAAAGGAACACAAAATTGAAACCGTAGTGATAGATAACTTTGGGAAAGGAGCAGACATTGAACAACATTCTGGCTTTTGGACCCGTCCCGCAGATATGTTGTTATAAGTTGCTAAGTGGCCCGAAGCCACAACAACCATTGAACCACATCTGGGACGTTATCACAAGTCTCCCTCTTTATCACAGCAGTTACTTCCCGTTTCATTACACTATCAACAACAATTACTCTCGTAGTAAAATGGGCCGTTATGCAACCAACAACAAAATGTGTCGGCGTTAATCTGATACATTAGCAACTTGTCGATGCTTTTGATAACACACTTCTTTATAGAGCTGCCAAGCCAAACAATAGTGAGCCCAAAGTCAAAGGAGCCAAACTGCTCACTGGTAACTGGATGCAGAAATCACAGAGGAAAGCTTAAGGTTGTCTAAAATCAGCATCTAGTGGTAATTAAGCCTGAGAAAGAATGCAAGACGCAAACAAGGAAAATACACGAAGTAAATGAGAACGAAGGGTCACGCAGTTATGCAACAGGCATGGCGCGGGAACGGGAGAAACCAAAACACAGTGGAGGGAGACAGGAACATGAAAACAAGATAATCCAAGAGGCAGTGACCGGCTGTCTGAGGAAAGAATGTAAAAATAGTGTGTTTCGTAAGACCCAACGTAGCATAAACGAGACGGTATGTAGAGGTCACAGCTGCACAGAAGGATGTGTGGAGATTATGTTTATAGCTAATGCCAATAATGCTACATTTATACAGAAATATTGGAATGGGTAGTGGAAAAAGATACAGTGCAATAAAAAACTAAGGAGTGGATGTTCAACATGCAAGATCAGAGTTCATTTTGAGCAGTCATCTATTATGTAAAATCTAAATATCGTCTACCCATACTTTGTCCCACTGGCCCCACACTTGTTCCCACACAGAATTACATATTGTACTGAGGAAAGGAGGGTCTCAAGCCCAGAGGAAGCACTTTCCGTTTCCTTCCTGCTTCAACCAGCGCGCCTGTGTTTCTAGGCTCCCTGTCTGTCGGTGATGCGATAGCTCTAGGCATGATTCCTAGAAACAACATGCAATCCAAATAAGCCGCACATGTGCATCCACACACGCAGTAATTATAATAACATATTTCAAGGCTATTACGAAATGGCAGGGCCTTTCACATATGACCTTGTCTAATCCCTTGTCCCGGATGCCCCTGTACCATCTGCAGCCTGTTGACAGAAATAAAAACAGGGGAGGACAAATATCCAGTCTAAAGCACCTCATGTGCCTCACAGATGAAATGTATCACTATGGAAACAGCAGAGTAGTCTGTCAGTCACGGAGAGAGGGAAGAAGCGACAAATAAAACCACCATCACGACTGTTTGTTTCGCCTCTGTTTTGTTATGTAACCTGAAGTGTTCAAGGAATGTGTCATTTATTACAACCGTTCCCAAACTTTTAGGATCGCAATCCTCGAAAAACTGACACGAGCTTCCTCAGCTTGTGTGGTTTTAAATAATACGATTTTTGGAAATAACTGGAATTTGGGATTTTTTGCTCTGCCCAATCCCGTCAGAACTCTGAAGCTAAGCAGGGAAGGGCCTGGTTGGTACTTGAATTTGAAACTGTTTGGGAACACCAGGAAGCCTGAGTGAATGTCGTGTGTGAGTATGTGGTTGGTGGTGGTCGGAGAGGCCAAGGCACAGACTGGTTGCCTTGCTTCCGTCAGTCTACCCCATGGCAGCTGTGGCTACATACAGAGCTTACCACCACCAAGTATGGCGTGAATGAAAAAATGCACAACATTGTAAAGCGACTTTGAATGGTTTGACGAGCCATATAAGACTAATGCATTATTATTATTAATTAAATTGCAAACGGGTGTAAGCCAGAGCAGTTCTAATCCACTCACGCTGCCATCATGTGCTTTTTGGAAATGCAGCTGGACGACACTTTCCACAGAGGAAAACAATTGTGTTTTTGACTGAACAATTATCTGGACAGAGCCTGTTTGCCCGGCTTTCCTGCAGCAGAGCGGACAGGGTCATCTCAGAGGGAGATCCCAAACTCACCTCACAGCCTCTTCAGCCCTGCCTTTGGGACTAAACTGCCAAGTATCGAGGTTCAACTGACTGACCACATCTGGGAGCTTTCAAAAACCGAGGAGAACACGTTATCACAAGTCTCCCTCTTTATCACAGCAGTTACTTCCCGTTTCATTACACTATCAACAACAATTATTCTTGTAGTAAAATGGGCCATTATGCAACCAACAACACAATCTAATGCATTAGCAACTTGTCGATGCTTTGATAACACACTTCTTTACAGGCTGAAGGAGCTAAACCCTCCTCTTCCCTCCTTCTGCGGCCCCATTGTCTATGTATTTGATATTGCTCTGTTAAGTATTTCCTTTTTTTGCACCAAGGGTTTTAGAGCAACACCGTTTCAATTGTTTGCAGGTGCTTTACACGTGACAGTGTTACTAAAGCTAATTGAACTGAATTCAAACAATCTCCAAGCTTGAGGATATTATTTGACTTGACTGCCTCTTTCAATTGTAAAGAATTATGCAACACTTCTTTCTTTTTGTACCAAACATCTGCTCCAAAGCACCTGACATCATTCGAGTGCGAGCGTAACATGTGTGAAGTTATAAAGCACTACTGATAAAAGCACGTAGATGGAGCAGACAGTGTTGGGCTGAACTGCGGCTCTCAGGTGTGGAGCGGAGCAGGATTTTACAGCACAATGCCTCACTAACACGCAGCTTATTACGTGTGCACATCAACTTCATCCAACCATAAAGACATCCACACATGACTGACCACAAACTTACAGAAACAGCCCAAGACACCAGCCATGTCTGCGCCTCCACAGAGACTATAAAAGGAGTATCGCCTCGCACTGAACCATAATTAACGCCCACATTAGAAGAGGTGGCCTAGCGCAAGAATCTGTGTGCACTTCTGGGCTGATAACTACAAGCTCGAATGTGTTCTCATAAGCAGATAGTGTGTAAAAGTGAGTGAGTCTTTGATGCTGTTGAGTGACACAAATCATGGCAGTCCCAAAAGATAGAGGCGGCAAGTTCATCTGGGTCCACACAGCAGGATGTAGTGTTGGGACTTTCATGAACTAACAGGCCATTTTTAACATTTACTGTATTTGTGTAAAGGATTGTATCTTTATCTGTCTATTC
Organism: Gobius niger; assembly: GCF_951799975.1. Lineage (NCBI taxonomy): Eukaryota > Metazoa > Chordata > Actinopteri > Gobiiformes > Gobiidae > Gobius > Gobius niger. Next base: position 15,339,517 of record NC_136865.1, read on the forward strand.
ATGGGCGGCTTTACACTGATGTGACTGAACGAACTCAAGAAACAGTGAAAGTTTTTAGCTCTAGATGTTTCTGGCACAGCAATTGCAGCTTGTTTTTATTCTAATTGTGGTCAAAACTTGTATTTACACGTAAATCGCTTAAAGGCGCATTATGCAACTTTTCAAGCGAGAAAAAAAAAGATGATATTTGTATTTCATTTTTCATTGACTCAGTGGCTGTGTGAGTGTCTGTCATGGCGGCTTTATTTTCCATCACAGTGGTCTACCTACAACGCTCCAGGATCAATTGTTTTGTAGGTTTTCTGGTGAGAGGGTCCGTCATCAGAGAAAACCTTCCAAACAATTGATACCGGAGCGTCGTAGAGACCACCGTGATCAAAATTAAAGGTGCCATGCTGACCACTCACACAGCCGCTGGGTCAGTACAAGGTCAAATACACAGGAATATCAACTTTTTTCCCCTCATAAAAAGTTGCATAATGCACCTTTAAGGCAGCACGGTAGGAAAATTGCGATATCTGATAACCGATATCTGTTTTATATTACTGCTATAACGATATGATGGCAATATTTTTTCAACACAGTACATTCCATTCACTTTAAGCAATGGAACAAAAGACACAAATATCAAATCCGGTCCAAAGCAAAGTCTGAATTGGCGAAATCACAACTTTTGCACAAGGTGTAAAGGTGTAAAACTTTGCTGTTATTAACCTGACTGTGACAATAAAACGGATTAATTGCAATAGTGACAGTTTGGCAGTACACCGTGCAGCCCTACTGCAGTCAAAAGTGTGAAGACCAGTCCCTTGGTAAATTGATCAAAATGTGTGCCCAAATTTTCGGCCCTTATTAGAGAATAGGCAGCGGCATTTGTTGAAATATTGTAATTTCTAAACAATCCAATATTCTTCAAGCCAGAAACAGCAGAGGCAACTAGATCACCTATTTCTCTGCATCTGTGATCCAATGACACATGATACTTGACCCAAAAACTGTGAGTAAGCAAGCCCTGAGGTGTGAGAGTGCTATGCGTGTGCTTACAAACTACAGCACTAATAACATCTTTAACCACGCAGTGACGTCCGGCACTCGCTACTCACTCCCGACCATACGGCCGCAACCCATCACAGATTACCCCAAAGGACTTAGCGCAATGATATAACAGTTTTTCACAGGGACGGTGTGACGAGCTCCACTCACCGCCGGGTTTCTCTCCGGGAGCCTGTAGTTGTGGTTCTGCAGCAGCCGACACCCGTCCTTGGCCAAACGTTGCACGGCCTCCAGCCCCAGGCGACTTGTCAGCTCCTCTCTCCCGCTGCAACTCCCACCGTCCCGTAACGCGCACACGCCGCCCAGCTGCAACACAGGGGGCATGAAAGCAAATCGTAACCCGCAGTCCCAAGACATGGTGCAAAAGTTGGTGCAAAAGTTCAATCCGGGGCCTGTTTGTTCTTGGAAATCGTTTAGTCTGTAATCTCTTGTTTATTGAAAAAGTCGCTCTGTCAGTGGATCCATGATGGCAGGGCGATATCTGGACACCTCTCACTGTGGGACTGGTGTGTTAGTGCAACTGCTGAGGACAGATTAGAGGTAGAGAGTGGGCGGGAGTCTGTGTGGGATGGGTGCATGAAGGGGTGTGTGGTTAAGATTCATGTCTCCTCCTCGAAACAATTTGTACAGTGGAAGGGGTTTCTGCGCTGATGTCTAAATTAAGAGCAGCAGATAGTGGAGAGGGAAGACCATGCGATGACAGAGAAATAAAGAGTAACTGCACTTAATGGCTTTCTCCTTGAACGGAGCGGGCGGCACAGGCAGCGGAGGTGGCTCTCCTGGGGGCTGCTGGCTTGATGTTTATGGCCAGTGGCAGATAGCTGGGTCTGTTTATTTTCCTTGCGAGGGAGAAATTGGTGTTTTCGTTTGGCTAACAGCGAGGTCAGGCCTTCCTATTAGATGACGAGTATACAATAATGGGTATATATATTAGAACACTTAGACAAATTCAGTTTTCTGACCCAGTAAAAGGAGAAAATAAAAGTTCAAAGCCATATTACTTCAGCATCACATTATAGAATAAATAAAGCCATTTTCTTAGGGAGTAGGGACACTTCTGAAATTACCCCGCAAAGACATTGACACCATGTGAGAGATGCCCGACATTTTCAGATCTGTCCGTTTTTATTCTAGATTTGGCCAGCTCTGTGAACATGCACTGACAGATTCCCACAGGTTGTGTTGAGTGGGAAATGTGGCCCCAGTGACAATCTGTGCTCTTATCGGGGACAGTCTGCAGAGCCTCCTGTCGTCTGCTTCTTCCTGTGATTCTGTGACCGCTTCCGTGAACACACATAGAACTCAGGAATAAACGCGTACCTGTTCCCTCTCTCTTACGTACGGTACCTGTCAAAAGTTTGGAAACGCTTTTTATGTATTGGATTGACTTTTATTTCTACAACATTTACATTAGATTATTGCTAAAGGCAACCATTTCAGGGGACGACATTATGAAGCTCAAAAGGAAAAATGGCAAAAATAAAGGCTTTACAAACCGGTACTGTACCTATATTGCCTTTCTGATATGTGTAACTATGTATATTCTTTTACATTTATGAATCTCAAAATTCTGATTCAATAAAGCTCAGGACTGTGTTGCTAGAACCTACCGATGTGGCGGATTTCTATGGTAGCACTGAATTTATAAACATTTAATCTTGAATGCTCTTAAGCTTTATTTTGATCAAGTTTAACCTCTTACTCCCACCTTAACCAAGCACATTTTCTTCTTGTCACATTTATTATAACTTTGATTACAATTTGACAGTTTTACTTTGTTTTGTGATTGTTTTGTCGCTTTTATGATGTGATTTTTGTTGCATTTCATCCTTGTTTACATCTCGTTTGACGCTTTTTTGGATAATGCTGAACAGGAAAAAATGTGCTTGGTTAATGTGGGAGTTAAGGAATAATTAATTACTATAAAACAATGTCAAATCTTTCTTAATTTTAAACATTTTTACTATGGTATGTTTGTATGGTAAAATTTCTATGAATGGGCTACTAAGAAACACATAACTACTCTGAGTGCTAAACCAATGAAGGAATGAACCCCCCCCCAAAATTTCAAACAAAATATACTTTCTGCGCCACTACGGTTCAGAGAATCTTTTTCTCTTTTCCCGGCCGTGCTCTCTGCTGTCTCTGGTGTGCACAGTGGATACATAATTGATGCAGAAAAAGACATTTCTACAGCACAAAGATGGCACCGGGAGCGGAGCATGCTGACCCTGCTTTCTACATTTAGTCGCCACGGAGACGCACTTGCACTGAATGACCTGGGAGGCAACGGTGGTGAGACGGATGCTCATGTGTGCAGTTAATCCCAGAGCGTTGAGAGAGTGGACAATTCTGATCTGAGTCGCAACATTCATGTGTTTTTATAGACATTACAGACATTAGTAACGTATGGAGAGATTAGTAATGTCATTAGGTCTGACTTTCATCCTTTTTAACACACACTAAGAGGAAGTGACTGAATTTTAGTAAGCCTATTATAACAAATATAATCTTTTTAAGTATATAAAGCTACGACATCTAAAATTCACAATGAGATGTTGATGAATGGGTGAAGGAAAATGCCTCTAAATAATTATAGTGGTGTGGCGTGAGGCGCTACACACCGGGCTGCTCTCTTCACTGGGAGTCCGCGCCTCCTGCTGGCTCGTCTCCGTCGTCTCAGAGTCCTGCTCCGACACTGAAATCAGTCACAAACAGAAAGTGGATTTAATCTACATGACGGGGGAAACTTCCACATATATCTTGCCGTTTACTTACATGCTTTACGAGTCTTGCGAGCGAGAGCCGCTGCCAATTCACATTGCACCTATTCAATGAAAACAGCAAGAAAAACAATATCAACAACTTCAAAATCAAGACTAACATCAAACAATGATGAAGAAAAGCAGACTGACTGTAGAAGTGAGCCTCTCCAGAGCTCTCATCTGAAGAATCTCACTACAGATGTCTCTGTTGCCCTCAGAGTCCTCTTCTGACCTAATACGCACAGAAACATAATAATTAGTACATTCATTTATAGCCTAGCCTCTTTCAGACTGGACACAGGGATCCCTCCAGGCCTTTACTCTTCTCTACACTGCAGTGCCCCCTGGTTAAATAAAAAAGCTCTGCAGCCAATGATTGGGCGTGTGGCAACTGTTATGTACACTTTAACTGATAGTCACGCTACGTTTGAGAGACTGCAAAAACCCGTTGGATAAAAGACAAAGAGGAAGCTGTTTACAATGAACGAAGCCTAGTGCTAGTAAAAAGTAAGAGTTAATAGTTGCAGTAGTATCAGCAGCTTTTGTTTTCCTTCTCATCCATCTTCTGAGTTCTCCTGTCTTTGTGCGCACCATCGCTCCGTGCACCCCCCTCTGCTCTTTTATGTGGCTTCATTTAAAATAGCTCGCAGACACACCCTTGTATTGATGTCGGGGCTGTGTGTGTGGCGCCTGTGCGTACATGTGTCGGCCATGTAGGAAAGACGTGTTAATCTTGTGTAGGGTTCAGGAGCCCGAGTCCTTCTCTCTGATACATTTGTGCCGTATATAGTGTTTGCTGTATAAACGAGTGGTTGTTTTGGGGTAAACGCCGCATCTCTCCCACAGCAATAACACAGCGTTGCTTCCACTAGCAGCAGACTGCACCCCAGGGCCACTGATCTAATATGTTTCGCTTAGAAGTGCTTGGTTTTCTACATACCGCCTCACACGCACAAAAAGGAAACGCAATTTCCCTTCCTTTACAGCGCACACATACACACATACGCACACACAACTCACTTTGCATATAATTTGGATTTTATCAACTGCTCCTGCTGGTACGAGTAATAGTCGCGAGCGGGAGAGGAGGATGAAAGAGAGGCTACAGCCCAGTTGTTGTATGTGTTTGAGTGACTACAGTGTAATCTCATAAAAGGTGAGGATGCAGAAGCTGTGGAGGTTGGGACGACATGTGGAACCCACCATTACCCCGAGATGACAAGCCACAACCCAAAAAAAAAAAAAAATTGTTATGTACAGTTCAAAATGCTGTATTTTCAGGATTTGTGGTGTGACAGTTGTAGACATTTCGTACCTCATCCAAGAAACTTCAACAACTATTGATCCTTTTTTGGCAGCAGGACCGCTTGCATTACGATCCACAATATGCTAAAGAGCCCATAGTTTAAAACTGAGGTGGAGCAACTGAAAATTGTATGACAGTAACTATGGTAACTGTGGTAGCTGGCAAATTGCAGATTTTTTTGTCGTAGTTTTTGGTTAATATCTCAATCATTACTGGAAGAATCAAAGTTCATTGTCTCCTCTCTCAGCACATATAAACCAATATCCAAATACTTTCTCTCAGGGGCGTCCAAAAGTACTACACAGGCATAAAGTGATGGACATAAAAGACATGAAGTGCATATTTATATAAGTGAAGAGGGCACAAAATACAATAGACGAGACAAGTGGAGTACATTTGGGGAAGGAGGACTGCGTGATTGGGTGAATAAGTAAAACTAACAGAACTAAATAAAAGGAGTGTGATCATGTGTTGTCATTGACACCATGAAACCCCCCCTCACCTTTTTTTCCTTCCTCCTACTTCCTCCTACTTTTTAATATTATTTATGATGATTACTATTATATATATATATTCAAATATCAACCCTGATGAGGAAAAACATTTGTTTGTTGTTTCATTTTGGAGTTTTTTACGAAAACTGTATCTCTCCCATAGAGTAGTATTGGCCCCTGCCCTCCACCTGACATTATGACATCATCACTAAATGGAGAGTTCAACTTGTCATGATACCGTCTTTATTCTAAAAAGCGAATCTTATTCAGAAATCACAATTGTTTAATGAGCAACAATTGTCTCTTGATCTGACGTGAATGAGCAGATATACTGTATAATGTTAATACAGTAATTTTGAAAACATCAAACACTCAGACATTCATATTCATTCACATTCATTCACTGAGCTACAGATTTCTTGTAAGTAACAGCAATAAGAAATAATGAGGAAAACCAACAATCTCTTCTAACTATGGATATCCTTCATCTAATAGAACAGCATCATTACACACCTCAGATAAGTGTGCGTTTTGAATCGCTCTATGCAAAACATTTTCTGTTTCACAATCTTCTTAAAATTACACAAGAACAAAAAAAGAGAAAAAGATGCTTTCTCCATTGTTAATATTTGACTAACTCTTCTAACTTGTGGATTAACAGCTTCAGTGATTTTTAAATATTCATTCAAACTGCTGCAGTGCTGTGTATGAGACTAAAAAGCTATTCTTGTACATGTTATTTATGCATTTCAAAGCACCGAGCTCTCTGGTCGGGTATTGTTTATTTAATATTGCTGCAAAGAGAAGAACTGCTTACCTAACAAATGCAATTGTCCCTACACACCCTCTAAAAACAATATTGATACATATTGAAAGATGTAAAAGGATGCAGATGTGATACAATTACATTTCTGGCAGTGTAATAGTGAATATTGTAAATTACTATTAAAAGTAATTTCAGTTTACAGTGAGGGTGAGCTACATATCCAAACTGTCAGAAATAATGCCATTGATCATGGTTTACGGTTTGGAGTCATTGTTATGAACATAAATAAAGATCCAGTGCTTGTATGAGTCAACACTAGAGGTAGATTTACAAAGGTTCTCCCAGCATCAAGAGCGAGTGGGTGCCAGAGCTGGTGCCTTCAGGGGAATCATGGTGTGACAGTCGAATAGAGGCACCAGCAGCGCCACAGCCAAGTGACTGACAGGCTGCAAGCACTGAACGCATGATCTGATTTCATCTCTGCATTCCTCTAATAAATGTGGCACAGCGTCAAACTGATTTGCAAAACAGCAAAAACAAGCAAAGTGTTTGTAAGTAGACTGTAACTTATAGATCTCTCCAGAACGCACGGATGAAAACTGCAAAGTTTCAGTCGCATTTTCTGTTCGTGCATTGTCCGATCTTCATATGTTAAAAGAATATCATTAACAGTACCCTCCAAATCAAAGTTTTTGCTTACAGAAGAAAGTCAAAAGTGTAATTTTAAAGGGACTATACAGAGTTTCAAAATGTTAAAACTATGTATTTATAGAATGAGCTCAGAGCTATTCACCACAACTGCCTCTAAAATCCTGTCACTCAAAAAGGTGTTAATTTGGTCCGAAGTGCTGTCATGCACAAGCTTAATATAGAAGCTGCAGTTACGCATAAGACCTAAGGTGGCAGTAGTGAGCATAAAATGACTAACTTGCATCTAGCCTCTTTAAAGTTGCCAGGAATTATTTTAGTCAGTAGTAGACCCTGTTTTGGTGTGTATGAGGCGGCAGAAGTCGTCTCTGCTTCTGCGGGACAAAGTTAGCACGCTGTTTCAAAGTTGCACATGTAGTGATACAATGTGGAAATGCATATATGGAACAGCTTAGCGTGGCTTTAAGTCTGGGCGGTAACCCTCATGTTGATCAATCAATCGATTTTCAATTAAATTGTTCTTTCTAATCCTGAAAATATACAAATATCGCTTTTCTATCATGGCATCCACCATGAACTAAACCAAAAAAAAGCTTTCCACTCCAGCTTCTTAATCAAACAAAAAAATCCTCCATTGTTCTCATCCAAAATCAAAACAGGTGCTGTTAGAGCCACAGAATTGTTTGGAGGATCTGCCGAATAAAGAAGCCTCCGACAACTGAGCTAACCAAAGCTTAGATGGCGACTTCTATAAAAGGTCTATAAATTGCCCAGCCCGATGTAAAATATGTAAAGTAAAGAATAGACTCTGCACTAGAAAACCCACAACTAAAATATAAACCGGAAAATGTAAAAAAAATGTGTGAAATGTATATTCGCCAGCATGACACATACTCTGCTGTCATGCTTTCTGGTGTCTGTAAACATGCCCTTTGAAGTTCATAGACATGTGGACATGCGCCCTGTCCCGCACCGTTTTAGTGTATGCTCTTTTCTGCCACCTCTCACTGGCACCTTCCTGCCTCCTGTCTGAGTGGCAGATTGAGTTCAGTGACGGGCTCAGCAGGAATCCCACACAGAGCAGCGGCCGATTGGGGGACTCTGGCTGACACCTCTGCCTGCGCGCACCCGGGAGTGTCTGCTTGCCTCGCGAGTGTTGTGGATGTGGAGGTGCAAGTGTGGCTTTTACATAAGCAGATTGAGGATTTAAGTGACAGGAGATTAGGTTTTTCCTTGGGATTTGAGCAACATCTTGAAGGCGGTAAAACGGAGTGTTTTTCACAGTGGAAAAGTGGCTGTGTCTTCCAGCAAATCAGACACGACCACTTCATGTCGTTATGCATACACAAACTCAGACAAATGACCTCGATCACGGACCGAAATGAAGCTCTGTCACTTCAGCTCTGACACAGTCTCAGCGCTGCCACGAGCCTCTGATTCCAGGTCAAAGAAAACGAGCCACAACTAGGCCAAACTGACCAACTCTCATGATGACAATGGCACACATTCAGATGAGAATGGACGTTCAACAAACTCTACAGAATGGGCTACTGCACAGTTCTACATTGCGGCGTGTCAGGCTAATATAGAAGAGAAAATGTTTGATGCTTGATGTTTGATTACTTTTTTTGCAAGTATTTGGTAATGATCTCTCGAACAAATCTTTATCACCATCTTGGTTAGAAAATGTACTATTGATCTAAAATAGCTGAACAAAAAAAATCCAGTAGTTTAAAAGGACTATACGGAGTTTAAAAATGTTAAAATTATGTATTTTCCTCCCCCTACATGTTCCAGCCATGTCCTAAGGTGTTGAATGAGCCCAGACCTGTTCACCACAACTGCCTCTAAAATCCTGTACTGTCACTTAAAAAGTTGTTAGAGTCCAAATTGCCGTCATGCTCGACCTTAATATAGAAACTGCAGTTATGAGCAAGACCTGAGGTGGCAGTAGCGAGTCAAAAATGACCAACTTGCATCTAGTTCCTTTAACTTCCTAAATTTCCCGTCATTTCCTCATAAGAAGTAATAGCAATAATAATAAAATTGATTTGAAGTAAGCACTTACGGACTGTTTGTCCCGCCCCCCGATCGGAACTGGACGTAGGGCGCGAGCTGCAGGAGGAGCCGAACAGCCTCTGGCCACTCCGCCTCATTGGAGCGAAAGTCGCAGGAGGGAGAGTCACACTCCTCAAAACTGAACTGGTAGTAGGTGTTCGAGTCAGAAAACACCACGCGCTGATCCACTGTGGAAACACACACGAGTGAGGGGTTTGAATCTTATGGGGAATATGACAAAATAGAAAGAAGAGCTTGGATGAGAGCATGAATCTTTCTTATTATTCGTATTTTGTGCAATTTTGTCCGTTTTAAATTGCAGGACATAATCTGGTGGTAAAGGAGGCTGCACATATGACGGAACACAAACCCACAACTGTCTGTTCAGTGGTGGGTTTGAGTCCCTACTCTCCCTGCTCTTCACCTTTCACTCTGAGCTCTCGTGAATAAGCAGAACAAATAAAAAGGCTCAGAGCTTAGTTTTAAGTGGGAGAGGTACTGACTATAAGGGAGTCAAGTGAGTGAGTGTGTTGTTTTTACCGGTCAGCAGGACTCCCAGCTCCAGCAGCACCTGCCAGACGCGCACAGCAGTGGTCCTACAGCGCACATACACACACTGCTCACACAGCCACTGCACCAGCTCCACGCCCACATAGCTGCGCCTGCAAACACGAACGCAAGGAAAATCATAAAACATGGAAACGTTCAATATGACAGGGCACATATAAGCGGAGATGCACACTTTCTCCTCTGGCACAAAGCTCGACTTCTTCATTCGATTGTATTGATTGTGCTTCGCAAGCCTTTTCTTTGGAATCACTTAATACTTTTTGTCAAGGCTTAATGTAATTACAGGGAGCTTCACTGCAGCTGCACTTTAAAATCCCCTATGCCCTATTTAATGGGCAACAACAACAATGGGGTTACTTTGGTTCTCTGTGCTATTTTTTCCTGTCAGTTGCTTTAAACTTGCTCATTTGGTGTCAATAAGCATAATTTTCTATCCATATAAAAGTCTTTTTACTGCTATTCCATGTCTAGACAACATGTAATCTTATATGAAGTCCTATCCCGGAGCTCTACAATCTCAAAAAGTAAAATCAGACAAGGAGTGAAAAAAAGACGGGGTTACCGTATGATTCTGGCCAGGTGAATCTTGTCTTTGGCCGGGTAGGGTCCGTGGGAGAGGAAGGCGTTCCTTACGGCGCGTCCAGCGCAGGGGAAGCTTTGGGAGCAGGACTGATACACAAGTACGGTGTACATGTTATTGAAGTTTTAGATTGGAAAGGAGGGAAGCAGGAAGACCAATGCATTGAACAATCTCTTTTCAAATTAACAATTGGAAAAGTCCATACTATTATACACACTTTAATATAAAATCACATTTCTGGGTTAAACATATAAAGGTTGTTCCATATATTCCTTGCCAATTCTTAAACAATACACTCACCATCTATTCTGCTTTGTATTTACAGGGTTTCTAATCTTGCCATATTTAATTTGATCAGATTTGTAAACATTCAATCAAACAGGGGAAGGAGGAGAAATGTTTTATCTAAAAACCAAATTGGACACAACGGGAAACTTTAAGCAAAATAAAGTGTAAAAGAACTGCAGCTGGATTTGTTATAGACCATCTCTTTTGTGCTTTTGACAAATGTAGTTAAAAATAGTTAAGCAAAGTCATTGTTGTGGGATCTACCGCTAGGGAAAAGTTATATTTTCTGAGAAATTTAGATTTAATGCCAATTTGAATCTGATTTATTGCTTTTTATTGCTCTTAAAGTGCATATGACACATTAGACACAATTTCTGCTAAAGCATAGTATAGTAAAACATATTAAGAGTTTGCTAAAGCTTGTAGCCAGCTTTCTTAAGTGTGGCCATTTTTGTGATGTTTATAGTGTCACTTCCTTATTGGACTGACAGGAAGTGACATAGAAGAAGGACAACAATTTTAAACTGTTGCCGTGCCGACCATGTTAAGTCAATGGAAATGATTGAGTCAAACTGCTCTGGTGACATAGATAACTTTACCTTTATCTATTGTACTGTCAGCAGGTAAAAAAAAATTCTGACAGATGATGTTAAACCTTCAAAATTAGTCATATTTTCAAAAACCTCAAATGCACTTTAAGGCCTTAATTTATAAACATCCTTTATCAATGAATTTAAATGAGGATATAGGCCTGCATTGTTATTTTAGGGATATTAGATACAAAATCCATCTGGGTTGACAACTCAGTACCTCTTTACTACTTGTATGGCAAGGATCCAAAAGTGCAAACTGGTGCAACCAACAAAAATATTAGTCTCATCCAATACTTTAGATGCTACTTTTTGCAATATTGTGTTTCTGTCATGTTTGGGGGGATTTCAGGGGCCGTAATGAATGAGTATTTAAAAAAAAAAAGAAGTCTGTATTCACCTTTGTAGGCAATGTTCCCAAATATGTCATATGTATTGGTTAAACAGACAAAGATGACATCATGTGTATGCTCACCTTGTGTACAGCGGGTCCACTGCTTGGCCCCGGGATGGTGTCAGGTGATTGCTGTTAAAACACAACAAATAAATTACGTTAGGAATCATTCGAAGTGTAAATACAACACTGAAAGAACAACGACTGGAAATGAGAAACGTCTGCTTGATATGAGATTACTAGAGATATGAGAACAATGGTGCAAAAGAATGACTGTCATAAGTCATAGAATGGGGAAGGCTCACTGTAATCTGACACAGCCAAAACAACAATCAACTAATACATTGTTGAAAAATAAACATTATACAGTGATTTCCATCCGTGTTGTTTGCAAACGCTGTGCCAGATTACAGCTACTGCTCAAAGCGGTTTTGCCCCACCTCCCATTCACCTGGCAGAGAGAATAAAAAAACAGTCCCCTAATCTTTATGGATTAGCAAATAGGTGCCAGAGGAGCTGGATGACTAAGCGCTGACACTGGTGACACACGGCTCATAAAATAGATTAAAAATGAAAGTAATTAGCTGCACCGGCTACAGTGAAAGGTTGAAAGCCTTATGCCAGTAGAGTGAATTGCAAACAACCACATGGTATTGGTTTAGGTGAATACATGGTCATTACATGTAAGTGAAAAGGTTGTTACTATGTAGTTAACACATGTCGTTTTGGTGTTTTTCGATCGTGAATCACCGCTCTCCAAGGAGGGAGTTGGCTTTGATGCAGACGCAGAGGAATCTCAGGTACATTTTAGTTTGGGGATACTTACTTTGTCACGTTGTATAGTAGCATTTTGGCATATATATCTGTCAAAAGGTGAGCATCAAACCACTCTATTTCTTACATATTCAGATTTGGCAGCTAAAAACACGCGACAAACTGTGGCCGTGTGTTGCATGGAGTTCACATCAAGTCGTCATTCATTAAAACTCAACAGATCAAGGGCGGCATTCACATCTAATGCAATAGCCGTGCAACTTCTGTCAAGGGAACCGATTCACGACAGGAGAGTAGCCAGAGCAAGGGTGGAAGATATAGAAGGAATCAAATAGAAGTACAATTCTTGAAAGGAGCGTAGTGATAAAGTGCGTGAATGTAGCGCAGCGGGGTGTATAGATGGAGACGAGGAAGATCATTTTAATTGTGATGAGCGAACGAGAGAATGAGCGAGATGGAGCACGGTGAGATGAGAGGCGAATAAGAGAAATAATTAGAGGAGTGTGTGGGATCCTCATTAGAGCCGTGATACTGTCTGCGATCGGCTCACACAAAGCCGAGGAGGTCCGAGGAGACGGCGGGCTGGTGATTAAAACGAGATATACTCCAGATACTCAGGCCCAGCAGCTTTAATCACTACTACAAATAACAGTGAGACTTCGGACTCGGCCTTCCTAAAGTACCAACACAAATATGTGTGTTTTATTTAATGTAGAACCAAAACCCACCCCAGAGTATTTCAGTATCAGAACAAGTTGTGCCTTTTCTTTTCTGTTGCAGCTGGTCGGTCTTTTCTGTTCGTTTTTGTTCACATAGTAACTCAAATAAAAATGAAGGGTGTCATAAATTTAACATGTCCTTGTCCTTTTTTTTAATATTATACATTTTAAAATCAGAATATTGTTTAACATTGATTGCAGGCCTATTGGGTTTAACCTCTTAACTCCAGCCTTAACCAAACACATTTTCTCCAGTTCCGCTTTACCCAAATCTTAAAGCTTGACAAGAGCTTACAGCTGATGGGCCAGAATAATGGTAAAAAAAATAAATAATAAAAGCTGTAACCCTAGACCTTTCAGTCTGGTTAGCTTAAAGGTAAAATGCTGTGTCCATATCCAAAATGTGTTCCTTTTGTGTCTGGAGGAAATGATCATAGCATGTGTTTGATAATCCTTTCCAGTTTTAGTTTGTATAACATGCTTCTATAACAAAACAACATCCAAGTTATGTATTTGGCAAATGAACCTAACTTGAAGTTGCAGATCAAGTGTTAAAATCGGGTTGACTCAGAGTTGGCTGAGCGCACAGAGAAAACGCGCGCAGACTCAAATTGTTTCTGACTTTTGCTATCTCTCTCCCTTTTGTCCCTCTTCTATCTTATCTGTGCATCTCCAAGTCTGCGTCTGTTGAGCGCAGATCTTTGGAGAGGCCCTTTGTTTCTCCGCCATCAGCGTCTCCCCCTCACTAAACCCGGCGCTACAGGTGTTGCATTATACTGTATCACAAATCTGTCTCCCCTTTAGAGCGAGGCGGCTGCTGCACCAAACGCTGACAAAAGAGGAGAGGGGAGAGACGTATAGCTGCCATAGTGAAAGCCCGCATGCTGACACGCTTATCTTCAAAGTGTGTACATGCAGAGGAAAGGGGAGACAGGGATGGGGCCATTATCTACAAGAAATGGATTACTCTCAGATTAGATTGCGGAGCACAGTCAAGAGCAATTGCACGGCACGCTCCTGGCAAGCCCCACGTAACACTCACAAATTTGCGCTAAGCTTCTGTCGGCTCCTAGACAGATTTGTCATACGAGGAAGACAAAATAAAGACGTGAAAAACCAGCTATGGACAGTGAGTCACGGACAAGTGGAGCTCCTCTCTCTCTTTTCATACTCCTGAACCCAATGCCCCCCACTCGGCTCTTCTTACATCTTGGTGAAGGGGGTTCATGCGCTTCGCAAAAGGACGAGCTGTAATAGAGCTACTCGGTTTGCTGGTGCGCTGACAGAAATGTATAACCATGCAAATTATTTTTTAGACTTTATTCAATTTCTGACTCTACTTTTTACTTGATGTTGTAGAAGCTCCTGCTCTTTGTCTATAAGGCACATAAAAATTAAATCTTCGGTTTATGAAAGAGGAAGGGAAGAAAAGCTGCCCAGTAAGAGAATAAAGCAATATTAGGTATCGCTTTAGATTAAGGTGTGCTCATTAAAGTATTAATAAGCATTAGTAATCATTTTAGGGTTAGGTTTACGGTTGGCTATGAATAAACGTATTATTATTAATGGTGGCAGTATGTTAATAGATAAAAGTATAATAAGCAGTGTGTTAATACTTTACAAGCATATTATTAACGCTTATTAGTACCTTATTAATACTTAGCAAGCACACCTTAATATAAAGCTTTAACCAAGGTTACTGTTTTTAAATATTGCAACAACAATATTGCAATTTTTTTTACCAAAACATTTAAAGAGTCAGTTGCAGAGAATAAAAAAAAGATGGCAAATTGTTTTGTTTTTTCTCATCCGGTTGTGTAATAGTCAGGTTCACTGTATAATTTCTAAAAAATAAACATTCAGAAAAACAATGTTCCATTATTTGATATGTTAAAAAAAAGAAAGAAAAAAAAGAAGGTGCGATAATAACATTTATATGGGGAGCAAAAAAAACTTAGTTTGCCGTAAATTTGCAAAATTTGGCAGAAAAATTCCATCTGGTCCTTCCGATCAAAAAAGTCAATGAAACCCTTGTGTTGCCGTAGCAATGACCAGAACTCCCCATTTACTCTAATGGAAAAAATGTATAATTGCACAATTTTACCAAATGACAAGAGCAAATGGAAACATTGTTTTCCTCATTGCTTACACCATAAGGTTTCAAAAAATATATAGTTGTCAATACTCTCAATGAAAATCCCACAGCAGTGGAAATCTAAACATAGTGAACCAGATTATAAATACAAACTGTAAGTGTTGTTGAAAGGACTTGCACTTAGTATTTTTGTTTTAAGGGTTAATATTTTTGTTGAAATTTATTGTGACTCACATTGTGAATTTATGTTACATTTTATAAATAAGATACGTTAATTTGCCAAAGGAGTATTTTTTATTTTTGTACCGCAACTATCGCGAGATTTTTGGTTTAGTATAAGAGGCTGCGAGATTTGCATTCGCCCAGACATGCAAAAGACTTTGACCGAGCCATCTGCAGCAGCAAGGCCAATTAGCTAGCTGCACAAGGTATTTTGTTTTATATTGTGTCTAATTATTTGTATATTTGTGAAGTATATTGGTCTAATTATTGTATGCTTGTTTAGTATGCACAAGACCGAAATATTTGCTGCCCAAGAACCTCCGAAGTGGCAGGCGGCCACGAGGTAGCCTTTTTGTTTAACAAGTTGTTTTATCTTTGTCTGGACTATGTCTAAAGAATTGTATTTCATGTCCTGTCCAACAGTTTTCACGGCCCGTCTTTAAGAAGCCGTGCCTGTGTTGTCATTTCGGAGCCACACAAACCTTAAAATGAAACTCAAGTCAAAAACATAATAATTTTGGACAAAAATCACAACTAAAACTAAAAACAAGCTTCCTTTTTTTTTCCTTTTTTCTTTCTTTTTTTTTTTTTTTTTTTTTTTTTTACAAAACAATGTCAATCTCAAGATCTCAAGAACAGTATTGTGGCAATATATTGATGGATGAAAAAACTGGGATAAAATAAACAATTTCACATGAAGATATTCTGAAATGAATGGGATTCTCTTAGGTTCATAAATTGCTTTGGATTTATCAAATGTCCAGCCTGCACCATGACTGACCTCTGAGTCTGTCTGCATCTGTGACCATTAAATACCTAATCATGTATTATTCATGGTCCTTTATCGTCTTGAGGTTGGAGCCGTCTCAGCTGACATCAGATGAGGAATGGGGTGCACCCTGACCCCTCATACATCGGGCCAAATCTACAGACAACCTCATCTTTGGAACAGTCCGAGTCAACAGGAACATTTCACACTGCAGCTCCCTTTTAGACTAGCTTTAAACAAAATGGTACTTAAATATTGGGCGAATAGACACATATTAATAACCTCAAAGGAAAGTCTGATCATTGCGTGTGATATGTGTAACATCTTGTAAGCTTTGCCAATATGTAGATTCCTGAACGCTCGAAGGCCACAAAATGCGTTGATGATCCAAGAAGGCAAAAGACACAGCAGCCATTTCGTGTTGCACTACTTTTAAGAAACCATAACGTTGCTCAAACCAGTCTTGATTTCTTATGTGTTGACTCGTTAACATGCAGGGGAGCAAGAGCCTAAAACGCATCATAGTCTCTCTGCCTTTCGCTTTCATCCAACTTCTTTCACTATATATCGCATTTATGGAGGTGAAATGCTGCTGGCAGGCATAAAAACCATCACTTGCTGCACATTATGTTGCACTTAGGATGCTGAAATTAGATGCTCCATGGGAATATTGTCGGCTAAGCTCCGAGACATTAGCTGGGAGACTCTATATAATCACGTTTTGAAAGAATGATGCTTTCAGAGGGACATGGCACTTTCATATGCCGTGGTAGTGGCTTAAATTAGCATGCTGGAATGTTGTAGTAATTAATAATAGCTTCACAGGGAAGCGCAACCCATCAGTGATGTAGAGTACAAAGGCCTACTTTTCCTTTTATAAACTCCTCACCAAGGATTGGCAGCTCTTTGACGAGCGAAAGTCAACAATGGTCCATTAATTAAATACCAAAGCAAGTCACAACACACATTAATGTGATCTTTAAGGTGAGGCTGCTCCAGGCAGGAACCAAAGACAGCAGATGGTTCACTACAACAGCTTTCATTTGCTGCTCCAAAGCTGTCAGAAAACATCAAACAGGACCATGATGCGATGTCATGAAAAAAAAAAACTCCCTCCACATGCAAATAATGTGAGATTTTACACATATGCCCGAGTGTATGTCGGATTGTATGGCGAGATTTGTGCGCCAGAAGGAGCAATGCTGTTGTCTTGAAAGTAGGCGCGAGAAAACGAGTCGGCGCAGAACTTTGTACCTTTTCACGACTTTGCCCACGCCTTGTCGCACTCACCCACACCACACTTGTAAACACTTTGAAAGAGGGAAATTTCCTGGATACGCTCAGATGAGAACTGAGCAAGGAACAACATGCAACTCCAGGAGCAATAACGCCTTGAAATGCCGAATAAAAGAAAGGCATAAAACTAAAACAACATACAAATTATCGCACATAAAGCTAAAATGTTTCAACCGCGCTGAGCTGTATCTACAGTGGGTTAGCTGTTGTCTCCTTAGTGTGTGCGGTGAATTAGAATGAAGTAAATGTTTTCAAACACAACGCGGTCTACGCTGTGACCAATTTAAATGTCAATTACAATAACAACAGGTACCATTAGACATGGAGCGCGTCTCCTCGGTGCAAAGTGACATTACACCACAGACATCAGACACTTCATATTTTTAGTCCCTTTGGGCCAAGCAGTGCTCAAGGACGAGTCTGGCAATCTTTCAACATGACTGAAGATGACCAACGACGACACGGTGAGCAGCCATCAGGTGCACTCCTTCCACACCAGAGCACACACCCAGTCATGACCATCCAACGAGGGACTAGTGACACAGACAAGCCGCCTCACATGGCTGGACATAGATACGGTCCATTCACAGAAAACAGGTTGTGCTCCTGTGACGTAATAATAGAGCTTAGCGTATAGAGCTCAGAAGAGTGTTTGCACAAAGAAGATTTCTGGGATTCCTGGTGTTTTCCCTAATAATAAACCAACTGTTTACTCTTTACTTGTTTGATATATTCACCCCCCAAGACAAACAGCAGTTGCACAAGTTGCTAAATGACTTGCCTTGTATGTCTTGTCTAATGTAAACCTGTGATTGCAAGCTGCTGACAAGGAACATGGCACATTTTACTCATAACACAGCGGTTAAAGGCCCTGTACCCGTTTCAGCTTTCAGCTTATTTCGATGCCTTCACAATCCACAAATGACTTTTTTTCCCTACAGACTTTTCCTATGACAATATAATGAAGAAGAAAAAACAATCCATTGGTATAAAAATACATCAGGTTTAGGCTTTTAAATTTGCCTTTAAATTAAAATGACAAGATGCATGTTTTGACCTGGTCAATGTTTGTAATATATAATAATATATAGCTTTTACCTTGTATTTCAATATTAAAAAGTGATCTTATTCATTGAAAAGACTTAAAGAAACAAGATTGAAATGACAGATTTGAGGACCTAACTCCTACCAAAAATTGTTGAGTTGAACAGAGATTTTCTGTTCGGTCATGTCATTGGCCTATATTGAGTTATGTTGGCTCTACAATCAAGACAACAAATTCAGGAAAGTCATGAGCACAACTTGTTTGCTATAGAGCCCTAGCCTGGGAATATCCAGGCTGCTGTGTGCGCTCGAGTCATTTCGAACTGCACTACAGCCTGGGGACCATGAAATTTTCGCATGGATTTGGGAACCAATCACAGAACGAGGAGGGACGGCAAGACAATGACGCACTATTCGATATATGGAAGCTTGTAGTTTGTTCACGGATATTTTTTAAACATCTATTTACAGATCCAACATGACAGCAGCGACTCCATCTTTTAATCAATCTTTAGGCCGTGTTCTAAATAGTTTAGCTTGAAGGTTTACAGCGGGTATGTCATACGTCATCTGATACGATGGGCTATACGTGCAGACGCATGATAGACATTTGTAGCGCCCAATAAACGGCTATCGACGATCGTAAACCACACCTCTCTTACGAGAAAATGAATTGCTGGTCCCCAGACTAAATATAACTTGTGATAGTTTGTCTGGTGATGGCCAGGCTAATAGAGCCTAGGGGTTGGCAACTTTTCCCCCCTCGCTGAGCCACTTTTACGCTACAAAAATGGCAAAGAGCTACTTGAGCTTCAATGTCACATGTAAAAATGTGACTTTTGTGAAGAATAGGGGATATTTCAACACAATTAAAGAAAATAACTTGAGTTTTCTAGCTGCTTGTAATTTGCTGTGTTTACTTTATTGTTTGCAGTACATGTTCAAAATGTTCAGAACAAAAAAAAACAGCTCATTTAATGTGACTCATCAAGCAAATGTAGAAATGTGTAAAGCCTTTGACCAGTGAGAGAGCTGGTGAGCTGTAGCTCCTGAGCTACAGGTCCCTGCTCTAATACTTGCCACCACCTTGCAAAGATATTTTAGAGCTTTAAATAGTCACTTGTTTTTACACAAAACTGTGATCGTGGTAGATGTCTTCTCATTGCTTCTAAATGAAACCTCACATGATAAACATTGCTCCAGAGAAAATGTTCTAGTCAGCCTATTTATGAGCAAGTTAATGCCAGAAAAAGGTGAATTATCCCAATTGTAGTGATTCACATTATACTATTCAGCATATATAAGAGTTATGGCTGTGTTTGAATAGGCCTAGATAAAGTTGTCAGGCAGCTTGTAGTTTAACGAGATGACTAATCCAATATCAGTGCATCTTTTTACTGGATAAAAAAAAAAGAAAAGAAAATAACTCTCTTATCTGAAGCTTCTGTACAGCCTGAGCCAATACACTCATCCCTATGTGAATGTGTAGATTTTTTAGCAGATTTTGTGCAGCCTACGTAGGTGTGTGCGTGAGGACGTACGAGTGTGGGGGCTGAGTTGCCTTGACTACGGTAATGTGAAGGTATGGTGATGGTGGCCAGGAGGAGAAACTGCTGTGACCGTGAATGTACCCCACACGACACATCCCAGAATACACGGAAAGGACGCGCGGCGCGACAGAGACGGGGGACTGCGGCAGGACTCTCTGCGTAAAGTCGCCAAAACGAACACACCTGGGTCGTGACGCGCATATGAAACAAAAGCCCCACGCGGCAGGGGTACAACAAAATGAACCAGCGCTAATGTCATCAAACATTGAACACGGAAGGACAGGCGGACAGACGTTGCAAATATCAGGCGCAGAGGACAAAAAACACACACTCACGCTTTTTTTCCTGAGGTGCAGCCCGTGCTTGAGTAACCCCGGCAAATCCCGTATCTTGTGTTTGAGTTGAGCCTGGTCCCTCGCGCTCCTGTTCCAGCGTAAACCCGCGAGCAAGCCGTCCTCTGCGGGCTCCGAGTCCTCCATGCCTTCTCCTTTCTCCTCCTCAAGTTGTCTCTCCCTTGTCCTCTTCTTTTTCTCCCGCTGATTCGACTACTACCGCGGCTGAACGCTCCTCACAAGGCGCCATTACCCCCCGCCTCGCTCTCGCTCCCAACGACCTGCATCTGCAACCGACTCGTGAAATGTGTGTTCCGCAGCAGCACCGCGCGCGCCACGCACTCTTCCCTCCTGCTCCACCCCACGGCTCCCCTCTCGTGTGTGCTGTGGGTGTGCGCGTCACAGGTGCACTACACAGACGCTGGTGTCGTCACTTTACACCTATGGCAACTTGGCAATCAAATGTTCACTTAACTTGACCCTATTCATTACTCTGGCAGTTTGGATATTTGGGCGCGAGTGCAGGCTCTCAATTTGGCTACGTCACCGCATTACCTGGTTCAAATTTCCATAGGTAAACAAAGAGAGTGTGTGGGGGGTGGGTGGCCACTGCAGATCTCAGTTTTGGTTTTCAATTTTTGAATAAAGGATTTCATTGTAAACTCGTGGCAATGTCTGACCTTGCGTAATACATTTGTGACTTTGCCCATATATAAAAGGGCTAGAATATATTTTCCCTTCATTATACTGTAGCCCATTTAAAGCAGACATGTGTAAACAAACTTTTGAGCGCCATTCATGGAATTAAAAAGCATTATCATCAATCATGCGTTCACTGTCTAGATGTTGCAGTAGCTGTTTGCATTAATCACAGTGTCCTTAAAGGTGGCGGAAAAATTAAATTAATGCTTTTGGAAAGTTAAGACTGTTTGGACCACAACTAACAAATTGAAATTCACCTCTTCAGTTTCAAGATATCAGGTATTGAGCCTTTAATAGACAATTGGGTTTGAATTGGATATGCAATAGGATAAGCATGACACACTATTCTGCTGTGACATCTTTTGATAGCCATAATCTTAACCTCTTCACCCTCGCCTTAACCGAGCACATTTTCACGAGTTCGGCTTTACCCAAATCTAAAAGCTTCTTACAGCCTATAGGCCAGTGCCTCATTTGAAAGCTAAGACCCGCAAAACAGATCTAAAAGGATCTTTCTCCTCATGTTGTTACTTTTTTGGCTATTTTGTTGCGTTTTCATCTTGTTTTTGTCGCTAATTTTTTTCAAGAGGCTTTTATTTGGGTAACGGGAGCAAAGCAGCACGGTAAAGGCGGGGGTTAAGAGGTTGGTAAAGCAAAGCTGGTTACGGATGGAAATCCAAAGTAAAATCAATGCTAAATGAACTGCATATATATATATATGTGTGTGTATATGTATATACGTATATGTATATATGTATCTGTATATATATATGTATATATATGTTGTGTCATCATAATGGAATTTGACTGTGTCTTATTTGTGCAGAAAAGTATAGTCACAAGACACGAACCAATTGGTTTTATGCTTTTCAAAGAGCACATAGTACGATGGCAGGCACATTTGAAAGTATATATGATTTATTGAAGAGAGTCCAAAGTTTACTAAGTTACAAGTTTACTAAAAATTGAGGGGTTGATGCTGATGCTGAGTTCAACTGGAGTGCATTGTGAGTGCACTGAGTTAGTGCGGATATGAGGCTGTCTGTCTGATGTGTGTAATCTGGAATAATTGGGTCTTTCTGGGACTCAGATTAACAGTGACACTGTCTATGCCAACAGCCTGTGCAACGGATAAACTGGAGACTTTTTGGTTGTTCGACTCTGATACAGCTGTAATGTTGGATTAATACATTCATTCATTCATTAATACATTGGAGTTATAATAAAACTAAATTCCCCAAAATAAATAACATGTTTTAATGTTGCCAGTGTACTTCTAAATGACATGTTTCATTGTAGTGGTAATTTAATGTGTTTTAAGGCTATAATATATTCTAGCCTGAAGTAGGCTACACCAGCAATAACTGCATGCTTCCTCCAGTGATGTGCAGATGCCAGATGCTGCACTCTGACTCAAGCCACGGAAATATTTCTCAAAGATACAAGTCATATTGTGGCCAGTTACCTCTGCAGCCGATTGTCCAGTGGTTAAGGCTGCTGATGGTCATTCATCTATGGCAGGCTCTTGGCTCTTACAATTTGATAAATACCTCTCCCTGCCTTTCACATAGCCTGACCATCCAGATTACACACTTTTCCGTTCCTCTACAAATGACAGGTCATGCTTTTGAACAGACACAGAAAGCAGGAATGGCTGGCAGGCCAGGCTATATTTCACCCCCTTTAACCCACGTGCTGTCCTGTCAATAGAGCACATATATAAACACAGCCTTTAGACGTTTTTAGGTGTGATTTGGAAATGTCTTGGATAAGCTGTTAGAAAGAGGTAGAGATCCATACACTATGCATATGTTCTATTGTTTGAAGATGCATGTATTGTGATTTCCACTGACAGCCACAATAAAATGGAATAGAAAAAAATGCTGAAGAGGCAAAAGTGCAGGGTAGCCAATGGTGTTTGCTTACAGTATGCTCTTCGGTGTATGATGAAATATGCTCTTCTGCTGCTCCCAAGGGGCACCACGAGACGACCAGCCACTGATCAACCCGCCGCATCTGCGCACACAGCAAAACCAAACTAACTTGAGCGCACTGTATTTGAATGAACCAACCCGCGCTCTGTGGCATGGACGCCTGATTTGCATGAAGACGCACAGGAGAAGAAGATCAATGATTTTGTGTGGAGGGGGTGGGGGAAAGGGATGTAAAGTAGCACAAAGAAAGCCAAAGAAGGGCCAGAGTATGGGACTAGACTCGAGATAGCAAGCCGATTACCATAGGTGCAGCAGAGCCTTTCATCACAAAACTGTCACCACACATCGGCCAAGTCTATAAATGCAGCGCCGTTTTCCCCTCACACACAGACGAAAATTCCCACGTTATCAGTCATCCACACTCATCCAGGCCCACTGCAACATGCTCTGCAGATTAAATATTCAAGAGTGTCTGTGGCAACGGTCAGTGACGCCTACTATTCTTCTTCCTTTGAGACAGCAAGAAACAGAAAACACAACAGAGAGAAAGCAACATTATTGCACAAGTTGTTTATAGGCTTATAGATCCTATAGGCGTGTTTCTAATGTAGAATGAACTTGTTTATGTATGTTGAAATTACTTCAAGGGATTTGCGAGTTGAACTTCGATGCTCGCACTTTTTCGTCATGGTGCTGCCACCAAGTGGAAAGTTCGGTGAAATGCAATAACTGCAATGTATTATGGCTCTTAGTAAATACTGTATCATAGAAATAATTTAATCAATCATAAATATAAAGATATGTTGTGATATTATGAATGTTATTGAAACTTACATGACTTAAAACTTAAAACAATATCCCCTATTTTTTTTTTTTTTTATCTCTTAAAATGTGACTACCAGTGAAACTCTGACTCTAACATCATTTTACACCACATAACTCCCCGAAATGAAACAAGTGCATTAATAGAACATTGACTTTCAAGGTATTATTTCAAGGTATGGTCTCAAATGCTTGAAGACATCGTGCCCTTTACTACCTTCTAGTGGCCAGTTAAGGAACATCTTTGTGTGTAATGCAACCAAATTTGGAGGGAGCCAAACGATGACCCATGCATTGTAGTCATATTTTAAACAGAAGATACCCAACCAACTCAAAGAATAAGGACCTGAGCATCTTTTCTTTTCCTTTGATTTAATACAAAGTTTTATTTCCAGAGATAACTTCAGTCCAAGGGGATTTATTTCAATTTTTTGTATGGCACATTTCATGGACATGTACAACTCAATGTGCCTCACAGCAACACCAGACACACACTTTAAAAAATACATGAAAGAAATATGTATTGTATATATTAAAATTTGTGAAAATACAATCAATTGCCATAGGCAGCAGTAAAAAGGTGTCCTTTCAGCTTGGACTTAAACACAGTCAGGGTTAACGCCTGTCTCGCGTCCTCACTGAGGCTGTTCCAGACTTTTGCTGCGTGAAACTGAAACGCAGCCTCACCATGTTTGGTGGGGACTCTGGGAACCACCAGGAGACCCCTCCCTGAGGAGCTCAGGGCCCGAGGTGGTTCATATGGCTTTAACATATCAGAGATGAACTTGGGTGTCCGTCCAAAGCAGAGCTGTTTTAAATTCTATTCTCTGAACAACAGTTCAGAACAGAAGCCAGTGCAGAGACCGGAGCACTGGACTAATATGGACGTTCTTCCTGATTCCGGTCAGGACTCGAGGAGCAGCATTTGGATAAACTGCAGCTGTCTAACAGCTCGTTTAGAGAGACCAGTGAACAGGCCGACTGGAGACACATGCATGAATTAATCCCCCAAACCTGTTTTTTTTTTAAATTTTGGCAGTGTTTTTAGGTGGTAATGGCCCTCTGATGTAATGGACTTAATATGACGGTTAAAATTCAGGTCTGAGTCCATGATTACCCAAGACTTCTAACTTGACTTTTCGGTCCCAGTGAAAGCATTTCAAGATGACCAATGACAACCTCTCTGTGTCATTGTATCAGACAGATTAGTGTGTGAATGCAAAACAACTTCCTCCAGTTAAATAAAAACTAAAACTGTAAAACTGTATAATTGAAACATGGATCCGCGCATTGTCTGCGTAATTGTGATAGGACACGTTATTACTGAATATCAATAGGCCCAGTGGAAGCATGTAAAAATTGAACAAGAGGGGCCCTAGAATTGACCCCTGGGGAACCCCACAGAGACACAGCTTCCCATCCCGACATAGTAAGTTCAGTCCTCAAAGTAGGATCTGAACTACTTGAGAGGCTTTCCAGAGATTCCCACCCAGGTTTTTAACCTCTCTAGTAGAGCCCATGGTCCACAGAGTCAAACGCAGCGCTAAGGTCCAGCAGAACTAAAACTGTGACCTTGCCTGCATCTGTATTTAGCCTGATGTCTTTCATCACCTTGATCAAGGCCGTCTCAGTACTGTAAGAGGGTCGAAAGCCCGACTGGAACACATCAGAAACCCTATTTACAAGAATAAATTCCGTAAGCTGGCTGTAGACCACTTTCTCCAAGACTTTTCCTATAAAGGGCAGATTTGATATAGGCTGATAATTGTTAATTTCTGTCACATCAAGACCATTTTTCTTCAGCAGTGGCTAAATGACAGCTGTTTTAAGGGCCTTTGAGAATGCTCCAGACTGGAGTGAGGGGTTAGCTTTAACACGCGAGTTGTTGTGATAAACTGCTCAGCACAGACTTTAAAAATCTAGTAGGTTCATCCAGGCAGCATGTACTTGAGCTCAGACCAGAGATAATATCTTCCACTCTGTCATTAGTGACCGGTGTAAA
Organism: Gobius niger; assembly: GCF_951799975.1. Lineage (NCBI taxonomy): Eukaryota > Metazoa > Chordata > Actinopteri > Gobiiformes > Gobiidae > Gobius > Gobius niger. The sequence continues at coordinate 15,365,290 of NC_136865.1, forward strand.
ATGTGTTAGCTCTTGGTCTGCTACTGGTTGAAATCTTACCATTTGTAGTGAAGAGTTAATAACATTTTAATGGCTTGAACTTTGTCTCAAAAAAATGTGCAAACTCATTGCACTTGATGATGGAGAAATGAATTCTTGGGGCAGTGAAACTCGAGGGTTTGTGCGTCTGCTGACCGTGGCAAACCGTGATAATCTGCAATTATTTCCAAGAAATACCTCTCCCTTGTTCTACGTAGAGTCTGGTGGAACATGTGTAACTTTTCTTTGTAAATTTAAAAATAAACTAGGAGCTTTGACTTGCGCCATGTTCTTTTGGCTGTCTGGCACTCCCTTTTATGTGCCCTGACCGAATCTTCATTTCTCTATGGCGCCTTTTGCTTATTTTTAACCATTTTAACCATAACAGGGTCTATAGAGTCCAAGTCATTTAAAACACCTGATGTATAAAAGCTCAACAAATTATCAACATTTGAACAGGGGGGAATCTTCAAATCTAATCATATCCATAAACTGTGACCTTGTTTTATCATTTATGAGTCTTTTCTGGACCACTGAAGACCCAACTGCTGGCTTGGGTGCAACAGAAAGTTCAAAGAAAACACAGAAATGATCAGATAATGCAACATCAACAACATTCACGATTTCCAATGTGTGTCCTCTGTTATGAGTCGGCGCAGACACATGCTGAATTAAACCAAATGTTTCTAGGACAGCATTAGGTTCTTTTGGGTTTGCCGGTCATTCAGTACATCCACATGCACATTCAGATCTCCAGTAATAATCAAGAAGTCGAATTCTGACCCCTGTTTTCTGTTGCCACAATTGAAATTAATAAAAAAGAAAACTCATCTATAAAAGAACAATTTTGGGGCGGTTTATGAATAACAATATAGAGTATGGCAGATTGTTGTATCTTCATTTTAAATAACACATACTCAAATGATGAAAACAATTTGTTACTTATGTAAATAATATACCCACTTTAGGAATAAGCTCAAACATTTTTCCAAGTCTTTACAACTAACTGAACAGAAAAATGCAGATATTCTTGAATTTTTTCTTATAGATTTTGGTTTACTACTACTTGAAGGATTTTTATAATGCTTTTCACATAAATAAATGGTGCCATTTATATAGCACCTTTCTTCCTGTTTTGGGCAGTCATTGTTCATAACTATAACTATTGACTAACAATTCACATGGTGCCCTGTTTAACTCTTAGTGCTTTTTCTATACGTTTTCCAAAATTGGAGCATTTTAGTTGTAAAATCATAATTGCTTTTTCCAAATTTCAAAAAAGTTAGTTTTCATCTCAGATAATTAAAGAACTGTTGCCTGTAGGCTTTGTTCTGGACAGCCGTAAGTGAAAGGGACACACAGCCAGTGGTCAAAGGAGTCCATGTCCTCTCCTCCCTGAACTGGCTCCCGGTCAGTTTTCGGATTGATTTTAAAATGTTGACGCTTGTTTTTAAAGCCCTCCATGGTCTCGCTCCGTCAAATCTAACTGAGTTGTTGACCGTACATCGCCCCAGCAGAGCTCACCGGTCTGCCGATCAAATGGTTCTGGACGTGCCCAGGTCCCGGTACAAGCAGTGGGGCGATCGTTCCTTTGTGGTTGCCGCGCCTAAACTGTGGAACAGCCTGCCCCTCAGTCTGTGTGTTCTCACGGACCTGTCCCTTTTTAAATCCAGATTAAAGACTCGTCTTTTTAAACTTTTTAATACTCAGAGCACACTGAATTGTGTCTAGGTTGTCATTTTTTGGTGTTTTTAAAATGTGTTTTATCTTTCTGTGAAGCACTTTGGTCCTCCTGGTGTTGCTGTAAAGTGCTGTTAAACTTTGATAGATTGATTGATTGAAAGGCTCGAACCCACAAGGCTGAGATTGGAACAGCCTTTACATGATCTTAACTCGAGAGGCCTTTAATACTTTACCTGCTGAGCCACAATATCGTTTGGATAAATAGCCCTAAACAACTTAACTTCAAAGCCTACTATGACGGTCTCTCCTTTACTGAATAATTCATTAGCAAAAGTGAACAAAAGTTTTGAATGGGAACCCCACCACCACAATATCCGTTTACAACTTTACAGTGTGGAAACATTTAAATAAACTACATTTCCCCCAATATTACTCTCAGCTATGTGAAAGGGAAAGAGGATGTGGTTACACTCTGCATGTTGCTATAATGGGATGCCACTGAACATACCAGTGTAGTCATTATTGACAAATACTGGACAACTCAGAAGGAATGATGACAGAAAACAGGATAAATCAGAAACACGTGAGATACGAAATTCCATCAAACAAATTGTCATATATGTTTCGACGTACATTTCCTTGATACTGAAATACGTCAGTTCCTGAGGACTCATGAAACAGGGCCTTGCCTTGGAATATCCAAGCCAACAGCAGCTTCCTTCCTCAAAGCCTAAGAAATCACTGTACTCTGATTACGCTCAGACATGAAAAAAGTAAAGGTAGGATTCAGGAATGGATCACAAACATTTACTTGGGACAACTAGATGAGCTTTTGAGAGAGAACATAAATAACTACATTGAACTTCCCTAAATACAACAATCCAAATATAGCAGAGTATCTGATGTAAGTGGTAAATGTAAGGGTCTCTGACACAATCTGGAAATTCCCCTTTTATTTTAAAACCAATATCTAAATGAAATCCTTTTATAATCAGAAAACAAATTCTAAAGGTTAGTCTCACTGTAATTATGCTTGATTTATTATCCAATTTCCAAAAGGACAATACACTGAAATTGTTTTTCGTTACAGAATACTGAATATTACAATGTATTTTGTAACATATTCTATTACTTAGTCAAACTAGAGCACTGCATTCTGATAGGAGACTTTCACATTGATTTTCATAATATCAATCTATATCTTTGCAAATGCCCACAGCCCAGAAGGACAGAACTAAACATTTACCCATTGGTTTTGATATTTTCTTTCTTATTAATGTTATGAATGGCACTGAAATTTTATTCCTTGAATAAACAGCAGCAGGCTGTAGCACACACACACACACGAGAGGAGTCCAACAACTTAATAGTATACCATTAATATCTGTGTTAAACGTTTATTTTCATTCCTATTCTAACGTCTAAGTCTGATTGTAATTTGACCACTTTTCACACTGGATCGGACAATTGCCTTTTTCTGCAGTCACATCTATATATATATATATATATATATATATATATATATATATATATATATATATATATATATATATATATATATATATATATATACAGCAGATATCATAACTGTATTAACTCTTATAATAATATAATAAAACACAACAAAACCAAAACTTTTTCACTGCAGTGCTGGATTTAGAATACAGATTAGGGGGTTAATTTCTGTGGCTTGTGAGGATGGGCATTTCCATCATTTGCATCACCTTATCCCAACTCACCACATCAGAAGACACATTGTGGGTATTGGAAATTCCTCCAGTGTTAGGCTAATTGTATAAAATATTATTTATTTGGCCCAAGTGCCCAGCATATATATGTGAACGTCTGTAGGGTTACAGAGGGGCAGTAATCGAGGTAGGGCCGTTCGATGCCGCTTGCAGCTTTAATTATGTGTATTTTTTACACTTGCCTGAGGAGCTTTGTCCGGGGCCTGATTGTCAGATCAGATTCCATAAGATTTTATATAGACATGTCTCCACATGTCTATGAGAAAAAGTCCAGCCCAACCCAAAGAGCAACTAAACAAAAGGTTCTATAATTTCTGAACACATAACCTGTATGTGGATCTGTTGCTCTTGTCATAGTCGTTTTTCTCGATTACAAAACCTGATCAAAGTCCTGAGCAAGAGAAAAATCTGCTGGAGGAAATTAATCAGAGCTTTTGATAAAAACTGCATGAGTTTGTTTTACACTGACATCAAATGGAGAGAGAAGGATTTGATGAGTCAATTACTTTCACAGGATGTAGTGAATCTAAGCTCAGTAGTTCCCAAATTGTGGGTCGCAAGCACTGAGCTAAGGGTCCCGAGATGATTTCAAGGAAGTGTTTGAGTAAAAAAAAAAAAAAGGATAATATTGATAGTGTGCCCAGGGGGGTTGAAGACGTTTGGGTCGAGGGCCGAAATGCAGCCCCACCGGCGGGTCGCGGGCCGCATTGTAAAGGACTGTGGCCTCATAAATAACGGCTTACACTTATTGTGCTTCATCAGCCTGTGTCACATGTTTCTCAAAGTGCTACATGAAGTCATTATTATTCACTCCACATTCCATGGCAGTAAGCTACTATTGTAGCCACAGCCGCCCTGGGGCAGACTGACCATTTACCACATGGCGATAATATGCTATTTTAAATCCTGTTATTATATTTATATCCTTTTATTAAATCAGTGCCCTCTGCTGGACACGTGTGGAATTCTTTCCTTTTTTTTAATTTCAGCTGCATAGATCTATAAATTGAGCTTGAATAACAATCAGAATCAGAATAGTTTTTATTGCCATTGTTTGTAAACAGGTTCACAAACTAGGAATTTTTCTCGGTGAGACGTGCAACATTTAACACAAAAAACCTTTTTTTTAAATGCTAACAATGTAAATATAACTGAGCTTAATTTTAAATACATCTTACTTGATATTGATACTTAGTTTAACATGTGGTGGTCCAGAATTTTAACCTTGGCAATTATTGGCTGACAATTTTATACCAGAAATGGCTTGTTTGACTTGATTTGATAATGTTTTAGATAATACATGATATTTATTAATATTTCCTTTCCCCATGTATTTTAACATAACTTGTGCCTCGTATCTTTATACTTAATTGAAATGACTGGGATAACTCGCAAAGAACTTTTTGAATAATAATAGATTGCATTTTCAACAACAAACAAAATTGAGATTGAGAGGCGGGCAATAAATGTTGAATAATTAATGTCATGAATCCCACTAAAGATCTGAAGTCTTTTCACCCATCCCTCACATACTCCATATTTAGAGCATGTATACTAGTCTTTGAATTTCAATGTCGGCAACTTTAAGTGTATCACCACATCGCTGTTATTCGCATTTAACCTCAAACTTGTTCATCAGAATAAAAAATAAAAAAAGAAGACAAATCTTCTGTTGCAGTGTTGTTTTGCAAGGCAAATTATTGGACAGTCATTAGATGATTTGACTGAATCCATAATAGGGATTTTATTTCTGTTACTTAGTGTCAATGGGCATTTTTACCATTTACATAGATCAGATCTCACATTTTGAAGTCTGAATGAACTCACCACACCAGAAGACGCACATTGGGTGTTGGGAAATTCCTCCAGTGTGAAGGGTATAAGTAAGACGGGGAACTGCCTTATGCAGTGGCCCTCCTGGACTTCAGTCAGCTTTGAGTGTGATCTTCTGCAAACCATGGCTTCTAAAACAAGTCAGTATATCTTGGCATTCATTCATTCATTCATTCATTCATTCATTCATTCATTCATTCACCCATTCATTCATTCATTCTACTCTGACAGGTGCCACTCTGCTCATGGTGCTGATGCTGGCTGCTCTGGACATTTCTGCTGGGGCGCCCGTAGACTTCCCCACAGAGGAGCCCTCAGGAGAAGGGGACGACGGGGGCTCACAACTCCTGGGTAGTAGCCCGCTGTGGGATTTACTGCACGGTGCCACTCAGCGATACAAACAAGAGGTAAGGACATTACTCTCCTTACATTACTCTCCTTACCTTTCAGATACTGATTCAACAGGAACCAACATTACTATGTTAAGGGCTAGGATGTAAAATGTTTTCAAATCTCACCCAAGTAAAGGTAAAAGTGCTGAAGTTTTATGTTAATGAGTGAAATTACACGTATTGTAACAGTAATGTTCTGAAGTGCACCACTGCATTCACATTCACTTATATTTGATACATTTCCCCATATTTTAGTAAAATAATAAATGTCTTTCTAAATGATGCACCCCTACAAATAAGTCGGTATAACTTAAGAGGTGACTGTACTTTTTTTCTTTTAGTTTGAGGCAGAATTCCCAGGGCGTAGCCGATATGAAGTGGACAACTACAACATTGCTTCTTTGCCAGAGAACTGTCAGAACACATCGATAAACATGGTAGGTCTTACCCCTTCAGTTTTATTGATCATATTTACACATACTTAAAAAGTGTCTCTTCAGGAGGGGTGCCTGAGGAGGCTGGCCCAGGGCCTGCTCGTTTATCAGGTTTTCCTTAGACATGTGGAGAAGGTGTACCCACGTAGTCAAGTCCTGCCTAACGCCAAGAGTTTTAGCAGCCCGTTGATCAATGCAACTAAAGCAAAGGTTCTTACATTTTTAAACACATAACCTCTATGTGCATCTGTTGCTTCTGTCATAACAAGTGTTTTCTTTCCCACAGATGAGAAAACCTGACGCAGTCAAAGTCCTGAGCAGTGACCAGGAGGCCACTCTGCTGAAAGAAGTGAATCACTTAAACGACTTCTACAGCAAGATGTTTGCACACAACATTCTAAAAAATCTGCACGAGTTTCTCGTAGACATTCAAAGAGAGATCCAAGACAGAGAGAAGAAGCAGCAGCAGCGGAAGTTGTCTTTATGACGATGTACTGTTAGTTGGCAGTTTCATTCCAAAAATAGCTTGCATGACTTGAATATGAAACTGTTTTAAGTTAAATAATATATATTTATTGATATTTAATTTTTCCACTTGTATTTTAACATAAATTATGTTTTTGTGCATTTATTTTGTTGGAACTTAAATTAAAATTATTTGAATAACTCACAAATAACTTTATGTGTGGAGTTTGCATGTTCTCCTCATGTCCAGGGGCGGACTGGGACTAAAAAAAGGCCCTGGACTCTGACCAGCCCGGCCCAAGTTAGTGTAAACATACGTGTCCACAAGACATATTTTGAAATCAATTTATAATAGGCCTAATTTTTATTGCACAATTGCTGTGTCACCAATGAACAACAGAGCTGTTAAACAAATGTAATATAGATCTTTTTTTTCTTTTTTTTTTGGTGCTTCGCTGTGCAATTGCAAGGCCGGGTAGCAGCAACCTCTTACAGACTGATGGCCCTCAAGCCAGCCCTTCTGTGCTCCTCCAGAATGGACCTATGGCCAGTCTACCCCTTCTCATGTCTGCGTAGGTTTCCTCCGGGTACTCCCCTACCACTTTAAATAGGTTCCCCTTTGGGGCCGGACTCCCTTGAAAAAGAAGTTACTAATCTCAGTGGAATTTTCCTGGTTAAATAAAGGTCAACAAATAAATAAATATAAATGCACGGTCATGTATTATAAAACTTAAGAGTAAACATGTATAATTTTCATATACTTTTATTTCCTGAATATAACATTCTGTCTCCAGTTCTCAATCTTTGAATTGTAATATACTTTAATTACATCTTTCTGACTCATACTTGGTCTCAGACAAACAGGAGAGACTGGAGAGAGGTCACAAAATTAAATAACAAAAAAAAAGAATACATGGAATGACTTATTCCTAAAAGAAACACTTAAACACTTCACATAATGAGGCCAGTCCGTCTCCTCCGCTCCATATCAGTCCCAACAGATGTTTAGCTTCTCACTCGAGGAAGTGAGACAGTGTTTTGGCAAAGTGAAGATCTTCAACCCCAAAGTAAACTAGAAAACAAAACAATTTAAACTGGGTCAGTGCCAGGCAGTAACTGTGATGTTCAAAGTGGTGATTGTTTCACTGTAAGTTTCAGTGCCTCGAGGTGAATAGTTTTTTGGAATGAAGTGTTAAATTTGTTCAGCCTTCTCAATGCGCCTTTAACAGCTGCAAATACTAGGACTCTTGACATCAGTCCTTTGGTATCATTAGGTGCTGGAAGGTCTTTCACAGTGGCTCATTGGATTGACATCTACATTAAAGCTGGACAAAGTTCATTAATTCAACCAGACAACATACATTTTGGGGGACGTGGTCAACATTTGACAACTTTCTGAAACAATACAATCTCCACTGTATTTATTTAAATGCTTGCAGGGTTTAGGAGGATGTAGTTTAATGTGAATGCCTGCCCAGACCACTACAACTTTGACTCCATAGACTTGCATAGTAATCACCATTTTTCAAACCACTACTATAAAACAAATTCAAAGTATAATTTCAGACTTCTGCATATGTTCCAAATTATGCAGAAGTTTCTGCAGTTTCTTCAAATCAACGCTCTGACACATTTTTTCCACCATGTGGTAATCTTTACCTAGTGTGGCAAGAGGAAAACAGTGCATGTTTTGTCCATCATCACAACTTTCTATGCCCTAAATGGTCTTGTTGTCATATTGGAATTCTAAGTCCGTCTCCACACCCCACAGAAGCCATTTGAAAATAAAATAAAAAATAGTGATTACAATGCAAGTCTATGGAGTTAATGGGCAATACATTTTTATCAAATCAAACTTTATTTATAACGCGCTTTTCATACCGAAAGGTATCACAAAGTGCTTTACAGATTACAACATTTAAAACAACACGCCTGGCACACCCTCCCGTGACACACCCACTAAAATACATAGAAACAAAGGCTAGGGTACAGATAGCAAATGTGGAAACCCCATTTTAGTAACATTGCAACAGAAAAGTTGACAATGAAAGGGTTCAAATAGTTAAAACTGTTCATTATTTTTATATGTATGACGAGAGGAGAGTTAGACCAAAATAAAACAAAAAGTTTAAAAAAATACTGTTCCTTAATTCTTTTTTTTACATAACTTAAAATGTTAAAATGTGAAACTAATATATGATATAGAGTCAATACGTGCAAAATGACATGTCAAACTTCTATTTACTTTACTTTATTATTATAATTTTGATGATTATGTTGAAGCATTCACAATGGGAGGTCATTTATTGAATGTGTGTTTACAATGGGATAAAAATCCAAATGACATAAATTTACTGTAGATCGCCAAAAAAATACACCCCCTTGGAAAATGTCACTCAATTGGCATAACAAATGTAAGAGTTGTGCAAAAAATAAAACTCCAAAGAGCACAAAAAATATGTGCTTGGGTGCGATACAGGGTTAATTTTTTATTTATGGCTTTTTTTGCATTAGTGGCACAAAAAAAACCCTATTGGATAAAGACCTTGCAGGTGGAATTTTATAAATACATTTCCCAGAGCAAAGTGGAGCTCTTCTGCTCCACTTTGCTGTATCTTGTATGTTTATTCACAACATGGCACCTTGACATTTATAGTGACATTTTCACTTTAAGTGATAGTCTGGAAGTGTAAATGTATAACCAATAATATATAAAATATGCAACACTGGCCACCTGATCTTAAATTTTGATGTAAAGTAACAATATATACAGTGCCTCTCGAAGGTATTCATACACCTTGAACCTTTACACATTTTGTCATGTTTACAGCCCTAAACATAAAGATTTTATTTTTATTTTTTTACTGAACGTTCACATACAAGTAACCGACAACTGTGAAGTGAAAGTAAAATGATACATGATTCTGTTATTTTTTTAAAAAATAAAAAAGTGAAAAGTGGGTCGTGCATAAGTTTTCATACAGCATGAATGAATACTTTGTGGAACCCCCTTTTCCTGCAATAACAGCAGCATGTCTTGGGGTCTGACTCTACAAGATTTGCACATGAAGAGACTGACATTTTAGCCCATTCCTCTTTACAAAACAACTCAAGCTCTGTCACATTAGAAGGAAAGTGTTTGTGAACAGCAGTTTTCACATTATTCCACAGATTGTCAATAGGATTTAGGTCAGCACTTTGACTGGGCCATTCTAACACATTAATATGTTTTTATTGAACCATTTCATTGTAGATTTATCTTTGTGCTTCGGGTCATTGTCCTGCTGGAAGGTGAATCTCCGCCCCAGCCTCAGTTCTCTTGCCGACTCCAGCAGGTTTTCCTCCAAAATGTCCCTGTATTTGGCTCCATCCATCTTCCCAACTATTCTTACAATCTCCCCAGTCCCCGCTGAGGAAAAGCAGCCCCACAGCATGATGCTCCCCCCCGTATATTTGACACTGGGGATGGTGCACTCAGGACCATGAGCAGTGTCAGATTTGCTCCTTACATAACGTTTTGCATTTGGGCCAAAAAGTTAAATTTTTGTCTCATCTGACCAAAGCTCCTTCTTCCACATGGATCTGTTCTCCATATGACTTCTAGCAAACTTCAAACGGGATTTCTTATGGCCTCCTTTCAATAATGGCTTTCTTCTTCCACTCGTCCATGAAGGCCAGATTTGTGTAGAGTACGACTTATAGTTGTCCCATATACAGATTGCCCCAGCTCAGCGGCAGGACTTCACAGCTCCTCCAGAGTTAACTTGGGGCACTTGGTTGCATTTCTCACCAGTGCTCTCCTTGTTCAGTTTGTTAGTTTAGGTGAACGACCACGTCTTGGTAAGTTGGCAGTGGTGCTTTACTCTTTCCATTTCTGAATGATGGATTGAACAGTTGCTCCGGGAGATGTTTAAATCTTGGGAAATCTTTGTATAACTTAATGCTGCTTTAAACTTCTCCAGAACTTTGTCCCTGACCTCTCTGGTGCTCCTTGACCTTCATTATGCTGTTCAGTGACCAATACACTCTGACAATAGCTCTGAGGCCTAAAAGAACAGCTGAAATTATACTGAGAGTAGATTACACACAGGTGGCCTCTATTTAACCGTTAGGCCAAGGTGTGAACATTCTGGAGTCATTAGGAATGTTATAAAGGCAATTTAATGCACTCAGAAAATGCTGTATGAATACTTATGCAAGCCCCACTTTTCTATTTTTTGAAAAAAACGGAATCATGTATCATTTTGCTTTCACTTCACAGTTGTCTGTTACTTGTGTGTGAACGTTCAGTAAAATAATCAAAATAAAATCTTTATGTTTAGGGCTGTAAACATGACAAAATGTGCAAAAGTCCAAGGTGTATGAATACTTTCGAGAGGCACTGTATATATATATTATTCTTTAAAAAGTCCCTCCTTCCCGGATCTCAGCAACTGATCAGAGTCTAGTATCCTCATTTTTCAAACTAAGAAGGGCTTTCTGGAATTTGATTGTTTACTTTAAAATTTCACTCCATCTCTCCTCACTTTGCAATCTTAAAGACTATCACATTAATATACAAGGTATGGCCTCTACATATGCTTTTTTAATATTTGTATTCCCTTTGTGGTCCACCAGTGTAGGGGTGTTTTAGATTTCTTAAATGTAGTACATGACTGTCATTTCGAAATTCAAGTTTTAACAACCTTATCCCATAATAAGAATATTGAGATTAAATAATTACTCACAATTATTGACTGAATGAAAGAAAACAGCAGATATTTAGTTTTGTATGCATTTGTTTACTTTTTAAAGTAAATTGTGCGCAAATAATTGGGTCATTGAACGTTAATTTTTAAGACCAGTTTACCATGGATTTAAGACTTTTTAAGACCCCGCGGATACCCTGTGAGTTCTCTTTTTAACCACACCTGTGCTCAGTTGCAGTTATTAAATGTCCTGAAGAAGGCCGGCATGCAACTGAAACATGTCGGCATTCAATAAAGGACTTTTAGTTAACCGGAGTGCCTCAAATCTCCTCCTATCTTCAAGCTTTTTGCATTAGTATTAAATGGTGCATTGATATAAATCTATTATAATCAATATATATATATATATAAACAAAATAAAAATGTGTGTTCAATTTGAATTGCTACCTCAGGACTGTGGGTTCAGGCATGCCAGGATCCGCTCCTCGCTTAAAACCTGAAACAACAAGAATTAAGTTTTGAATATCTAACACACACAAATGTTTAGCATATTTAACAGACACATTCCTAGAAAACTAGTCATAAGCCAGACTGAAGCTGATGAAATCCAAAAACTTTAGTCACTGCAACAAGCAAAAGTCATTTCCCATTTTTCGTTTCGGGGTGAGGTCACAGAAAGGAGATGCAATGGATTCTAAGGAACAGAACAAACACGAACAGCATATAGTCATTCTGTGATTTTTGCTGATGACATGATGAAGAGGTAAACTAAAAAAAATAAGATGATCTTGCTTGTATATGCAGCAGTTAACTTCCCATAAAGCCATGACATTTTGAAGCAAGGAGCCAGAACTTGAAAATAAATGGTCTGTGTTTTAACTTGGCTGGCATCAAAATCTAATAACAGGAGTATTTGCGTTTAGCTACTTTAATGTCAATATACACATGACTCAAAGTATGCAAGAGTAATCAAGACAACGTAAGGAGGATCAATATGAACGCATAACTAGTTGTAATATGTAAATGAGCTGAATTAGCATTTTGGCTAACAGCTAGCACTAGCTCAGTCTTCTACGGTACACGCTCCGTAAGTTTTATAGTTCAATTGTACAAACCCAGGTATAGCACTGTGGGGATGAAGCCCCACCGAATGACAAACTGGCTGCATTGGAAGAGCTGCTGCAGCCGCTGTTTAGTTTCTTTGCTCAGTTTAGCCATGTGTATTCCTGGGGATCCTCAACGCCGCAGCACAAGGGCAGGAGAAGCAGCAGTGACGCACGGGAAACCAGGAGAGACATTTAGCGAAGGGCGCCATCTACCGGTCAAACCTGTGAGTGGCGGTGTTGTAGAGCGTGTTGGAGTTTTGTAAATATTTCACAAGCATGCATAACCTCTCTGTGCCCCCAGACAATTATGTTCAATCAATGTTGTTTTGAACGCTCTTTAGTCAATGGTTTTGAATGAGCCTCATTCTCTTGGTGGCAAAATCCAATTTACAAGAATCAACCAAAACCCCAGCACACGTGTTACCAACCAATCCCCAGTCAGTGCTAATGCAAACCTAGTAATTGAAGTTTAGTGAGTGAATTATCTCTCTGGCATCAAAATCTAATAATATGAAGTACGTCTTCATGCATGCACTATCCATTTCTCAATGAATAAACAAAGTCTATGGTAGGAAAAAAAAAAACATGCCTCAACAGGTTTGAAATATAGAAACACTTTATTCCAAGAAGACTGAGTGGTGTATTATCAGACACTGAAAGGCCAGGAGAAACCAACTTTAGTACAACATAACGATTTTGATGTACCAGAGCCTAAAGTATCGTACACATGCATACAGAAGACTGATTGACACACAGCTTTAGTATGCATTAGACTGGTATATGTTTTGAACAAAGGGTGAGTTTGTGCCAATGTTTGGATTTCACAACATCAAATTATGAATACAACCAATTCACACCATATTGACAGAACAACAAGGAGACTTACTGAACTGAACTGACACATTACCAAATTACAATATTAACATCTGGAATGGCATCTGAAGCAAACAACTGCTTATTTTTCACTTGCACAATTGTGTAGGTAACTGGAGATTGCTCTATGTGTGATAGACATGCCCAACCTATTACTAACATTGTTATCGGGTCATGTTGTAAAGCTATGGCTGTGTTTGTCCCATGTCAACTTTATTTTGACGTGTCATTGCTTTGTATATATTTTATGTACTTCTTAGTGTTTGTTCAAGTGATGAGGTCACATGATGCACCTGTGTTTAAGCACACCTGTGTCTTCATTCTTTCTACGCCCTGATGAAGATCCAGAAAGATCGAAACACGTAGGCGTCCCAAATAAAGGACTTTTAAAGCTACAGAGTGCTTCAGACCGTTTTGCCCATTGTACAATTACTTAAAAGGTATACCTGATTTCATACCACTAAATTAAAACGTTAGTTGAGGTACAAACTCATTCTTAATTTTCCAAACATATTTCGTGCATTTCAATCACTGGGATGTGTTTGTGGGTATATTTCACAACTTTCAGAGACACTGTAGCAAAAAAGAAAATGCAAGAAAACTAGCCTGCAAGTTCAAATTGATAGAAATGTTTTATATCTAGAATTTTATAATTGTGTTTTCCCCACAAATGTCAGAGTTTACATTATACTTAAGGAGGACAAAACAAATGCCATTCAATAAAAAAAAAAATCAGTTATAGTTCCTTTAAAGGGTTTTAAAAAAATGTTTTCCAATTGATTATTCTTGTTTTGCGCAGGTTAAGTCCATCTAGCTTAAACAACTCAGGTGCCAACAGGTTTACAGTATTTGGGCAAGTAGTACATCTTTACAGAAGTAAAAATGCTAGAAAACAAAGAAAATCCACCTCAAAGAAACAAACTTTAAATCACAATCTGACCCCTCATTCATTGTAAGAAAATACCACAGTGAAAACATGTCTCTTTGCTCTGTCAAGTGCAAAATTTTAAATACTTACAAATCTTACGCAGTCAAAATCTGAACAAACTTGTTTGTTAAAACTTTAAATTTACATTTGTAATTTAATAGAGAAATTTGGAAAAGTGCTAAAACAAAAATAAACTGATATTGCTTTACAATTGTGATACTGTGTGATTGTAAACATAAAACACCATAATGTCAAACATTAGTTAGTGGTGAGAAATTCTTTGTATATTTAGCAGTAAAGCACAGCAGTATTTGACAGAGAAACCGATAATCTTATCAAAAGATGGATAACACCAATAACAGACTTGTATTGCTATGGATAATATCTTTAAAAAATAGTAGAAACTAGGAGGATGATACGTTTATTGTATCCATCAGCAGCCTTGATTTTAAAAACACAAACATACAGTAAATATCCACACACACACACACACATACATGCTCTCACACTCAATTTACCCACCGACAACAGTCAAAATGGGTTATGGGAAAGCCATGCAGGGCAGTGTCTTCAAATACAATTACCTTGTCAAATAACCATTAGCTGCAAGTGAGAAGTTTTTGTGGCACAATTTTACTGCAGTACACTGACCATACTGACATCTTTGTCTCATCAGAGACAAGTTAGACATACAGTACAGATGTCTAAATGATTCAGGAGACACCTAAAATGTAGTGACAAAGTAGCAGGAGTGTTCAGATGGTTGCTGCTGCTGCTGCAATTGGCATGGCTTGGAGCTCCTGGTCACAGGTACAGGGTCACATTTCATGAGGCATGTGGTGGGTCGACAAAAGTCCGAAAGGTTTTTAAAGGTCAGAGCCGAGATGGATACTGATGCTGGGGGAGCGCTGGGTATGGTTAGGCCCAGGGCTCAGGTAGCCCATCCCTTCCTCCTGCAGACTACATGAGTAGCGACCTGCTTCAGGGGTGTGGTTGGTAGTGGAATTATTGCCACTGGCCACCTGCTCAAAAGAGCGCGAGAACACAGCGCTGGCTGTGCGGGTCAGAGTGGTGAGAGCTCCTCCCTTTGGGACTGACTGGCTCGATGTGAGAGCCAGCCGCTTGATGTTCAGCTCGGCATTCTCACTGTTCGCCCGGTTTGTCATTTGGGGTGCAGTCTCCTTGTCTTTGCTGGTGCGACCACCAAGTCGACATTTCTTCATAGCTTTTGCTCCAAGATTCAAAGTGGTCACACTGTTGCTAATAGTGATGGTAGGCGGCATTACATCAGCACCCACTCCTCCTGGCCACACCCCTTCATCAGCCTCTGAAATATCCATCAGCTCATCCGGGGAACCCAAATCCACTGCGTCTGCAAGAAGAACCACAAAAACTAAAATGAGAACAAAGGGCAAGAGCATAACAGAAATCACATCTGCCAATCAGCCCTGTGAATTTCTTTGGGTAAAAATTCTGTCTCAAATATTGAAACAACTGTGTTGAGCTGAAAGGCAGAGGAGCAAATTCACTATCTTCCAGCAGGTGGCGCCTTCCCATTATGCAGTTATTTTACAAGCAAAGAAAGAATCATATTTATAGCTTATAGATTTTAGTTAAACGCCTTGCTGAGAGACAGCAGCACCAGCAAAGGATACATATTTCAAAGCAGGAGAAGAAAGCAAAAGCCTAGGAAAGACCACAAGGGATAATCAAGTCACTATGCATTTTACAGGAAGTCTAAACACCAAAAATACCTTCAATCTAACTTGAAATCAAACACACACTTTGTGACTTATTTATGTATACACACACCAACAAATGTCTAACGTGGCACCCTGTTGACATCCGTGAACAAAAAAGCAGTTCGGATGTGATGCCAAGACCGTAACACAACACCAGTAAACAATGGGCGAACAGACTGATAGACAGGCCACATAACTAAGGGTGTTATTGAAACGAGACGCTGAAAATCTGAGTTTGGAAAATACAACAGATGACCTGTGTATCTTTCTATAGCCCTCACAATATTAATCAGAAGGAAGATATCTGTGTCCAGGTGCAACCCCAGTGGTAATGTATCTAGGCATACCAAGGCAAGCTGTGAAACGCAAACGCCTGCTCTTCTCTTGATCAAAATAATATTGTGTAAAAATAAAATAAACGTAAAAATAGAATATAATAGACACCTCATTTGTTTATACAACTAAAGCAACACTGTGTAACTTTGTACACCTTCACAGAGGCAGAACAACTGTGACACACAGCACATGATGACACAGTCTAAACATTATTCCTGCAGGTTTATGTCAAAATGTTATCTTTTAATTCTAGATCGGTTGATGTAAAAAGTTTACAGTGTTGCTTTATGTTCATTATTACAAGAGTTTAATCGATTATTGCTTTGGTTATTGAACAATTAGTTATTTGAGCAGGAGAGCTTTAGAGTTTTACAAAGGAAGAAGGTATTGTCATGTGGCAGGTAAAAGGAATATAGTGATTGAAACGGGAGGGAGCCCAGCCAAAAGGTAAAGTGGGAAATGATAATCATGCAGGTTGTCAGACCACGCCCCACACATGGTTACCTAGGTTACCCCGGGACTGTTGCAGGTGGATGAGGTGGCTCTAGTGCTGGCCTCTCCCTGTGGAGGGCGCCCCAGAGGCCTCACTCTCCGCCATTCTCCTGACAGACTTCTGCCTCCTGACCTCCTGATTGCGCACGGCCATGACCTCATGACCGACCTCAGCGGGGCCACACAGAGTCTCGCCGTCAGGACGCGGCCACAGGGAGTCTCCGTTGGACATGCGCTCGCAGTTCACACCTGTCACATTGATCTCAGGGATGGCCACGCCCCCCATCGAAGCATCATTGTCTATGCTCATTTCTTGGGACTCTGGTTGACAAGCATGGGGTTTATGAAATAATATGTACACACACAGATGGACAAAACATGTCATGCATAAAACAAAATACTGTAAAATGAACACAGACACAAGTAACGAATGTAATGTGCATGCGCATGGAGGATACAGCAGGGGTCTCCAGCCAGCAGCTCTCAAGACCTCATCTACAGATGCATTTGACTTTGTGTTTTTAATGTGTTTATAAAAACAATAGTTTGTAAATGTCTAGTCAAAGAGTTCCTCAAGTGCGAACAGCTCTGGGCCAATTTTAATCTGTAAAAGTGTTATGGCGCACAGGAGGAGAAAAAAAAAAAAGTTTGGAGACCTCTGTCAAAAAAAAACGGTAAACAGACCAAAATGAGAATATTGCAAAGCTGCCATTATGTTCTTATAGTCAGACCTTTGTTGATTTTGTACCTGAAAGTTTCGGCTACAACTGTGGCCTTCCACAGAGGTTGTCACGTGGTGTTGCTGTGACGTGTCTAATATAATTGCGGATATTGTAAATTAACCAGGTGCTATGTTTGACCATTCATTACAGAAAAAAACAAGGGACTATCATTTTGAGATCTCTAAAAGAGTAAGAAGATCATTTCAATGTCATTGACTTGTTATAAGTGAAAACAATAACTGAAAGTTTGTCAAAGGTTTTTCATACTGCTTACACACTTTCTAAAGGCAGCAATTATTGACGTTTCCATCAACTGTGCTCTCAAGGTTGAGAAGAAATTAAACCAACCGCACACACTTAATTGTGCCTTGCATGCTACAAGACAGATAATCTGAAGCATGTTGGCATTAATTCATAATTCACGCACATTTGGAACAAGGACACCAGTTCACATGATATTTAAATTTGGGAAGGTTGGGAGATAAAATAAAATACATTCCTTGTAGAAGATTCTTTACTCTTGAAAAAAAATAATAATAATAATAATTTGGCCATTTTTCTTGGTGTTATTTCATGGAAAGAGTCTTCACTTCAGTGTCTGTGATGCGTCTCACCGTGTCGTTTCCACCGGTGGCCCCTGATGGAGAGGGAGGTGACGGCGTTGCGTGATATCCTAGACGACGTAGGAGTGATCTCTACCTGGATACTCCTGCCACCATCTTTTGCATTGTTTTTCAAAGCCGCTCCGTGCAGTGACGACTTGATGGCATTTCCCACCTGAGGGCAAAACAGTTACGAGCGGTTAGTCTCATTTTTTTAAGTGGTGGATTTCCTATTTCCAAGCAAAGCACCAGCAAAACAACTGTCACAGAAAGAGTACTAGCACAAAGAAAATGTTAGGTGTCATAGTTGAACATGCTAAAGTTCTAGAAAACCGCTCATAATATGTTTTGTAGAAAAATTCTGTCCAGAGTCCTGACTGACAAAATTTGGTCATGTAAATCATTAGAAAGTAAATGCTGATAATAGAAAATAAGAAAGTAAGTCGAAATATGCTGTATACTGTATGTGTTGAAAGACCAAATGGGTTAAAAGAGATTTTTATGATAAGCCTCGCAAGAACATCAGAAGAAAGAGATAATAATATAGGAAGTTGCATAGAAAGCAGGCGAGCGTGCAAAGATGTTTGTAACAAAATAGAAAATCAACCAATTAACAGACAAAAACAAAACAATAAAACAAACACGAGCATTTAATACTGTAAAGAGGAGGGTTAGCATCTCACAATTCCGCCACGGTGGCGCAGCGATTAGCGCTCACGCCTCACAGCTATAAGGTCCAGGGTTCAATTCCCACCTGGACGGGGCCTTTCTGTGTGGAGTTTGCATGTTCTCCCCGTGTCTGCGTAGGTTTCCTCCGGGTACTCCGGTTTCCCCTACCACTAAAAACATGTACAATAGATTCCCCTCAGGGGCCAGGACTCCCCTGAAAAAGAGATTCTTAATCTCAGTGGGACTATCCTGGTTAAATAAAGATCAATAAATAAAATTATTTCCCCACTCATTCCTTTTGGAACAACTATGGGCAGTAATACACTCATTGTCTTGTTTTAAATCTGGAGGAAAAACTACATGCATCAGATGTTTTTCTTTATATTCATATTTGCTACTGTGACATTAATTATTTATGACTCTGATTCACACCTCATGCAGTTCAGTATATTACTTCATAAGCTGAACATAATTGGCCCTTTGTTTTGGGCTGGTCTCATGAGTGATACATCATAAACCCCTTGTACCAGGCAAATAGTCCAAAATCTATGCAACCACTCAATGAGTTAAATCCCATCTGTTATGTCCGCAGTTAAATAACATGTTTTTTATGAATTACATTTTATTGTGGAGGACCATGCACCTTGACTTGTGCAGCAATACAGAGAGTTTAGGTCCAATCCTCTACTCTCGACTCCCGAGGCCTCAAGGATTAGGATTAGCAGAGCGGAAAGCATGTAAATAATCTAGTGGGATTACACTCTGGAGTCCACGGCACAAACAGACCAACAATACGGCATAGTGTGCTGAGAAAGACTTAAAACATAAGTTAGCATGTGCACCAAAATCACATGCACACCGTCCCTTTAAACAAAGTATGTGCTGGATCGAAAAAGTGCACAAGTTGAAAAGATGACGAGAGTATAAAAAATATTTTTGCACCCACCAATAGTGCCTCAGGGAGCAACTCTAGCTGGGCACGGTACAGAACATCATCCAGAGCCTTGGATCCGAGCTCCACTTCACCGTTACACCTACACAGAAGTGCACATACAGGAGCCTAAGAAGTGTTTATTTTGATATCAAAGTGAACAGCTAGGATTAAAATAAAGCACTGGCAGCGTGTAACAGTGTTGACAACAGGGTAATGGATGTGGGCACTCACAAAGCATAGTGGATCCCAGTGATGAGCTGAACCAGGAACTCTGACGTGACAGTCATGCGGGTGCTAATGCCTTTATATCGCCGCATCTGTTGCCGTGGGTAACCGCATATACATACTCTGGAGAAATGAGCAATGAGGATAAAGGGCATGCATTAAGAGACAAGCTTCAATCAGAACACACGGCTCAACATCATTTGCATTAATGCAGTGGCATCCTGTGGTGCACTGCTAAGCAGCTAATCCTTTCTTCTATAAACATACAAAACTGTTATTAGAGCCATTTATAACCGCATAAAATCAATTATCAAGTCTTGGAGGAACACTCCAAAAAGTTGTGTTTGATTTGTTTACAAGGCTGATAATTGAAAAGGAGTATCTTGCCTGCCATGGCACCAACGGCTCTAAGAGGATCAGATAAGCTTCTTGGAGGAGAGTGAGAGTACGTGTGCATGCATGAAGAGTCTAAGTGTCTCTACGGAGTTCATTTCCTGAAGAGAAAGTGACCCACTGTTGTGCTGTATTTTGACAGTGGTGACGAGTGCTTTACCTGGAGCTGAGCTGACACAGAGACTGCAGGGAGGTCATGGTCATGTAGCTCAACGAAGCATTGTAGCACAGCAGCAAAAATGTCAGAACCTCAAATCTACACAAACACCAAAAATGACAACACATTATTGGGGAGGTAATGAGGTATCTGAAAATAGAATCTGTAATCTCAGCAGTGTCAGGGGTGCTGAGAGTAATGTTACAAAGAATGGTTCACTTGTTTAGTGCATCCAAATAAAGCACAGTGCTAATCTCGATGCATTGTTAATCCTCAGGCTGTTGGCGCCCAAATGTACTAAGTCAACAGTCACCCAGAGCTCTTTAAAAGAGCAGTATTACACTTTGATGCACACAAGGAAACCAAGCCTCTACTGAAGCAAGCCCTTGTACCTGTTCTGCGCTGTGAAGGTTTCTCTCTGCAAGTGTGGCCCACTGTACACTACCCTGGTCAGCCCATGATTGGCTAAAGCACCTTCGGTAAGGGCCAAGGAGCCAATTGTAGAAGGCTGTAAAAAATGGGGATAGGGGTTTCCCAAATTTAAAAAAATGAAAAGTAATGTTCTATTATACTGTGTAATACAGACTTACCTCATGATATACTGAAGGTTTGGAGAGAGAGGGGACAGTGAAAGACAACACTTTACTCTGTCCATCTTTGTCGACTATTTCCTGTGGAAGAGGAAACCGTGTTACTGAGGTTAAGCAGTTCCAAACCTTGTACCAGTGTAATAGGCTTCTGGAAAAAGTAATGTTTTACAAATGGATGAATAGCTTTTCGACATTGTTTTTTCCCCCAAGGTTGGGGACCTGGTCTAAAGGGGAAAAGAATAGAAATACAGTACAGGATTTGATTTCATTTCCCTCTTTCACTCATACAGTGTATGGTCTTTGATGCTTTCCTGTGAATACAGTACAAAGTAAGAGGCTGATTCCCAGCTCACATATTAGTTTCGGCAAGAAAGTATGGAGTCTGCCGTAGGGATTTATATAGTGCTTTTCACAAGGCACTTTATAAGGAACAATTTTTCACTCACTCCTCACACAGTGGTGGTAGCTACTGCATGTGGCGACAGCTGAATTTAATGAGCCCAAAGAGCGGCAGCACACATCTACATTAACTGACCCTGCAATCACCACCAATGTAAATGTGAGGATTTAGCACTACACCTGTGGTTTCTAAAGAGTTTATATAACAACTCCAACAACTGAATCAACTCAATAGGGATAAACACATTGACCTATAAATCGAGCCACTTCTCTTTCCGTTTTATTTGTAGCTAGTGTCCTAATTAATAAGCCTGTTTAATCTGTAAATGTGTTTTAAAACAGCACTACTTACATATGGATGCAGTCTGCTTTTGTTCAGTGTTATTAACCAGTGTGTCACAAATCAATGCGTACGGCTTTGTTGTCAAAGAGCATCGCCCTCATTAGCCTTTCCCATCTCACCAGGTTGTAAATGCCCAGCAGCAGGGCCTCGATGCAGCCCGAGGTGTGCGGATCTCTGGCTGCGCTGACGGACAGCAGACTCCACAGGAGCTCAGGCAGGAACTGGAGGGTGAAGCGCTGCAGCTGTGGCTCCCCGCTCCGGTAAAACTCAAACAACTGGTGACACACTGGCTCCAGCAGCTGCAATACACATCAAGTCAAAAATATAAATACAATAAAATAGAGGGAAATATCATTTACAAGAGGTTAGCACACATTATTCTAAAATCTATTCTTATATTTTGTTTTGTTTTGTTCCCATGAAATGGAAAACACATGTAGTGAACATGTATGACTGTGTTCTCATACATCACTGTAGTTCTCTCGAATGACTTTGTAAATTGCAGGGACCAGGGCGCCTTTGTCCTTTAGGGAGGCAGCGTAGGTGGACACTGCGCTGTCAGGGAGCGTCTGCAGAAGGGAAAAAACAAAAACAGAAAATCTAATTAGATGAACTGTTTGAAATCTTCAAGTGTCATTTAACCAGGTCCAATCAAAGGTAACTGGCGACGAACGCCGCCCCCCACCCCCCAAAGGTATTAGTCATCAATGCACCTTATATTCTGACAGCCATTCCTCCACCACTCCTTGGTCCATAGCCAGCATATTCCCTCATCTGCAGTGGACTCACTTCTACCTGCAAGAATACAAAAAAAAACTCTGTTAAAGACGTGCTCTGAATGAATGCCGAAGAGCTGCTGTGCGAGTGAGGCGGGAAAACTGCACTCAAACGACAAATGCAACAGCAGGGGCGGGTGCGGGACGGGTGCTCTAAAAATGAGTTCAACGCTAAAAGCTTTCCCAGCAGCCCTTGCACCTTTCTCTCCTCTGTTACACAACAATTATCAAACTTGCTGTCCGTGTGCTAACAGCAAACTCGAAAGCGCACCTGGGGGCCACTCTGTTTGTAAATATCTACAGGCCGTGTGAGGGTAAATGCGCTTAACACATCAGCTGCTGGCTACTTCTGCTGAAACAAAGGCAGCACTGTTTCCTAAAGCTACGAGACTTTGCACACAACCTAAAGGTGGAATCATTCTGAAAGCCTCAAATGCCACGCCATTTTCCTCTTAATTCTAGTTTATTCCGTAGACTCGCGCTCATTCTCCCTCGCGGTTTCTTTCATTTTCTCTGCTCCCCTGACGTGGCACGCGCAAGAAAGGAGGTTAAGGAGTGTGATGCAATAATGGACAAAATAGGACATTTCAATCTTTTCTACATTGAGGCTAGGAATTACTGGAGCTAACTGCACTCTCTGAAGTTTTTTAAGTGTATACAAAGGGCTTGTAAAACAGTTCTGATTAGTGTGTATAAAAATGCACAGATAGAGCATAAGTAATCCAACGAATTCCATAACATGCTATTGAAATGATTTTGAAGGAAAAGTGTTAAAGTCTTGAAGGACTGCATCAATGTTTCTCCATGGAAAAGCAGAAAAAACCTGTCGTGTTGCTCATGTTGCATGCGGTTAAATTGGCTGTAAAAGCACAGCCCTTGTTTGGTGTGTCTGGTCAGAGCTGGAGACAAATTGGGCTTGGGGGGGAAAGTCCTTCTATGTGCACAGACTGTCACACTGTCAGGCTCAGGCTCTGTAACGCGAGAACACACATTAGTTCCATCCCAAAATTACCCTTCACGTCTGAGATATTCACTGACAACGCGCTTACAAGAAGAGCGCGGTCTTCATCATGAATACAAATGAAGGATCAAGGCATTATTTTCCCCATAATTTGTTTTTGGCGATTCTTATCTTGAGCAATGCACTGTGGAAAGTAACGATGACTACCAAAGCCAGAGCCACTCGATGAATATGGTTTACAGATGTATGATTACAAAACAAGCCTGGTCATCTCTTTCTGCACAATTCAATAATAACCACAAAGCTTTACTATAATGAACAGAAACGAATTTTAATTAGGACTGGGTGGCAAATAAAGGCAAATAAAATCAAAATATAATATATCTGAATTATAATCGGTTAATTTGGAAAGTTCTAAAATCGTTGCCAATTCTGTTTACTGCTCAGTATGCTCAAACACAGACGCTGACCTGTCTCCACCTCGTCAAATCATCCTTTTGGTCAGTCTCCATTATGCTCTGAGGGAGTGACAGACTACATGAAACCAAAAAGGGACAAACGAGGAGGTATCCGGACAAGACTCGCAGCTAAGACACACATTGGCATGTGTGTCTGGCTAATGGATGTTCACTGGAGAAGAAAACAGATGAACTGCTAAGCTCTTCCCAGAAGATGGTGAAAGACAGTTGTGGAGTGGAGAGAGCTGCACAGGAGGAGGTGGAGCTGACCAGTGCAGGACACCATGCTCTGAAACAGGGACAAACCCCGGAGGCGGTGCACCATTTCAGAGGATCAGAGGAGCACTGAAGGCAGCCAGCCAGGTTTCCTCCGGGAGCTACGGTTTCCCCGACCTCCAAAAACATGCTGGTCAGGTTGGCCCACATTTGCAGCGTCTGGACCTGGACAGCATTTCGTTGTACGTATGTACAATGACAAATAAAGCACTTACTGACTTACTTACTTACAGAAGGCTTTTAAAAAGGCAAAGTCTGTTGTGAACATGACACACACCCGAAAAAGATATTCAGAAATATAGGTGACATAGGGACATTCCTGTTTTTTTCCTGTCAGTCAAAGTAAAAACAATCATTATACTTTTCAGATCCATTCAGAACCCAAAATACTCAAATTATTAAAGAATAATCATGAATCTGGCCCATGTTCTTTTTATGTAAGTTGTCACATATTTCATTGCATGCATAAGCATATGCATATGCATTGTCACATATTTCATTGCTGTGATCCATCAGAAGTAACCCGCACATTGGCATGAGAAGCAGAGATGCCAGCAGAGTTTAAGATGCTGTTTGAGGATGCAGTGCCCAGACAACACAACAGTAGAGTTTATTGGGCACTTCAAAGCAGAGCCACGTAGGAGGAGGAGAGCCCTGTCTGTAGCACACTGACTCATCCACTCGGTAATCACAGTCTTTATTATGTTAGCCAGCATGTCTGCCATCAAAACGGACATGCTGGGTTGGATGCCGCCCTCCTCCGTCCCTGCCAGCTCTGGAGAACAGAACAGGCGGTTACAAAAGACTAATTTCTCTAAATGGAGGCTATTCGGCTCGATAATCCTTCCCTAATTTCATGAGTCACTTGCTCCCCACCCCCTCTGTCATTTCTGTCATGATGGTACAGTCCTGAAATAGGCACCTGGCTGGCTGTGAACGTTGAAATCGGAAGCAAAAAGCCGGAAGCACGTTGAGCAATGAGCGCATTCAGAAACATTTCAGGTGGAACTAAACTGTTGCAACAAGTGCAAACATGTAAGCAAAACATGCACATATTATTATTAATCAGCAAGAAGACACAGACAATGCCATTTTTCAGTGAGCTATCAACACAAAGCATTTGGAAGAACTAAGGTATTGAAATGTAATGTTTGGCAACCTGTAGTCACAGCACAAAACACCTACACGGCGATGACCTGGTGATGACCCACTCCAAGCAAAGTTACGAGTCAGTCAAGTCTGCAGAGAAGAGCCCACTCACAGTAAACAAAACACACAATACACAGGGTATTTTCCACCAATAAAACAATGAGATTAATGCCATGCCTGTTAAAGATTAACAGTGCCAATAATGAAACAACTAGAAATGTTTTGAAACTTGATTATGACTAAGAAAAAAAATCAAAAATATCGTTGTGAGCAAAGTTTGCTAATTGAATTTGAAGGTTTTTGTTTGAGCTGAGGTTTGTCTAAAAAGCAAGTCTAACTTCACAAAATCGGCTACATGTATTTATTTCTTTATTATGAAAAATTTTAATGAAATCTAAAATCAAGATATGATATGAGGGAAAGGTATTATTTTTTTTACCATATCATCCAGCCCTATGCATACATGAACAGAGCAGCAGAGAGCAAAGTAGAAAAGCAGGTTCAGCGAGTCGTCTTACCAGACAATTACAAGCCTCAAACCCAAGCAATAAAGCACAGATCAATGGAGAAAATGAATAGACGGATGCATACAAACTGGAGGATAAAAGGCATAATGGCTCGAGGGATAGATAGCTCAGAGAGAATGAAAGAGATCGATAAAAAGAGTTCATTAGATTTCCAAATGTGCTGCCCCAGGCAACCTTAAGAGCGTACAAGAGATACTGCTTGTGAAACCCACACCGCTGTTGCCAGAATACTCTTGCGTTTAACCACATTTCGACACTCACAAATGTCACACAAATGTAGAAGTAGAGCTGATCAGCACTTGGCAGCATGTCCCTATAATGCGTCACGATTCACAAATTGCACAGTGTGTGTTTGAAAATGTGTTTATTCCATTTTCCAAACATGTTCCTGTGAATGAGAGAACTTGACACTTATCCACTTTCCAATTTGCTTGACTGTTGCACACAGAAACAAAGGCAGGGTAAATTAGCTTATTTGTGACTCCTCCTCCTTAAGGTTTGCCCCAACAACAACAAGTCTCTTTTGTGTTTACATTCCTATCCTGACGCACCTGTACTGGCAAGTTCTGACAAACTCACAATGAAACACCATGGGCTATGTGCCTTCCAAACTGAGGAGCCCGACAGAATCAAACAAATGGAACTGGAGACGAGTATTTATTCAGTGATATACTAAAGTGGAACCTCCGGGTTCTCCAGGAAGTGAGTTGGCCAACAAGAGTGCAACAGCTGTCACAGGAGAAGAAAAACTAGACAGCGATGAAGGGAAGTGGGTGCTGTCTGAGCCTGTGGTAGAAGGTATAACATAACCAATTCTATTAATTTCATCAAAACTTGAATACAAGTGTTGTATTCATTGAAAAGGACAGAATGGAACTTGCATCCTTTTCAGACAATCCTAGAATTTCACATTCAAAATATTGTATACAGTGAAGGGAAGTGACAAGAGTGTTTTGAGATGTTGTGGTGGACTTGAATAACGATGGAAATCTTCTAACAGGCCCTGAAGCAGCAGCCAGGCAGCACTCGCAGCATGACCTGCCCTCAAATTCACAGCAGCACTCCTGGAGGTTCACTCTGCATCTCTGATGTTTTGGCTTCTGTCTTCAGTTTGTAGTTATATATAACCTCCTGTTCAGCAGGAGGTTATATATAAATCAGATCTGTAGAGAGCATTCTGCTTTTGAACATGTATTAAATTTACGTTCATGAGAAGTGTAAGTACACAACTTCTAAAAACTTGAGTGTCTGAAGTGTTTGCTGTCAAGGAAGGGAATCCTCTTATAGCCGACTGTTGCACTCTCAGTTCCCATCTAAGCCAGTGATGCATTTTCATCCACTCTCACTCCTTGCCTGCATTCAATAAAGTAGGCTAACAGAAAACCAAGATTGAATTAATGTTTTTTCTTAGAGCAAAACAAAACAACTAAAGCTATAAAATGACCATGTATACGCTTCCTTTCGCGTTCTATGCAATACTCAAAGTAATCCACAGTATGGATGGTGGACTGTCATGATGGTCTGATGCTAGTTGACAGCAGAAACCACATGATGGAACGGTCCTCATGTGCCGCTAGGCTTTTCTGTCAAAAAGCATTAATGATAGAAGCACCAGTAGGCATTACGTACTAAATACAGTATAGGGGTCACACTCATATGAACGTCCTAAAGACACGACTTTCATTTTAGAACAGCCACCAAACACCGCAGTCGTGGTGAAGGGCAAAAGATTTACAACAACAACAAACATGCCTCATATCTCATGCAAATATTACTGGACCGGCCATTTATACCAGAAGTCATTGTGAAGGACGAGCAAAAATCAACATGGCTTAAGAATCTGTGACACTATTATTCACTGGATTCTCCCCCGCAGAAAAACCGTCTGTCTGATGCACGGTCGAAAACGCACGGGACTATTTAAATAATCCCGGGAGTGGACACTTACTGTAGCATTACACAGGGCTGAAGTGAACCATGATGCATTAACAGAGAAAATACCACATGCAAAGAGAAGCCAGTAAATAACAGAACACACCATAACAAACTGTATTTAATTTGCATCGTTTGTAGTTTGTTGACTTACTCAAATGGCAACACTGGTAGCGATAACATAAGACGGCGCAAAAAGTCAGCTGTTAAACGTTAAAGCTTACTGTAGAAACAAGGGAACTCCTAGCCAGTGTCACGATACTAAGAAACAACAATATTGTGTCGCCAACTTGCCACCTGTACGTTAGCATTAAGTGTATGGAGATAAATGTTAAAGTTTTACACTGTTTGCTATCTTTATCAAGAATCAGTCTTCATTATAACTTGGCTTAGTGAATGACTCGGAAGGAACTGTCACTTCACTGTGGTTGCTTACAGATTAGCTAATAGTTAGCTTGCTCGGCGAGGGCGCGACAACTAGAAAACTAGAAAAGTTAATGTACTTACTGGCATGCTATCCCGCTTTTCTTTCGTAAAATACTCCTACAATCTGTCAAGCAAAACACTATCACGCCGCTACTCCGGAGATCTTCTGAATAATTCAACACCAGCTCCTTCCATCTTCATTACTTTCTCTTGACTGAAACTGGCGAAACGAAAAGGCTCCATTGTTAATGATTGACAGTTTTTCAGGCCAATCAAAAGCTAATATTTAAAACCTACGGCCGCGCCCCCAAGCGAAATAACCAATCACATTTCAGCTCTGGTCCACATGCTAATACTTTCCACGAACACGGTAGATTGTCGCTGCTCTTTGACAGCAAAGATGATTTTAGATTTTAGAAGATTTTAGGAATAATAATAATAATAATAATAATAATAATAATAATAATAATAATAATAATAATAATAATAATAATAATAATAATAATAATAATAATAATAATAATAATAAAAAAAATAAAAATAAAAATAAAAATAAAAATAAAAATAAAAATAAAAATAAAAATAAAAATAAAAATAAAAATAAAAATAATAATGATAACAATAATCATAATAATAACAATAATAATAATACATCAAATAATACACAGCAATAATATTTAATACAACAAAAACAACAACGTTTATTATGATTATGATGATGATGACGAAGATAATAAAAATAATAATAATTATTACTATTATTATTATTATTATTATTATTATTATTATTATTATTATTATTATTATTATTATTATTATTATCATCATCATTATTAATTCTATTCACAGGCTACACACACTGTGCAGCTCATGAAACTAATATGGTGCAACAAATTGACAGATACTTTAAAGCAGTGGTTCTCAGCAGGTTGCGGAACCAGTGGGTCGTGAGCATTGATATAAATACATTAATTAATGATAATTATAATTCTAGTTCTATAGTCATGAGCCTGTATCTACTGAAATAGAGATAGAAACACTAAATGATTGAGCTGTTTGCAGTATTTTGCATTTTGGCTTCATGGTTGCAGCTTACGGAGCCCCTCAAGTTCCCTAAAGAGAGATTTTTTTTTATCGTGGCTCAAAATATTATTATTATTATTATTTATTTATTTTATTTTCAACAACACACAATATCTCGTCAGAACACAAGCACAGGCATTGCATGGCTGGACCTACAGTTTAGGTCCTACCGTTTAAAGTTTTATATAGTTATTTTTATCTAAACTCAATGTTTTTATGCTCAATGTTAATTCCTAGTTTGTGAACCTGTCTACTAACAATGGCAATAAAAACTCTTCTGATTCTGACCTAGCCCAATGGCGGCTGAACAAACTGTGTTATACGATCATCTTGGAATGCATGGCGCTTAAATTATATTGTTGTTAGCTGTAGTTTATAGTAAAAACTTTTGTCTGTGTATTTAATGTTATATATCTGATACTCTGCGCACGGAATGAGAGTCGTCTGTAACATTGTTTTTGTTGGCATTTGCTGATGTGTGTTTAAAAGCTTCTTTTTAGTCTGACAAGCTGCAGCAGTAAATGCGTAGATCTGATAGAAGTAAATCAACACGGTGTGCACTGCGCAACAGCCCCACCTAGCGGCCAACCTTCGGCCGTGTTGCGCAGGCATGGCCTTGTGATCAGGGCAGAGGCCATGCCAACAGGTGCTTCAAATATCTAACTTGTTCTTCTTCATGTATCATTTTTAATCTGAGCTTTTGAATTAGATGCTGTGAATATTTTAAGGCCAACATTTTTAATCTATCTTGTTTGATACAATGACTTCTTTGAAGAATGCTGTCCCCAAAAAGTGTGGCGTGCTTGCCACTATACTACAGGTGAAACTCGGAAAACTAGATTATCGTGGAAAAAAAAACATTTATTTCTCTAATACAACTTAATATGTGAAACTAATATATGATATAGACTCATGACATGCAAAGTGACATATGTCAAGCCTTTGTTATATTTTTTTTTGTGAGCCATAATAATCAAAATTATAACAAATAAAGGCTTGACATATCTCACTTTGCATGATGATTTTGGCTTACAGCTTGTAAAAACTAAAAATGTCAGAAAATTTGAATATTGTGAAAAGGGACTATATTGTAGGCTCAAAGTGTCACCCTTTCATCAGCTAATTCATCCAAAACACCTGCAAAGGGTCCCTGAGACTTTAAATAGTCTTTCAGCGGTTCAGTAGAATTCACCATCAGGGGGAAGACTGCTGACCTGACAGTTGTGCAGAAAACCATCATTGACACCCTCCATAAGGAGGGAAAGCCTCAAAAGATAATAGCAAAATAAGTTGGATGTTCTCAACGTGCTGTATCAAAGCACATTAATAGAAAGTTAAGTGGAAGGGAAACGTGTGGAAGAAAAAGGTTTTTAAGTTGAATTACAGAAATAACATTTAAGGATGAGATGAGATTTTTTTTCCTTGCAGCTGCAATGTTTCAGTATCATCACAAAAGGTGGGAGGGATGCAGAACCCTCTGCCATTGAGCCACTGCTGGAATTCATCTACACCACAAGGTAATGGTAACAATTCCATCAGCTCCAAATATCCTGTGCTAATGTCTCTGTGTGAGTTGAATTATTTCTGTTTGTGGTGTAAGGATCTCCATCCACAGCAGTAACGTTGTGTCTTTGTTGTATGCATCCAACCAGCACCAGATTGAGCCAGTGAAGGAGATGTGTGCGATATCTTAAAGGGCAAGTTGATGCAACAAATTGCCTCGGTTAGAGCATAAGATTGTTTCATTGGAAAGTTGTGTGAAGATTAAATAGTTGTCATCTTGCAGGGATTTTTGCGATTGCTGATAATAATTTGTCAAGAACTAAAGGAAGTGGCTGAAGACTTCATCCTGTTGCACTTCACTGACTTGTATAAACAAGATGAATTTCTGCAGCTTCATTTGACACAAATTGCTTATCTGTTCCACCCAGACAAACTTGTGTCAGATGAATAGGTCAACCCTGAAATTATTTATCAACAGTAAAAAATTACAAAGCACTTTATCTTGTATTCCTTTTTGAAATATGATGCAGCAATGCACTGGATCAAATATGACATCTGTAACAGAGAGCAGCATGCTCCTGAAGTGTAGGGATGTGTTCACTTACTTTGGTCAAGACTTTCCTGTTACTGACTGTACAGGACGAGCCCCTCGTTCAGAACAAACCACTTTTCTGGACGCTCAAAGACACTTTACATTGCATCATTCTTTCACTCCATACTTGGTGGTGGTAAGCTACTATTGTAGCCACAGCTGGGGAAGTCTGATGTGAAGCAACCAGCCATGGGCCCCTTCGACCACCACCAACCACTCACTCACTACATTCGCCCAGGCTTCCTGGTGTTACCGAATGGTCTCCCATCAAAGTACCGACCAGGCCTTTCCCTGCTTACGTCCAAGGTCTGACGGGACCGGGCATATCAAAGGCGGTATGGCCACATATAGTGGTAGGATACACAACATGCTAAAACTAGTGAAAACCTCCACATTTACACATACATAGGTGGAGAGGGAGAACAGCAGAACTCTGCACAGAACAATCAACCTCAACACGAGTGTTAGGAGGACCCCAGTCACTGGCCGAATACCACTTTAACCCCAAAGTTGTCACATCTGAAAATTACTACATTTCACTAAGTTAAATGCACTATTGCCACTTTGGACACTTTTGTTAATTTCAGGGCTCTACCTAGGCAGAAATTCAGAGCTTTTTCAAGACTCGGGATACGTTGATCTGTCTACGAACAGAAGAGTGAAAAGGGACTTTATAGCAGCCTGTGCTTCTGAGGGAAAGATATACACATCTGGAGGCGTTGTTTGTCAGTTCATAAAATAAGGCACTTTGGTCCCGTAGTTATTCATTGAGGATTGTAATGTGTCTATTTTGTTGTGTTATGATACAAAGACTGAATCATGGCGGGTGCAGCCAAAGATGTTGACTGCACGTCATGGCCATAGCTCTGTAGAGGCAAACGGCTTCATTTACATCTGAGGTGGAAGTCATGGCACCATAGCAACCAACAGAGTCCTTAACAACTGTGAAGTCTATGATCCCAGTACTCAGCAGTGGAACAAAAATGGTCTTTTGTCAAACAATTTAACTTGGTTTTTGCCTTAACGTGAAACAATTTGGCTTGTTTTTTTACCCTGAGATGGAGAGAGATTTGCAGAATGAACGAAGCCAGGATGAACCATGGATTGGTGGTTGTCAGCAATATGACTTATGCTCTTGGGGGGGACAAGGGGAAAAGGGAAAATTCTGTTTTTGTACATGCCATGATGTCATGAAAGGAATAAAAAAGAAATGAAAATTAAATTAAATGCGTTGAATATTGTTAATTTGTTATACTGCCTGAACAACTGATTCACTTCTTAGGAGAAAAGAACTCTGTGGAGTACAATGACATGGCACTATGCATCACCAATACCCTGGAAAGGGGTCAGTATAAACTTGGTGTGCTGCTGTGGGAAGGATCATCTATGTGCTTGCTGGAAGAGGATGGGAAAGGGCGCCACAGTTAAAGTATGTAGTACCATACGTGTAGTGACAGGTTAGTACGCTGTATGCACATTTAGTAATTAAAATAGCACATAATATAAAGAACCCTTTTTTGCGTGGGTAATCACCAGAGCCCAAGCTTTCCTTGGTCCAATTGTTTGTGTCAATGTTCCCCACAACGATGAGGTCACACACAGAACACAATGTTTTAAAACTTTCAAAGTGAATGGATCTGTATTTCCAATGTAAAATATTTTTATTAATGTCTATGCATTTGAAATATATTTTTTTTAAAGATGGGACATCATCTGTACAGTTTACTTATTTTACAGAATAGATGAGTAATTGAAGAAAAAGGAGTTTAAAGAAATTTGAGAAGCTTGATATAAAATTATTATATATTTTTTTTAAGTTGACACTTTTTGGTCCTTCTGCCAGAGAAATGGAAAGTAAGTAGGATACAAGTATCTAGCATTTTCACCCATTAGGACAACACTGACACCACATATCCTATATTGTATAACTGAATGTTCAGTGGAAAATTAGAGATGAGGCCCAGCTATATCTGCTGCTTCAATGAAAAGTTCTCCAGCTTTTTGTCTATACTCCATGGACACCTCTTTAGCCCTCACCACTTCATTCATGTTCTCCCTCAGGTTCTCTGTTAGTCTTCCTTGCTCTTGGAAGGTTTCTGCAGCCCCTCTAACTTGGTCAGCCATTTGATCTTTGCAACGAAGGAGCCAGCCAATCAACTCCTGAAGCGCTGTACCCTTTGATATGGTGGCCTTTGCAGAGTCTGAGATGTCTTTCACTCCGTCCATAGCCCTCTGCAGAGAATATGGCAGTGGTTCATTTTCACTTTCTGATCCCACAGCAACCACGCACAGAGTGAAATCATAACCTTTGAGCCTCATGGAAATCCTGTAGTCCTCTGTCAGGGGAAAAACATAAAACTTAAGATCAAAATTAAGCTCAAAGAAGATCATAAATGTGCTGTAACTGACCATGCTCGTCTCTAATTTTCCTCAAAACCTCCGATAAAGCCAGCTTTTCACATTGTGAACAGGAATATCTCTTTTGCAGGTTACGCAGGACATGCACTGTAGTCTCAAAACGATGCTGTTGCTCATTAAAGGTCTCAGCAACATCTGAAAACCTCTGGTCCAGGTCAGCCACACCAACTCTCCTCATCATCAGCTTGCCACTTCTCTGCAGTGTGTGTCCATCTTAAAATGTCAACACAAAAATATAAATAAAATATCAATATTGGGGGGAAAACACACACAGATTCAAATGGTTGAACATTGAAAATGATGCAAGCAATAATAGGCCTACTAACCACTATGTGCAGAGAGAGTCTGTCTGGCTGACGCAGCTCCATTCTGTTCTGGTTGTCTCGACGCCAGTAAAGGCTCTGTCTACATGAAAACAATGATTCGATTATGATTAACAGAAAAAGTACACAGCCTAATCCCAATTGTATTAAACTCAGTGTGCCAACAATCAGCACAAGTTTTTCTTCACAACACATAATATTGTAACCAAACAGTATAGAAGTGCGCAAACGAGCATGGAGGTGCTCTCATGAGTTTAAAGTAGTATACAGGTGAAACCTACCTCGTTGTTAGAGTTTTCGCAAGAGAAGCAACAGCAGCAAGGAAATCTGATCATTTTTCCGTGGTCTGACTGGGATTCCCTGTGTTCACTTCATTAATTTTTGACAATGTCGCCTACTGTCTATCACCACATGACGTCAACGTCACGCGACTCTCAAATTCCTCCTTGTTTACACTTATGAACTCAGTGCTTACAGTATTCCTGAGACAGGTGCACACAGGTGTTTCCGCATTGCAGCACCTGTAGAGGCTGTTATCATTGTATATTTACCGCACCACTACAGCAACTAGTACCCATAGTGTATACAGCGACGTCCACACAGAATCACAACTCTAAAGAAAAGAATAGTCGAAGTTTCCAACATGAGGATTTCCCGATATTGGATTCGTGCAGAGTCCGTGGAGTCTTATCAATAGAGGGCGCAATAAAGCCAGACTTTGTATCGGCTACAGAAGAAGAACCCACATCGTCGTCTTTGTTGTGAACAGCAGTTTGCCGCATCTCTTTCTCGTTTTCTGCAGATAAATCGTCAGCAGTCCTGTTGGCATGACTGGAATGGCCTCTCCAGAGAAGGCGTCAGGCTCAAAGAAAAAGAGTGACAGAAAATGTGTCTCAAAGGAGGAGTACCGACAGCTCTCCGGGATCATGTCTGTCATGAACAACCTGAGGAAGCAGGTAATGAGACATCATCATTTGGGCCGCAAAGATGATTGTTCAAGTAATGTACAGTTGTAATGTGTACCAACTTGTGTTCTTTGGGCTTCACCAGGGGACACTGTGTGATGTTACACTGTTGGTTCAAGGGAAACACTTTCCTGCTCACAGAGTTGTTCTAGCTGCTGCCAGCCATTTCTTCAGTCTTATGTTTACCAGTGAGTTTATAATGAGGCCACATTGGCTACATGTAGATTGCACAGGATTGCACTCTCTCATTACCCCGCTTACTTGCAGCTAGAATGATGGAGTCCATGTCTCATGAGGTGGAGCTCCGGAGTGCAGAGCCAGACATCATTGAGCTCCTGCTGGAATTCATCTACACAGCGAGGTAAAAGCTCAATAAATGACTTCCTTACGATAATATAACTCCACAAATGCATCTTGTTTGACCATATCGGTCTTCAAACCTTCAAACCTGACCTGATATTTGTTGATAGACCCAAATTCAAAAGTACTCCTTTGTTGTGTGTGTTAACATTAAAGTGATAGTCTGCAAGTCTAAATGTTTTATCAATTTTATAAAATGTGTAAAATCGACCACCTGGTCTTGCATTTTGATGTAAAGTAAGTCATAATATATCTATTGTGTTTTATGTTAAGTCCCTCCTTCCCAGATCTCAGCAACTAATCAGAGTCTAGTATCCTCCTACGTTGACCAGTGAAACCAGCCTGTCAGGTCCAATCAGAAAGGAGGGGGAGGAGCCTGATCGTTTATTTTTGAAAATTCTGTTCCTGCTCTCCTCATTTTGCAAAGTAAGAGGAGCATTCTGGTTAAACAGCGGAGGAACCTGATCTTTTACTTTCAAATTTCACTCTATCTCCTCACTTTGCAAACTTGCAGACTATCACTTTAAGTAAATGTTGGGATGAATACCTTTTGCTTACTTCACTACATTTTACAGCAGGTAGCCTATCTATTTCTACTCCACATTTTTTTAAAAACTTGATTAAAAATTAAAGCATTTGAATTCTGATTGTAACGCCTTTATTTTACATCAAAGTCTGACATTTAGTCATTCAGTCTCAGTTTAAGATCTCGTTTAGAACTGGTTTGTCTTGGATTAGACCTGGTTCAGACCTAGACCTAGTTTGTTAACAGCAGCAACACATTTAACTCTTCAAAAGTTGTTGTTTTTTACTGTAAAATTTTAATCTGATTTTTAGTATTTTTTTTGCTCCTGCATTTGTACACTTAGAAGAAAATACTTTTATTGAGTTGTATAGAGCAGGTGTCAGACCAAAATGGTGGATTTTGCAATATGTCAGGGCATTTTTGTCAAGCCCCTTTTAAGGTTAAAACCTGACACATTTTTACAGCTAATATTTCTCAAACAATACCAACTCCAAATGTCACACACACAATCTATTGAGCATATCAACGACGATCATGTAAAGTCTGAAGCAATTATTGCCGATTTCACATGGAATGACCCATTGATGCTTTTGTGTGGCAAAAGGATCTCAGTGAACAGCAGCAATGTCCAGTCGTTGTTGGATGCTGCCAACCAGTACCAGATTGAGCCAGTGAAGAAAATGTGTGTAGAGTTTCTTAAAGGACAGATCGATGCTACAAACTGCATAGGTAAGCCAAATGAGGGGGATTAGTACTGGGATTTTAATGAAACAGACCGCAGAGTATGTACATGTTGTTTTTTTATTCTTATTAACTGGTGAGTTGTTTTACAGGTATTTCCTCATTAGCGGACTGTATGGACTGCCCGGAGTTACAGTCTGCTGCAGAGGATTTCTTTCAGCTCCACTTCACGGAGGTTTATAAACTGGATGAATTTCTGCAGCTTGACGTGAAGCGACTCACCTACTTACTGCACCAGGACAAGCTCACGGTCCGATCAGAGGCCCAGGTAAATCAGCATATTGCTCATAAATATGGAAAAAAATAGGCTAAACTAAACTAAACAATGCCTTCCCTCAGATATATGATGCTGCAGTGCGCTGGCTCAAGTATGACGTCTGCAACAGAGAGCAGTATATGGTTGAAGTGTTAGGATGTGTTCGTTTTCCTTTGGTCTCCAAGACTTTCCTGTCCAAGACCGTACAGGCGGAGCCACTCATCCAGGACAATCCACAGTGTCTGAAGATGGTCATCAGTGAGTAAATGCTTTAATGCAGTGTTTCACAACCGGGGTACAGGGACCCATTGCACTTGGAATTATTTCAGACCAAAATAAATGTGGTAGAACTAAATGCTTTTTTATTATTAAAAGTACAATATTAAATAAAAGGAAAGCTATACATTTTCATTTTGTAGTAAAAGATACAAGTTGGAGAGTATTTAACTTAATGGGCTTACACGGAGTATAAATTAAAAATTCAGGGGTACATCATGGGACCAAAAAGGCTGGGAACTGATCAGATGAATAAAATCTTAATGATAATAAATTCCTCCCAGCCTTCAAAAGCCAATAAGAATGTTTTTTTTTTCCATCAGGTGGAATGCGCTATCACCTGCTGTCCCTTGAAGATCGTGAAGATTTGGGAGAAAGCAGTCGTCCGCGGCGCAAGAAACACGACTACCGCATTGCTCTATTTGGAGGTTCCCAGCCACAATCTTGCCGATACTTCAACCCAAAGGTAAAGTGTAGAAAAATATTTATCAAAAATATTTAATACTGTCTTTTCAACTTGTCTATAGATTTCTGCTGTAATTGATGTGATGTGAATATTGGCAGGTAAAGAAATAATGTTCAGTGTTTTTATTTTTTTGTTCACATCACAAGGAGTCGAGCTGGACTGATATTCGGTGTCCCTTTGAGAAGCGACGAGATGCCACAGCAGTTTTTTGGGACAATGTGGTCTACATTTTGGGTGGCTCACAGCTCTTTCCAATAAAGAGAATGGACTGTTACAATGTCTTGAAAGACAGCTGGTATTCAAAGCTCGGACCCCCAACACCCCGTGACAGCCTTGCTGCCTGTGCTGCCCAGGGAAAGATCTACACATCAGGAGGCTCAGAAGTTGGTAAGCAAGATGGAGACATTGTAAAAGGGAAGCAGTTACCTGTAGGTTAAGTAAGTGGTGTTCTCATGTTGTAAAATGTTGCTTTTCAGGGAGTTCCGCTCTTGATCTTTTTGAGTGTTATGACACAAGGACAGAATCGTGGCAGGTGAAGCCCAGTATGTTGATGGCACGTTGTGGCCACGGCTCTGTGGAGGCAAATGGCCTCATTTATGTCTGTGGTGGAACTGTGGGCAACAATGTTTCTGGCAGGGTCCTAAACAATTGTGAAGTTTTTGACCCAAATACACAGCAGTAAGTTAAATACAACCACCAATAACATTTAACATTTCCCATTTTACCCCACTGTTTTATTCTGCATTTAATTACTTGAAGTGTGTTATTATATATTTAGCAGGTGTATCTAAAATATATGCACTCAAGTTTT
Source organism: Gobius niger (assembly GCF_951799975.1). Classification (NCBI taxonomy): domain Eukaryota; kingdom Metazoa; phylum Chordata; class Actinopteri; order Gobiiformes; family Gobiidae; genus Gobius; species Gobius niger. Next base: position 15,403,887 of record NC_136865.1, read on the forward strand.
GTTAAATATGTACACTTGTGTTCTCTTTAGATGGAGAGAACTGTGTGGAATGAGAGAGGCCAGAAAGAACCATGGGTTAGTTGTGGTTAACAACAGGATCTATGCTGTTGGAGGGCAAGGGGCAATAGGTAACAACAAAAATGCTAACTCACTTAACTATATGTATTGTAGTGGATTATATGTTTTATATTCACACTTTTTCTACATTAGGTGGACTAGACTCAATAGAGTACTATGACATTGCAAGTAATGAATGGCGAGCAGCCACACCGATGCCATGGAGGGGAATCACTGTCAAGTGCGCAGCTGTGGGGGAGGTCATCTACGTGCTGGCAGGCTTTCAGGGGGTTGGCCGTCTTGGACACATACTAGAGTTTCATACTGATATTGACAGGTTTGGTGTTTTTATTTTATTTTCTTATTGATGGCCTTATTATTTTCCTGGTTGCACAATCTAAAATCAGTTCTGTTTCAGGTGGGTAACTTGCAGCAAAGTGCGAGCGTTTCCTGTGACAAGCTGTTTGATCTGTGTTGTGGACACATGTGGAGTGAACGAGGATGAGGACATGGACATGATTGACTCTCAGACAACCCCCACGACTGCAGCGTCTTCATTGCCATCAACGTCCTCATAGACAAGTGGAAACATTTGAGTCATTTGAATTTAATTATTTCGCTTATGCAAAATTTAGATATATTTGAGGGCAACCTTTTTTAAATTATTGATAAAAATGTACATTTTTTAATTTGACTTTACATTTTATTGTGTATTTAAAAAAATCACTGAAATAAACATGACTGAAATGTCATCAGAAACTGTAGAACTCATTTTTTTTACATTTCATTTTTAGGTCAATGTAATGTAATTATCACATCCAATATTATAGTAACATCTCTAAATAATATCAATTAGACAAATAATGTAATAAATGTAAACTGTATCATTAAAAAGATCATTAAAAATCGTATGGGTTAAAAAGGTGTTCAAGAGCACCAGTATAGGCAACAATAAAGCATATGTCACAAATTCACACATGGTTGGTGACGTTTGGACGTTGAAGATCCTAAAATAAAGCACTTGTGTTCAAAACGGTGTAAACGTATACAGTGCATAATGATTCCTATGCGTACATTTATGGAAGTTTTTTAGTGCAAAAGTTGTTGCATTTTGTACATTACTCATCATCATCCTCTTCGCTCATGAGCAGTGCAAACCGGTTATTAATCTCCTCTGTAGCTCTGCTCCCTCGTCCAGCTACTGCGCCATGTGTACTGTCTCTTTTCTTCCTACGTCCACGTTTCCTGCCCCTGCCTGATGCTGATGATGCTGGGTGACCTTTAAAGATGCACTTGTTCACAACATCCAGCAGAGAGGCGTAAAGGTGCTCAGATGAGGAGGATTTATGCATGAGATTTTCAGGGGCTTGTCCTCCTTTGAGATATTTGGCAAGACCATGTACCAAAGTACCACTGAACAACCTAAGAGAAGACCATATTAAATCATAGAGGTTTTTCTTTATCATTAGAAACTAGGCCATACCATGTTAAGTAGGGGTCAGGAATTGGCTGCAGGAGTAGTTGATTGAGACACAGCGCAGCCCACATACAAGCCTGCCACTGGCTGTAACAGTGAGCGTCCTCGAGATCCAAGCCCCTTCTCTGCCCTGGTCTCAAACGCTGCCGAACCATTGCCGCGCACAAATCACGCTCTTTAGCCGAATTTCGCTGTAAACCTATGGAGTAAGACTACATTTAGCAGATACATTTCGTGTGCAACAAGAAATTCCTCTAAAATAATTATACAAACCAGTTTGACAAAGGTTCAATTCTCCATACACAAACCCAATTAGCAGAGCCTGCAATTGCGGCTGCGAGGGTGTCGGTTTGGCTTCTCGCTGCCAAAAAACAGTTGCTGCTACAGCCAACCTCCAATGTGGCGGGACAGGACTTAAGGCAGACTCTGTCACCCCTAAAACCTCAAAAAGAACTGCAACGCGAGCAGCTGGGGAAGCCTGGGAAATGAATGTAATTGTGTTATTACAGACAATAAAAAACTTGCCACTTTCCAATTGTGCTGCTTACCTGGCCAATTGCATTCAAGGTAAAGGGTTTTTCGAGCTGACGTGCCTCCACCTGAGTTTTCTTCAAATTCAAGTCCATGCGGTCATATTCTTCCACATATCTAGCTGACCCTTCAACTTGGAAAGTGGTTCCTTTTTGCAGCACAGGCAACATTTGGCCCCTACCTTCTCCACCTCGACACAACCCCCCTCTATTTTTTCCTTGTGTCAACCTGGTCTGGCCTCTAGGTAATAAAATCCCATATATAGTCTGCCGTATAGATTTGGCACAACAATGGCTACTGGCCAGTTTCCCATTTTCCACTTGTGACATAAGCATGACCCTTTGCATAACAAAAGCATCCACAACAGAAGAAGCTAATAGGCCCTGTGCTGCCATTTTAGCAAGGCACTCCGGAAATTCAAGACGACTCCAACCATCAGGCAATCTCTTTTCCCCTGAAAACCAAAGTGCTAAAGAACTTCGACTGGCAATGTTATATTCTTGCATACATGCCCATAATTTTGAACTCACAATATCCTTCTTTTTATTCCTGGCCTGGCCACTGCATACGGCGTCCTCTTGAACTAGCCGACTAATTTCGGCCATTGCCTCAGCTGGGCTTGAGAAAGAAGAAAGCCAGACCAGTAGGCCTTCGATGCGTGATGCTGATGGTGGCTTACCTTTTCCTCTCCCACTACCTCTCTCTGCAATATTCACATCTATTAAATACAGGAGGTGGTCAGCTTCTTTAGGAATGCCATAGTCATTGCCAGTCAGCACAGCACACAAGGGCAGCAGATCCTTATTCAGACCTCCAAACCAGCGGCACAGAGCACAGGTGGTGTATCCCCGAGCTGGAATGTAGCGTTGGTTTGCTTTGCCATTGAGATTAGTCCATTGAAAGTGTTTCAATGGAAAGTAACCACCTATGGATAAAAATAATAATAAAAGGCATATATATATATATTTAAACACATGCAGCATAAAAAACATACCTGGGAGGTCAAATATGTAAAAGTCACTGTCATTGCTGAGAAGGGGACAGTTCCACTGCCGTGCCAAACATGCAATCTCCCAATCAGCCTCAGAAGGGCACTGAACCAGGGGGACTCCACTGTGGATGAGAATTTGAACGAAGACTTCTTTGGTGAGGAGTGGCAGGACAGAACCATGGCGGCTGTGAGAGATGCTGTCTGCTTCCTTAATCTTGGACTGCAGACGCTGGCACAGAGTGCTAAACTTCTTTTCGCTGGGGTCCATCCCTAATGGTAACACACAGAAATGACACATTAACAAAATAATTATAATTTACAACTTAGCGATAGGAGGCTTACCTCCATCTAGTACAACAAATGGTGTTATATTACAAGCTGCCAGTGCAGATAGGAACTGGGTTAAAATAGAATAAAAGGAATCATAGTCCCCTCCGTGCTGTTGGTCCAACCCGTGGTTAAAATAAAGGGCGAAATACAAACTACACCCATCTATCAACAACCGATTATCCCTGAACTTCACATCTTGAAGAAAGTACTTGTTCCCCTCAACAAAAGTGGTCAAACCCCGAACACCCATTGCAACTCAGGGCGTTGGACGAGATACAGTTTCCAAACATAAAAAAGATGATTGATTCTTAATGAAAACAAATGAATCTTAAGTTTTCAGATCATTCAGACCAGAGACATTCCTCCACTTCTTCTATTACTTTCGCTTTTGCCTGGCGCGCTAACCTGATGCTGCCCCCTACTGGGCCGGGTTTACTACTACACTATACCTAGTTCACGAACGATCTCGCGATACAATTCGGGTAAACAACAGCTAGCCGAGGGGGCTAGTCAGTTTTGTTCTCCAGGTTGACTACTATATTTCACATTGATCACTTTGTCTTGCGGGACAATCCCCACATTTTCTGGGGTTAACCAGCTTTGTTCCACAATGCATTCGCACAAGAAAAAAGAAAGCAGTCCGTCCACACGGTTCTGGGAGAGTCCGGAGACTGTGGCTCAGCTGGAGGTGGTGCGCCAATGGATTGGGAAGCATTACAAAAAGGTATCGGTCTGCTGCCTAATGAAGAACGAGCAAACTCCATCAGAGTGAACTAAAGAAAATAACAGCAATTTAGTTTATTATCTATTGATGCTGCAACTGTAACCGGCTGTGCATGTTGTGACTCTTCTTTACAGTTTGTGCTGGCGGATGCTCCTTCATGTCAGAGTCTGTCTACGGTAACTCTTCAGCTTTTACAGTTTCAAGAGGATGTGTTTGGCAGACAAGCCGCCAACCCTGCCCTCACCAAACTTCCAGTGAGTCTTGGTTTATGCATAATTCCATTATAATGAAGAATTGACTTGAAGTAGGTAAGGTTTAGACTTTTGTTGGTAAGGTTACTTTGTCTACACTGATGCTGTCAATGTATGCAGAACCCCCTGTTTCAGGCTGCACAGTTTTGGATCAAACTAAAAGAGTAAAATGAAAGAGTATAATGTGTGTCTTTCATTTAGGCCCAGTGCTTTCTGGACCTCCGTCCAGGGGGAGGACTCTGTCACATACTTGGAACAGCATATAAATTCAAAGCTGAACAAGGATGGTATGATTTATTGTTTAACTGCATCTTTCCGATTTACATTGTTGCCTACAGTTTAACTTCTGTCCAATTTTGCAGGCGGAGGTTTGACTTACAAAATCCATCAAGAGTGGAAAGAAATGTTGAGATGTTTCGCTGTGTAGAAACTGCACTGGTCCAGGTAAATAAATAAAACTACACATAAGTTTCCCTTAACAAAGTTTCCCTTAGCAAAAATGCATATGAAATCTTGGATATTCTGTGTCATCAGAACAACTGTCTGTCATTTCCTGTCGTATACCTGGACCCTACATTGGATCAAGAGCTGGCGGCCAGACTGAGTGACATTATCATAAAACACCAGGTAAACAGTTAGGGAACTACTAGAGGAAAGTGAGTAGACATAACTGTTCACTTTTTGTTCTGTTCTGTTTCACAGGGTTCTGTCACCGAAGACATAACACTCTCAAGTCACCACATATATCCCTCACTTACGTCCCAAGAAGGAGGTCAGTTTATTTGTGCACTTTTTCATCTCAAGGAAAAAACATCCACATTTTATTTACTTTCTTCATTCATTTTGTAGATGAATGGATGCGTCCTGTAATGCAGAGAGATAAACATGTTTTGGTACACTGGGGCATGCACCCTGACAGGTAAGTGCATTTTAACAAGTTACATAAGTGTTCCTGTTTACATTGAAAATGATTTATATTCATGTTACACGAATATAGTAATAGGGATGTGTCTGTCTGTCGTCAACAGCTATGATAGCTGGTTGTCATCACATGAAGTTGAAGGAGAAGTTGAAGAGCCTCCTGCTCTAGAAAGACCGAGAAGGGTAATCACAATATAATCAAAAACAATCAACGTACATGAGTTATCTTAAAATCTGTCCTTTTTTTCCTGGTTATTTCCATAGGTCCAGGCTTCCTGGGTTCTGGACACTGACAGTTTCAATGAATGGATGAATGACGAAGACTATTGTGTCGATGAAAGAAATGTCCCTCTTATCTATCGACATCGAATTTCCATTCATGATGAAGTAAAGTACCTTAGTAGAAATTTACAACCCAGATTCAGTCTATATAATACAGTTATAACATTAACAGTATAACGCTATAACATTGCAGGACTCTCAGTCAACTCCATCCAAAAAAAGAAGGCGGTCTCCATCTCCTCCATCCTCTGAAAGTCGAAAGAAAGGAAAGAAAGGGTGAGTTTTATTCTTCCACAATTATGTAATTATACTCACGTGTATGTGCTTATGGGTTTACGGAGGTTGTAAAGCAACTTTGAGCATCTGGAAAAGAGCTTTAAGACTAATGCATTATTATGATTATGATTGTTTACAGACGTAAGCGAGGGCAACAAGAGGAAGAGCCGGAGGAGGATTTAACCAAAGACATGGAGGATCCGACCCCCGTCCCAAACATGGAAGAAGTCGTGTTACCTAAAATTGGTGCGGTGCATTTAATAAACAATGGATTTTATGTAACATTCTCTGCAGAGCCATAAATGTCTTTTTTCTTTCTAGTGAACTTAAAAAAGGACAGCGAAAATACCCCTGTTAAAGGAGGCATCATGGCTGATTTAGGTATGTATCTGTTCTTTTCATAGACACATTTTACCAAACACATTTTTCTTATGCTGTAAAAAATATTTTGTCTTTCAGATGACCAGGACGAAGACTATCCAGGAAGGGTAATTTCTTTTTAATCATTATTACTTTCTAATTGTGTTATGTACTCATTTAATGGCGGAGCTAATTCGTATTGCAGTTTTTTTGTTTTGTTTTTAGGAATCTTCTGTGCAAAACTTTGAAAAAAAAATGTGTTGTTTACCTGTTTGTTCGTTTGTTTTTCATGTATCCGTCCACAGGAGGATGAGGAAAGCAGAGTGGAGCTGTCTCGCTTTCTAGAGGGAGAAGAAAATATTACTGAACAAACTCATCACATTATTATGCCAAGCTACACATCCTGGTTCAATAATAACAGGTAAACACGCACACACCATGACTCAATTAACCTTCTATCAATAATCACTTTCTTCATTTTCAGCATACATTCTATTGAAAAACGTTCACTACCAGAATTCTTCAATGGAAAAAACAAATCTAAATCGCCAGAAATGTGAGTGTTGAAACCAGCTCAAACTTAATTGGACATTACAGAATAATAACTGAGCAATTGCTTGTTGATTTTTTTCCTTCACTGCACAGCTACTTGGCTTATCGTAACTTTATGCTTGACACGTATCGACTGAATCCTCAAGAGTATCTAAGCTCCACAACCTGTAGGCGGAACCTCACTGGAGATGTCTGTGCTCTCATGAGGTAATATCCTAATTCAATTCTAATGAATCCTAATTCATTTAATGTTACGGCACAGGTGTGAATATCCGCCTCTGATCTTTCTTATAAAACCCAGCAGTGTATGACATAGAAAATGCTTCTTTTTTTTTTCTTTTTAGGGTTCATGCATTTTTAGAACAGTGGGGTTTGATAAACTACCAGGTGGATGCAGAAAGCAGACCCCTCCCTATGGGACCACCTCCTACTCCTCATTTTAATGTGCTGGCTGATACTCCCACTGGGCTGGCCCCACTGCAACACAGACCCTTACAGGTAACACACACAGCCCACAGCTCCACCGGCTATTGTTATTTTATGTAGTTAAGCATTGCTGCTCTTTCCCTTAGGTATCGGCCTCGCAACACATGCTGTATTTCCCAGACAGAAGCAGAGACAAGCCTTCAGATGGTCAAAACTTCGGTTTGCGCACAGATATTTATGCCAGGAAACATCCTAAGGTCTGACACAGCAACCCACAACAACAGTTCTGTATTTAGATGTCAGTAACCACTATATATTGCTATTATTTTTCAGACTAAAGGAGCAAGTGCTGGAAGGGAATGGACAGAACAAGAGACACTCTTACTATTGGAGGTAGGACAGTTGTTCAGTGTTGCTTTGTTCTCAGATATGTCACTTTATGACATCTTTTGCTCCCTTCCTTAGGCCCTAGAGGTCTACAATGACGACTGGAATAAGGTTTCTGAGCATGTTGGCTCCAGGACGCAGGACGATTGTATTCTGCACTTTCTTCGTTTGCCAATAGAAGATCCCTACCTTGAGGACTCCTCTGCCTCTCTTGGCCCTCTTGCGTACCAGCCTGTGCCTTTCAGCCAATCAGAGAACCCTGTCATGAGCACCGTGGCCTTCCTGGCGTCAGTGGTCGACCCCCGTGTGGCCTCAGCTGCCGCCAAAGCAGCACTAGGTCAGTACGCTGTGCACTAAACTGGGATTTGCTTTGATTGTTGTGTACAATTATTGTTTGTGGCTTTGTCATCAGAGGAGTTTTCAAGAGCACATGAGGAATCCATTGACAAGATTTCTGAAATGGCCACGGAAAAAAAAGGTTGGAGTAAATGTAAATTCTACAGTATGGCTTCATAAACTGCTAAAAAGAATGAAGAGATTGATTATTTTTACTCTCATTCAGAGCCCATAGATGCTGATAAAACAGAAACAGATTCCACAAACCAGGTAGTTCACAAGATGTTTTAAAATATAATCGTTTTCTGTTGCTAATGGTGTTTTTCACCCCTTTTTAAAACAGATTTCTTTAATTGTGGAACCAAGTGGCGCACAAATAGAGGGAGAAAGAGTTAAAAGGGAAAATGCTGAAAACATGCTTGGCGAGGACAGAGATGGTGCGTATTAAAATATCTATTATGCAAAATTACATTGTTATTGCATAAACATACTGGGGGTGTTGTTTTGTTTCATTCACACGTTTTAGTTATCCTGCATATTCACTTTATCTCCCTCAACATGGAGGCATATTTTTTCTTTTCCATGGGTCATTTAAGATCATTACTTCCCTTTTACTTTTTTTTTTTAACGATTTTAACAAATCTGATCTTGGTCCAGGGGTAGATGATGAAGACCATTTCGAGGGGCGCGAGGGCGAGGGAGAGCTGAGCAGTGCAGTGATAGAGCAGGACTTGGTAGAGGTAGCTGTACCTACTGCGGCCGCTGCAGCCCTGTCGTCAGCCGCGACCAAGGCCAAGGTCAGGATCACCAAACTTAACACATGCACCGATTATGGTAACGTTGCAATTTCATTTGAATCCTTCTTTTGTTGGCAGCACTTGGCCGCTGTAGAGGAGAGAAAAATCAAGTCTTTAGTTGCTTTGCTGGTGGAGACTCAGATGAAAAAGCTAGAAATTAAACTAAGGCATTTTGAGGAGTTGGAGACCATCATGGACCGCGAGAAAGAGGCAGTGAGTGCAACTTAATATTTGTTCAATCCTAGTCTAAATCATTCTATAAAGGCACAATGATTATTTGTACAAACCCTGTGTTTTTTTTTTTAAGCTCGAGCAGCAACGACAGCAGCTTTTGGCCGAGAGGCAGACCTTTCACACGGAACAACTGAAGCAAGCGGAAGTCAAAGTCCGCCAGCAGAGGGAGCAGCAGGGGCAGACTGGTTTCACCACGCAGCAAACAGGTCCGATTGCTCACATTTAAATTGAATACCCTCCTCACATTGGGCCGCATTCACAAACGTTCACTGCACGTTCATACGCACAAATTTGTTCTTAAGGCCTTCTGAGGAAGATTTTTGGCATTCACAAAATGTGTTCTTAGCTGAAAACGTTCCTCTGGAAGAACAAATCCTAAGAACACTCAGGAGGACTCTTACCCTAAAAAAAATCTCCAGTTCTGTTCACAATCCTGCTCCTGATGGGCCCCAACATTCTGAGTCATATATATTTGTACATATTAAATCATGTATTAATTAATTAATTCCAGAATGTAAATATCCTCATCATAAATTACAGATGCCTTTATACAGAAATAAGTTGGGAATATCCCTTGTAGCCTATACTTTTATTAATGTGCCAATGTATTACTGCTAAAACGTTTTAATGTTGCCGTTTATAAGTAATGCAGCATTAAATGCACTGCATAAATGTTATTTGATAAAGACAAACGTATCCCCGTGGCTCACTCTCTAACTGAGTGTTGCCTCGTCGCAGCATCTATTTAACGGACTGACCAGCGGGCAGAGAAGGAAAACCCTTTCGCGATGTACAGGGCATATCTATTTAGAATTTTTGTAATGAGAGCTAATTCGCGTGCCTAAAGGTTCAGGTGGGTCCTTGAGTGCCAATTATTTTGGGGTTTTGTTGGTTATTATTAGTTTTGGATTCGTGTTTGGTCATTCATTTCCTCCTTTGGCTGCCTTTTGCGTGCAGCACTTTTTTGTCCTTATATGGTGAATCATAGGCGGGGACATATGCTAATTAGTCGTCACACGCACGCGCTTGCAAGGTATGATTCACAAACTTGAGAACACAGTTGGGAAGGATTTTTCCTACTTAAGAATGTGTTGTGAAGATGGTGCAGTTTCCTGACACTGCCTTCGTAAGAAAGGATTTTAAGACGTTTCTTAAGAAGATGTTCGTGATTGAGGCCCAATGTCCTCTAACGCACTCGTACACAAGTTACTCGCAGCAAAGTGGCATAGAAGAAGATGACTCAACCTAAAGCATTTAAAGCGCTTGTTTAGTCCTACAACATTACAGTTTACTTGTATTGCAGATTTCTTACTACTTGAAATAAGTGCTATTCCAATATGCTAAATGATGCCTAATCTTTGCAACTAAATTAGATCTAGCATCAGAGCTCCAAAACACCATGTACATTTTTTGTTATTAGGTCAGTCTGTGCCAAATCGGACAATACCTGGTGGAGGAAGTGTGCCGGCAATGGCGTCTCGACACACAGGAGCTCCCAACGGCATGTGTGAGTTTTGTTTGTGTAATAGTGTAACTATGGATACTAGTTTTTTTATTGTCTTATGTTCCCCGTTTCTTATTTCAGACCCTTCTTCACAGAATGACGGAATAGCGCCTCCAACTTCAACCCTCAACTGAGCTCGTCACATGACCTTGAAAACATATCTGTCGTTACAAATGAATTGTTTTTACTGTGAAATGGAGTTACCCAAAAAAAACAACTGCAAATGTAGTAAAAAAAAAAGATTTCTGTTTGTATTAACCTAAATCATTGAATGTAATTTTCACAAACACAAACGATGTACTAAGAGCCACTGGTCATGTGCAGTTAGGTGTGTCATCCATTTCAATCTGTGTAAGAGTTATGCTCAAAGATGGTTGAGGAATGTCATGAAGTGCTCTCGACTTATTAAATGGTTTTATATAAATTACTTTGTTGTTTCATTTTTAAAGGATTTCACGATTTACTAATTGCCAAGAAACTGACTATCGTAACTAAATTTTGACTTCTCAGTATTCCACCATCAAGGCAACTTGTTTGACATAAATCATTTTTATTACCATTTCAATGAATAAGATAGAACTTTGATTTCACAATGGAGAGTACAGTACATGGTTGTCAAGCTTATTTGACTGTTGTCCCCTTAAGATCCTAAATGCATAGAAAATACATAAATTATCATAACAAATCATTTGTTTTACATGGAAACAGAATACACAAAAACAGCAACTGTTGCACAAAACGATTTGGGTTTGTGTTCACCAGACTATCATAAATGTAACACTCAGCCTCTGGGCATATGCAGGTTGGCCTGTCGTCCATTTCAGTCTGTAATCTGAAACAATCTATATCTATGTATGCACAGAGATACTGTATTTGAGAAATATGATGCTCTCAAGTAATTCATTAGCATATATGTGTTTAATCTAACTTAAAGCAATGTAAGATGCAATTAAATGCAGATATTAAGAATACTCCAAAAGCTCAAATAAAAAACTATTTGATCAGAAACCTCATTATTACATCAATAAGCTCATAGCACATGTGTCACGCAGATATGTTGGATCTGATTGGGGATACAGTGCTCTACTTCTTCACTGTTTGTCGTCCACCGAAAGCCCATATTGCCTGTAAAAAAAAATCAAGTTTATTATATTTAAATACATTTACTTTAGCGCACAGCGACTGGCACTAATTTAACATCTGCACAAACTCACAGCAGTGGCCACAACTGCTACAGAACCCGCCATGGCAGCAGAGTCAGAGATGTGCACATTTTTCACTTCAGCCCGAACTGTCTGCTTTGGGTAGTTAATGTCGAGTGATGCCGACCCTCTGAAAGATACAGATGTTACCACTGATCTAAATAAACAAGGTTGGACAAACATGTACTTACAAAGTTACTTACACAGAGGACATCTTGACTTTGGTGAAAATCCCTGAGTTGGTTAGAAGCTGTCCAGTTCTTTGTAATACAAATGAAGCTTTGAAACAGCTCATTCCCAGTCATTTTTATTTAGATCAGTATAAGCTCCTCCCTGAACCAGACACACCTCACTAATTATCATTACAAAACTGCCCTCATGATGCCATCTTTAGTTTCACTTTTAAATATTGACATAAACTGAAAACCTTGTACTATAATCACTTACAGGGGCACCGCAATATAAGACAATGCTTGGGTGTCTCAGTCTCCCTGCGATGGTAACAAACTATCTACATTTATTTTCCCCAATTATACACTGTACCCTCAAAAGCATTCTAATTCTCAGAAACAGCATTGTTCCAGTAACTCCCTGACGGTGCAACATTCCTTCTATGATTAACATGTGAACGAGCCTGATTATTTATGTCCTGTTGTTTTATGTAAGTATCTTTTGCTTTCATTTTCATTTGGTTACCAATGAACATAATAAAACAAATCAAGCTGCAAACAACAAAAACAGAAAGACTTTTCTACTGGATCACACGGCCACCACCTCAAATAGTAGAATATGTGTGACCAGTTTAAAAAAAAAAGCATATTTTCAATTGGTGATTCTTAGATTGTAATAAATTAGTCCAATCCGGGTCTAAAACGAGGGTTTACACTATTAAACAAGATGAATGCCTAACTTAAATGAATTACTAAAACATAAATGGAATTACCTTCAAATCCAGACTCAAAACTCACCTGTTCAGGCATATGCCACCTAGTCATGCACTCACCATCTAAATGTTGTTCTGTTTCATTTTGTTGTTCCACTTAATGTGCGTTTTGAAAGGCGCTTTTAAATGAGTCTAAAAAAGGTCAAAGTAGCACCAGTTGTACTGTTTTAAATCGTGTCTTTACTGAGTTTGGGGAAGCCTACCAATTTCTATATCATTTACAGGGAACCTTTGAAAAGTAAGTTGGCCTGCCTGTACAGTATAAACTAAAGGGAAACCTGTGTTACCCTGTGGTCTGCACAGAAAAAGAAAAATACAATCGGAGACACAAAAAAAAGAAAAATGTTCTGCGGTGCACTGCTAATCAGAGCAGAACAAAATTGCACCCGCTCCCTGCATCCCCCACATACATACACACTTCATCTAAAACTACACTGCAGTGACCAACACAATCCCATTCCCCTGTATCTATAACTCGGGTTGGGGTGATTGAGCTATATCCAGAAAAGTACAAGGAGACTGGCTGAAGAGCTGACAGATGGTTCGCACTGAGGATGGAAGAATGGCTGTGGTCAATGCCAAAGCTCTGTTGTGTTCAGGCCATGTTTTTTTTTTTTTCACATCCTGTTCCCATGTCGAACAGCAAGAGGTGGGCAAAATCTCCAAGTCCCCACAGGGCATCCCACCTGTGTCACAGTGCACAAGCTTGTGACCTGATGCAGTATTTACAATGTGCTTCAATGTTTGCTTTGGTTTGCTCTCACTTATATTTTTATTCTTATTTAGTGATGCAATGTTTGAGTTCAGACACTTTCGGTTCACCCAGCACCAAGAACTGCTATAGACAGACATCACTTCATTCATAATCATTGAATACACAAATATAGGAACATTTTTACTGTGTGTTCATCTATTTTCTATTAAAAACACTGGCCAATTAATACTGCTGTTATGTCTTTGGGCAAGACAGTCAGTACAGTCAGAGAGGCCATTAGATTAGTTTGGACACAGCTATGGAAGTAGCTCATGAAGTGTGAATCAGGTAACAGGGACAGGTAAAGATACAGGTCGATGTATGTGTCTCAAGTTGAAATGAAGGCTTAGTATTGAAAACATTTAAGGAATTATGTATCAGTTCTGAATGTGACAAGCACATATCTAGCTAATGAGCACAGTGACAAGTTAAATATAATACGACAGTAGTGTGACAGGCACATGACATGACAGGCAAGATGCCCCCGTACTTTTTGGGGGTTGTTGCTAATTACTTTGTTGTGTGAAGTCCATAATTAGAGCTGTCACTCTATCACTACCGAAACTAAAAGTAAAACAACACACCACACAAGACCTGTTACATGAACGAATCACAATGAATCACCAATCCTCAAACTGGGCAAACACCAAATGAACTCTACTGCCTAAGGTTATAAGATGCAAAAGTCATCCTCAGACCTAACCAGTCTTGTGCTTATAGGCCTACAGAAATGAACAATGCACACACAATGCATAAAGATGTTTTTTATGTATTATTATTATTATTATTTTATAACCACTATTAGGCTATATTTCATATTATTGCTTTACAGCGTTTCAAGTGCAATTGTCCTTCCAGCAGTCTTAAATTGTGGGGGAAAATATGACACATTTGGAGACTGGAACTGTGGGAGGGACGAAGCCAGAAACAGCTGTTACTTATTAGTTTTAGTGTTTACAGCAGAGGCTGCTTGGAGGCTACATCATGTAAAATACACAAAATAAAATGTTGCCTAATACAAACACACACTTCAGTGCACGTCCACACAGACTAAAACGACACAAATCTAGTTTGGGGCGCAGTTTATGCATTTGCGATGATGTAAGATGGAGCATACTGACAGGCAGTGACAACAGAAGCTGCCTAAGTCCTTCAGTGCCCAGCGTGGACACTGCTGTACAGGATTTTTTGCGTGCATCTTGACTCTGTGCACGTTACCGTGCTGTTGTGTGCCGTGCCGTGCCCCATATAACAAAGGCTTATCGGCTCGAGTCGAATACAGCATGCTAGAAGGCAGTGACAAAACCGGCTTATTAAACCCAGCCTGCAGACCCTCTGTCGGTGACGCGCACTACTACTACATCTAGTGCTGCCGACGGACCCCATGCGCACAGTGACAAACCAGCGCGCCAAATCCGCAGGAGGACAATGAGACGGAATCAGAGCCATTAGCGGTGATAGTGGAAAAGACATGGCTGAAAGGGTCGACATTTGAACACGGCGGAGGGATTGCCAAAGATATCCGCTGTCTGAGAGCACATTTACTTTGTATCAGTCTGTCAAAAGGATACGTCTGCAGAAGGTGGAATGGCGCGCGTTCACGGTCGGCTGGGGACCTGGCAGGTGCTGCTAACTATCTCCATCTTCATCCACCCCTTGACCACTCACGGTAAGGCATTCATCATGTTAATTTTAAGTCCCCCGAGTGCATATGGACGTGTGCGCACACCTGAGGCTTATTGCACCTACAACTCTGCTCTAGCCTAAATATTATGACCTGTGCACGTCGAGGGCAGTAATGCTTTAACGCTTTGAGAGAAGCTTGTATTTGGTTCTTAAGCACAGAACATCGTATGCTTTTTTTATTCACTACAAAGCCATAAAATGTGTAGACTTGAAAATGACATGAGTCTGATCATTGTGACACTTGGGCATGGCCCAATCAATCTCATTGCCATTAAGAGTCCCAGTGGAGGGTGTGTCACCCCACATTTCGGCCATTAGAGCTGGTGAATACGAATGGATCAATATAATGTATGGTTTGCAAATGACCGGAGGCGGACAGAGCTTCTGACAGCTGCAGCTGTCAGAAGCTCTGGGAAAGGCGCTCTGTTAAAAGCAGGGAAAGGTGGACCGTGGCTCGGTTGCAGGAGGTCCATTCACTGCTTTGGTGTAGCATTAAAGGGACGCCACAGACCCTCTACTCGCCCCGGTTTGTAGGAGACATGAAGTCGGCTAATGTGGTGAGACATATGTCATTATGTCTGAGCGCGAGCTGCAGAGAAAGGCGTAAAATGAGGAGAACCGCTGCTGCCCAGCAACAGGGTGGCGCGTGCACGCAGGGTCGCGGAGGTTCACGTGGACCCGCGCATCCCCTACACACTGCATCTCGCCCTCAATGTCAGCCCAGCCGTGAACATTGTGACATATTGACCACGGAACAGAAGCCGGCGTCCTGCCTGTCAAGCTCCCACGTGGTTGGCGAATCTCATCATTTCATTATGATAAATTGTGAAACATTTTTGCACATGCCCTTGCTTGTCCATGCAAATGGATGACACACTTAAACGGATTGGTGACCTCACATAGACAAATAAAGGTTACAAAGGTCTCCAATAAACAGTTGATTTGAGGTACAAGCCAATAAACCTTAAATCAAAAAGAGAACAAAAGTAATAGGCTACAGAACCTTCATCTATGCATCACAGAGCTGCACCTTTTCCCCATGGGATACGCCTATTCAGGGTGCACTGCAGCATGTCCACTATGTGCACATGAGCCTGCACTATAGCTCAACACTGTATCACAACTGACCAATCTCTGAAATGACAGACACAAACAAAAAGCAATGTTTCATCAGTCAATACAAGATGCAGAAAATCCGCCCATTTCCCGCTGCATGAGACAAAATCAAAGACTGCTGAGCAGTGCTGAGGGAATGGCTATAGAGCCAGTCACAATGACCTGCAGGTAAATTGTGTTTCCATGGTAACCGCTTCAGCGTGATGCCTGAGGTGAGATGCTGGAGTCGGCATTTGGCACAGCCTCACCTTACAGAGGAATCAGCTTCAGTGTACATGCAGCTCAGAAATCTCTATGACAATACAACTATATCTCTTGTCGTTACATTGTCATTTTATATTGTCAGTTTGGTCAATCTAATGTATTATGTGGGTATGACAGACAGACATATAGATATATGACAGACCTGCCAGACCCTTTTAAAATGGGCCCAGACACAGCCAGCCACAGCAATGGAACATCATTCATTTTCAATGTCCATTAAACGTCTAACTTTGACTGACATACCAGCTAAAGCCAACATACTAATCATTTAAAGGAAATAGTGGCCCAATCACCTCTACTACATTCGAGCCAGCCAAACGTCTCTTCCCTTTTTTAAATTCCTTTCAGATTTTAGATTCCTCCTTTTGCTTTCCCAGAGATAGACTTGGCTTGAGTGACTGACTGATTGAAAAACAAGAGAGCGAGAGACTAGGAACACTACATTCTCTGTTTGTCTGGCTCCACTGCTTCTTTCAACATGGCCGCTCTTTACATCTCACCATGGCAACTGCAAAGAGGTGAGCATCGCTGTTCCTGAGCCACAACCGAAAAAGTCTTCATGACTCGAGGCACGTTCAGATGGTTTTTCCGTTAATCCCTTGAACGAAGTGCCAGACGTTGAAGGAAACGGCTCTCATTGGACACAGTGTGACTTTGGATTTTAGGGGGAAAGAGAGAGAGAGGAGAAGCCAGCCAAAGATGAGTGTTTAGTAAAAGTTTGGCCAAAAGCACTGACATTACTAGGCCAGTGGAAAGAATTCTACTGCAAACTTTGGGAAAAAACGCTCAGACTAAAAGGTTTTTCTTGCTTTTTGGTCCAGCTGTTTCTCATCACCGATTATTAAGAACATTAGCCTATGCTGATGGCACATAATATCGTGTACACAGGCTCGAAGCTATTTCAGAAAGACATTATTACTATTTCTCTTAATACATCTTATTTTATACAAATAAATGGGCTCTGTTTTAATTCATGGCCACTGCAACTGTGTAGTATTTTTATTAAAACATATGCAAATACATTAAAATTACTTTATATTAGTTAGTTTGGTAGCACAGACAAATAAAAAAAAATAACTGTATTAATATTTTTGGTTGATAATTAAGCGTAGAAGAAACAAGTTACAAGTTGGCGTGGATTTAGATGACCGTCAATGCGAGACAGGACCAGATGACCAAAATCAATTCCCATCACAAAGGGTCAAATGGATTTTATTCAAATTAAGCTTTTTTTTCTCTATTGTGATTTTGCTGAATTTTGGCTCAGAATTAAGCAAAATAAATGGTTCAAATGCTACAATTCTCATGTCTTTCATATGTTCTGATTCCTTCATGGGTTTTGTTCATTCCTTGATTTATTTATCTTACATACGCAGCATTTTTTTATTGGTCGATATGTAATGTGGCCTATATGTCTCTGTGGCTTCCTGCCCAAAACACGAAAAGCCAGCCCCCCTTCCCCTCTGAACTAATCCGTGCCCAGTCGTGGTCCCTAGAGCAGTCAGTCAGTGCGCTTAATCCTACTTCTCTAGTCTGATTACACGACAGAATCCAGCTCTTGTTCTGATGTCTTAGACAATTAATTACTTAGTCCCTAATAGTACACTGGGATTTGTCCAGACATACTTTTTTTTTTAGAGATTAACACAATTTTATTGAATTTTACAACAAAAAAGAAACCCTAATATTAAGATATTTTCCAAATGAGTAAGTGAGTCTTGTTTTAAGTTTAAGATATGCCATCATCAGTAACTTGATTTAGCAATTTTTACTTATTTAGCAATTTATTTTAAAGATTTGCGTGTCATCATTCCACCCCGGTATAATAATCTTCATTCTAATGGGGATGTTATGTGATTTACGGTTCCACAGCACAGCTTTATATCGATAATAAACATAGGCTTATCCTTGACTTTGACATTGCAGTGTGTATCATTCCACTTAAGACATAATTTGCCTATATGTAAATCTTTTATTTCCTAAAGAAAAATATAATTTTGTTTGTGTCCAACAACAGGGAGGCACGCCCTGGGCAGGCACCATCGTCACCATAACCAGTCGTCAGTCAGCAAAGTGGCCTTGACGCCTAAGATGGTGCTTAGCGACGACTCTGCAGAGAGAGATCACCTCATTGGCCTTGGGGCTTCACTGCCACTCAGCTCCAAACACCACCACTCTCACAAGCACAAATACTTAGATTTCATAGAAGAGGACACCCCCGTAGGAGAGGAGCTTACTGCCGGGGGCGCGGGTCCAGACCAGCCTGGGAACTCCATGGTTGATGACGCCGTGGTAGCTTTTCACAGCCCTACTCCTGACATAGTGCCAAATGATGAAGATGTGGCTTGGGCCAAAGCACCACAGGCGCAAAAACAAAAGACTGACAGTAAACAAACAACTTGGTCACTTAATGACTTTTATGAATACGCTGACACTGACCTCTCGGCAGCTGAGCCCACCCCTGAACCAGAGCCCACCCCATCGCCTCCCGCCACTATGGAAGATGAAAACCCCCTCCTGCCTGAAGTCACAGAGAAAGTAAGGCCTGATAGTGGGGCATCTTTACCTGTCCCAACAAAGGTGGCTCCAGGCAAAGCGGATGATGCTGTTGGGCCAGATGGATGCAGGCTAGGCTTTGTGCGCTCTGGGACTGGGGTGTGTGTGTCCCAATGTGACCTGGAACCCAACTTCTGTCTGAATGGTGGAGTCTGCACTGTGGTGTCGGGAATGGGTGCTTTCTGCAGGTGAGATATTTCTAACAAGTAAAATTAAATTGAGATGTATCACTATCCTTTCACTCCTGGGTTTCATCTGGCCAATGAACCAATTTAGTTTGATGGTGGACCACAGCAAACGGTGGTCTGTTTGCATTGTAGGGAGTTTATTAACAAATAACCAAAGATTTAGGACATTTGATGCTAGACAGCGCTCTACAGACACATTCAAGTGAAGACAGAAGGCAGGCTTAATGTGTCATGGGTCTGTCAAGATTACAACAGGGTCGCTGAAGGATTAGCTCCATTTTGAAGCCAGGGGTAATGAGACTTCTCATAATTTAGAGGCACACATATAAATTGCTGATATAAAAAGATGATTACATTATGATATTAAACGCATGAGTAATAGCATCTCCACATATGCAAGTCAAAGATAGCACCATCTGTTCTGTCCGGCAGTGTCAGTTAGAATGTAAACTTGTTGCTCAATTTGTAATACCTGCTGAGTAATAGCACATGCAACACACACAGTTTCACCCACAGATGCCCTGATCCTTTGATCTTATTAAGGGCTATGCTGCAGCCTGATTCCAGACCTGAGTACAATATGGCATCCCCTAAACTGCTTCTACTACTGCTACCATGAGCTTGAAATTGTTCTCGTTTCCACAGCAAACCCTATATGTTACTCTATTTATTTTGGGTTATTTTTATTACTATCATTATTGTTTTTTCATCCAGGTGCAACATGCAGAACTACATCTGGAACAAAGGCACTCGTTGTGACCAAATGGTGACTGAGTTTCAAGTCATGTGCGTGGTGGTGGGCGTGTCCTCCTGCGTGCTCCTCCTCCTTTTCATGATCATCGTATGCTTTGCCAAAAGACTGCACCGCCTCAAGAGCGAGAACCGGCGCCTTCGCAAACGCAGGTGGATGCACAGTAGTGTCTCTGTGTGTGAGCCAGCAAGGAAGTGACGCTGCTAAAATATGTGATGCGACTGCACTCGTGGAATGGGTGTGATTTGCAGGGGTTTTTTTAATAGCCAGTGTAGCATAACCAGGTGCAAGCGTGGTCAAAATATTAACTCAAGTAAAAGTAATGTTACGATTAAATAATTGTACTCTGGTAGATGTGAAAAGTCCAAAATAATCCAAATAAACAGGTAGGTTATTTGGCACATTTATAACTTGAGTAACTGAGCATGAAAGTAGTAAGGTTTTTTTCTGATCCAACAGGAAAAAAAATTATAAAAATATTTGTGAAAGGGAATATTTCCAATTAATCAGGGGTGTCCAGACCGTTTTAGAAGAAGCATTTTCTTAAGTAACACATTGGCTGAAAACCTGAATGTAAATACAGATTTGCACTAAAACCTTTTTAGGTTATATTCACGTAGAATGATTAAACTAATTAAAAATGATCATCTTTGGTGTCTTGAGAGCTGATGTAAGTGGATTTCTCAAAGATCAATAAAGTCCTATCTTCTCTTAATGTGTGCCAAGTCAGCAAGAAGCGCAGAGGCCAATAGAAATTGGTCAGAGAGCCGCATTTGGCCCCTGAGCCGCACTTTTAGCACCCCTGCCATAAACAATAGACAAAATATTAATTCTAAATGTAAGATGCAAGATAGGAAAACCTAAATATGTTCTTATGAGTCAATATAAAGCCTTAGTCACTTATACCCACAGTGGAAAGAGCAACTTTTTTTTTCACTCGAATAAGGGTACTGTAATTGCGAAACTGTATTACTCAAGTACAAGTAGCTTGTGGTACAATTACTCTACAAAGAAGTTCCTTCAAAACACTACTGAAGTATGGGCTTTAGTATAAAGTACTGATTACGAATCTGTCGACCTACAAACCAGATATGGAGCACAAAAGTATGTGAACCGGTCTCACTTTAATAGTATTCCACCTTTATATCAAAACACAAAGTATACTTCACTATTCTTCACGTATTATATTGTCCTTTTTTCCAGTAAATACCGTCCTCAGAGCACAGAGCCGCAGACTGACGGCCTGTCCCTCTCCACGACAGCGGACGGCTCGCAGCCCAATGTAAGGAAACTGTGTGACACCCCGCCGCCTGCTCCCCAAGCTCACACCCACAACCTGGCGTACTATGACAACATTATCTGTCAGGTATGCCCGACCTCTCCTCCTGTTTTTAACCCTGTCTCTGTCCAGTCATTTTGGCCCCTGCTCCGTCCCCCCCCCTCTCCCTCCTATTCGCATACTGTTTTTTTGTCCTCTGGGATCTCGAGTGGTGTCTGAGTTGGTTTGTTTGCTGTGTGATTGCATGGCAGTCAGTCTGAATGTGTGCCAATTAGAGCTGCTTCAGTATTTTAAAGTATATGCGGTGTGTGTGTCCGAACTCGGCAAACTCACCCTGGTTGAACGTGCAGCTTGTCTTTGTTTAACGCTTTTCGCTGCAATCCTTTAGAGGCCAACAACAACAAGCTATACATGGGAATATAAACCTAGAAATCCCTATAACCACTTCCAGGTAAGAACAATGGGAATGTGGACATTGCCTGCAGCTCTCCCTCCTTCCCTCCTCTGCTTTGCTTTAAAGTTGTAGATGGCAGATATTGAGTCTCCATATACTCCGTGCAGCTGCAACACTGTAGGTAAAGCGATTAATCATCCCTGCAAGGCTTCCTATCTGCTCCGCTCTCACTTCTGTGTTAATAAGTAGAAACTTCACACGTTGCCGGCTCCCATTCCTGATAAATGAAGCCTCCATTTTGTTCCAACCGCTTGCCTTACTACAACAGCAGCCATCTTGAGTCCATTTACAACCCCTGTATCTTTATGAAATTTGTGCATGTGCGATAGTGTACAGTGCATCAGTAGCAGCATGTGTGTACGAGTGTGGCAATGTAGGTAAATGGTGTCCTGTAATGCTTTGGTGTAATGATATCAGTTATCTGTGTCCATCAGTGTTGGTTTGGTTCTTTGCGGGCTTGGGTGTGGGTGCTTTTGGTATTAAGCGGAGTTTGGCAGCCATTGACTTTATATATTTAAAATCGATCGGCCCATCTGCCTTTTTAAAATTGGCATTGATGATGAAAAAAAAAACATCCTGGTTAAGCTCTAAATGAAATGATAATGGGTGTACTTTTTCAGGACATTAATAACTTGATGATAGGATAGAAATGAAATGGTAGCAAGATAGCAATGCCTTTCTCTGCTCTGTTTCCATGTTATTACCCAGAAAATCTTTGCACTGGGTTAGGTGTACATAATTACCATAATTGCCATCGCATTACACTTTAAGGTGCTATTTCCATCTAATTACCTTGTTATTACAATTGTACAGTGCTCCCATAACAGCAAATTATCTTGGCATTTGGCCATTGAACTCTCAAATGAAGTTTCAAATAGTGTTCTGCAGTTGTTACTGATCAATATTGACCTACATACAGTCTGCTAATCCTTTGGCCTTAATTTGTTTCCAACCAATCAATGGCTCAAAAGACAATATACACACATGCAGTTTTACACTTTTGTTTTGAAATCCTGAAATATGTAAACGGAAAAAATACATTCAATTAGCCTCAGTTTGCAGTAGTAAATGAAGTGAACCTATAAGGTCTAATATGGTGGAATACTGGATGCTTCCTGCATTTCAGTACAGTGAATCTGCATGAATCTTTAGAAATGTCAGGGTCAGAGGCTGGAAAGCCCCTGTAGGTACATAGTTTGTGCAGTGGTCTAAATGTCAGAGGTCTGTGACTGTCTGTCATTTTTAATAATATCTTTTTTTTTTTAAAGGATCCTAAAGTCAAGTATGCTTATATCCTCATTCAGTGTTGGCTAAATTATGTTCTGTACTGTATTGGTGATCTGCAAAATTCACAGACATTTGTTTGAAAGTAAAGAAATCCGAGGCACATCTGGTCTATGCTATTCAGACTTTTTTTATTCAATAAGTCAATAAGTAAATATGTCACAGCCACCCAGCATGTTTATAAGAGACGTGTATATAGGTCAGAGTGCAATTCACATCTCTTTAAAAAAAAAAGTCTGCATTAAGGGCAATAACCTTTGTTTACAGGATGAGCCCCAGAAGCACAATGACCTGAAGTCCCCACAATCCAAGGAAGATGGCTCAATGAATATTCTTAACTCTCACTCTCCCAAACATGAGAACAATCGTCCAACCTCGATGGGCCACGAGCACGGCCACACCCCTCACACTGCAGAGGAGAACACAGAGGTAAACATGCTCCAGAACAACCTGGTATAATCACAACATCTGCCTAAAGCAGTAATGGAGATGTACATCTAACAATCAGATGCACAAAACAGGTTTATAAAAGGCTATGATTGTTTACACCTCTAAGTGCAACTATATTTTACATTCGGCCGACTTTTTAAAATATATGTAAGCACATTTTACGATGCAACATACTGTAGGAAGCACAACTGTCCTGTTTACAAGGCTGCCAAGGCAACAAGTTTCGCATCGTGGCGCCCTGTGTCCTCTCTTCTTCTCTGCTGGACTTACATCTCTGGCTTGGACCAACTAATGACAGACTTTTCTCTAAACTGATGCCCTGCCTTGGTCTCTGACCAATGAACTTTTGCTCCTTCATTGTCCCCTGTTTCCCATGCCCTGCTCTTCCTCCTCTGCTTGCCCCGCCTTACTGTCTATTTCTACCCGCATGCATTGATGTTATCAACAAAAAAGTGTCTGAAAACCTAATATTTGCAAAATAAGTTAAGTGGAAATCAAGTGAGTATGTATTTGAAAAATATTCATGTTTGACATTGCTAATGTGAATATCTAGAGTTCATGAGGTGAAAGTATTGCTTGGAATTGATATTTGAATCTATCTACATATTACACACGCTGTGTCTTGGTTTTCAATGTGATTTATAATACTTTCATGTACTTGAGGTTCTTTTGTACTTTTGGGTATTCATGAAGACTTACATAGTTGTTGGAATAAATCTTTTTCATTTTACCCAGCTTGTCCCTGTGTGTTGCTCTGTTAGGCTGTTCTGTCCTTTCTGCATCTTTCTGCATGTCTGCTAAAGAAGCTAACTACTGCCAAACTGCTCCTGTGCTAATAATAACTTACTGCATGGCTATCCCCACTACAACAGACTTCTGTCATGACACAAGGTACACAGACTCAAAAGAGGGCCATTTCAGCACCATGGACAGTTCTCGGGTAAAGACAAAGGGTGTTTTTCAAGGATTTCCAGGTTTTAGCAGTTCTACAAAACATTAAAGCTTCCATATTATACTTATCACTGTTGAAAGTACCTATAGATAACTGTATTTGGCATTTCATGGTGTATAACTAAATATACAGTATGTACCGTAAGTAACATGGGTCGTAAAAATAATTATGAACTTCTTAAAAATAATCATTGTTGCCAGATATTAGCAAGATAAGACAAGATAAGATAAGATCAAATCTTTATTGTCTGTTTCAATAGAGGCAGAAAGTCATCTTTGACATGGCTCAAAAGGAAAGATATTGTTTACTGTCGGACTTTCAGCAATTTATTGATACGTACTCTGTTAGTCCCCTAGTTTTGCAACAATATACCAATAGAGTATACTCAACGTGTGGAAGAGAAGTAGTAGAGATACATACAACATATGTTAAGAAAGTCAATTTACAAAGTCCAGTTGTATTGTTTTTATTTTGTTTATTACTCCATCTAGTGGTAGAATGTGACACAGCACTCATCAATTTATCAATCTCACTTTTGACTGCTATTTTAGTTGTGTTTATGTATTGGATTCTTCAATCATGCCATCCCCCTGCCTCCCCTTTTACATCAGGATGGAGTCACCATTGGCCTGGAGGTGCTCCTCCCCAAAGAAGCTAAGCGGCATTCGGACGGTAACCCACTTCAATATGATGTCTTTCTCTACAAAGTCGCCAATGACGGAGACTCTGCCCAAGCTGAAGCTTATGTGGCCAACCACCCTAAGTCACCCAAAACTCCTAAGTCTTCCAAGTCTCCCAAGCACAAGTCCCCAAAGTCTCCCAAACGCACCTGTGACAAAGCTTTTCATTCCAGAGACCCTCTCTCTGAGAGGCACTCATCTCTTGGCCACCAACTCTCATCCACTCACCACCAATCGCCCAAATTCCGTCATTCAGCACCCGGGTGCTACTCCTCCCCATCCTGCCATCAGTCCCACCTCTCACCTTCACAGTACAAATGCTCCTCATCCACCACACCGCCTCAGCTCCGCAGGCCTCGTGGGCGCTCACAAACGCCTGGATCTCAGTGCTCAGCTCAGGACGGCCAGAACCAGGGAAGACACATTCATCCATCTCCATCATCTCCTCACCTCACCCAGCCTCCACTATCACCGACGCGGATCAAGTACAGCCCAGTCAGCACCAGGTCCCTGCCTCCACTCTCTTGACCTGCTTTTAGAAGTATCCTGCACAAACACCTATCATGTTTCACCAACTCCCTATCAGAACATATACGGCATATATTTTTATACATACATTCATGCTTACTCTCAACCTCCAGATATTTGTACCCAGAAGACAGCACTGCACCTGGTCACCCAAGAAACCAGGGAAATGGATCTGGAACAGCTCAAACACAACATATGCTCACAAGAGGATGCTCCAAATGCAGACACAAGACAATGCACTACAGACATGTCGTAAATGGTGTAATGTAAATGAAATCGTATTAAAGCACAAGTGTGATTGGTGTGAAGTCCTAAAGTTCAGAAATGTGTTATACTAGGTTTCTAATAGAATAGAGTTTATTATACAGTAACAATGTATTTCTGTGTGTTGTAGGCTAAGGCTATGCTAAAATTTTGGGGAGATTTTCCCATATTTCTTATTGCAAATGAATACATGCGACAAAATGATGATGATGATTTTGTGGTCGATATATATAAAAAGGTTAATTTAATAACTTTTTTACTTTAAGGTCTATTTTTCTCTTTAGTTAGCAACTAAGTGCACAATTGCAACGGAATTTCTTTCACACAATTTTAATATACATGTATAAGAAAAATATATTGCATTCTGTGACTATTTTTCCTTGGGCCAGCTCACAGGCTAACCTAATGCATTGGGGACATAATCACATGGCGTAAAAAGATCACGCTTAGAAGGTTTTTGTTTCGTTTTTCTCTGTAAAAATGTAGCTAGGCTACATGAAATGAATTATAAAGAATAAAGCTTCTTGTAATATTGTCTATAATAAGAAATTGCTTAAAGGTCATAGGGCAGCAGATTGTCACCTGTTTGATCCTGAAAAAGGTCACCCTCGTGGATCGTGCAGATCTGTAATAAAAGTAAGGAGGTCTGCGTAGGCGATCCTAGCCGTGCTCGCATTAACTGGCGCTCCTACACAATGACTGATGACGCTACCAAAGAGGCCATTTCAGCGCCACAACACCTGTTCCAGCCCTGCACCAGCCCCGCTCCAGCGCTGCTCCAGCCCTGCTCCAGCCCTGCACCAGCGCTGAGGTGAAGGTTTAGCTCTGTATTCCAACATGCTCACTCTGTTATAAGATAAGATAAGATAAGATAAGATAAGATAAGATAAGATAAGATAAGATAAGATAAGATAAGATAAGATAAGATAAGATAAGATAAGATAAGCCTTTATTGATCTCACAAAGGAGAAATTCACTTGTTTACATTCAGCTCTCAAGAAAAACACTCAGGGTGTGAAATAGTAAATAGTAAATAGTAGAGCTGGGTGTTTTTTTCCCAATAAAAAATCTGCGATTTTTTTAAATAAAAAAATTGATTTATGATTTGATTCCTTATTATAGAAGCTGGAGTTACGCGTAAGACCTGAGATTGGCAGTAGTGAGTATAAAAATGACCAACTTGCATCTAGTCCCTTTAAACATCCAAATTATTTATACAGTATTTGGATTAAGCTAATAAAACACAAAAAATCCTGAGGTAACTGAGGCAAATTTGTTCAACAGTACCTTCTTCCTCTATGCAGAGGGCAGAGAGGTAATTTTTTTTTTTTAAAATATGAATCGATTTGACCTACCAACTCGATTTTTAAATCAAATCGTTTTTTCCCAGCCCTACTGTTAGCCCTGACAAACATTACACAGACTAGCCTGCGCTCACTCAACTCACCGATGGCCGCAACAGTTTTAGTCAAACCGCCGGTTCTTGACTGGTGGATGACGTCAGAGAGGGGCCAAGATGGGAAAGCAGCGCCTTTTATAGGTGAACCTGGGACTAGCGACCCCACATACACACATATTGACATAATTTGCTTAAAAATATCATTTGAGGGTTCAACATTTCCATGTGTACTTTAATTACACTGACATTTTTGTTAACCAATGATCTACCTGCAGTGGTGAAAGTAATGCAACAGTGCAATTTTTAAGTGCTTTACTACATTTTTTTGCTCTGCGACATTTCAAGCAATTATCAAAGGTGGAACAAAATAAAAAGCTTAAAGAAAGTAGTTTTAATCAGAAAAAATCTCCCAACAGTTTTACAAATTTCTCAGTGATGTTTCAAAGTATGATTTTTACCTGATAACGTATGTGAGCAGGAGAAAAAGATTAAATAAACCAATAATGTACTTCTTTAATCACTACCTGACTGTGTTGCAACAACTACCTACACCTCACCGTAGTCGAGCGGTTAGTTAATTAATTAGTAATTAGTAAGTACAGTCTTCAAGGTCTATACAGAAGACCTAGATGGCCATAAAATAGTATGTTTATAATGTACTGTAATAATTTCATGTTTTTTTTAAATTATTATTATCCTGGGAAATAACCAACCTTTGTTTTTCTTCTTTTTTTAAGATTAGGGTTATTTTTCCAAGACATTATAAAGACCTCAAGTGGAGGAGTTCAAGTATCTCAGGGTCTTGTTCACGAGTGAGGGACGGGTGGAGCGTGAGATCGACAGACGGATCGGTGCAGCGTATCAGTCGCTGTATCGGACTGTCGTGGTGAAGAGGGAGCTGAGTCAGGGGGCAAAGCTCTCGATTTACCGATCGATCTACGTTCCCATCCTCACCTATGGTCATGAGATTTGGGTCATGACCGAAAGGACAAGATCGCGAATTCAAGCTGCCGAAATGAGTTTCCTTCGCAGGGTGGCTGGGCGCACCCTTCGAGATCGGGTGAGGAGCTCAGTTACTCGGGAGGAGCTTGGAGTAGAGTCGCTGCTCCTTCACGTCGAAAGGAGCCAGCTGAGGTGGCTAGAGCATCTGTTTCGGATGCCTCCTGGTCGCCTCCTGCGGGAGGTGTTCCAGGCATGTCCTAGTGGGACAAGGCCTCGTGGAAGGCCCAGGACACGCTGGTGGGACTATGTCTCTGAGCTGGCCTGGTGTCGCCTCGGGGTCCCCCAGAACAGTTAGGGGAGGTGTGCGTTGATCGGGGAGTCTGGGCATCTCTGCTGAGACTGCTGCCCCCGCGACCCGGCTGGATAAAGCGGAAGAAAGTGGATGAATGGATTATAAAGACCTTATTCGATGACCTTTTAGGGCTTCCGTAGTATAGGTCGAGGGGGAGAAGAAATAACATCAGTATATTGTAGGCTATATATATTGCTATAATGAAATGGCCCTGTTGCCATAAAAGTGCCTCCTTTTCCAGGTGGATTAGATGAAGGTTAAGTTCCTCTCCTCAGCATCAGCTATTAAGGATGCATCGACATGATATGATGGTCGTTTTGTTTTTTTAGTGGTGCATACAAGACTCACAAGTGAAGGATTCATCTCATCTCATCTCTACTGATCAGTCTTTAGAGCTTAGCTGTGCCCTCTGCCTGCAACAAGGACACCGCTGACTTTAATCAACATCCCACTTCACAGCTAATTTGATATCGTGACTGTTTTTCTCTCTTCAATGTGAGGTGGTGGTAGCTACTTGCAACCCATGCTCAGACAGTTCAACTCCTAGGGGATGAAGTGTCAAGAAGAAGCCCAGTCATGGAAGAGATCCCAAGAAGTCAGCCATTAGACCGAGAAAACTGGGCCAAAGCGGAATTGAGCCAGGTAAGACAGAGATGCTTTTGACATGGTACCTGTGGTGGATTACAAATTTCTCGGTCAGTATTAGACTTTTGGTAGGAAAACATATCATAGTGTTTTTCCATTGCAATAGACTATGTATGAATGCAAAACTGCGTTGAGCCAGCGTTAGAAAGATTGTCTGCGACCTAAAATTATGACACACTTTACTTTGCTATTACTATCGCCACCAAACACGTCGAAAAGGTGAGGGGACTTATGAAAGAGGCTAATGTATTATGCATTTATTTATGTCTCAGTCACTTTTCAAACGCTTTGCAAAGATTAATAATGGACAATACAATACAATCTGAATTGATGGTTTCAGGATCCAGCGGCTTCAAACTATTTGATAAGTCAAGCCACAAATATGAATCTGAATTTATTGCTCTGTTACATTTCTTGATCTCATAGGTCAGTTGAGCCCTGCACTAATTAAAATTGAT
This sequence comes from Gobius niger, assembly GCF_951799975.1. Taxonomy (NCBI): domain Eukaryota; kingdom Metazoa; phylum Chordata; class Actinopteri; order Gobiiformes; family Gobiidae; genus Gobius; species Gobius niger. The sequence goes on from NC_136865.1 coordinate 15,433,470, forward strand.
GAACCAAAATCAATTGAAATATTTTGGTTTTGTTTTTTTGGCGAGAACTCTACAGCTGTACAGTCAGTTAACAGACAGCACTGCAAAAACCTTTTGAGCACTTCTCTCCTCTGTTTTCTGTCCACTGATTATGTAACAAAATAGTCACAGACAGAGGCAACTGAATTAGATCTGAGTGGGTTCATTTGTTTCAAGCGGAATAGAAAGTAAAGGTTTCTGCTGTCACTACAGATCTGCCTGCCTTTAGTGAAGAGTTTTAGATGCAGTCACGACTTGCAGCGTCACGGCGGATTCACGAAGGCCATTGCTCTATTGAAACTTTTTTATTAATGCGCAGACAAAAGAAGTCTACTTGCACAAAGCTCACTTTCACAGAACTCTTACAAATAGTCAAATAGAGTGTGAGTGTGGGTGAGATCATGGCCAAAAAAGAAAAAAGAAATGTTTAGTTATATTGGACAGTTAAAAGTTCATTCAGACGAACAGTATTTTACGGGAAGAAGGCCCAAAAGTTGCAATTACTGATTTAAACTGTACAATATTCTTGCATGTGTTGTTTGTTAGATGTAATTTCACAGTCGGTTCACCCTTTATTCCTCTGAGACATTACCTTGTTCAACCCGCATTCAGTGCACACCAATTAGCAGATTCGAGGCTGACCACAGGGTGTCAGTGTAGCTCCACAGTCCACTGTACAGGTCTGCAGGAGCCAGTGGCACTTTGGAACCACCAATCTGAGACTCTCCATTTGCATTCTGTTATTATCGGTCCGGCGCATGTGTAAGGATTTCACATATGTTCTTCATGATTAATTATCACTACATACTGTATCTATAAGCCTACAAACTCTGTATCATTTTGTTTAAATACAGTTATGTAGCCTGTAGTTTTCAGACCGGAGATTGTCCTGGTCACTATGGGCCCGAGGCAGGGTGGTGTACACCCTGAGGCCCGTAAGTGACAGGCCTGATTTACAAAAATGCTTTCTCATATTTATTCACCATAGCCAGCAAGTCAGTTTTACCTGCATGTTATTCTATGATTTCAGCAAGCTTAGATACAAAGTCACTGTGGAGCAAGATCACTTCACAGTTGGCTAAAAGGGTGAATCAGTAATGATGTGAATAATGAGTAACTGTATTGTGTGTAACCCATTAGCTCATTGAGTGCTTGACCATTTTGGCAAAATCCTCACTGCTCCTTTAAGTGAAGCTGTTTGAGTATTTTTTGCTGACCCAAAACAGATGTAATTCTCCTGTAGTTTCTGGCACTCACCCCCTCCTTCTGTCTAATATGCCCACACAACACCCCCCCCCCCACACCCCCCTCCCCCCCAGACACCTCTCCAGAGATGCCTTCTTCGCTTTTGAAGGTTTTTATAATTAGTGGCATACCCACACAGTGCAGACAAGTGACTGCGTTTCTCTTTTCACACAGAACTCAATTTTACTTCCAGTCATTTGTGACAAATGTGATTCAGGTTTGTTTACTGCCATCTATGAATCTGATAATGGTTCAGAGTTATTAGATTTGCCTTCTTAATGCAGAATAAGAGCTTCCATACTTTATCGTTTGACTCTTTGTTTGGAGTGTATGAAGTTTTTGAGCGAAAGGTTTTGAAATGTTGCGTATTTTTCTTCACAATGCCATAAAAGCACTCTCTTTCCATCTTTCTCTCTCCTGTTGTCATCTTTGTGTCAGCTCCTCACAGAGAAAGCTGAATGTCTTCCATTCAGGAGTGAGAAATGTCACCATTCTGTGTATTTTCGTACAGGAAAAGGCATGCATTGTAAGAAATCTTTGCACTGAGGGTCACCTCCCAATATCTTGATTCAATCATGAAGGCCAAGATTGAATTTCCAGTGCCATAGAGATGAGTAATTGAATTTTCAGTTTATTTTATGATGGTAACTTTATCCATTCAGTTTTAATTATGTAAAATATGGACTTTTCAATGTGATACTGTGTTAAAGTCAAAGGTGATACAGCGTTGAGATAACTTCATTCATCCGGTCTTGTCCTAAAAGTCTGATGCTTCTCTTGTCTATTTAGTTTTTCACCTCTGGCAGCATCACGGTTTGTCTCTAGCCCACCACCCACCTCTCATTCTCCCTCTGCTTCCATATTGATTTACTCGAGAATATCCCGCGGTCACATTCTTGTGGCGAAGGTTTCCGGCTTGAAAAACCGCTGACATTTACCTCCCAGTCATCACTACGCTTCATTTAAACCGTACAAAACAGCACCTGGTATTGGCTGGTCAGACTGATGAACTGAATCAAAGCAGAGGTGGGTGCTATGAGTTAGATACTGTAGGAACTTTTTCAAGGAATGGCTTTTTAGTGGTGACACAAGAAGAACATTAGGAAAAGTACCTTATCAGATGTCCCAGTCTCAACATTTGAAGTGCTCACACTTTTTTTTGTTTGTTATATATATGGTGTAAGGATTTTCAATAGCGATTCACCTTTTGGACAATAGCCTAAAATGGCATTTATATGCAAAACAGGTACATTTTTGCATTGATGGGTAACACAGCCAACCATGTGTAGGTACAGGGAACAAGTAATTACACATTAAAGAGCAAAGTTTAATAAAGGTGTTGGATGATGCTGGTGCCGTTCTACACAGCCATCATCAAGTTCATCCTCACCGCCTCCATCACCGTGTGGTTCCCCGGCGCTACAGACCGGGACAAGCATCGACTGCAGTGCGTTGTGCGAGCTGCTGAGGTGATTGGCTGTAAGCTCCCATCTCTCGAGGACCTGTTCACCCCCAGGACCTGGAGGCATGTGGGTCGGATCACAGCTGACCCTTCTCACCCTGGACACGGACTATTCACCCCCTCCCCTAAGGCAGGAGGCCAGGACATCCCGCCATGAGCCTCATAAACCAATAACTCTGTATCAGACTTATGAATGTCATAACCTGCTCCAGCCATTGCACTGCACTGTTGCACTATGTCCACACTTAGATCTGCTGCTAACACTTAATGCACCTGCACCTGTTCTGTGTCAAATTGTTGTTGTCTTAATATCATGTTTTATTTTAATCTTCTTATGCATGCCCTAGTCTTATAGTTTTTCTAGTTTATTATTTATCTAAGTTATATGTTACATGTTTCACGATTGAACCATAGCAAAAAGAATCTAGTTTGTGAACCTATTCACTAACAATATCAATAACAACTATTCTGATTCTGAGCATATACACTGTACCTATTGAGACGCTGTGCACCTATATTACACCTTGTACCCATTTGTTCTTTAACTACACTAATACTCTTTGTACGCCATTATTAAATCTTGCACTTTAATGTGTAATTACTCGTACTTACGTGGGTAAATTCTTTCTTGTTATCCGTACCTACACATTCAACTTACGAGCTGTAATCTAAAGAGTTACCTTATCAGAATGCAGTCCTGACCCCAAAGCGACCCTTGTGTACATGTTTTAGCCATGGGGAAAATGGCTGGACACACTAAAAGCTGGCACTGAGGGGGAGTAAAGATAAACAAGGCTGAAAAAAATAGCTGCCAGCTTGTGGAGGCTGTTTGAGCACTGAAAGTCCAGTGAGGCTACTTCGACTTCCAACACCCAGAGGAGCACCACTTTGTGACATCAGCAAGTGGTGTATTGAGTTTCTGAGAAGGTGACCGACTAAATATAAACATGATTGAATGAAACAACACTCAAATCTGGGAAGGACTGCACAATATATGGGCAAATTATTATTATCGCAATATTAGGCAACACAATGTCCATACTTAAAAAAAAAACACGTCTAATAAAATCATTTAGGTCTTTGCTATGACTGAGATTCACACATTTTTGCCGAAATAAAAAATTTGTGGCGCCTAACTCAGTTTATTTATTTAATTTTGAAGGGGCATGGCAAAATTACAACATGCAGCAAAGTAAGACAAGGGCCGGCATGATTTTGGATTCCAAGCTACAAACATGTGACCTCTTCACTCTTAACTGCAGACTGTGGAGAAAAATATCCTGCAGATTGGCATTAAGGCTTTATAATGTCAGTAAAGTCAGTTAAAAAGAGTATCAGCCGTGGAGGGCACACGGCCACATGCGGAGAAGGAGGTAGGGGCCTAAAGCTGCACCCTGCTTTCACTCAGTGGTGCTGGAAGGAAGAAACCCAAATTTACCCAAGTGGGTGGGGGGCATCACAAACGAAAATAGACACTCGGGAGACGCAGGTGCTCATGACCGGGAGGGGCTCTCCGCAGCAGGACCACCACCGGCAGCACGGCTTAGAGGGATTTGTGCTGTGATGCAACATTAACACAGCATTCAAAGATCACTCTGCATCGACTGCGGGCTAAATACAGCTTTGAGTCGGTGGTTCAGGCTGTGGTACAGGAGTTACTCTCTGGTGGCACTTTTGCAGTTCAAGTCTAAGGGCTGATGGGCATGTCTAACTCCTCACTTCAGAAAAAATCCTGACCTTACTATGCAGTTTCAAGACCGAAGGCGAACTGAACTGAAAAAGCTAGTCTCCGAAACATCTCCAAAGCTGCGTCATGAAGATACTACTTTACTTTTGCTAGTATGTAATAATAATTATGCATTGGTCACTTTTCTAGACACTCAAACTTGATGGTCTGACCAACACCAAGATCTTAAAATATTAAGCTTAGTAACGTTCTTTGTGTCTACCTAGTAAAACATTCAATTTGACATCTCTAATCCTAGTGTCTGACTAAATGAAGCTTGAAAGTGATCTTAAAATATTGTTGATTAGATGTGATTTAGTTGTTTTATCCCGGGTTCAATCTTAATTTATAAAGGCAGTTCTATTATTGTAGACTTACAGCTTTGAAGTTTTGATATGAGACTAACTGTGCTGTTTTGTTTTCCTTCTTTCTTTTGTTTTAAACATTTATTTTCCATTATTTTTATTTGTTCCTGATCTTATAGACATATGGTTTTAACCTGCTTGAGACCCATTCCTATTCCTAGTATGTCCTGTTTCTAATGAGGAACTTGGATTTGTCAGGCTTGATCCAGGTGTAGACCTGAATTTTTTACTTCTTTATAGACTAGATAGTCCTTCAGTTTATTGTAAGAGCAGAGATATGAGAGAAAAAATACCTTTGTGCTCTATGAATCTAATTATATAGCTTATCCCCCCCTTGAAAGTTGGAATTGTGCTTTTAAACCAGGTGTGAAAACTGGGAAATGGGTTATGAAAGCTAGGAATGAGTAATTGTTTTTTTTTTTTTTTTGCAGTTTTCTGTGGTGTCAAATCTTTATTCAGACAAATGACAGTGCAAAGCAAGTGCTCTGCAATCAATTCACCAGTGGCTCTTTTATAAACTTCAAATGTCACTCCCCGTTTCTCCTTTTTCTGAAATTCCATTATGTCTGGTCTAGTAAAAAAACACTATAAATGTCTCTTTTATGCATCATATTACTTGTCCAAGAATATCAATGCTTCGTAAAATAAGTCCAAGTGCATTATGACTGAGTATCTCTGGTTAGGGCACTGGCACTACATGTACTTACAACTGCATGTCTTACTGAGGCAGTTAATGTGCACTAGAGCCAGCTGTCCCTCAAATAACACACTCAATAATTCATAACGCAACACACACAAGTTCGTTCTCGTCTATGTGTGCCGCGATGGAGGTCAGGGCAACAGCTTTTTGTGTGCAAACTTGACAAGCAAGTAGCCACAGAGAAGGAGCCAGAGCGAATTGCTTGCTGTAGTTGCATTAAAGGTGTGCGTGTGCGGAAGCCAATAGAGCTTTATGTGTGTCCTCTTCTCTAATGGAAAGCAGATCTCTCATGTGTTGAGCCAGCAGAAGAAGAACTGCAGTAGATCCATCATGTCAAGTCCTAGGTCAGTGGAGAAGGCCCCGTCCTCGCGCGCACGTTCGTTTAGTAATTCTCTCCTCGAAATGTTTGGATTCAGCCAAATTCGCAGCCAACTCTGTAATCACGAAATGCAAAGTGTGTGATGGTCAGCGAAAAGACTATTTGCTAAGAGTGGAAAACAGGTGGGCGGGGTTTCACAGCATACAGCAATTAAGAAATTAAACTTTGATCAGTAACTTATTCAAGCTATTTTTTTTTTAAAGAAAGTGAATTTACACCAATCAGGCATAACATCAGAGTAGAACATCATTATACCTGAGGTGTATAATGAGAATCAGTAACAAGTTCAGATCAATTTGACTTGATAATACTATTTGAAAGTGCAACAAATATGGGGAAATGGTTGTGAACAAGCACAAGCTTCCAAGTTCACTACACAACTCAAATTGAGGGGCTCACTTGAAATTTTGCTTAATGCCTTGACATGGGCCAGTCTTAGTGCCACCCAAGAACAATGAAATGCTGGGCCAAAAAGCCATAGCTGCCGCTAAAACTATGACTGGTATAGTGGAGGCATTTTGAATGCTGAAATGAGCAGAACGTTGCCAGTGAAAGTGTCTAGGACATCAGTCTTATCTGCATCAATAGCCTGGCCGTCCATGAAAGTGGACCTCTCCTTCTGTGTGCTTCTCCTTTTTTAATTACTTACTCAAAACACACAACAAAAGGCTTTTATATGGGAAGATCATTGGTTCATCATGGTTACATGCTTTAACAAAATGTGATCTCAGCTGTCTGCAATCATGTTATTCCTTTCATTCAAACTGTATTGTATAAAAGTTCAAGTTTCACTTGATAAGAATGAAGACTATTCAATCTCTGTTGAGCAAAATAGCTGGATGTGGACTGTGAACATGAGGCTATTTGAGCAGTGAGTATTTGACCCTGATTTACACTTAAGAGGTGTTAACTAGTTCATATTGAATATTTATCACATAAGAGACTTGCATCAGTTTTGTCCAAGTATTGTGAATGAATCATAGCTTTGTGTTTGAAGGCAGATCTAGCAGAAAACACTTAAACTCAGCTCTGACATCCTTCACTTAACAGTTAATGCCTGCGTACAACATCAACGACTTTTATGCATCAAATGTGACGTGACTCAATGCAATAAATCGTCCAATATCCAGTATTATAAAATAGAATGCTTCAACTTTTTAGTATGTTATTTTGAAAGAAAAGCTCATTCCAACCCAACTCTTTCATGTGGAAATGTCAAAGACACCAATATATAATGGACATAAATGAATAATTTCTCCACAGTTCGTGCTACAAAAATTAGTTGCATTATTTACATATCGATTCAGTCGACTTTACACCACATTAGCATGGGAAATGACGTGGTAAGCGAGATAGTGAAGAATTGAATTTAAAGTAATTTTACTGGTCTGTGGTTATGATTATTTGGATTATCATAAAATGAAGTAAAGTTGAAGATTGCTATTCCTGTACTGCAAAGGACAAGTCTTTTTTTTTCTGGGTGTGTCTCCAAATCTGAGTAACCCACTCACTTTATACCAAGGATGAATCTGAAGTGTGAGTCTAATAATAGCGGTGGTCGGGGCAGGGCAGAGGAGCAGGCTCCCCTCATCGTCTTGTATTTTTGCTCCGCTGCTTTAACAGGCAGCGACCACCCTTAGCCTTCCCCCCCCCCCCCCCCCCTCTCACACACACACACCCCTCGCCCACCCCCGCAACTGCCTGATGATGTACAGACTCCGCCGCACAAGACTTTCAAATGATATCATTACCATTTCAAACAAGCTGGTGCCGCCTCATGGACCCCCGAGGTGTGCCATGTACTGTAAGAATGGGGCAAGGTGCCTTATCGGGTATTTTTATACCACAAAACTGCATTGTGTACATCTTCCATTGTGCCTTCTTGTTTCAATTAGTGAAAAAAAGCATCCGTGCGTATGTGGAGGGGTGGAATCGCTGTGAGGCATCTGTACAGCTTGTCAGTATCTCAGACAAAAGCCGGGTTTTTACTGTTGTCAATTAAGAAGTGGATACAGAGCCGAGTTCCTTGAAGACCTCCAAGAATGGGCCATGATTCTTCTTTGATTATTTATGGCCAATAAATAGAACCAACCCTTCCCCTACCCCCGTGGCAGCTAGCTCTCACTTAAAAAAGATCACAACACAAAGTCAGACTTAACAGCCCAGCGGTCCCTGCTGCAACATTAATGTCCTCATTTATCCTCTTATGGACAAATGTCAACCTTTTGTCAGCCTGTATCCCCTTTAGTTGCCCTCCTCACCCTCATAAGCTCATCGCTTCCTATTGTGCTGTCTCCATTTGCTTTCATGCCCCATACCACCCGCTCACTCATGGCTGAACCTCAACCTTCATTGCTTTTCAATGACACTTTTGCACAGCATTCTACAACACTCCTCGTCTGTGTCCTGCATAGATATTGCACATTCTGCAATAGGCTGGGCACTCCCTTATTTTGATTGTCTTTCTTCTTTTCTCTTTGTGCTTGGGGATCCTCTAGTGACATCACTCCTTCAGTTACCATGGTTTCTGCAAAAGTGGGGGCTATAATAACCGGATAACCACTTGGAAGAGTCAAGCTGCACTGTTTCATCACACACAGAGAAGAGTCGTAACGTGACAAGGACTTACTTTACCACTTTAATTACATGAGACAGAGACACTTGGAGCTATAAAACAGATGGCCAGTCTGTGCGCGGCTATGAGAGCGTTAATGAAGGCTCTGTGTGAACAAACAGGCTTTCATCATACAGGTCTTCCGAAAGCTCCTCTTCCTCCTCTGTGAAGTATGTGGGGAAAGGCGGGCTCAACACACTGGACTGACGGGTCGGCAAGACTGTGTCCCGTATCTGAAATGTCACATACGCAACCATAAATTACTAGTTTATTAGCACATAATTGTTGTGAAGTTGTGTGTAGAGCAAATAAAGGATTTGAGCCTTCACTAATTTATCTTTGTTTTGCATACACCATATCATCTTAACTGCGCAGAGTACTAAAATAGATTTATGAAGCAATTCTGAGGATGCGTGCAGTTCAAGAGAGGCACAAACCTGATTTTCTTCTACAGAACTACATTTAACAAAGTTAACTACTGCACAGTGCACACAAGAAAGAAACACAGGAATAAAGGGCAGCTTCAAAATCAAAAGGGAAACAGCTGAGGCTTCACAGACAAAACCTCTCCATATTTTAAATACATGCAAAAATAAGCCATACGTTAATAAAAACGTTTAAAAAAAATAGTAAATGCATTTGTAGACATTGGTCATACATCGCACATACAGTATGCTGAAGCAGTACAACTGTGGAATATTAATGACTTGTGGGACTGGTTGGCTTATGGGAACAAAAGTCATGTCCTCACAACATAAATCATTCAATTTGGGAGATAAGAGTTTCGAGGTTATGTTAAGGGTAGTCATTTGTGGCTTGGGGTGACACTACAGAAATTAATGCAATATCAAGGTTAAAATCCTACAGACAAAAAAAATGTAAAATAGAAACGCTGAGTGGGAGAAAAGCCACACACATTTGTATTCATTACCGTTCACCAGGGAAACAAATATCTGCATGTTTGTGTGTGTCTGTAAAAGTCATAGCCCACATGCTGTGCATGAAGATAGATGCTGGGATATTATGGAGATCATTAAGGTCCACACACACTCACACAGACTCACACACACTGCTGATGCAGCACACTGCAGATAAAGATGGATCACACGGTCTCCAGGTGTGATGGCACTTACAGGTGCAAGGTCACCTGTCTCCACTGTTACACTAAGCACGTGGATTGGCCTTTGACATTTAACTTCACTCTGGATAAGCATAATTATTATTTTACCTTCACTAAGCAATTCCTGTGTCCAGGGACGGAGCCGTGCACATAAAGCACATTACACTTAGTATTGACCCTCCATATCTGCAGGGAGAGGGATAAGGAGAAGACACATGGGAATATTGAACAGTAATTACAATCAAGGACAGCACAAGTTCAAAGCACACCGAGCATGTACCTTCAGCCCGAGAGCTGTTTTGGTAACGTTGCCCATCTGCCCCGGCATCTTTTTCCCTTTCCAAACTTTGGCTGGATCCTGGACACAGATGACGAACACACAAATTAGTGGATTAGTGGGAGCCAACTGTTCATATCTGGCTGCGATAAGCACTTTACAAGAACATGAGCAAGTATGTGCGTGCCTCACCCCTCCTGGTCCTGATGCTCCCGGCCTTCGATGAGTCTTGGTTTGACCGTGGCTTGCCGGCTGGCCTTTGAACCCCCATCTTTTCATTACGCCCTGAAAGCCTTTACCAATTCTGGACACAGAGTGCATAATGGATCAATTATAAATAGTTTCAGCGGACTTTGTTTGTTAGCATTTGTGTATTCAGATCATTATGAATACACTAAGGACATCCATAGCAAAATAAGACACCAAAAAGAACTCTAGTCATAAAGGCTCGGGGAAAGAAAGTAAAAAAAAAAAAAAATCACTATAATTATATATATATATATATATATATATATTTTTTTTAAACATGACACATCTACTGACTGCACAGAGGTCTTTGCTAATATTTCTAGTTTTTCATGAGGTTCAGAGAAGCCGAGTTCCATATCAAAGACATTTTGACAGATAGGTGAAAAAGCTGGTTTACGTTGTTCCTGTTATATCCACATATTGGCCTGGACGGAAATGTGCTGCATACAGAGGGGTTCCTGAGGGCAGAAAAGGGCATTGAAAGTCACTGTTGGGCATCGGACAGCAGTGCTCAACAGTGTCACGTGGTGCAAATACCTGGCTTGATGATGGCATTATCAGAGACTTTAAAGGTGCTGACTTTCTGTTTTGGCGGCACTCCTGCATTCCTGAACATCTCAATTTGCGACTCCGACCTCTATCAGTCAAGATCAATAATAGCAGGTTATGGATGGGCATTAAAAATAGTCACACACAAGCATGCATCTGGCCCCCACTTGGACTTTAACATTTTTAAATTGGCCGATAGTCTGTTACAACCTCACATGCCAGCGGACCACGCACATACTCTTGGCAGCTAACGTCTGACATTTGCCTTCACTCAGCTCCCTCTCATCTCAGCCCCCCCTCTCCCCCTTCTGTTGACTGAAAAGGCTCCTGCCAAAGAGCCTCACTCTGACAAACTCCAAACTGAAGTGCGCTTTGAGAGGCATTCAGAGTAAAATCTCAAAACAGGCGTTAATGTATCTGACCAGCAGCAATGAATAAATCAGACCTTAATCTAGAGAATGATGATGCGCAAAAGATGGAGCCAAATGTATCGTCTAAGCTGACCAAGGGACTAAATGGGCTGATGCATTCTCCGTCTTCCCCAATAGATAGTCCAGTCAGTAATAGGAAGCTACAGTTGATTAAGGCCATCACGGTTCCTTTGAGATGAAGGGAGGGTGTCGCAGTTAGTGAAACTCAGTGGCAATAAAAATCTCATTGCTGCGTTCATTTAGACAGCTGAGAGAAAATGAAAGCCGCTGGAGGTTTGTGGGCGTGTATTATTTCCGACTTGCTTAAGTAATATAAAGCCAATCATGCAAATGAGTATGGGAAAAATACAGCTATGATATAAGATATAGTACATGGCTAAATGGGTAAAGTTTATAAGGTTGTATAATACGAGAGGGCTACGATAAGTAAGTTATGATAGCTGTTTGCGCAACATTATTTAAACGTGATATGAAAAAGTTAATACAAGTTTTTAAATCAAGAGACAATACAATAGGCAATTATTCAAATGATTCTGCGTTTACATTAAAAAAATATTTTCTTTACAAAACAATGCAAAGTGTACACTGACCAAGTCAAATTATTTTCGGAAACAAATTATGAATTGCCATAGAAATGCTAGGAGCTTGCATGGGCACACATTGCAAAGTCAGGGTTATTCAAAAAAAAAAAAAATGAACAATGAACTTATTACAAGGCATTTCTTTGCTTGCAAACATGTTTTCACTCCACATTTCCTTTGTTCTTTCTTAAATTATGCCTGTGGCTAAACAATTATTCATTAATTAGTATTCCAGTGATTCAGTGCTGCTCCCTCATAACACCGGGGCACACAGAGGCGATAAATTGGTGCTGCCGAGGCTGAGATATTTTGGCTTGTGTCCTCATCGAGATTCAGGAGGTATGCTACCCAAGCCCAGGTTAATAACTTTATAGTGTCCGCTTTAAAACAAATCTTTTCTATATTTAGGACCGGACAGGAAATGTTAAATTACTTCTTACATGGAACGGCGAAACATTTTTTCCTCCAACCAACAAAGCAGCTGTGTATCCATCATGTTCTTCTTTGGAGAGGTACTTAACTACATGACAGTCTTGGACCTGAAAGAGAACAAAAAAATAACAGTGGACATGGCATCCTAAACACATACGTAAAACCAGATTGGAGTAGATATTTAACTGGCTTCGAATCCGTTACATGTACATAATGACACACTTCGAAAAACTGCCCAAAGTGCAGCACTGATATCACACTAAGACTAAGTCTACAACATATATACTTATTTTTGCAAAATGATCAAGCAGTGCCAATACAAAAGGAAAGCCTGTGGGGGAAGTTTAAAGTGTTCAGTATTTGTTATTCTCAGCGAACGCACCACAGAACAATCCAATTTATCAGGCCACATATTTGGTTTGCATTATTGATGGCAGACAAACAAGAATGGCATCCTTGGGGTCAGTTTAATGGGATGAACTAATAGAAATTTCAGAACTTGCATTTACTTGGTCTGTGATTCCATCTTTATGAATACATTTCTTTAATTGTTTAACACATAGTTACAAAAAAAAATCCTCTATTTGAAATTTGATTATTTAATTAGAACTGCTTATGTCAGTCTTGTTTCTCTAAATAAGTATTTTACATTCAATACATTCAAACATGTGTTACCAAAACATAAACATCACTGTACCTGTAACATTGTGGCAACATGTCTTTCTCCTGTCTTTGTCCAAATGGGAACCATGCCCAACTTCACAGCAATTAAGCCAACTCTTCTGCTCCCTGAGCCAGACACAAATTAAGTCAAGCAACAGCATGTAAGTGCACTGGTGGTTTATAACAACCTCTACCTTCTGTCCACTCGTGACGTGGCCAAGGCTCATCTTTAAGTGGGTTGAGCTTTTCAGCAGTCATATTTCTGTAATCTTCTCCTATAGCCTTTCTCATATATTCTTGATTGTCTTCTGTGAGGTTCTCCTCAAACCATGTTGTGCTTTTTATTGTCCGTATACAGCCCACCAACTGGTAAGGCCTGAAAGATCAATAAAATGTTACATTAAATGAAGCACTAATAAACAGGTTTACAACATTTTGCCAAGATACTATGTACACACATTCTCCAGAACATGAGCAGATACATCTAAATCTCTAAATCATGAGGCTTTAATAGGGTGCTAGTCCGATTGCCCCATTGCCTGAATGCCTCAGTCCCAATGCCCCACACCCATTGGTCTAAATGCCCCGGCTGAGTGGTCTGAATGACCCAGCTGAGTGGTCTGAATGACCCACCCATTATTGTGTGAATGATTTGCGAATTCAATTTGTTACCTCTTTTGCTAGCAACAGCTCCATGTGAATACAACGGCTCATCCATTTGTCATCAGAATTTCCATTTTACGGTAAGTACAAAGATAATATTCACCGGAAACAGAATAATACCCAGTTGGGTCACTATTCTGAAGGGTAGAAACTAACATTTATCTATGACAGGGTGATATCTTATAGAATTTGTATTGTTTATTTGGTAAAAGTTAGATTATTGAAACTTCCCAAAGAAAACATGTTTTTTCTAAACCGTAGTGTTCGTCATTAATGAACGTGGTAACCATAACCACTAAAATCTACAGAAAACATGCGAGATCGAGCAGACCTGTTAGTACCTCCTACAGATAAAAGGTGAAGAGAAAAAACGTCAATTAATAAGTTGTTTGTCTTCCTTGTCTGGGTGGGCAAACAAGACAGAGGATCGTTTCTTTTTTCCAAGGAAATTGCATAACAACAGACCATCCATTCATTTCATTTGGGTTCTTAACCAAAACATGTTTACGAGGTGTCAAGGATGAAAAGCTTGGGACATCAATGTCTTCTGTGACCCAACACTCCCCGCACAACTTGAACCAATACAAGACTAGTATGAGATGGGTGCATGGTATCTCCCTCTGAAAGAACCCTATCATGATTATGATTGGTGTTCATAAGATTTACTACAGATGAACACCCAGAAACACATCAAGACTAAAACCCATATGTTCGAGCAATAAGTTTGATACGTCTAAAAATAGTAAAACGTACAAAAGGACCTCTGAAGTAATGCAACTAAAGTCACACAACAGAGAGCTGTCAGAGTTAGCATCAGAGGCTGAGGAGTGTGGTTAGCATTACCTTTCAGACGCTGCTCGAGGTGAAAGAAGTCCAACTCCTCTTTGAAGAAGAAAGCGACAGGTCCATCCAGCCATTCTGATCGTAAACATACGAGCAAATCAAACAAAATTTATACAACTGCTGATAGCCATGCCTTCGTATTTGCCCTGTGTGCAAATGTCACCCTTGCGACTTCCGGTGCGTAAGAAAATAATGTCCGTGTAGGGGCCAATCCCACTAATGGTTCCGCAAAGATTAGCTACTTATTACTATTACTATTACTATTACTATTGTGATTATGATTATTATAATTATTGTTATTGTTGTTGTTGATGATGATGATGATAATATTTCATATATATTACAATATTATCTTATTAAAGGAACAGGCCACCATTTTTACATACTGAGATATGTGGTTGCCTGAGCTTAGACGAGTTGATGCGTACCTGTCTGGTCTTAGTGCGTGCACTCAGTCACGCAAAGCAACCAAAGATGTTGTTAGCGTTTGACCTCTCCCAATGTATGCCTATAGCTCCAAACGTGGGTGAAGTTGAAAGCGACCAAGCTCTTCCACGGGCACGCACAAAGACCAGACAGGTACATATCAACTTGTCTAAGCTCAGGTAAGAACACATCTCAGTATGTAAAAATGGTGGCCTGTTCCTTTAAACCTGCTCTTTAATACAATTAATAATATAACTATCTATTTATTTGTATTTGTCCTTGATTTAAATGGCATAGGCCCACTGAAATTAAAAATCTCTTTTTCAGGGGAGTCCTGGCCCCAGAGGCCTACGCCCTTTTAGTGGTAGATGCATAATCTATACACACAGAAAAAACGTTGTTCAATACGAGCGATCACTGTTATTGTTTACGTCCGCAATTTTCGCCAGATGTTTTGGTGAATGGTAGGCAACAGCTGATACATTCAGGCCTCTAACTTGGTTTATAAAATGATAGATCTGTTACAGCACAAGAGAAGCAATGCCCTGTTTATGGGCCATTGTTATGGCCAATCATAGGATTTTAATAACATTTTTATCAAATATGAAAACGTAAAATCGGCCAACGGATGTGACGACATCCCGATCACTCTACCGCACCCGCCATGGTCTGCGCGTATCAACTACCCAGTACGTGCTTTTGTTTCCACTACAAAACACAACCGCACTTGCCGTAGTTCTTGAGAGCAGCCCCACAGATGAGCTCGCTGTACAGATCGTAACTAAAAGGCACTGACCTGGGGATCGAACCTAGAACCCTCTGTGAGGCACAAGCACTAACCGCTGTCACCTGTTGTTCAGGTGAGGCAGCACATAATACTTTTGTGTGTGTAATTGTTTACATATTATTGTTAGAGAATAAACAACGGTGTCAGAAAGGAAGAGGATAGATGAAAAATAGGCAAGGGTCTGGATGTCTTATGTGAGAGAACTTTATTTACCATTGGTGCGGGACCGGTCTGCTTATGTTTCCACAAGAAGAGGAATACAAACCCTGTCGAGCGTCATACTGATAAGCAGGCAAAAACATTCAGTGGCTGAGGGTAGGCGCAGTCATGGCTACGACAGAGATAGTGCGACTGTACAGCGCGGCCCAATATGATAAATAGCTATTTAATTTTATTCTCGCACAATTCTGATTGGTGTTCTGTTCATATTAAATGAGCTAATATCTTATAGAAGCTTTCTGTGCTAAGCTAAAGTATCAGTAAGGTTCTATGTATGGAGTGCGTAATATTTTTCTATTGCAATCCTGCAGTTTGTAATGTTTTCCCTCTATGTGAGGTGAAAGATAGCCCGGATATGTCCGCAGTGGGGATCTGCATTTACAAATTGTTTCGACTGGGGCTCAGGCAGAAATAAATCTAGTGGTGAGGCCACCACCTGCCTCTTCTATTTTCTTTTTCAATCTGCCCATCTCCATAAATTGCCATATGCAATTTGAAGTCATTTATATTCTATAAATATGCATTTAAATACAGACAACACCAGACATGAAAATCAAGTAGCCTTTATTGTAATAAACATGCATAATACATAAAACAGTTTTCAGCACATATGAGTGTCTACCACGCACGCTTATCTAACCTCTCAAAACTCTTTACAATATAAGAAGATTAAGAAATTATTACAATTATTGTGTTGCTCAGATATCAACAAATCTGAACCAAAAATCTGTAGAAAATAACCCCAAACACCCAAGACAATCCTGAATGTCAAATGACACAGCATTACTTTATTTTATAACTAGCAAGCTGCTACAGAATAATGGATATTAACAAAGCTCAGTTATGCATGCATTTATGCAGTACACTTTAGGAACACTATTTTTATTCCATAAATAGCATTTGTAATGCTAATTCTTAGCATTTGAAAGCAGCTTTATATTTGGGTTTGCCTACTCACACAACTTTACTTGCTAGTTATCTTAATAAGGTAGCAGCGTCATTTCTTTGGGTGGGCTATGGACTGAGTGCATGCTGGTTCAGGATACTGCCCCTTGTTCTAAAAAGATTTCTTGGATAAGCAGTAGTATTATCAGACCCAATGTGATGCCATTGAGGCCAAGCATGCAATAGTCATCAATGTAATAGTTCAAATTGTTTCACCAGAACAAACTAATCTCTGAGCTAGACTACTGTATGTAGTTATGTATATGTTTGTGCTTATATTTATATCTCTTATACAGTACATCAATGTACAGTATGTATGGTTTATACTGATGTGTGCAAAAGTAGTCCATTGTCAGGGGCTGAAGGTTCTCGTCGTCTCATAGTCAGAGATGCACTTGGGTTTGATGCCCTTAGCGTTGTAGTAATCCACCACCTGGTTTGGGACTTCTGCCAGGACACTTTTAGCCAGAGCAGCCGGGGAGGCCTAAACACAGAGACATGTTGAGAAAGACTGAGGTCATGAGGTCATAAATTGACACACCCAGCATCATAACACATCTGTTCAGCCATATCCTGTTATGGGCCAGGACCAGTGAGACTGATGTAATTGGACAAGCTTATTTGACAAACCCTCATAACATCCGTTCTTTCACCCTTTGTGCTCTAGGAGCATGATTGGCTCCAATATGGTGGTCATCAAATGACAAAATGTCAACAGAATGTCATTTATAGGAAAGACAAAGTTATACCCTTATAGTGCATCACTTTAATCATTGTGCCATGCTAAATTAATCATTAACTCTGCAGGGCTATTGTTTTAGTAACTTAACAAAAACAAAACAACCTTATTTTTTAACTATTATAGTGGAATTTCAAAGTGTCATTAAAATGTATTTCTACTAGTTACAAGATATGCTAAAACATACAGTATTCCTACACACAGTTTATGAGTGCACCAAATCTGGTTGTTAATTACAAACAAAATTTAAAAAATGAAATATTTTTTCCTTGGTTGCACTTGTGCACCTGTCAATTCACCGGCCATGAGAAAACAAAACCATAATTCCATCAACTAATTTGTTTGCATAATACATCATATTTTAAATTGTCTAAACCCAAACCTTTCAGCTTTATTAAACTAAAAAGACCATCGTTAAACATTTATCCTTTTGTAAAATGTATCAAGGAACCCTTAAATTATGAAACCAAAATGTTGCCACTCACAAGTCCTTGCCATTGCTTATCACCGTAAAAACACTGATGTGCACATCTATTGCCAAGGAGAATTTACTCAGATGAGCATTTTCAGATCACGCCAGTTAGGAAACAACACAGACTCACTCCTCTCACCGCTGTTCTCCTCCATTATCAGCCTCAGAACGCTAAGTGCTCTAGGCGCAAACTTTGGAAGATTAATTTATCAAGTAAATTGCTAGATATTCAATATTGTTAATCCTACTGTAGGTAGCTTTCAGGCGCTTGTAAAGTGGTGTGACTAAATTATGCCCTGATGCACCTAAATGAAAATACTTGGGCATACTGGTTCAACTAACCAAAAATGTTAGTCTGGAGCCCTGCTACGGATGGTCAAGCTTGACATAGTTCTAAGTAGATCATTAAGATCATTGCTGCTATTTCATTTTACGTGGAAACCAGATGTTTACATACACTATTTGAAAAAACACCGTTGCATTTTTTCATGAAACCAGAATTAACTTTTCTTCAATTACGGTAGAGTTTTCCAAATTATTTCTATTTGCTAAATGCTAGAAGAATGAGAGATAGATTTTAGATTTTTTTTTCTTTACTTTATACAAAGTCAAAAGTTTACATATACTAAGATTATACCTTTTAACAATTTGGGAAAGCCCAGATGACGATGTCATGTCCTTGGAAGCACAAGTCTGGTTCATCCTTGGTGCAATTTCAAACAATTATATGCAAGTATAAAAAAGATGAAAATGGCCAGCCATTATCCTGATCAGAAAGAAGGTGGGTTTGGTGTCCCAGAGATGAACGTACTGTGGTCTGAAATGTGAATACTCAACCCAAGAACAAATGCAAAAGACCTGGTGAAGATGCTGAAACTGGTAAGAGTTTGTCATTATCCAGAGTGAAACAAGTACTGTACCGACATGGGCTGAGAGGGTACTCTGCCAGGAAGAGGGCCTTACTCCAAAAAAAACATCAAAAAGCCAGATTGAACTTTGCAAATGCACACATGGATAAAGACTTTAATGCTTGGAGACATATCCTGTGGTCTGATGAAAAAAAATATAAAAAAATGACCATTGTCATGTTTGGAGGAAAAAGGGGGAATCTTGCAGCCTGAGAACACCATCCCAACTGTGAAATACGGGGGTGGCAGCATCATGCTGTGGGGTTGCTTTGTTGCGGGAGGGATTGGTGCACCTCACAAAATAAATGACATCATGAAGAAAGAACACTATGTGGAAATATTATAGCAACATCTCAGGAAGTTAAAGCTTGGGCGCAGATGGGTCTTTCAAATGGACAATGAAGCAAACAGACAAACTGGTTACAAAGTGGCTTTAAAAGTTAATCCTGGTTCCAGTCAGTGAGAAAAAAAATGCAAATTAGTCTTTTTATATAGTGTATGTAAACATCTGGTTCCCACTGTATGTACAACAAAACTCCAAATGCCAAAATTAATATAAATTACCGGTAGTCAAATTTCTCAAAATGCTTATTCTTGTACTGTAAACAATGCTAATCTCAGACTTCCCCTTCTGCCTATCCTTGCCAGCCGTCTTTCCTCTTCCTTTTCACTTCTATCTACCTGTTATCCCCCTCTCTGCCTGTCACACGGCAGCTTCGTCCTCCTAATCCCCTCTGAAAAGAAACGACAGAGCAGAAAATCACCTCTCCACCTCTGTCACACACTCCCTCACTCCCTTTTGTCTTTAGCTCAGCTCTCTTGTTGACCACTCCAAGCCACACACAGACTCTATCCACTCTTTAGTTTGCTCATCTTTTTGTTCACCACATCATGCCCTTTACTGTACTTTAGATTACATGTAGTGTACTCTTTTGTCAGCTTCTCGAGACATTCACCCTTACTCCTTGTTTAGCACTGTTGTAATTGGATAATTTCTCAACCTGTCACAGACTAAACTCACCGTAACAGACTGGGGCGCACAGACGCTGTCAAAGCAAACTGAGATAATAGCACTCGACACACACAGTGACACACACAAGCATCAGGCAGAGAGCTGATCTGTTCTGACGGGCACACGAAACATATTACTGCCACATCCCACTCCTACTGAGACACCTACACACAAGCACAGATCCATTGTGAAAGGACTTCTAAAGCTGGGAGCTTGTCCTTATTTTGGACTAATATTTGCTAGTGCCAGCAGCTTCGCACTCTTTC
Source organism: Gobius niger (assembly GCF_951799975.1). Taxonomy (NCBI): domain Eukaryota; kingdom Metazoa; phylum Chordata; class Actinopteri; order Gobiiformes; family Gobiidae; genus Gobius; species Gobius niger. Next base: position 15,453,561 of record NC_136865.1, read on the forward strand.
AATTATTGAGTGTTGCTGTCATTATTGAATTATTGAATGTTGCTTTCAAGTATAATCAATGAATGGAATACAATGTTGTGGTGAGCTGGTGCAACAAAATCTAAATCTATGTTTTATAGTTTATGCTATCAGGGCCCTGACAGTAAAACATAAAACAATTTTAAATAAAGCCATAATTTGTATTATTTAACATTTTTATGCCGTACACATAATTATTAGGGCTGTCAAAGTTAAGTCATTGTCTTTAATTCAAGATTAATCATAACATAAGTTAATCCTCTAGTCAGGTGATTCTGACCATTAGCCTGGCTCAACATCTGCAGATGGGTCCCCGGACGCTGCACTGCGGTCGCCCACTGCTCCTGACAAATTGCCCCAGCGGCATCAAAGGATGGGTCAAATGCAGAGGACAAATTTCCCTATGGGGACAATAAAGTACTAACTAATTAATCATAGATTAATGCCATATGGCATCATATGTTTTGATCAAACGCACTCCTGTATGAGAGCGCACACACGTTTGCAAAAATACAGAGCATCTGCGTCACAAATTACAAAGTGTAAGCAGTGGGCATTTCACATAGATTTTTTGAAATAGTATTTTGTTTGTTCATGAAATGTGAGCAAATGCTTTCATTTAGAGTGTTTTATCTCATAAATATACTGTGATTAGACAAATATCAAAAGTGTGAATAATCTAATCGCAAAAATGTATCGATTCACAGCACTACATATGCCACAAGATCACACATCCAAGTATTAAAAAGGGTAAAATACAGTCTTCTGCAGAAGTAGAAACACAAATACACTGAATGAAAGATGGAAGTCCCTTGAGGTCTGTATAGGGGCCTTGGCCTGTTTCACAAAGAAGACTTTCAAACAAGGTGTCTCTGGTACTGTAACTTGTAACTTGTATGTCTTACCTGATTAACCTACTTTATATATATATATATATATATATATATATATATATAACAACCTTGTGGTTTTGTCCATTTCCCTATTATGTTGTATTGACTGACAGCAATAAAAACAGCAACAGGCAAAAATCCTCTAGCGCTGTCACATTTGACTAAATAGCCAGTATTTTTAGCTTGCCCTATTTCTCAATATTGCTGTTGTTCCTCTGAGAATATAGGCCTATCTTATTATATCTAAATCTCCTACAAAACCACACATAGATCTCATAGACATATTGCTGACACCCACATGTTTGAAGTCCTTAAAGGGGACGAACTGCACGATGTCTCTCAGGACCGGCTCCCCTTTGGGCGAGCGCAGGATGCCGTCGTCGCCATCAAGGATCTGCATGTCGGTGAAGTCCGCGTTGCCCACGCCCACGATGATGACCGACATGGGCAGGTGGGAGGCATGCACGATGGCTTCCCGCGTATCTGCCATATCTGTGATCACTCCGTCTGTCAGGATCAGCAGGATAAAGTATTCCTGGTGGGAGAGGAGGGAACAGAAAAAATTGGTGGGAAGAGATGGTGGATTTCTTGATGGGGTTCGATATCTTTTGAAAGTGACTTCCAGTGAGAGGCTAATTTGAATAAAACTTATTCTAATTCGCTGAAGAGCTGGGGAGAGGCGGGATGCATTAAGACACAGACAGACAAATGTATGATTGAAATAAAATAAAAATCAATTGCACAACTGTTTTTCCAGCATTTTTTTAATGCCTTTTTGCCTTATTTAGTTGAATGGCCAGTGTAATATTTCATTTGTGTCACATCATTGTGTCCTGTCCCTGCTGAAATTCCAATACATGCGTTTCCAATGACATCACGGATAGGCGGCCATTTTGAATACCAAAGTAGCATTATGCAGTACTACAACATGTAACAATATCTCTACTCAGGATGAAAATGAAAGACAACTGATTGACCTTGGCATTTACTCGTAATCATTGCTCAAGAAGATAACAGTTAAAACACAGCCCCAGAGTGCACACGTTTATGTGATATAACCAGCAAATGTAGTACAGATGTTGCAGCTCTGTCGAGCTACAGCAGGATTTACTATTGATCTGCTTCACCCCTCAGACTAAATTAACACATCAAAGAGGAAACAGAAAACATTTCTCTGTGATTTACAGTTTATCATGTCAACAGCATCTCTGAGTCTGAGTCAGTGTTTAAGCTGCTCAAGACATTAGCATGTTGCTGTTTGCATTTAGCGTCAACCATTGACTTCAACACGATAAAAACATGTGTGGCTCACATCTATGAACACTGAGGAAATACTACAGTAACAGCTCAGCTCTGACCTCTGTCACATGTTGTAGCCAAGGCTAGATATTTTGAGTGTGGTTCAGGGCTTTCTATTGGGGAGGTCAGAGCTGAGCTGTTGAAGCTAAATGCTAACCGGTTGCATGCAATCATCTTGAGCAGCTTAAACACTGACTCACTGGTTTCTTCACATAAATGCACTCTCTGGGACCGTGTTTTTACTGCTATCTTCTTGAGCAATGACTACGAGTAAATAAAAATGTCACTGTCAGTCAGCTGTCTTTCATTTTCATCTTGAGTACAGATATTGTTACATGTTACACTGCATATAGTGTAACATGCAATAGTTTTACTTCGGTATTCAAAATGGCCACCATAACAACAAAAGTCACACGACTGAAAAGCATGTATAGGTAAAATATTCTTAAGTTTATTTCTGTTTCTGTTTTCTCATTGTTTGTCTCACCATGGCCTCCTTGGTGTGCATTTCCTCAGAGGCTGAAGAGGCCACTTTCTGGATGATTGGGGCGATGTTGGTGGGGCCGTACAGCTGGATCTTAGGCAGGCAATTTTGATAGGCCTCCACTACGCCCTGGATTCCTATATGAGAACGCACACACACAGCAACGTTTATTGACTTGGTTGTCTTCCTTTATGCACTGTGTAGCCACAACGCTGACCTCACACTGTCGAGGCTCTTGTACGTGCAAAACTACATGCTAAAATAAAACGCATAAGCCGCATGTAATGTTACTCCAAGGTGACTGACCGGTTACAGAGAGATACAGAAAACACATAACAAGCACGCAGTGTAGCTATGTTGGGAAAAGAGCGCAGAAGCCCATTTCACACATAGAGATTAGTGTTATGTTTCATTGTATCTTAGAGCCGGCCCAAATGCCGCCTGCAGCTTAGTGACGACTCGCGGAGCAGTGTGTTTGTATGTGTGGATTGAACGCCAGACAGCGACAAACTGCGAGAAGGGGGATGAAGTATAGGGGGAGAAAAATGGCACTGGCAGTAGAGTCTACAACATTGGTGAAAATGAATGAATGTGCATGGGCCTTACCAGCACATTCGGGATTATCCTCATCAAAGTTCACAGCGAAATCATGCGAAACCTACAACACACCGACAGCACGTTCAGTGGAATTTACAGGTTGACAGATGCATTTGCCTTTCATCTGGATCAAAAGCAAGCTGTGCCGCCTTCATTCAAGAAAAAAAATAAAAATCTAAAAATATTGAACTACACTAGAGCTCAAGCCCCTGCTGCTACTTCAACAAACAAGACAGTCTCTCAAACTGCCAGTGTCCTACCTTGAAGTCAGGCGGTATCAGCGCCCCAAAACCAAATGCCGGGAACATTTTATCACTGGAAAGACACAGAAGGAGGGCTAAACAATATATGGCTTAAGATAAACTCTGTGATTTATCGAGGCCTTTTCATCAAAAGGACACTCCTCTGAAGAATATCTGGGTTGGGCGCGTGTGAGAATAAATTATGATTGATGGGAGCATTTTCAAACCTGTCATAGTCCTGGCAGATCTCCCCGACAGCCACCAACGCTTTGAGGTATTCGTTGGGCTGGTATGGGTGGATGTAGTGAAGGGAGCAGCTGTTTCTCGGATCCCCATTGGACGCTGTGAAGTCTATGGCCACCTGGGATGGAAAGCACATAGCATCGCACACATGTAGTCACATAGCGTGAGCGGGCATAGAAAAAACATGTTGTATGTTGTGGAATTGCACTGGAGAGAACATACTGTAAACTGGATTTGACAACCTCCCATGATATAATCCAGGAAGGAATACATTTTGATAATCTGTTGGGAGAAAGATGGAAATTCAGAGCGTGTCATTGTTAAACAAAGTGCAGTCATGTAAAACAGTGAAAATGATGAGATCCATTATTTTCTTTAATTAGTGTGTTGACATCCCAAAGGCAAAACATACAAATGTATTTGTACTTGTTCTTTGGTGTGCTGTTGTCTCCACGACATTCAAATGGTAAATGAATTTTTTAAATGCTAATGTGATTTTACATTAATACTGTGCTAAAATAAAGTTTACCAACAGAGGAAGGATGTAAAAGGTGAGACTGGAATAGACTCAAACTTGAATTGTATACTGTACATGAGAGGTGTATTAATGAAGATGAAATCTGATGACAAGCCAATATTATCATACATTATTCATGGCCTGGCATTTAAGCGTATTTCCACCTTTGATGAGTAAGAAATGTTTCATGTATGCAGTAGATCCCACAGGACCCAGAGTAGTATACTGCTTATTATGAGCAAAAGAAGACTGTACTTCTTTTAGTCGGCTGAAAATACTTGGTATCTAGATAAGCAAATATTATTAATTGCGTTCCAACATGAAGCTCATATTCTGCAATTTACTTTAAAATAGTAAAAACAACTCTCTCCTTTGCATGTGGTCAAAATTGTATAAAATCATTAAATGTTTCTTTACCTTACAATGGTTGAGTATGACCATGCCAGAGTTCCTGTAATTCTTCTTTTTCACTTGGTACTTTGGATTGATGCACTCCCATTGAATCTATTCAATTACATGTTCAGGAAAATGTCAGAACATGTTTCAGTACCCCCTGTATTTGATATTTGAGTACTTACCTGTTTGCCCTCCTGCTCTGCTCTCAGCTCTTTAAAAGTAGTCTGAAACTCGCCTATAAAATCATGCTTCCCATTGGAGTCCCAGTCCCACACAGTGCACTGGAACAAGAGGTACACACATGCATATTTCGGCCATTAATTCAGTTAGAGCTGCTGCAACACTGTCATCTCGACACACATACATGCACTTGAAGGCATGCAGGGAAATGCCATGCTGAAAGATTGATAAGGAGGTGTTAGTGGGGGGGCAATAGAGCGGTGAAATATTAATCTGAGGATGCTGAGTGAAACGCAGCTTAAGCCACCGCTTTGTGTGTGCTGGAGGAGGAGGTCCCTGTTTACGCACAATAGTTTGTTGCTCTCAAAGGAGCAGACAAGATAAATGGTCTCAATCACTGGTGAAATGTACTGGTCAAAAAGGCCAAGGCTGAGGCAATCAGAAAGCATGAAAACGATCACGTCAAAAAGGAAAAAAATCTTGAGAGTGGTCCCACAGCGCCTCAACAATCAATACTTGTCAATAAAGTTGTCAGCTCAAGACACACACGAAGAAATATAGAAATGCTCTGAAACTGGGGTTTTAATGGCAGTCAATGAGTCATTACACTGAAGAGCTCTGTGACCTTCTCTCATGAGGTCATGACTGTGACCAGTGATCTGAACTGAGCCTTGATTAAAAATCTCAAGAGGCTGTAATCCTGTTATTTCCTATGGGCCACTTCAGACTCCGAGAGGCTTCACCTCAAGTGTGCACAGTGTCATCAATTGTGCTTAGTTTTTGGATTGTAATGTCGGCTGGCGAAGGGTGGTTCCTATCTCACAGCCCTTGCTTACACACTGCAAGGAGCTATAGCGAAGAAGCTTTCATTCATCGAATACAAACAACTGTGAGAGTAGGTGGACGTACAGACACGTGGACGTGGAGGAAAGTAGTGAAGGGATGAAACCAATAACGCCAATACAGAGGAGAGACAGCCAGACATAGCAGAAAGGGGTAATGCATTTATGCATTGGCCAGCTAAGAGCCTGCTGAAGAGGAAGCTCTGGTCTGAATAGAAATCTCAGCTCTGCCATTTCACACTATAGCTCTGATCTTTCAAACAGGTAGCCCTGGAAACCATAGCCACTCGCACGTGTGTGTGTGCGTGTGTGTGTGTGTGTGTGTGTGTGTGAGCCCTTTCTCCTGCTGTCAGGAGCCATGCCGAGTTAAGACGCCTTTGAATATTTAATGAACAAGCTCATGTTTATTCATGGAAAGAATAACTGTTAAGATCTGACGTGAGGTTTTAACACAATATGCACAACTCTGCAGAGCAAAGGTGGGACATTAGGACAACCCCTGAGCTCTTTCACATGTGCACAGTTCTTTAAATATCACTTAGAACAGCACTTGACCCTGGATCTTCTGTGAGTACAGTGAGATGTTTATCGCTCTGTCATTTTAGCCACACATCTATCTACAAGGCCATGTATCAAGGGATGTGCTAAATATCATGTGCAAGCTGAAAAATAAATGATGCTATTTTGTGGGCGTGTTGCACTTAATTAAACATTCAAAATTATGCGTATGACTGTATTACGGCCACAAATCTGATACATAAATGAGTATATACTGTGTGAGCAAAAATGCACAGATACTGCTCCGCTTTTGCACATATTACACATTTTGCACGTTAGCAAACACATGGTAAATGACCCCATTAGTGTACAAAAGCAACTGCTGTATATGACATGCTTTTATATTTTCATCTGGATCAAGAAAAGCATCCCGCACAAAGATCTGCTGCATTATATGGCTTTGTCCCTCAGTGCATAAACCAACATGCTGATGTGTGGGCTTCAAGGGGCTAAAACATTAACAAACTGTTCTTAGGCTAAATAAAAATGACTGTGCCTCCGTAATGAGCTGCTATTACTACTCACCTTTAGCGCTCGTTCATGGTCTCCACTACACAGAGTGTTCAGAGAGACTTTGAAGGATTTCCACACTGGGCTCAGGTTGTTCATCACCGTCTGTGCACACAGACAACAGTTAATCAGGGTATAAGCTGAAATCACCAAGCCTAATTTAATGCTTTTAATGCCTTTTCCGGATTTAATTTTAGCAAAATTAGTTGAATTACTTTTAATTTTGTTTAATGCTCTGTGGAAATGTGGTTCATTTACTCATGTAATTACCTCAGTTCGGTGTACAAGCGATTCTGTGCCGTCATCATTTATTCTAAAAATCTCCAGGAAGGGGTCTGACTTGCTGAAGAAATCCTTCAAAGAGAGAGAAACGTGCGAGTAAGCCATTGCCTTAGAACTTTCTTTGATGGCCATAAATCATTCATGCACTAACAAAATCATTCTTTTACCCCTCTATTCTCCCTATTCTTTCCCCACTCTTGCTCCACTCCCCTTTTGCTTTCAGTCTTCATCTTCCCCCCTTCGGCACAACTTCTTTAGATTAGTCATCCGTAGCTGCGTGTGTCCATGTGTGTGCACATGGTGGAAGAAATTAATAAAGTTATCTGTGTGGGTGGAGGGTTGGGGTGGGTTGTAGGACTTGGAGAAAGGGAAGCTATCTCTTTAATGCAACATTACTTGTGTGTGTACTTCATTCCTTAATCCCAGAGTGCTCCACCCACGCACTCCGACAAACACTCATGGGGTGCACATAAAAACTCCTATCTCTAAATATTAATTTGTCGTTTGTGTCTCAAGCAGGAAGTAAGGCTACTGCTCTCTCATATGCACAGACCTTGTCATCTAGCTTGCGAGCGCTGAACGAGAGCTCGACATAATCATCGTTACCAGACAACTCCTCGGCTGTCACCTTCGCACACGGAGAGGTGGGGCGAAGTCCAAAGGAAGGAAGAAGAAAATGAGATGGAAATGAGGAACAGAACAAATTGAACAGGCAACACCATGAAATAATTATTGAGTGCCTGAGAGCGCGACAGGATGTTACCGTTATGGAAGACTTTCCAGTTGTGTTGCCTTGTTTGAGCAGGGCTTTGGTCAGTTTCCTTTGTGAGACAATCTAAAACACAAACAACAAAAAACAAGGAGACAAAACCCAGTATCAGCGCTGTTCTCCTCTCACAAAATAAGACATACAGTAGACATCCAACAGAAAGAAAACTGAACCGCTGTCACCTTTCTCAACACCTGTCAAATTGTATTTTTATTTCCTTTCATCACAAGTATACCCTGCCAGCTTATAAAAGAGCTGGCCCTTTTTCAGTTGTCATCGTGATCCTGAAGTGGAGAATGTTTTGGAGCACACAGTGAGAGCCGTGTTATGTGAAATTAACAGAATTAAGGACCAAAAACCCACCAACCGAGTATCAGCAAATGGTGACATAAACATAATGTCAAACTACCAAATCACATTACTCATGGTAACTCCATGACAATTACTATGAGTCATTAAATTTGGTTGTTTGACATATTTATCCTCTGTCACAAAATATTACAAAAGAACAGCCATGTACGCACTATAGGAGAGAGTATATACTATAGGCCTAAATGGAATGAAAGATTGGCAATAGGATAGTAGCGATGTAAAAGAAATTCTGACAACTCTATGATAATGAGTTGTGGGATGAAATGCAAAAAAATAGGAGGAGGAGCTCATAAAGGTTAAGGCGCTTTATTTGTCATTAATCAACAACTGTACTATACTGTAAAATTCATCCTTTGCATTTGACCCATTCTTCCATCCCACCCATTAAGGTCATTTGTCAGCGTACTCTTAACACTGAATATGAAAGAAGCTGAAAACAAGACACAAACAAAAATCAGACGATCTTCGAACATCCACATTGAAATGACTCACTATTACTTCCCTTAGCTAAAACTCAATAAATAAATAAAAATAATTAAAAAATACAATAATTATTATAGAAGTCTTGGTACTTTATTAGTTACCTACAATATTAAGTTATGATCTGAGGTGCACGGGTGCAATAAAAACACTTGGTTATGTCAGAGGTATGTCAGGGTCTCAGACACACTCAAACTGCGTTCATGTAAACAGGAGCTGCAAGTGTACTTGCATGCATCACTTACACACAGCAACCTTGAATGTATTGAGTAACACTAAATGGAGAAGCTATTTCCAGCAGGCTCCATCCCATATATTTTCCCATCAGGACAAGTGCTGACTGTTTCCGGAGAGCACTCACCTGTCCCAATGTGCACTCCATGGCTCCCAGAAAATCAGCATCACGGAGGCCATTGTTTCCAGAGCTGATGTCATGAAGTTCAAGCCGAAGCCGCTGGACTTCCTCAAAGTAATAATCCACAAGAAAAATCTTGGAAAACACAGGGCCACTGCTGCTGCGAATCACCTCTGTTCGGTCCACCTGCGTCACATCAACAATACACTTTACTGAAACAATGATCACACAACTTTTTAAATGAAACAGAATTTTGAATTAAACACAGTACACTTCACCCACCGCCAGCCTGCACTGATTGCAAAACTCAGTAACATTGAAGCAATTTGAAGCAAACAGCTTTGCCACATTGTTTACACTTCTCAACCGGTGTATCAAGAATATAGATTCTCTTTGATAGCAGAAATCACACAAGCTGTTGACTTTACAAAAATAAACTATAATTGTAACATTGATTCAAATGTTTCTAACTGCCTCACAGAAACAACCAAAAGCCACAAAAAAGGCTTTGTCAGAGGCGCCATCAAAACAAATCCAGCACAGAAGAATAACTGAGTCTCAGTCCATTGTTGATAACCCTTTCACACAAAGGCACTACAAGTGCCACAAAACTCCACAAGCACTGCTATTACTACCTCAATAGCACACATATCACACTACACACACAAGCTCAAACAACACAAAACAATTATCCAATTAAAAATATCACATCTGATGGACAGCGATAGCATTTATCCCTCTCCACATTCGCACAAAGGCTTATTGTAACACATCCACAGAAGCTAGACGAGCACAGTTCAAGAGTTTAGACGAGTTGTTCAAAGAGTGCATATCCTTCCCTGCATCAGCTAACACTCTGCTAATGTTACAACAACAAACCATATGGTGATTGTCCCACATAGTGAATCAAAACCAGGATCAAGCATTGGCCAGACTCTTTTAAATGATGCAGAAATAATCATGATACTTTTCCAGCAGCAGCCTGCAATCATTCAACAATACAAAACAAGAAATAAAGAAATACAAATATTTGCAGGATTAATTATAAGCTGTTTTGAATGCTGAGTACATTTCAACATAAAAAAACAAACAAAAAAAAACATTTAAAACTCATTTTAAATGAGTCTGTAAAAGCAATTTTTTTCTTGTTTAATCAATGAGAATCCATTATGTAAACAGAACCCAGTGGCACAGGTGAGAAATGACACAATCACACCTCTGCATGACAACAGTCGCTTGATTACACGAACCTATTAAGTCAGACGTGAATTCAATAACGTTTTCAAATTATTTCAAGTGCTCTCTGCACAGAAATGTATTTGGGTGTGTGTGTGTGCGTGTATGAGAAATCATCAGCAACTGGGTCGTTAAGTCAATGTGGCAACCTTTCCCGTGTGACAAGTACATTATTGGGTCATGGACAGACTCAGTGGGATGAAAATCAAATAGAAGCCACACACTGTCATTTTCATAGAGCAGCACTTAAGACATGTTCAACCTAAGAGGATGAATTACCTAATAAAAATAGTAGGATGAATATAGTTATTATATTTACATCACAGAAAGGAATTGATTTGAAATTTTACATAAGAAATGTTCATGTTAGACATAGGAAATCTGAAGAACTATTAGAACAGCAGTGCATCAGGGTTCCAGACTGAGAGCAATTTGGGTGTCCATTCACCTAAGTTGATTTGGTGTGAGCATTTTCTGTGTATGCACCTATGCATTGTTATAAGTTCCTTTTTGAATCTATGGAAGTAATAGCTTAAATGTATATTGCTACATTATTTATTATTATTATATAAAATGTATGGCTGTGGAGAATATTAATTACAATAGAATAGATGCATAGATGGTGAATGTTTTGTTGAAGCATGAACATTGTTGATCCCTGCTTTGAGCTACTTTCAGGGCATTTCTAAAGTGGTTTGCCTAAATTATGTCCCGGTGCACCAAAATCAAAAAGACACCCAGAGTGTCTGGACTCCTGCAACTGTTGAATGAGCAGATTGTGCTTAGTTGTTCATTAGAATAAATGCATTCAACTATATGTGGGTCAGTGGGCTATTTCCATACTCGTACGACTCCTGGGGATGTGTAATTGCGCTGTAATTCTGCTTGTGAGAACATACTGTGCCCTTTTGCAAAAACCATTAGCATTATCGTACCTCGAACCACTGGCCGTGTGACTGCATCTTTAGCACTACGCAGGGGTCCGGTTTGGAGAGGGCATCGCGGTCTGAGATTCCACGGCACGCTACTCTCAGCTCCACTTTGGTCAGGCACGGAGAGCTGATGAAGCCCAGCGTGGCCTCGGCCGACTCGTAGATGTTACTCATGCTGAACACACAATCACCACTGTAAGGAGAGAACAGAGAGAATGCACAGGATTATATATAGACCGCATAAGATCATTAACATGTTCTATTCCCAGGTAGAAGAAAATCACTGCAGTGGCTTGCAGTGGCCCTGACTAAGCAGACAGCACTACAAGGTCAGGCCTCTGGAGCCACAGAGTATCAAGAGAAGGTCCCCGCAAAGACACACATACAAAGACGCATTACTGTACGCGCAATTACCCACAAATATGGATTTTAGAATTAACCAGCAGGTTCATAAACTGTGCACGTATGCATGTTTTTAGACAAGAAACAGGCGCACACATTGGGACCAAGTGTGTTGTGCTGAGTAATGAACAAATCACAGGATCTCTGCTCAGGTTTCTACAGAACAGATTGGTTTACAAAATGGACCAAAAAAGAAAGAGACAGTTCGAAAGAAAGAATATCTTTTTATGCAACCATCACTTTAAATCATCAAATTGCATTATTGCTTGATCATAGAGGTGGTATTTTATGTAAATGTCGGGATCGTCTGCCCACACTGGTGCATTATAATGACTTTGCCTAATTAATTGCCTCAAAGACTGTCATGTTGCCATTTTTTTATAAACGTTGTTCGAAGATTGTTATTATCGACTAGGAGCACAGCCTCTGACCTGTGAGTGAACCCTGAGAAATCAAAAATTGCTGATGACGTGTGCGCAGAAACCGGTGTGAATATATGGCAACAGTCGACAAATAACTGATTGCATGTTTCATCATATCCATGGCGCTGAGTACTAATCTGTTTAGAAAAATGCTGTCGAGCCACGCAAAGTGTAAAAAACATGCTTTACTGTAAGAGATGAAACAAATATGCATGTTATCTAGGAAATGAAAATTGATCCCCAGTTATCTAAGAAATGTACTGTATGGGTAATTATTTGTCACAGGCATAATGTACTTTTTTGGGGAAATTTGTTGGGAATCCTCACATCCAGTAAGTTCAAACTAATGGATAACCACAGGTCTGCTGGATGGTACAAACTGAATATTAATGTAGCGGTCTAGTAGTATCATCCTTAGGGAACGGAGCTCTTAGAACTGGGTCTGACTCTGACCTGAATGTCTCTCTCTCTCCTCTTTCTTCCATAATTCATGCCCAATGTGTGTGTGTGTGCGTGTGCGTGTGTGTGTGTGTGTGCGTGTGTGTGTGTGTGTGTGTGTGTGTGTGTGTGTGTGTGTGTGCATGCGTGTGTGTGTGTGTGCATGCGTGTGCGTGCGGGCTCAGTGATTATTTTTAGAGAAGTACCCCAAATTGTTGTATACTGGCGAACACAGAGCAGGTGTGATGTACAACGCGGCTGTGTGGAGGAGCCCTGTCCGTGTCTTGGGTGTATGGGGCACTGCGCTGTGTATGCAGTCAGCAGCCGATGCCTGTCTGTTCCGGTTGACAGCAGATGACACTGGTAGTGACGGGGAATGTGGAAGATTTATACAGCCAGTTGCTGTTTGAGAGCTGGATGCAAAAGCCATCTTTACCATGCAAGTCGAGATTACTGTGTTATGTTAACACATGGGTTGCACTTTGTGAGACAGAGGTGACAGGGAAGTGTTAGATTTCACCTTGTCACAAAGTGTTGCAATTCCTTATTTGGCAACAACTTTAGATTTCAAGTTTACAGAAAGAACAGAAATATTATTCCATTGAATTATATTACTGTACAATAACATGAACTGCAAAGTTTAACACTCCGTTCCAGAAATAAACTGGTGTCACTGAGATTTACAGTGTCTAGGAACAGTTACGTTAACATTTAAATTAGGATTGTGACAAAAAGGATTTTTTTCTTCTTTTTTTTTTACAATTGTTGCAACCCCAACAGCAATCATTTGTAATAAAAGTGCAGTCCTTGTTAAGACTGCATAATTATCAATATTCCCCCATGAATAAAAATCCAAGCGCACAAGAGTGAGCTACGTTTTTTTCAGTTGCACATGACAGATTGCATTGCATGTTCTCACAATACATTTTATGGATAACGCTAAAGGCATTTATGTGAACATGAGACTGATTGCTTTCTGAACAACCTTGCTTGCTCAGAAAATGTGTAAATCAAAAATAATCCACCTGCGTACCCCACAAATTGTTGAGCGATGCAAGACATCTCTAAATAACTCCAAGGCTCAACAGCTCTTATCTACAAACAAGGAATAAATCCTCTCAAAGTGCAAATACATAATCCATTTCCTTTTTATTTTGGAAATATATGACAACACATAACTATAATGCCCACAGGATGGAACAAGACCCCTTTTGTAAAGCTTCATTGATTATTATACAATACTATGTGAGGCAAAGAGGCATTTAAGACACTACAACGATGGGACAGTACACAACTCCATACAGCATAGTATTCATGACAGGTGACAGTGGAGCGGCGTGTTAAACAAAACGGATGGACACAGAAAAGGAGGTTGGGTTAGGAGAAGAGACACTGAGGGGAATCAGCACAGCAGTCTACAAACTCACAGGGCTATTAAAGCTGGCAGAAAGGCAGGAGGGCATGTGCTGTGGGTGATGCATAAGATGATGAGAAAGGAAAAACAAAACTGATACATGCAAGTGAAAAATGACTAAAAATGGCTTATAGCAGGTTAATTCAATAAATCCAAGCCAAGTGACAATGTTGGTTTCTAAAAACAATCTATAAGCTAACATAAACTGCTAAACCAGGATTCCATCTTTACCTATTCACAACCAATCAATTCACAAAAACACCTCAAATGACATGAAACGCACTCAGAGGGTACAGAACAGTCAGACATTAGTTAATTTAGTCCATGAAAAAGGATTGCAAGTGTTTGGGTGCTTTTAAACCCATGGGGAAAAACTCACCTCAACGACCTGAAGACAAGCAGCGCAGAGAACTTCACCGCCGTTTACTTGACGATCACGGATACCTCACCGCCTCCGGACCCATCTCCTTCCCCTCACTCTTTGTCTAAATGTTTTCCTATACCCACCACTGCAGATGGCAACTCGCTTTAGCGCTGCCTCCAGCTGGATCTAGTTCCCACGACTAGGATGTGCTCCGTGCGCTTGGCTTGACTCTGGATAAAAGATGGGGAGGAGGAGGACAGTGCACCACTTAACAGGAGTTTGTAATCCTCTCGCTCCATCGGGCTCCGCAGAGAGCGCACCGTGCCGAGGGACCAGCAGCCAGTGCGCACGGAGTGTCAGCGCCATCTTGTGTTCGCTTCCTGGAACAGATCATTCAGGTCCAGAGTTTGACGATTTATCAGCCTCGCGATTTGATTTCCTACTGTTCAGGCTGTACACCTGAGACCACACGCGATCATTTCAAGTACACGCAGTGTGAATCTGAAAGACCAGATCGCGTCAACATAGGCTTTAGGCTAGCGCATTTCTGCCATCATAGGCACTCAAAGCGCGTCACAGCAAGCAACACTCACTCACTCATTCACGCTCATGCAGACACGGGAGGCAAGGTGGGTTAATGTCTTGCCCAAGGACACAACAATGTGCACCTACAGGAGTCGAACCCCCGACCTTCCGATCATATGAAGGAGATTTTCTCAATATGATTTATTTTTTTCTTTGAAATTCACGATTTTCACATTATATAAACATATGACACATCAGTCACATTTGTGTTGTTGTTGTTGTTGTTGTTGTTGTTGTTGTTGTTGTTGTTGTTGTTGTTGTTGTTGTTGCTCAACCTGTTACCTATAGCCTACCGTTCTCCCTGATCAGGGGGCTAGGGTTAGGTAACCCTAATCAGGGTTATGGTTAGGCAAATGTGATGTAAGTTGTGTTTCACTCTCACATCTATCTCAAAACTAGGAGGCTTTCAGATGAGGTATCACACTGGCATATGGGCTGTAATCTCTCCAGTCAATACGCTTTGAGATTTGTAGGCCTACCTATAGCCTAAATAGGCTAATTGCTCACCCTAACCCTACAGGTTAACACAATTATATTGAATATTTTTCTAAAGATATCAATCAGCTTTCTTTAGTTTGGCCATTTTTGTGATGTTTATATAGCCTATCTTAACTTGCTTATTGGACACCGACAGGAAGTGACATAGATGAAGGCAAACAATTGTTGCCGTGCAACCATGTTAGGCCAATGGGACTTTGTAACTTCCTGTCAGCAAAAAATAATAAATAAATAATAAGAAAAATAAAAAATAAAATTAACTTTTCAGCTCAAATTTCTTCTTTAAATTGCTGTTTCACTGAAAAAAAAAAGATAATTATGCAACTGATGAACTTGCAACTGATATCCTTCTAAATAAGTTTTCAAAAGCATTCAAAATTAAAAGTGTTGTTCTCATTAGTCATTATAGCACTGAAACATTAGGGAGATCAAACATTTACGCTCAAAAAATAGGCCTACAGTGCATACAAGTAACATTTTCACAAAGTCCTTTGAAACTTTTATTTAATAATTGGGTCGCTTCTACTTGACTAAATTATAAAGAAACGTTACTCTTACTCGAGTAAAAATATTTGGCCAAATTTTGTGATTGCCTTTTGCGAGCTTGATTCAGAACCCTAAGTAAGTGGTACCCTTTAGTCCCACACGTAGCTGAGAGTGAAGCGCATTGGGTTCAGGGCTTTGTGCGGTGAGGAGACCCATGGATGAGCGGACCACGCCCCGGCCCCATGGCTAGACACAGGACACGGGGCTAGTGGTTTAGCGCAGAGCTGCTACATCCGGGCGCCCCGCTCGGTTTACCAGCCGTGCGAAGATGGCGACTTCAGGGAGGAGTGCATTATTATCCTCCTCATCAACTGGACCAAAGGCTACACTGGAAAACTCCAACCCAGAAGATGATGACGGGCAAAATTTGTGGTAGGCTTAGAAAAAAGACGTTTTTAGTGGTGCTGGGTGAGTGGCCACTATTGCCAAGATGATGCTGGTTTGACAGCTAGCCTGCTAATAAAGCTAGCTAGCATCAGGACCAGACACTGGCCACTAGACACAACAGCAGTAGCTTGTATTAGCTTCTCGCTGTCAGTCGTTGTCTGTTGTGTGTAGAAAATAAAGGCTGGGTGGGGTTTGTTATAACGTGGAGTGTTTGTTTTAGGTCGACGATCCTGAGTGAAGTGTCTACCCATTCAAGATCAAAACTACCCGCTGGCAAAAATGTCCTGATTATGGGTAGGTATCCATGTTATATGTCTGAGTTTAGTTGCTAACCAAGGTGCAACGTTAGCTTGATTAGCCAGGAATCTCCAACCCACTTGGTCTGCCTGATGCCCTAATGCAGCTTGGCTTGATGGTGCATTGAAATGCTTTAATTTACAGTGTATTTGTCTGTGTCCTGAAGGTTAGACCGTTGCATGTTATGATATTATGAATCGGTCTTTAGCACATGCACTTCTCGTATCACACATTCCCAAATGATGCAGTGCAAGTCATTCTAGCCTTGAGTGATGCTAGTAGCAGCACCAGAAGGATGCTGATAGCAAATGATCATCGTGTACAACCACCAGGGCTGGGTCAATATCATTCAGACTCATCCCCGCCTTCTCGCTTAACCCTGATGACAAACGCATGAATATCCTGATCATGTGCACGATGAAAACCGTGACTACAGCAGATTGGATTGTAGTGGGGACGAAGCTGACAACGACAACATCCAGTGTTTTCACGAGTCCCCCTGTCGGTATAGACAAATATGACATACCTATAGTACATCCTAAGAGAAGATTTACTGCAATGGCCAAATTCCCTCAGGTCTGCCTTATTGAATTGAATTTATTCATTCCTTATTTTACTAGGTAAATCAGTTCAGGACAAATGCTCATTTACAACGATGACCTGGCCTAGATGCACTGCAAGGAAATATAGTACAAAGAATGAAAACACATTTGGCATTACTGTACTCTACCAGACATAAAACTACAGTTATGCCCTACAAATGTACTTCTTGTAGGACATCGTCACTGTCTGTTTTTGTTTACTTGTTTGTTTTATTGTACAAGGAACGATTTGCTCAACTATTTGTTATTTTTGCATGCTTATATTTTGTATATGAACAAAAGGTGGAAATAAATGTCTATACAATTTAATCCTTAAGGTGAGGTGGGCTCAGGAAAAACCACTTTAGTTGCAAAACTTCAAGGAGTTGAAGAGTATATGAAGGGGCGTGGCCTTGAATACCTCTACTTCAGTGTCCATGATGATGACATTGATGGTAATCCATAAATTTATGTAGAAATTTATAGAAATTATGAAACATATGCTGAGCTTTTTAAAATTCTGTTTTGTGTTTTTAGACCACACAAGATGCAATGCGTGGGTCCTAGACGGAGACCTCTATCACAAAGGTCTGCAGGGAGTAGCTATACCTGTGGATGCAATCAGTGACACACTGCTGTTGATAACGGTTGATATGTCACGACCATGGAATGCTTTGGACTCTTTGCAAAAATGGGCAGCTGTTGCAAGAGAGCACATTGACAAACTCCGAGTTCCCCCGGAAACACTGCGGGAGCTAGAACATAAAAGTAAGTCTAAAATAGTGATAACATTTACGTGTGTTTCTTCACATTTTACAACAAAATGTAAAAAAAAAAAATGTTTTTTTTCTTTCTTTTTTTTCAATTATAGTTGTAAAGCAATTTCAGGAATACACAGAGCCAGGTAGTGGAGAGGATGGCACACCACAAAGAAGGAATGAAGAAGAAGAAAGTGTTCTTCTACCCTTAGGCGACAACACATTAACACATAACCTAGGAATACCAGTTGTAGTGGTCTGCACCAAGGTAAATCACAAGATTTTATTTGGCTATAGGTGTGTTGTGATTTTGTATACTATACTTTGGTACAATTGGTTTCAAAAGAAAAAGCTGTTTTACTTTGTATGGAGAAATATATGTGCTGGTTGCGCTCACAGCCTCTGACCATGTGTTGTCCTTCCCCAGTGTGATGCAATCAGCACATTGGAGAAAGAGCACGACTACAGAGATGAGCACCTTGACTTTATTCAGTCCCACGTCCGACACTTCTGTCTACAGTGTATCCTTCATTACATCGCTCAAAATCTTTATTTTCCTAGTTTATCCAAAGTTTAAATGGTGTTCATTGTGATTCTGAGGAAGTTTGCTTTGTGGAAAGATGTGCAAACTGAGTATGTCATTGCTCTGAAGTCCTATTTTTGAATTTCTATGTGTGGCTTTACTGCTGTAGAAGTTATCCTTGACAGTCATGTCAGATGGGGCGTCTCTGGTGTACACATCAGTAAAGGAGATGAAGAATCTGGATGTGCTTTATAAATACTTGGTTCACCGACTTTATGGCTTTCCTTTTCAGTGTCCTGCTCAAGTAGTGGAAAGAGATGCTGTTTTCATGTAAGTCTTATTACTTAGACCGTTTCATCCAGAATATTTGAGTGTTGTGTTTATGGATCTTTTTCTCTGCCACTAGTCCATCAGGTTGGGACAATGAAAAGAAAATTGCAATCCTTCATGAAAACTTGCAAACAATTAAAGCAGATGACGGCTATGAAGATGTTATAGTCAAGCCTCCGGTCAGAAAGGTATTGCATAGTTGTAATTGTGTTGTCCAACTACATAACTCAAAAGTATGAACTACCATTTAAAATATGTTTTAAACTATTTAGATTTGAAATGGCACTAGTTTATTAACATTTTTTGCCCTAGATTGTCCATGAAAAGGAGATCCAAGCTGAAGATGACCAAGTGTTTCTGGTGAAACTTCAGGTCAGGCTTGTTTTTACGTTGTAGATTTAGGCATTGTTTTTATTCATTACGAGGTAGATGTTCATAGGTTTTTATTTTTACTTTTTAATTTGCAGTCTCTGCTAGCAAAACAGCCTGCTGTGACCACAGGACGGCCAGTGGTAAATGTTTTTACTGATTGTCTGATTAATTTAATTACCTTCACTAAAGTGACTGTAAAATGCACTTTTGATGTTCAAAGGACACCACCAGCAGAGCACCCACTGGTTCCCCGAGAACAAGTAATCGCTCAGCAGCAGCCAATGTTGCAAATGCAATGCCTCAAGCGGGTAAGTCCAAGGTTTAACCTACAGCAAAATGACTGACTATAGTGGCATGTCATTTATGTGGTTGTCAATTTATGCTTCAGGTCAGACTAGTGAGGGTGTTTTGGCCAACTTTTTTAACAGTCTATTGACAAAAAAGGCTGGATCAAGTGGTCCTGGGACGGGCGGTAACAACACTCCTGGAACAGTACGGAAATCAGGTAATTTCCCTCCTGTATATGTTTGTATTGTTAAGATTAAAAGGCTTCATCTGTATACTCCTGGCACACATATATCATAATTTGATGCCTACCATTGCTCATTTCCATGTTTTGGTTCATGTCCTTGACTGTGTGGTGTAAATAAACATGCCTTGCCATGCCATTTTGTACCAAAAACATAACATATCGACATAATTTTGTGTTTAAAACTTCTTCTTTCATAGCAACACTCATAGTATTTGTTGTATAATCTCATTAATATCATTCACACTGTGTGTATGTGTGTGCGTGCACACTAGTCAAAGGATGCTGGCCACGTTAAGGTGTGTGAGAGTCACTACATCACAATCACTGCTGCTTGAGTCTGTCTTGAGGCAAATCATTAACCCTTTCTATGTTATGTGTTAAAATGAACAAAAGCTCCCGCACACCAGCTCACTCTTCAAGAAATTTATTACTGCAACGTTTGGTCAAACTGACCATCGTCAAGCTTGAAGATTGCCCTAGCTGTCAGGTGTTTTATAACCTTTGGTATTGGCCCCAACAAATAACAACCAATCAGGTTATGTGGGATCTCCACAATCGAGTGACCCATAAAGCATTGCCAATATTTAACATATAATTACAGCATATATTCTTAATTAAAAAAAATCATAATTATAACATAATTATGTAGATAAAGACGATAAATAAAAACGTCAAGAAATTAACAGGTTTTTTTTTCTTCAGAATAAACACGTGAAACGCGTCACCAAAGGTGGCGCATACTTCTCCCAACTGCTCAGAATGGAAGGAAACTTTGTTTTAAACTTAATTTAAAACATAATTATGTGAATCAATGTGAATAATTATGTGAATCAATCACTCGATTGTGGAGATCACACATGGCCTATACCTGATTGGTTGTTATTTGTTGGGGGCAGTACCTAAGGTTATAAAATACCTGACAGAAGGGGCTGTCCTCAAGCCTGACGAAGGTCAGATTGACCGAAACGTTGCAGCAATAAATGAGTGAGACGGTGTGCGGACGCTTTTGTTAATTTTTGCATTCATTGCCCTGCCTTCTACGCACCTGTCGCCTCCCGGGTGTGCGGAGTCATTCTTAGCAATGTATTTTATGTGTTAAAATTCATTATTTAGATTTCTTGCATTTTTTGCAGTATATGGGGAAAATACACATAAAAATGATTGATGTAATTTTATAACAAAGAGCATTCACACGCACATTCTTGGCTTGCTTTGAGCAGTGTTAAGTTAACCAGTATCTATACAGATTCTTTTACATTTTTCATTACCTTTTACCACTGGATAAGGTTTTACACCAACATAAAAACAAAACTTGCAAGAAACAGACTGTTTTGTAAACTGCTCATGATAATTATTTCCCTACATTTCTTTTTGTGGCACATTCATTTATGCCTGCCATCACAGCATGCTAACAAAGGCTGAGTAACAAAGTATACAGTATTGCAGTAACAGAAGCGGATACATGTTTTGCTTTTTATGATACAATTCCCAGCCTTTTGGTTACTGGACAAATGTTTCTTCTAAACTGGTTACTGCCATATTTTGATAAGCTTTTCTTTTGTCTTGGATTTGCATACACTGATCATTTTGTAAATGGACTAGATTTCTTGTATGAAGCACTGAATAGACCGAAGAAACTTCTTCTCCCATCCTTAATTAAAACCATGCCTGTTTGCCAGTTGTAATGTATGCAAACAATGCACCAAAATATTAATTATATTTTAGATCATGCATGGACGTGATCAAAAGGATTTTTCTTTCTCTTTTTGTAGTAATTGGATTTGTTTTGATGCAGGTTCAAAACTGGGAATTAGTGATGTACAGGCAGAGTTGGACCGCATATCCAGTCGAGACACTGATGTAGACTTGTCCAATGCCAACGAAACCCCAGCCACCGATGGACAGGACACATGAAGACGGACACACATCAAACCTGTTCCTCTTTGTCACCTCTGAGTCCCAACTCCTCCACCCTCACCCCCCCATTTCCCCTGTGGTTCTGAAGATGAGAAAGGAGAAAAAGGACGAGGAAAACCACTCGGACAGGACAGAATTCCATCACCTTTCACTTGAGAAGTCCCAATTCCTCTGTACAACCTTTCATAAACTTTCTTCTTCCTTCATCTTTTTTCTTCCTGGCTGTTGTGCGAAGGCTATTGTTTTGCCACTGTTACATGCAGGACGATCTGTAATAGATTTTGGGGCCATTGTAGAAGCATAAGTTGGAGTGAGAATCACTTGTGGATAGACAAAATAAGTTGTTTGGAGTGGATGGATCCATCAAATTATTGATGGTCTTGTTACTGGTTTTTACTGTAGAATTTACAAAGAGCATGTTGAATAAACTGCACTTAGGTACTGTAGGAAAGGCTGTTTGAATGTTTGTACTGTATGTGGTGGCACTTTTGGCCAATGTTTTTGGAAGAAGAGATTAAAGAAATGCCTAAAACAAAATTGTTAACAACAATTGCAAACGTTTAAGACAAAGGGACAAACAGACCAGTATTTGCTTGTGTGAGTCTTGAGAGCATGAGAAAATTATTTTTGTGTGTGAGAAGAGAGAATGTGGCACATGAAGATAAATAGAAGGATTTTTTTTTCTATTCTAGACCTGTATGTTGATGATTTTTTCTGATTTCCAGGTGCAACTAAATTACTATGCTTATGAATAAAACATTACACTAATTGTCAACAGTTGCCTGTCAAACTACAAAGGAAAACATGTAAATTATTCATCCACACACTATGGAGGACCCACTTCACAATGTCATGTTTTACATTATACTTTTGTCCATTACATGCATTAAATTGGTCAAAACAGAAAAAAACAAAACACTGCAATAGTTGTGCAGTGGCTGAATAGCTAAGCTTTATTTGTACAGAAAGACATAATTCTGAGGTAAATCTGGTCATTGTTATGGAGGGAGGGGTCAGAATATGGGAGTGTCACATCAAGAATGTACAGTAATTGTCATGCTGATTGGTCCTGTTCTTTCAGAGCTCTGTGTTGGCGTTTGTATAATCAAATCTGTTAACCATTCAAATAAAAGGTGTATTTATTCGGAGTACACTGTCTGGCTGTTGTGTGTAACCAAACCACACCCACTCCTTTACAAACTGTTATCACAGTTACACCTGCATCTGCTGGTGGTCCAAGACTATTTGGCATCAGTGTGGGAGCTTGCTACCACCAGGAGTCTACAAGACTGCACTGTTTTCGTGCCATTCCAAAGCCCATATAAATAGATGGCACATCAGGCATGTCTACTATGGTGCAAAGTTGAAAAGACCATTTTTAGAGATTTGCAGTGGTGTGAAAAAGACATGTTAGTTGATAACTTAAGTGTAAGCTTGTCACCAGTTTGTTAGCTTATATTTACAGCCATTTTTCTTTTTAGACTTGAAAAATGTGATTTGGTTTATGGCAAGGAATCGAAGGATTCTGCAGAACAGCCTATAGCAGGTACACCAAATGTTATATGATCGTTTAACAGTTAATAAATGTATAGAGAGGAACTCGTATAAGAACTTGTAAGATGCATTACACTAATTGTTCAGAACAAGGCATCCTTTGTCTGAGTCCGAGACCATGTACTTTGACTCTTACTGTTGTGTACTGTCGACCTGTGGTTCATAAAATCTGGTACGTGCACTTGTGCTGGTACTTGGGGTCATCAGCAATTTTAAACTTAATTTGTTTTTAATGCATTGGAGTTTTACACCCTGTTCAGAAATAATTTAGTCCATGTCAGAGCTATTTTGCACCAAGTTTAGTCCTGATTAGTTCTTGATCTATGCTTAGAGATAGACACACAAATGAATGGTCTGTCTGATTTTGCTGCATGCAAAGACCCATTTAGAATATTTATTTATCTATTCAATTAACAAGCCAGGTTGGGTTTTATGAAATAATCGAGTGCACAGTATTATTTATTTATTGTTATTATTATGTAATATATAGCCATGCATTTCTAGGCCTTATGCTCTACCACCCATCACCCCCCCAAATTTCCAATTACAGTAGCAGCTCATAAACCACATTCCTCACTAATGAATGCAACGTGCCTCTCTAATTCACTGCCTCATATAACATACATTTGTCGTGTGCTTTCTGTTTAGCTGATTTTCATCGATTCAAATCCACAATTTTGCAACAATTCACTGCTCAGCTTTTATTATCAGCTGAAGTAGTAGTTTAATATGGCGCTCTATTTTATCAAGCGCGGCAGAATACCTTCATGTCTCCTTCCGCCAGCTTTGCGTTAGATCTTACTGGCGGAAGCTGCATCTTCGGTGGAGCCACGGCGGGTGTGGTTAGGACTCAAACGGGCGGTTCACCTCACAGCAGCCCTCTCCTATTTTCAGTCGAGTAAAAGAGGATTTGTTTTTTTAATAAGAACCACGGAAGAACCACTCCATACTGGTAAAGATACGGTGCTTTTATATAACGCTCGATTGTGCTTGGAAAGCGTCAGTGTTTGATTCGCCAAGGAAAATCATCTTTTGGCAAGGGAGTGGGCTCCGGTGGGGTTTTCTTATTTGGCTGGTAGCTTGTTGGATCTACTTTTCATACGTCCTGGCTAAGCTAACCGAGTCAATGTAAATGTGGATGATTTGTCAAGGTCTCGCATGTTTGTGTACTATTTATCACAACGCAATTGCCATTAACTAACGTGCGCAGTGCTCTTGTAATGTTAGCGAATCTTGAGCTAAGGTTTGTTTATATTAGCTAGCTAGCTGGCTATCTAGCACTTAGCTAGGCACGCAAGGTTAGCTTTCGTTGAAGGAAGGTGGGTTATTCAGCTAACACAAAGTCCAATGAATTGAAGTTTAGTTTCAGGAATAAATTGAGTGAGACACAGGAGTTTCAACCATCACGGGTGTATTTTGGTCAATTATACTTTTACAAATCAATCTCTAATTAATAATATAGCCATAACGCTACATTTTATAAGCACAGACACGTAGCGACACATATACAGTTTTGCTATCGTAAAAAACAAACACACGTGTGACCAATTTAAAATTGTAAGTGCATGTAATGACTCTTCAGAATCGGTACACACATTGATATTGTGTCTTCAGTCATGTCCCTTGAACTAAAACCAAGATCAAAAACAGATCACCGACACATACGTTAGAAACTATAGGAATAAATGACTTGCTTGTAGCATAATGTTCATCAAAGTGACAATGAGCAGCAGCAGGTGTAAGTTCCAGCTGAAATGACCACTTTTCTGTTCATTTATTTTATTTTTTACTTGAATTGTATTGTTTAAGACATTGGGAACACATCCTCACATGCTTCAGTGCGTGATGGAATTTATAGAGGAAATACATGTATTATAGTCACATTACAATAAAGCAAATACAATTACTTGGGCGCCCACTGCTCCTTGCGTGTTGCCCCAGCAGCATCGGAAGATGGGTCAAATGCAGAGGACAAATTGCACTACGGGGGCAATAAAGTATACCTTACCTTATGTTGGTACAATTCAGATACATTTCTAAAGTTGACTGTTGAAACTTTGATAGGTGAAATCAAGTGTATGTATGCTTTGTTTTGAGGTTTGGTTCACAGAGTAATCACCTTGTGTTTTGGTTAGAGTAAGTAGATGGTTTTTTTTTTTTCAGAAACGGAAAGATGTTGCTGTGCACTTATAGTGAGTAGTCGTGGAAGTGATTGTGGAGTGAAGTACGTAGTTTCGCTCATTGGAAACCCAATCTGCCAGGTCGGGCCTTGGCTGTGGTGGGGGGAGGGACAGAAATATGCCTTTGATGTTCGTTGCTGCTGAATGGTGAATTGTGTTCATGCTGGCCGGGAAATACCCACCGCTTTGCTCTCTCAATTGGAGGTGGTGGCTCGGCATTTCCCGTCACTTCTATGTTAGTAAGCAGGTAGTGGTGGGTACTACTGAGAAGGTGAATTTCAGTCTAGTCAACAAATAATCACTGAACTCGCGGTAGGTTTGCAAGAAAACTTGAGTGAGTTGTCAAATTTCTGTCTCTTTCTTGCAGTAAAATCTGATCTACGGGCTGAGGGTCAGCAAGTACAATGGCTACTCAGTGTAAGTAAACACCAAATATTTTTTACAAAACTAACTAAAGATGTTCAAATACCCCGATTCACCCCCAATGTTTCTCCTCCCCTCTGAGTGAAGTCTCTTATCACTTTTGGTTCCGGAGATGCAAAGTATTCACACACCTACTCTTTTCCCTCATTTTGTTATGTTGCAGCCTCATTTCAAAAGTTTTGAAGAATGTTTTGCAAATGTATTAAAAATAAAGCAGAGCTGTGCTCATCCAAACGGAGCCATTGGGGCTCCGTTGGGGGAGACCTCCCTGCCTTGGTCAGGGAGGTGACCAGGAACCCGATGGTCTCTGACAGAGCTCCAGTTAGTCTGAGAAAAAGGCAGAACCTTACAGACAGACAACCATCTCTGCAGCACTGCACCATAAAGGCCTGATTGGTGGAGTGCTGCAGAGAAGGTTGTTCTCATTCAGAAATTGATTCAATAAGTTTTTTTTTCTCATCAATCTACACACAATACCCCATAATGACAAGTGGGAAAAGGTTTTTTGAATGTTTTGCATATTCATTCAAATTAAAACTGCAGCACGCGGCTGATCAGACTTTGTTAGAGATGGTTGTCCGTCCATACGGTTCTCTCATTTCCTCAAAATAATGCTGGAGCTCTGTCAGACCATCAGGTTCTTGGTCACCTCCCTGACCAAGACCCTTCTCCCCCAATGGCTCCGTTTGGACGGGCCCAGCTCTAGCAAGAGTCCTGGTGGTTCTGAACATCTTCCATTTACGAATAATGGATGTCACTTTGCTCCTCGGGACCTTCAATGCTGCAACAGTTTTTCTGTACATTTCCCCAGGTCTGTGCCTCGATACAAACCTGTCTCTGAGTCTACAGACAGTTCCTTTGACTTCAGAGCTTAGTTTCTGTTCTGTCATGCATCTGTCAGCTGTGTATGTCTTTCCAAATCAAGTCCAACCCATTTAATTTAGCACAAGTGGACTCCAGGAGAGCTGTAGAATCTCAAGGGCGATCAGTGGAAAAAGGATGCTATTGAGCTCAGTTCTAAATGTGACAAAGCAAACGGTGTGAATACTTGTGTACCTGTGATATTTCAGATCAAAGATCAAAAGTGTAGGGGTGTGAACACTTTCCAGGATACACTGTATCTGCCTTTTTAGCGGTTTCGGGTATATCGGCCTTTTTAGCGGCCGATAGCCAGTATTGAAAATACCCTAATATCGGTGCCGATATATCGGTTGGGCCCTAATTTGCAGAAATGTTTGTAGATGTACATTGTTAATGTAGTTATGGAAAAAAGAATGGACTAGATATATTTTAAGTAAATCTATTACAGATGTATACATGATTTTTTTTGTACTACTGTTCATTTATGTGCATAAGATACCTTTTATGCCATTATTATTACTTGCACATATCCTAACTATTTGCACCCCGCTATGTCTTCTTTAGAGCTGCTGTAATAAGTGAATATCTCTATTGCGAGATCAATAAAGTCTTATCTTATATTAAAATGTAGAAGTTACATGAACCTGTACGTTTATGGAACAACATTTGGTTGAATTTTTGCTTCTAAATTGACAATCTTTTTCTTTTCTTCATCTACAGCTGATTTGATGGAGCTGGACATGGCCATGGGAGACAGTAAAGCTGCTGTCAGCCAGTGGCAGCAGCAGTCCTACCTGGACTCAGGCATTCAGTCAGGGGTCACCACCACAGCTCCTTCTCTGAGTGGCAAAGGAAACCCAGACGCAGAGGAAGATGACCCATCTCTGTATGACTGGGAGTTTAACCAGCCCTTCACCCCCGAGGCTGCAGGTAGGTGCTTCACAGATACAGCTGCCTTCTGTAAGACTCGCACTAAAGTAAAAATCCTTTTCAGACATCGAAGGGTTTGCCATGACCCGGGCTCAGCGTGTAAGGGCTGCCATGTTCCCTGAGACCCTGGAGGAGGGCATTCAGATTCCTCCCACTCAGCTGGATGCTGCCCACCCTACAGCCGTGCAGCGCTTGGCTGAGCCTTCGCAGATGTTAAAGCATGCGGTTGTCAATCTCATTAACTACCAAGATGATGCGGAGCTGGCTACGCGTGCCATACCTGAGCTCACTAAACTGCTCAATGATGAAGATCAGGTACAGATCTATGAAACAAGAATGTTGTGTTGTTTAACTGAGCTTCATTCTAAGCTTTATAAGTGTGCAATGTTTAATTAAATGTTTTTACTTCCTACAATGTTTCAGGTTGTTGTAAACAAAGCAGCTGTTATGGTGCACCAGTTGTCAAAGAAGGAGGCATCCCGACATGCCCTGATGCGCTCTCCACAGATGGTGTCTGCTGTGGTCCGTGCCATGCAGAACACTGGTGATGTGGAGACTGCTCGCTGTTCAGCTGGAACTTTGCACAATCTTTCTCATCATCGTGAGGGGCTGCTTGCAATTTTTAAGTCTGGAGGGATCCCTGCCTTAGTCAAAATGCTTGGGTGAGCGACGCTTGCCTACAATATGCAATGTCAGTTTGGCAACTTGAAATCAAACTAATTAACCCTGTATTCACAGATCTCCTGTGGACAGTGTGCTGTTTTATGCCATCACCACTCTTCACAACCTTTTGTTGCACCAAGAAGGAGCCAAGATGGCAGTGCGCCTGGCAGGAGGGCTGCAGAAAATGGTTGCACTATTGTCTAATACAAATGTCAAATTTCTGGCTATCACTACTGACTGCCTTCAGAT
The DNA here is from genome assembly GCF_951799975.1 of Gobius niger. NCBI lineage: Eukaryota > Metazoa > Chordata > Actinopteri > Gobiiformes > Gobiidae > Gobius > Gobius niger. The sequence goes on from NC_136865.1 coordinate 15,481,992, forward strand.
TCTGGCTTATGGCAATCAGGAAAGCAAGGTACTGTACAAGTTTGATTTCTGTGTTTATTGACAATGTGACGGAAATATTATTTTATCACCTACTTTATTTTTAGCTGATCATTCTGGCCAGTGGTGGGCCCCAAGCTTTGGTCAACATCATGAGGACATTTACATATGAGAAACTGCTGTGGACCACCAGCAGGGTGCTCAAAGTACTCTCGGTTTGTTCTAGCAACAAACCTGCTATTGTGGAGGCTGGTATGTACACTAGTAATATTGTAGACCTTGTACAACATGTATATTTCATTTTAGTAATAGTATTAATATTCGTTTTTTCTTGTGTAGGGGGCATGCAGGCTTTGGGGCTCCATCTGACAGACCCCAGTCAACGTTTAGTTCAGAACTGCCTCTGGACTCTGAGGAATCTGTCAGATGCTGCAACAAAACAGGTACGAGAGAGTTTGCTGGGAGCACTGAGGACACATTTTAACAGTGCACAATTCTTTTGAAATGTTGTATTTATTATTTTTTTTACACCTTTGCTGTGCAGGAGGGAATGGAAGGTCTCCTGGGAACTCTGGTCCAGCTTTTGGGCAGCGATGACATCAATGTGGTGACATGTGCTGCAGGCATCCTTTCCAACCTTACATGCAACAACTACAGTAACAAACTCATGGTCTGCCAGGTACACTGTAGCACATAAAACAAATATGTAAATGAATGAATCTATGTAACTGCAACTAAGTCATCATCTCATGTGAATAAGGTTGGAGGCATTGAGGCCCTTGTGAGAACAGTGCTCCGTGCTGGGGACAGGGAGGACATAACGGAGCCTGCTGTTTGTGCCCTGCGCCACCTTACGTCCCGACACCAGGATGCTGAAATGGCACAGAATGCTGTGCGCCTCCACTATGGTCTGCCAGTTGTGGTGAAACTACTGCACCCTCCATCCCATTGGCCTCTCATAAAGGTCACTGTCTTTCTGTATTTTTATATCACTGTTGGCCACGCTTTAGTATAGAATAATGTATTATCATGTCTAACAATTATTTCATTTTTTTTTTGTAGGCCACTGTTGGACTGATTCGCAATCTCGCTCTTTGTCCAGCCAATCACAGTGCTCTGCGTGAGCAAGGAGCAATCCCCAGGCTTGTGCAGCTGCTTGTGAGGGCACACCAGGACACCCAGAGGCGCACAAGCATGGGGGGCAACCAGCAGCAGTTTGTGGTATGTGTTTAAACTGAAAAAGGTGTCAGAGTTCTTCCTGTGCTCTATGCATTGCTCAATATTTTGCCATTACACAGGAGGGAGTGCGCATGGAGGAAATTGTGGAGGGGTGCACGGGTGCCCTGCACATTCTGGCCCGGGACGTCCATAACAGAATTGTCATCCGAGGGTTGAACACCATTCCGCTCTTTGTTCAGGTGAGCCTTTCAGGTTAATGCTCACAGTTGGTTATTTATATTTCTAAAGTTTAACATAACCTGGCTGTGATTTTCCCTCTGAAGCTGCTGTACTCTCCAGTAGAGAACATCCAGCGTGTGGCAGCAGGTGTGCTTTGTGAATTAGCTCAGGACAAAGAAGCAGCAGAGGCAATAGAAGCTGAAGGAGCAACTGCCCCACTTACTGAGCTGCTGCATTCAAGAAATGAGGGTGTTGGTGAGTTGAATTTGTTCAGAAATAGCCATGTTTCCTTTTATTAAATCACTATTGTAGTAGTATTGATGTGTATATATATTTTTTGTAGCAACGTATGCTGCAGCTGTCCTGTTCCGTATGTCAGAAGACAAGCCACAAGACTATAAGAAACGACTGTCAGTGGAACTGACCAGCTCTTTGTTCAGAACTGAACCGATGGCCTGGAATGAGGTAGGTTTCCCAAATGGCCTTCAGTAAATCATGTGTTATCGACTTTTTGAGATATTGGCCATGTTATAATGTTAAAATCCTCATCAAAAACAAACCTGGAGTGGTGGTTTGTTAGATTTCCGCATGTTTTAGTGATTTCAGCATATTCAGTTAGTGATTTTAAAGGGCCTATGTCATGCTATTTTAGCAATTCGAAAGTAACCTATAGGCATTTATGATACATTGTACCTCTATCACCCCCCATTCTATATCAAATCGTTTACGACCAGAAAAGTCGTGTAGTGTGTGCTGACCTTAAGGGGTGCTCATTTTTTGTTAGTATTATCTTTTTGTTGTTGTTTTTTTCCAACCTTGAAGACCAGACGCTTGGATTCAGTTAACTCCGCCCCTCTCCGAGTTGATGCTGCCTGTGCAACATTACCAGTAGTTGAGCTATAATTACCACAGCAATAAGTGAAGTTACTTCACAATTCAGTTATAAGGAGTTGACATATGCAACACAGCTTCATAAATGGCTAACACACATGCTAGCACGCATTTTGATTTACATACTGCTCTAGCCTGTCCCTCTGCTGTAACCAGCGCGATTCTGGTTAGTCGCAGGAACTTTGGCGCAAAAATGACTTTTTTCATTTACTCAGAAGGCGTGTTTGTTTACTCTGCAGGAGCAGCGCGGACACGACAGGCAATTTAAGATATATTTGGCGATATAATTTACACCCGGCAAAATACTTAAAAATCAAAGCTTTACTGGTATTTTATTTTCTTCATCTAAAGTCACCTAAATCTCTATTTCCAAGATAAGATAGTAATAATATTGTTAGTTATTCTCCAAGTAAAATGCTCCTGTAAGTTCACCTGCCTCTGTGCAGTTTCTTGCGTCTTCATTGTCAGGAGACTGGGGATAGACCTGCGGGTATTAACGTGGGACATGTGTTTGCCTATGGTGGTTTTCAAATAATTCACTATCTCTCTTGTTCGCGTCTCTCTCCCGATCAGACGCACAGCTGCACAGTCTGCTGTGAGTGACTCTGAGCGCAGCGTCTCTGTGTGGTTCTGAAATCAGCTGCGCATGCAAATGATCTCATCTACCGCTGTATGAAAGTTTACACCGGTGTCTAAAAACTATACCAGTTTTACCGTACACGACGTGATTTTGCATTATATAGGACCTTTAAACACGACCCCATACTCCTGTGTGTGTCACAGAACTTCCATGAAGTTCCTTTGTGTTTTACAGTCTAGACACTTCCGGGAAACATGTTCAGATCTTACCTCGGCCAATCTCTTCCTCGTGCTGATTAGCATACGTGTGGTTATATTTAGTCACTTATGGCGCTGGTTGGGTGCTCCTGTAGTTCCCTGGCTACCTGCTGATTCACACATTGCTTCACACAATACTCATACAGGAAATTTGATTTGCGTGTCTTGTCCGGCACGTTTATAAGTTGCATTGAATAAATAATGCATAAGTTGCATTAAATAAATTAGGACGACATTTCTCACAAGCCCTAGCTACTGCAGCGGCACTAAGTAAACAAACAGGCAGAAGGAAGACGCAGCACTTTTCTTAGGGTTTATAAAACCTTTTAACAAAGAAATGGACAAAGAGCACAGCTTTTGAAACGGATGAGCGAGACTCTTTGAACACAGTAGTTATACTTTTTCAGCTAATTATCTGCCAGTAATGTTGCAATGTTCACTTTGCAATTGTAAGTTCAAGCACTGTCTCTAATAAGAGTATCAAAATACATGTATCACAGTGAGAGAGAATGTGTGGGTCTTGGACGTGCATCTCCTCTCTCCCATTGCTTTTTCTCAGTACTGTACATGAAACACACAATATTATGTAGGGCTGGGCAATTTATCAATTTTTTATAAAAATTGCAATCTCTAATTTGGCCAATGGCAATCATAGGGTTTTATAATACTGACATTTCTTTGGCAGAAACAGTTTTGGATGGGAGAGGTTTGTGTGTTTAAATAAAACTGAAGGAAAGGTTTTCTTTTGAGCTGAGGTTTGTTCATGAAGTTCATGAATCAGCTATGTTTTAGGCCTGGAAATCGAATTAATTAAATCAATGCATGCGTTTAAAAACAGATGATTTGGAAAATGGCTACGCTGTAAAATCGCATCCGTCACTCCATGTGCTAAAAATTGTACCCAACTTTCTTTAGTGTGGCCATTTTTGTGATGGACACAGACAGGAAGTGACATAGATAGAGGCAAACAATTTCAAACTGTTGCCATACCAACCATGTTAAGTCCAGAGGAAATGAGTCAAACTGCTATGGTACGTTAACTTTGTCACTTTCTGTCAACAGCTTGAAAATTAAAAATATCTAGTGATGCACGATAATGGAAATTTGAACCTTTATGCCGATAACTCCCAGTCAACCAATACCGTTAACCGATAATAACCATCAATAATTATGTGTATATATATTTGCACTTTATTTAAGAAATCGATGTAACAGTTCTGCCAAAAATGTATAAACTCTACCAAAAAATATTTCCTCAGTAGTATTTCTCTTTTTGTTTACATCATTATAGTTAATTCTTAGATGCAAAACTGGTGAAAGACAGAATAGCCTGTTTCACTGAATCTAGAGGTGTCTTTTATTCCTCCTCCTGCCGTTTTGTCCAGTGCTGCTGTAACCTGTCGCTGACACGAGAAGTGATGCGAAATTCGTGCCTAACACAGATTCACATTTGCATTGCGCATTAAGTAGATACGACAGCACCAAAGCAAGACACGCTCTCCTGCATTGGGCTAATTTGTGCCACATGATGCATAAATTTGTGCATTTATGCATCATGTGGCAGAAAACACGAAGCTCATTTCATCAATGTAAAACTTTTCTCGCTAGTGCTTTGATCACGGGGCTATTGTCTTTATTTTCTCAGAAATGCAAAGATAATACATAGGTTTAGGATCCACTCAGTTCGAGTGTTAAACGGACTTGAGTGCCGGTCCGTGGAGCATTTCCGTATTTTGTTGCGGTAAAAATGTTGAAGTAACTTCAATGTAAAAAGTAAAAAACGCTTCCTTCACGGAGAGCGCCTGCGTTGTTTTGCTGGAATACTCTAAAACAATGCTCTCTGGCAGAGCGTATATCTGCTGCTGTCATGAATCTGCAGCAGCTCCGGGCCGTCGAGAGAAAGGCGGCGAGCTGGAGCCGCAGATTCAATGCAATTTGAGCTTATAATTGTCGGCCAAAAAATTACATATCGGCTTATCGGGGATGATGTCAAAAATGGCTAAAATTGCTAATAATTATCGTGCATCCCTAAAAATAACTTTTGTGCCTAAGATTTCTTCATTTAAAATTGATGTTTCACTGAAATAAAATGATAATTATGCAACTGATGAGCTTGCAGCTATTCTTCTAAATAAGTTATATTTTCAAAAGCATTAAAGGGACTGTTGCAATGTCCTAATGTGTAGAATGAGCCCAGACCTATTCACAACTGCCTCTAAAATCCTGCACTGTCACACACAAAGTTGTTACGTCGGGCCCGAAGTGCCGTCATGTACGAGTTTAATATACAGACTGCAGTTACGAGTAAGACTTGAGGTGGCAGTAGTGAGTATAAAATGACCAACTTGCATCTAGTCCCTTTTGAAACTTGTCATATGCACTTTTTTTTACACCCCACTCCAAACGAGCTCAGCACGTGCTTTTAAACATATGATCATTTTCACTGTATTAGAACGAACGAATATATGGTATGTTGGGACTGCATTCTTAACACTGTGTCCTTTACTTTTACAGACTGGAGATTTGGGACTGGACATTGGTGCTCAAGGGGACCCACTGGCCTACAGACAAGATGGTAGATATCTTTTATTTTCAAATTGTCACCGCTGTTGATGTCAAGATTATAATGAGGCACTGTGATCTTAAAGATGGAGCATACCGGGCCTATCCAGCACCCTATGGACAGGACACTCTATTGGATCCCATGATGGAAGGAGCTGACTATCACGCAGAGGCTCTGCCAGACCTGGGCCACCACACTGATCCATTGCCAGATCTTGGACACACCCAGGACCTAATGGACAGCAACCAGCTGGCCTGGTTTGACACCGACCTGTAGAAATGGTAAGACTTTGTTACTCTGATACTCTGTGCATAGCTATAACCAAAGAAATAAAAAGTGATTTTTGTATTCTTTCTTACAGTTTTATTCAGTAGAACCTGCATTGTGGTTGGCCCATTTTTATCTTAAAAGAAGCATTAGAATTGGCCTGAAAAGTTGTTGAAGGTATGAAGAAATAAGGGTTCTGGGAAAGTGCCTGAAACATGACAAAGATGGTTGCCACTGGAATGTTTTAAGCAAGTCGATTTATCAAAAGAGTACCAAGATGTGAAATCACACTGCAGAGGGATTGAAGCAGGTTAAAAAAATGGTGCACATGAGGTGGTTTTAGTTGGAAACATGTTTAGCCTTGCCTGTATTATCATTTTTTGTTTAATCTTTTCATCTATATATATTTTTTATTTCTTTTTGTATTATTCACTATTATGGTACCGACCCAGCTTGCCTTCACACTAGCCTTCATTTTATCTTTTAATTAAGAATCATTTCTATTTTTTTTATACATATATTACATGTAGTGTTAAGTTATAGTGATATTATACTTCTTTTTTTCGTTTTTTTTAGGTCTATGGCAGAATGTGTAGAACACTAATAATCAGTTTAATGTACTCTTGACTTAAAGTGTATCATTGTGTAGTTTTTTTATAATCCTGAAAATGGAGAATTATGCATTCTTAATATGTGCTTGTTTAAGCATAAAAATGTCAGTGTCACAAATGTTCTAAAGGGGAAGAGGGAGAAATTAAGGGTGGGTTGGGGATACATCTAGAGACAAGTGTTTTATATACAGTATCACTTGTAGGTTAACTATTTTGTATGCTTACTGGATGTCTGATAGAAAATCTTAAATGCTATCACTGGTCAAATAAAACCCAGTTTTATGTGCTATTGAGGATAACCAGGTTGATGAATCAGTTGTAGTCCTGCTGTGACAGTTATGACACGACTGAATAATAAAAAGGCATTTGATTTCAAACGTGTCTGATTTATTTTATTCTAAGGAGGATCCTTACGGCACAAGTAAAATGTTGACTAAAAGTACCATTTCAAAATGTTCCAGTACACCAGGCCTGGAGCAAGAACAAATAAAGGCCAGACCAGATCAAATTTGATGTAAATCATGTCTAAGCAAGCCCAAAGTAAAATAAAGTCACCTGTAGAAGCCGAAGTCAGAATCAGAATAGTTTTTATTGCCATTGTTTGAGAACACGTTGACAAACCAGGATTTTTTTCTCGGTGCAGACATGCAACAACAAAACACAACAGAGTAAAAAATAAGCTATAAGAATATTGAAATGAAGATAAAAAAAAATAAAACATAAGATATGGTAAGACTACAACAATTTGACATCAGTGGTGGCAAGTACACAAACCACCGTTTGAGAACCATTGCTCTTCAGATGGCGCTGCATTGATGGTCATGAGTTTATTTTTTTAACAGTCTGTTCTAAACCAGAAAATCGGTCTTCAAAGTGAGATGGATTTTGGATGTGGAAATGTAAATACAGCTTTGAGAGTGAGACAAAGAAACATATATTTTTAAAAGACATTTTAATCAAAACCAAAGTGCTCTACAATTTTTACACATTACACCCAAGATGTAAAAGGGCTCAGAGTCGGTGCTGGGACGTAACTGCTGTGTGGGCCGCTGAAGCTGGCTCCACTGTTATACACAGGGAACGAGGAGAGGTCGCAGCCCACGTGTGATGTGATGACGCTTTGTTGTGTGCTGCCCCCTACGGGCCACCTGGGGGACGGGTCAAACGTGCGCTCCATCTCTTCAGTGTCCCAGTTGTAGCGCCTCTTTAACCCTCTGTGCGGGCGCCCGGGCTGCGGCTCTGCTCTGCACGGGACAGTAGACACCGGAGATGGTCTAGGGGTCTGAACATATGGGCTGTCTCTCCTCAGAATAGATTCAATGGAAAAGGGACTGCTAAACTTGACTTCACGTTTGCAAGCAGCAGGTCCAGATGAGCAGACAGAAGGCCTCTGCTGCAGTGGTGGGGATGGGGTTTGGACTTTGGAGACCAACTCAGGGAAGAGCTCCAGGATACCTCTGAAGTGACGACGCACCATCTTCTCTGTGACCTGCTGCGTGTCCAGTTTCCAGTAGTTCTTTTTACTGTCTCGGGACCCTGGGGTCATTGGGACCTGTACACGAAAACACATTTAACACCCTCTATTCACAAATCACACATAATTGAAAGGAGCCTATAAAAAGGTCAACTCCTTACCTTAACAAAACAATTGTTGCTGGACAGACAGACGCGTATGTTGCCTTCCACAGATTTTCTTGGTTCCGGGATCAGCGGTGCCAGTCTGTAAAGCAACTGAAACCACAAAAATGCAATAACTTAGTGCCTATTAATGATACACTTTCCTAATATTTAAATGAATCTTCATACCTGACTGAAAGTAAGCATTTTGTCCGGAGCGTTTTGGAGAATCAAAGCAATCTTAGCCAGGTACGTTGTGCTTTTCAAGAAGTGCTCTATGTGGCTTTTTGGGACAAAAGCAGGTAGCTGACATCCCAAGTTCACCATCTTGAGGCTGGCTGGCAGAGAGTGATGTCTGTGGTCCTTGGAGTCCAGCAGTGACTTGGGGCTCGGAGGCTCTGTACTTATACCTGTATGGGACAAAAGCACTGGAGGGTGTGTTCACCTGGGTAATGGCACTCTTTTCACAAGTTGATGGGTCATAAATGTTCAAGGTGGGGCCAGCGCTGCGTGTGCATCCAAAGTCATTTGCATCAGATTAACAGGATCACCTGGTCTTTCACTTTATCCTATGCAGCCATCTAGGTGTCCCCAGTAAGACAGGCAAACGAGAAAGTAAACAAATTAGTAGAAAACTTGAATAATACAATAAAATGAATTAGATGTTTTGCCTGGCAGTTTGTATTGAATAGTTCAGACATGCTACTTAAGAGTTGTACAGCAAATATAATAGAAATAATAGACACATATAATTTTATTCCTATCATTTTAGAAGAAAAAAAAGTTTTAACAATAATTCAAGATGAGCTAATATGTTTAATCTAATTATTCTAGCAGCATTATTATCTTCTTATGGGCTATTTCTTTTGAATTCTAGCTAATGCTTTTATATTGTATAATTGGGCAAGCTGATATTTAAGAATAAAATCTGACTTTTTCCATTTTAATTTTTAACCAGCAAACACACACACAAAAAAGACGAAGCATTGGGCTGAAACAAATGATTTGTCTGTACCTCTTGTCACTTAACTATAAATCTTTTATTGACAGAGATAACTGAGGCTCCAAAGATGATATTACTTGGGCTCTCCCTAAATCAAAGCAAAGTGGATTCAGTTAAGCCGTTTAGACTGTCTGGGGGCCCTATGCATGTGAATCAGACATGTAAATGGCCGGTGATTATTGTACATTGAGGCAGCACTTACATCTTAAAGAGCCGAGTGAGTGGGCGTGAACTGTCGGCAATCTGACTGTTCAGTGAAGGTTTGCTTTGTTTTGTAAATTGTAAATCGAGAGTTGTTCAAGCAAAACTCATCATTTTAATGGCCTGTAAACTTCATTTCCTCAACATATATTTCTCTCTCATTGTGGTAAGAGCTTATTTCCACTTAGGGTATCATCTCTTCTCTGACAATATATATAACCTAACATAGCTTTGAGCAGGAGAAAAAAACTCTTTGATCCTATAAATTTGTATTTAGACTTTTAACTTAAAAAGATACCTAAAAATCACTCTTTACTTTAAATGTCTACAATATAAACCCTGAATATTGGCTTTATTCAAGCTACAGATTTGAAATCCAAAATAAATTAAAGGCATGTTTTCTTTTCATGAAAAATATAACATTATATAAAATAAACTCACTTTACATTTTTCTATTATATTTATCAGTAATCCTCAGTACCTACAGTACCAAATAAAGTTTACTAGATGTGGTCAAAAATATACTAATAAATGTGCTCACAACTTTTATTAAACTAAAATAAGATTGTCTATAAAAAGTACACATTGATTTTCTTCAGTGGCACAAATCTATTTTGCAAATGAACTCTCCAGAAAAGCCGCTCTACAACAAAAAACTGGAGAACTGTTAAGACGGTTTAGGTCTTTAACATAGTGGCTTATGGGGCTGCTTTTAAGTCGAGCATTTGCACACTAATGCATCAAACCATGAATCTGAATGGACGTCCTCTAATGGGTAAACAGGCCTTTACACAGAAGTATCAAAGTAGTGAAGAGATTTGAAACTTCCCAATCGGCCACATTCGATATGGTTTGTTGACAAAGAACAAGTCATTCTGTCGTTCTGAAGCTGCTCCTGACAGTCAGACATCGCCTAGAGAAATGTGGAATATTCAAAAAATATTGCTGTGATTTCGTCTTATTTTTTATGACGGGTTGATTTCTGTGAGGATACAGAATCTGTGGAGCAAAAGAGTTTATTCAGTTGTTAGGCAGGATAGGATTTTGTATTAAATCATTCATGAGCATAACCCATTTCTTATGTTAAGTTCTCAAATCTCTCTAGTAAATGCTTTTTTAATGACACATCACATTGGTAAAAAGCAGAGGTGGATAGAGCAGCTAAATTTTAACTCAAGAGTAACTTTACTGTGGATTTTTTTTTAGAAGAAGAAGTAATAAGTAGAGTCCAAAATTAATGAACTATTGGAAAGACATAAAAAGTGAAATCAAAAATTGTTAAGGTGTTGAAATTTCATTGGAACCAAATGTTGAGAACAATATTGGGAATATTCCTGAGCAACCTCCGATCACAATGTAACATTTCCCAATTACAAATACTACTTTTAATTGCAAAGAAAATGATTAAGGTCTCTTGGCTCAGCCTCTCCACCATTACCCAATGAAATAATACATTGGAAGTGTATCATTGGAGCACATTTCTGGACAAATTGACTTTTTTGTTGTGTCATTTTTAAATAAAAATCAAGTAAAAAAAAATACATAAAATTATGTAAATAATAATAATAATAATAATAATAAAATACTATTTTCAAAGGAAATGCCAGAGAAATATAAAACTTTTTTTTTAAGAATAAAGTAGGCTAAATTAAAGATTAGATTAGATTAGATTTACTTTATTGTCCACCGAGGTGGAAATTTGTCTTTGGTTCAGCATCACAGTCACAAAATCACACATTGTCACAACAGACATGACAGACAATAAGTTAATAAAAACAATTTAAAACAGTTGTGCTGCGACTCCACTAGATAAGACACTAATTTACTGAGCTACATGAGCAACAATTATTTTTTACTGAAGTAAGGGATACCTGCAGTAGATACTTCAAAATATTACTCAAGACAAGTAGAAGCTAAATAAATAAATAAAAAAAATAAAAATGGTAAAACTAGTCTAAGAATTAGGCTACAATTCAAACAATTAGGCCTACTCATGTATATGTACTTAAGTAAATGTAACTGAGTACTAACTGCCTATGGTTCCAAGACAAGCCTACTGGAAACTGGACAGATCCCAAAAAATATGACACGTATGAAATCATCAGAGCAGAGGCTCTGTCTGCTTAACCTGAAACTGCTGCATGCAAAGGTCCAGTGAAGCTACGATTACAGCATCGTTTCTATGGAATCTATTGGGGAGAAAAAGTCCTTATGTGGAGAGCAGTACCGCGGGGGCTGTCGTAAAGAGCTTCGACGGCCGGTAGGGGGCAGCATAATAACATAACAGCTTAATACAGTATCATGCAAGGTATTGTATATTATGTTATTTTTGTGGATCGTATTAAGCTATGCCTGGCCTATGTTTGTTAAGCCTATGTGATGCAGTTGATGTAAATGGATTTTTTATTTTATTTTTTTGGATAATCCATTATGGTGAAACAACCAGTTGTAGAACTACCCTTTAATTAGCCTATGTTTGTGCTTTTAATAGTTACCACAGATCGGCATATGTTTGTTTCTTTGAGAACTTTTGTAGACAGACTCCAAGCTAAGAGATTTTTGGCATCAGATGCCCACTCTTTCGCTGTATGGGATTACTGCTGGACGACCTAGATTGCAGTTCCAGCCCTGCTGCCCTGTATTTTTCCCTCTGGTCCCCTCCCTCCATCAGATATCCTAGTCAACAGATTACACACTGAGCACGAGCTAAACACACTATTACAGCTGCAGAGCATGTGACACACTGGGGAAGCATTTCTCTTCTCGTTTCTTAGATTCCTCTTGTGATTTACAGTGCTACCTTTTCTGCGATTCTTCGGACGACACATAACCGAGTGACAAACGCAACAATATCCTGTCGCTACTGACTCGTAGCCTAATGATAGTCATGCAAGTAAAGTTAACATAGTATGAATGTCTTCACCTTGTGTGCACATTGATTGCAAATGTCAAAACATTCAAAAACTGCATTTGTGAATCTTATGAAGTTGAATGAAGAGTATGAAGAGTTCAAATCTCTAGAAACATATATGCTACTTAACGTGTATGCAGAAAGCACCAGTATTAGCATAACTGACTGCTGTCCGTAATATATCGCCACACAAATGGTCACGTCCACACACTTTACATTTGGGCCGACTAGTGCGTGACGCCAACGTGCAACAAGTCACACTGTGCAAAGCTCGCACCGTTGCCTGTGATTAACTACGTGCAACAACAACAACCCAGTGCGAAGTTTGTGCTTAGGCTACTTGTCCCACGCTTGTTCTTAAGGTGCGGCTGTAAGAGGATCAACCTTGGGGGATCATCAACACGGCGATGTCATGTTTACATCCGGTGTGCGCTGGTCACGTCGCGCTCGTCTCCTTCGTAGCGACCACGCCCACCCAGGGAAGTTTGACCACCCACTAGCCAGGTTTACGAAATTTGCATACCATTCCTTTTATTCACTTTGCATTTCAAACCCTTATACACTCAGATGTTTTTGTACACACTTTTACAATAAATACAGGTGATGAAAGGTGAGTGAGGAAATGTTCTTTATCAAGTGAAATGACCCTTGCTTATTATTTATAGTTTTATTGCTCGACTATATCAGACTACAGATTGTTTGTCTGCTTCACAAAGGAGGTTGTCAACAGTGGTGCTATCCAGGCCAACACCAATTGTAGTCTATTGATTATTAATAGCCACCCTGTAAATCAAGCACGATCCCAGCACAGAATTTTATGTCCTACTTTGCACAAAGACTCTTTAATAATTGATTTTAATATGTTACACAGCATGGATAAAAAGCCCAAAGTCTGACAAAAACCTTAAATTCCATTGGCAATTCTTTAAAGGTGCATTATGCAACTTTTTATAGGGAAAAAAACAGTTGATATTTGGGCGTATTTGACCTTGTAGTGACCCAGCGGCTGTATGTGTGGTCAGCCTGACGCCTTTACTTTCCATCACAGTGGTCTCTAAGACTGCTGAAAACCCCCAAAAACAATTGATCCTGGAGCGTCTTAGAGCCCACTGTGATGGAAAGTAAAGGCGTCAGGCTGACCACTCATACAGCCGCTGGGTCACTACATATGTCAACTTTTTTTCCCCACATAAAAGTTGCATCATGCACCTTTAAAGTTTCTCTTTAAAGACCTTTTGACAAATATTATGTCACATAATCTATATACACTGTTAAATTGTGAATAGTTTTCTATTGGAACTACCCATCACAGCATTCACACAGCCGTTTCCTGTGTTTAGAAATGGTTTGTTGTTTTACTGCAATTTGTTCCTGAACAGGGGACCAATTACGACCAGTGAAAACAGAGGCCTCCCAAGAACACAGCAGGGGTTTTACTACAGAGAGATGAATCCACTAAGGGCCGCAGATAAACGGGCTAATTTGCCTAAACCTGTTCTTATTGTTCTCTTTATGCTCTATAAGCAGGGTACTTGAAGGGATAGATTAAAGGCAAACACAGCATAGTCCAGGAATAACACTGGCCGTGTCAGTTGTGCATTGATGTGACGATCAACAGTATTCACAGGCAGTAATAACTTGGACCAAACTTACATTGTTTATAAGTGATAAAAAGTAAAGTAGAGGTTATGAAAATATGAAATAACTGACATAAGCAATGTCGTGTAGCTTCAGTCTTTGCTTCGTGTCATCCTGGCCACTATTTTTTTTGCACGGACAGGTGCTCCTGGAATGCTATGTTCCTGACAGATAAAATATCTCACATAATTTAGTGAGAAAACCATTTGTTTCACTATACAGCCTTGCAATGCATCACCTGACAGAGTGTATCAGTTCTGAGGTTAACCTGATGATCAGTGACCATAGATCTGAGCGGATTAGGTAAACCAATATCCACATGTTTACCTTGTAAACTTATGCAACAGTTGTGCAGTTTATGCTCCCTGTCTGTATGAAACACGGCCCGTGTTTAATAAGTAGCCAGTATGTTGTTGCCCTGAACTCAAAACATTAACAGATTATTATCCCTGAGTAATTTCACACTTATGTTTATCTTTTAAGAAATGTCTGCTGACTTTTTTTTTTTTTTTACTGTTGAAAGAAGCCCATGTGACAAATAATTTGATTTAACGTCCTAGAGTTTTCTGTCTTCCTTCCATGTTTATTATATTGCACAAATAGGTGCTCAATTGGCTAAACCTTGACCTTCCTGGTTCAATCAAGCAAATCCTAATGATGCCACAGAGTTGGATTTTATCATTAACAATTTGTATGTCCCTGTTAGTCACTCTGTAACTACCTTTATCAACATCAAGGTAAACAGGACAGTCTTATCAACGCAGTGCATTCTGATAACGGAATAGAGGTCAGACTAAAATTTATGCTCATACAACTGCAATAATAATTCTATAACCAAATAAAAAAGGCAAGGCTTGTTTGAATGATAAAACCATAATAAAAATGTAGTAGAATTTCACTTTAGGAAACAATTGAGAACATGTAGATGCATCACTGTGGAGTTAAATATCTTATTAATGAGTGATTATTATTGACAATTAAAGAAGATTTTTTCTCATTCAAGTGAAAAAAAAATGTGTGTGACACGTGTAAGTTTATTTCTATTAGTCAGTGTACAATGCTTGTTCCATTGGCAATCTTATCTTTTTATCTTAAAATCAACACTCTTTTTTTCTTCATTAAAGCAATGTTAGGCCGTTTAAGATGCTCCTTTTTCGCAGTGCTGCAATCATTGCACGTTCAAATATTTCTAAAAGTTGTCTTTCTGTCATTATCAAAGTACACGCGTGACTTGGTGTTTTGAGAGTAGCAACAGATTTACAACTTTACCCACATTTAACTACGTGACCTACAGACACAGCTCATGTCGTGCGTGGATGACTCACCACACCATTACAACCCTATTGCAATGACTGGGGTGACTAAGACTGGTTTCTTCTGGCTCTGAGCAGAGTTACAACAAAGAATCTGGGAATGGGTGTGCTGCTGAGTAATGCTATAGTACGAGGCAAAAGTAAACTGAGTGAAGAACAAGCACTAGTTTTCTATTGCGCTTGGCCCGCGTGAGCTTTGACCTGCATGCCCGAACCTGCAGCTGGCTGTTTGCTGGAATTACATTACAGTGGACTTATTGATCACTGCAAACTGAATGAACCCATTCTATCTAGCACACTGAAGAGGAGGTCAAGATGTTGCGTAATAATGCGTAATGGTATGTCAAAAAATACTGCACGGTCAAGTATTGTGACACTGTGTAACCTGTCAATCTTCAAAAGCTCACAAAATTATAAACTTATTATCATGTTATGGGCGTTGTCAGTAAGGGGGGGGAAAACAAAACAAAAAATACATAGGGAATAGTTGCATTTCCTTCAAATGAGGCGATTGTCCAGCCGGATCCTATTGAAGGCCTCACATTACACGTCCACAGTGTGTCTATTGTTTCCTAACAAGGGCTTTACACACTTCAATACTAGCACTTCTGAAAGGCAGATTCACGCTGTTCGAGCCAGGCAGAAGCAGGTTGGAAAATTCCACTTTCAAGTGAACCTACATACTGTATGATCCGAGTCTGGTCATGGTGTGTGCGTTATGGTGCTAAAGCTGTAATGTGTTGAATCCTAAAGATAATTAAATTACGAGATAACAGAGCCCCTGGTCTGACTTTGATTGAAGCCTGTCTCTAAAAGTCCGATAAGATACTATTGTGTTACAAGGAGATTGTAGCGACACTAGGGAAGGGCTACCTTTTACACATACCACCCGGCCTAAAACAATGTTGCAAACTTGGCAACACACCAGTCCACCGCCATGTGCCATAATCAGCACATCCTCCACGCCACAGGAAAATGCCTAAAAATAGAAACAAGCACATTTTTATATATATATTAAAAACAATTAGTTTGCATTCACACACAGAGACGTAGATGACACTGTTGCGGAAAGGTTTAATAGTCCTCACAAACAGTAACAAATGTCAAACTTTCTCAAACTGTTAAAAGCTACATCCATTTTTTTTTTTGCAGTTAAAAGTTAAAATAGGAAGTTCCAAATGACCGCTTTCCTCGTGGCAACCGCTGGCTTCAGCTGCGCGTTCACACCAGCCCCACGTCCAGCTGCTGCCGCGGGCCAATGGAAAGCGCGATGGGGGGAGGGGGCGGGGTCGCACCCACAGAAGCTTTATAAAATTCCCTCATACATCCGCATTTCACGTTATAAACAAAGCAACGCGTTATCCGAGAGAGACAGTTGGTGCGATCAGAAAAGCTTTTTTTTTTGCTCGAAGGCTGCAGAGGACGTGTGTTATTCAGGACAATCAAAGTTGTACAGGTAGGTTCATTTACTTCTAAACTTAACTTGATACTTTGTCGCTTACATCATGTGCGACTTGTTGAACACCATAGTGTAGCTCATCGAAGTGGGGTACTGAGGTGACAGTTGACTTTCTTGGGAGTTGCTTTCAGGCTTTAAGTGCATGCAGAGTTAGGTAAAGCCTGCTGAAGCAAATGCAGGCAATTTCCAAACAAACCATAGCTCAAAAGCATGCGTAAAAACCTCACTTATCATTCCACATGTGGCAGAGGAGCAACTT
Source organism: Gobius niger (assembly GCF_951799975.1). Classification (NCBI taxonomy): domain Eukaryota; kingdom Metazoa; phylum Chordata; class Actinopteri; order Gobiiformes; family Gobiidae; genus Gobius; species Gobius niger. The sequence continues at coordinate 15,498,957 of NC_136865.1, forward strand.
CACTCAGACTGTGTTGCTGCGTAAACGTTATTCTTGGCATATAACGCACTGTAATTTCCAGCAAGTGCCAGTGTTCAGACATGCCCCTAAATCCTTTGAGACATGTGTAAAAGAAAAAAGTCAAACCTACAATAAAAAAACCTGACCAGACTAGAAGATCCAGATTGGCGGAGGAGCAAATGCAGCGCGGATGTTGTCTGAACACGTTTCCCTCTTGTGTTTATCCCACAGACCCCCCACTGACCAGGGTTGTGTTACAGAGCACTACAGCTTTACAAACCCTTTTTTTTTTTTTCAGTTTCCAAATGTAGGACAGCTTACTGAAGCAGACCGTGGATGCTGTTACACTGATTTTTCAGAACCAGGGATTTGACAGATTAAGTGAGTTCCCAAAGATTAGGGATGCAATCATTGTTTTTACAGATGGATGCAGGGGGATTGTGGATTTAAAACTATACGGAGACTATGAGCGGGAGAGTATGCCATGGCCTTCATGCTTCCACCCCCCTCCAAATAGTTGAGTTGCTTCACATCTAATCTCACAGTATGCTCCTCGTGTTAAGTTTTTTGTTCACTGTCCTGGCTTAAAACAGCGTGTCAGGATTTAGCTTTGGCTGCAGCAAAACAGCATCTGTGTTGTTGTTGTTGTTGTTGTCGTTGTCGCTGCTTAAGTAACATTCGGATGCAGTTGAGGAATTTCTTTTTGTATTTTCTATACATTTTTGTGTGTGTGTTTGTGTCATACTTACTACTAATTAATACCACTTAATATTATTTATGTGATGGGCTAATCCATTTTCCCCCTAGTTCATTCCAGGCCATTCTTTGTCGAAGATCCCCTATCCTCCCACCATTTCCTGTTGATTGCATAACTTAGTTTCATTTCTACCCAGGCCCTAATGTTTTGACTCCTTAACTGCAACCTGATAGTTTTATTCACCTTTTCTCATTTTATGTCTCTTTTAAAACAGAAGCATCAACACTCTTGTCCACATGCAAAGAACTGGTTAGCGTTTGTGAGCTGCCAATCCAGTTTGGAGTGGTTCCAGTTTAGAGGAAACTCCCCCAAAATATCTCGTCGAGACCCTACATACTGACACAAGCCTTTAGAACATAAAATATCTCTCCACCTGTGCACATAGCCACTCATGACCCAGCATAGCCTTGCAGCAGCAGAAACAGTTCATTAGGTTTTCATTGATTAAACTTAAAACTCAGCTTCACTGAACTTTGTCCGGGTCAAACATTAGCTCGGTAACACCTCAGGCTTATCATGCGGCCTCATTGAGCTTCTTGCAGAGATGTTTTGGCATCGTGCAAATCCGTTATAAGAGGCAAATGCACTGTTGCAGCCCTGAGATACAATAGAATAGAATTTATATTGTGTCCTTATGGAGAAATTTGTCTCGGATAACCAGGTACAAACAAAAGCACAGAACAGAAATATAAGTACATTAAAAAGCACAAACCATACACATTCCTGTATGGTTTAAGAGTTGATGTAAATCTAAAACATCAAATGACCACATATTTACTAGATTGCAGATTCAGTTCAGAACATTCTAAGACACCATAGTCACTCCCAGACCAAATAGCCTTAGGCAAAAAGTGAAAAAAAAAGAAGAAGAAAAATACCAAACAAACAAAAACATCTATTACACAGTACTGCAAAGTTAGTGCAGTTGAAGGGCCCTTTACACACTATACTACTACACAAATACAAACACAACTTTTGAGATTTACATTTTCACATTCATCAGCTAAAATCAATGTATGTTATAACTACAAAATGAATTAAAATTGTAGGTAGTTGGGTTCATTTTGATTCCAGTCTGCTCATCTTTTGCATATTTTCCACATTTGTCTTTATTAAATTAGAAGTGCATTTTCCTACAATCTGAGCTTCAGTTCTTTCATGTTTCTGTGATAAAGTGGTTCCATGTCTCTGGAATTTGTATGGGGGCTGATCTCTTGTTCCCTCAAACAAAGATACTGCAGTGCTGCTGAGACAGTCATGCTTTTGGAGCCTTCTGCAGAAAAATGAACTTGTTGTGTGATACTCCTCTTCCTTGTTGCTATTGTCAGAGCCAGCTTAATCTGGTCTGTGTTGTCTACAAGCATGTGCGCACAGGGCCAGTGTGTGTATCTAGGGCGTGTACTCCGACACAGTGGCCATATGTGCACACATTTGAACAGGTTACAAATCTTTGCCCCGTGAATACCTTGCAGTCCTGTGAGGTTTGGTTTGGCCCTTTACAAAGCGTGAATTAAAAGCTTGAAAAAGGAGCAAACATAGCAACACTGAAACTAAGCAGCAACTGGGACAAGCAAGGCTATAGATACAAAGCAAGAGAGGTGGGAAATAAGGCTTGGGTGTTTGGATGGGAAAGCTCACTTCCTATTTGTACTGGTCAGTCCAGGATCCAAACGGGCTCCTTGCTCTTTGGACGGTGCAGGGGCCGGGGCACAAAGACCTCTGTTGACAAGCTGATACAATTTGCATGCACAGCCACTGGTAGCTCACTTTCTTCCAACTTAGCATCATGATCAGCACAATAAACAAATGCTTGGCATCTCCACCCAAGCCCATTTTTTTCTTCTGCTCTTAGCCTTTTCCAGTCCCTTTGTCTTTGTGTACCCTATATATTTACCAGCCCACTCTCCCAGAAACTAAGTGAAATGCTTCGTTAGAATCTCTAAGTTACATTTATAAGCTCCTTTTTGTTGTATAAGATTTTTTCATCTTTTATCTCTTTTCATCTCTAGTTCTGCACTAGAACCCTAGGCTTTTTAATAGGAATGTTTTTTTTCATCTCAACAGTCACTTCATTTAAGGGCGGGGTCTTTCATGTCACTGCAGGTAACACGACCAGTTGCTGCTTGTACTTCTCCCTTACTTTGTTAGTTTGTTAGATGCGACACAAATGCCGGCTTGTCTTTTTACTCACCTTCTAATGTCGAAATCTACAGGGACCTAACCTTTTATCCTTGTTCCCACAGACTACACTCCAAAATGGATGATATCCAGACTGTTGAGTCCAAACCTTTGCTGGTCGACAGAGAGCTACCGGTTAGTATTGTCCATAAAATAAAATAAAGCAAATAGTGTTGGTATTCTCAAATCAAAACACCAAATCTTTGTAATGAATATTTCTATTCATTTTCTATAGTTAACTGTATTTTCATACGTATATAATGTATTACACAGTCCTTCTGCAGATGCAGACAGGATGAAGCCTGTAGGTTATTGGATTAGGGCACGTTACAATGTGATTGCATTAGTTTTGTGTTTTCATCACTGTTCTTTCTTCGCAGGGCCTGAGAGAAGCTGTAATGCAGCTAGTTGTTAAGGTGGGTCTCAGTGAAAAAAAAAAATACAACAAAAAAACCCACATCTGTGGTTGTGGCTTATAACACAAAGTAACATATTATTATCCTGTCAATACGAATTTGTTTTAGCACCATCTAGTGGTTGATTAAATGAAATGTCCTGATTAATGCTGAAGCAGTGGCTCATTTATCACACTGATTACTGTCTCACTATTATAAAAGCAATGATCTAATTTGGATCTAACTAATTCACTTAGCTTTAAAAGGGATGAAACACGTTGCCACTCAAACATTCATTTCTTGCCGTGACCTGTGCTTTTTTTGATTTGGAGCATTGTTACTAACTTGAGGGAAGAATTGGGTCAGAATATGCAGAGAATTGTAACCACCAGCAATCAGTGGCCTGGTAGGGGACCATTGATCGCATTGGTGTTCAGTTAGCCTCCCCTGAACTGCTATGGCAATTTTATGGACTACAATCAAAAGTATGCAGATTTTGTTGAGAAGTAATTTCTTGCTAAAGATTAGAAGACCAGGGTGTAACACAACAACAATCCTCTATAAAATCAAGGCAGATTTCATGTTTCAAACAATGTCCTTCCAGTGTAAAGCAAACACGGTTAGATGATGTTTTTGAAAGGCATCAGAATAGGTTCCCAAAAGGGATGTCACTAAACCTTCTGGCAGTTTGGAGTGACGCACCAGTTTGCTAAAAAAAACCACAATGCTTTTAGGTTGTACTGATGAGTCGTTGAATGGGAGGAGCGATCTGTTCATTTGAATTATAGAACTAATTCACCCCACGTGGCCTTAATTTGATCTGGTGCCACACTGACCAGAAACCCACATGAACTGTGTGATGGCTCTGCTGCTGCTAGAGCAAAGTATCTTGGAAATTAGCCAAAGGTTTTTTCCTAGTGACAATACCATTCAGTTCAAACTGGTTTAGCACGCACTCGTCATCCCCTTAACAGGTCATGTCACTCTTGACCCTTGACATGTCTTTGTTTACTGATATTATGACATGGTGCCTGTAACAAGTCCTACAGCTGCAACTGAAGTTGGGTTGCCTTAAAGGCAACTAACTTGTACCAGATTTTTTTAAATTGTTTTTTTTTTTACTATTTGTGAAACTACGGAATATTGAATAAGCAGTGGTTTGTGAAAATAGACCATGTAATATGAAACTTGTTTATTGAAAGTGAGCTTGTGACAATGATCCTGGAAAGTGACCTGAAAGCTGTGAATTGTGTTGGAATGTGAGTTTTGACCACAACCAACAGTTTAAACTTTTACTCCTTCATTTATTGTTGTAGATACATAACGTCTTGTTTTTGGCCTGGAGTAAATCAACATGACACCTAATACCATTGCAATATTGAGTTAGGATGGTCTATTGACAATGTAGCAACACATGTACTTATGTAATAATTAATAAGAAATGCTAGTACAAGCGGTAATGTTTGGCCAAATGTTAAATTTTTTAGGTGCCTGGCTGATTATTGCCAGTCAATCTGCACTTGTACTTCATTTCTCATGCCCATAGTGTCCACTTGTTTAGTCAGTGCCTCTCAATCTGACATTGGCTGATCCAATTTAGGGATCTCTTCATCCAGAATTAGCTTGTTTTGACCAGCCTGCAATGCACCATGGGAGGCCATGAGCTTAGGCCACCTGGTAAGCTACTGGGGTATAAAATCCAGCTCCAGAGTCTGGAGCTCCCTGACCATCTAAAAAGGGCATTTGTTGTTGGAATTGTTAGCCGCAAACATGGTTTTGGAGGATTCTGATGTGGAGATGATTGTGGCCGAATTGGAAGTCACTGTAAGTACTTCCATCGTTGAGTTTTTATAATTTGAGGAATCAGTTACTGAGTTTGTAGATTTGCTTGACAATGTCTTTGTACTGAAAGTGAAGTCTATAAGGATGCAATGTAAAGAATTAGACATAAATTGAACATTTGTCATCCCTGATATTCAGTTAATTTATTGTATTGTTAAAAACAAGCAAACAATGATACTGAATAGTGGGATGCATAGCATTAGGAACTGGAATAGTCTCCCATTATCAATAAGAGAGAGTCCAACACTGGCCACTTTAAAATCACACCTAAAGCATTGGCTACATGAAAAACAGGCCTGCAAACACTTAGTGCTTAGTTGTTGTCACCTGTGTTTTTTGTATTTGCGTTGCTGCTGTGTGTTTTATTTGTTTGTTTATTTGAGCAGTATATATTCTGCTCAAAAGGAGTGGGCTGAAGCAATAAGCTTATGAGCGCCAACCCCCAAACCCAATGCAATAAAAAAGTAAATTTCTTAATGGAACAAAAAGAACAACACTTCATCAAGTAAACAACAAGGAAACAACTGTTTAATCTCTGTCGCCTGCCCAGGGACGTCAGACGGAAACTAGCATCTTTGCAATAGTCGGGCTTATCAAACGTTGCACATGTTCATTCAAATTCCCTTTTTATAACAACATGTTGGTTTATCATTTCAGGGAAAAATAAATAAATGCATTATATATACATATATATATAATGCATTTATACATATAACTATAATAACTATATTGTTAGATGAAGTTATATATTGCTATGCCTGCCCACATTTTGTACGTATTATGGAAAATTATAATGATGAAATAATGCAAATGTATACTCCTACAGGAGCATGATGTAGAGACTCCTTATGGAAGAGTCCACTGTACGATGAAGGGAGTTCCCAAGGGCGATAGGCCGATTATCCTCACCTACCACGACATTGGACTCAATCGTAAGACTTCCTTTCTATTTCTGTTTTATTCTTCTATTTTTAGTCTGCATTAAATCACATTTACTTAACATTCACAATTGCATGTCGTTTTTCTGCTGTACAACCATAATAATAATAATAATAATATTTTTTTAAATGATCTGATTTTCTATATCCCATTTCAGTGATCAAAGTGATTATCAATATATTGGGTTATAAAGGCACGGGCAGGTTTAATAACTGCTTCAAAGTTTACTTTGCTACTGAAGGTTTGCAGTGTTTAACGACATGGACATATAGTCATGAATAATTCACTTTTTTTTTCTAGACAAAACCTGTTGGGACACACTTTTTAGCCACGAAGACATGGCGGAGATTATGCAGCATTTCGCGGTGTGTCACGTGGATGCTCCTGGGCAACATGAAGGGGCTAACACCTTTTCCACTGGGTGAGCCAGACACACATAGACTAATGTATGTCAGACTGTCTCTGGCCTTTGACTTAGCTGATAGAAGATCATTGTGGATGTACTTAAGGCGGCCTAATTTACAAAGGCCACTGGAGGTGTTTGTCCTGCTCACAGTAATCTACCCATTGCTTCATTTCACTGAACCAGAAAATGACACTTTTATTGATTGCAATGATGTCTGTTGTCAATGACTGATCACTGCGACTTGCTCCAACAGATATGAATATCCCTCCATGGACCAGCTGTCTGAGACCCTTCCCTTGGTGCTCAAGCATTTTGGGTAACTTGACTTTTCAGTGTGCACTTGCTCTTCTGTCATTTAAAGATATTTTCTAACCCGTTTTCTAACAGTTCCCTTGTATGCGTGTGCCCTCTAGGCTCAAGAGTGTCATTGGGATGGGCACTGGAGCAGGAGCCTATATTCTGACTCAATTTGCTGTAAGTTGCCCTCGACTTGACTTTTTTTTGCCAGACCTAATAATTCTTCTTTGGGTTTAATCAATTTAGGATTAGCACAGGGAGCTAATGTGTTGCTCTTATAGCTTATTTTGGCAAAGCTACTCTTATTGCATGAACCTGCTGAGCCATAAAAGCCAGAGGAATGTCCCACTGCAAGACTAACATTATGCTCAGTAGGAAGTCTGCCTTTGTTGATTAAGCTGATAGAGATACTGTTTAGTCTGAACCAAAAAATGGGCCTTAAAACATCATAATTTATAAACATTTTTAAGTTTGATTTAACTATTTGTTCAATCACTTATAATTGTTTTTTAGCTTGACTATCCAAACATGATCGAGGGCTTAATGCTCATCAACATCAACCCATGTGCTGAGGGCTGGATGGACTGGGCCGCCCACAAGGTTTGTCAACTAATTTAATGCAGTATAATTAATATATAATATGAAAAACAAAACCATGAACTCCTATTGTTTCTATTTTAGATTAGTGGCTGGACTCATGCTGAGCCTGACACGATCATTTCCCATCTCTTTGGAAAGGTAGGTTCACCAGTGCAACAGATGTCCGCAAACATATCGCAGAATTTAGGGCAAACGGTGCTGACCCTTTGTGTCTTTGCAGGAGGAGATCCATCACAACCAGGACCTGATTGCAACATACCGCCATCACATCTTAAATGACATGAACCAGTTTAACCTGCATCTTTTTGTCAAGTCCTATGAAAGGTAAGGCACTGACAGCATTTTTAAATTCAGTACAATATGAGCCCAGCTTGATACATATTTTTCTTTACAGTCGTAGAGATCTGGAAATTGAGAGGCCTCTCCCTGGAAGCAATGTTAGAACTCTTAAGTAAGTTGTCTCTGAAGAACAGCAGCATAGAGGCATTTGCTGTTGCTTGGTTTCCTCGATTAATAATGGTGAGTGTTTTCACAGGTGCCATTCTCTTCTGGTGGTCGGTGATAACTCTCCCGCTGTTGAGGCTGTTGTAAGTAAAAATATGTGCATTTTTATGTTTTAATTGTTTGTGGGGTTTAAAGGCCACAGATGTCAAGAAACAAACATGAAACCTGAAAAAAATAGTTTAAACATTTGAATGAAAATAATAACTTGTATTGTATTATTTACCTTTCATGCATATGTGTTACCTATAGGTTGAGTGCAACACCAAGCTGGACCCGACCAAGACTACCTTGCTTAAGGTGAGCCCCATCCTCACACATACTGTAGCCCTATGGCTGATGTCCTTATTCCGATCAAAGTGGCCCTGATGGAAAGACATGGACTGATAAGTTTCCAGTGTCTCAGCATTCACCTGGTAACTAATTAACCACAGAGAGGACAGCTGAATGTACCAGAGGCAGTGTGTATGCATGCGACTGCTCAGAGCACGATCTGTTGCAAGTGACCTACTTGTGTTGCCCTATGGCAAGCCTTTTATGATCCACATCCGAGACCAAATAGCCGTTTGTACTCGATGGGTGTGCTTTATTGGGGTTAACAGTCCATGTTGTAGATGAACACTGATTGTGGAAGTAAGTGGGACATGGTGTTTGGCATGTTGAGTGAGACCTGTTGAATGGGGTAATGAAGTGTGATTATTGCATAGCTCTGTTCTAATGACCACTGTTTTCTCTCGTCTGGCCCAGATGGCTGACTGTGGAGGCATGCCCCAACTTGACCAGGTGTGTATGAATAAAGTACTAGTAGTAAATATTGTTGAGAATGAGCACCGTTTAATCAGTGCAAGGGTGGAAGAAGGTTGCATGTAAGAGCATTAGCAAGAGGCAGACGTGTGCCACAGTTGTAATCCCCTGCCCTGCACTGCACCTGTTCATAGCAGCTGTCATTTTACAGATCTGAGCAAGAGGCTTTAGATTAGACACGGAAATCATCAATGATATGTAAACACAGGCAGCAATTAAGTGATGCCAAGAGGGCTAATTATTATCTGTATTTTATTGCAGCCTGCAAAACTAACTGAAGCATTCAAGTACTTCATCCAAGGCATGGGATACAGTAAGTATTGTTGCATTTACTGTGTATGAGTAGGCTGAATAGGATAAATAATGGAGGTGGGGCCCCTGGTGGTAAAATAAAGCACTCTCTGATTCTCTTTTGTTACTGAGTAAAGTCCATAATCACTAGACCAGTGGTTCAAACACATTAAAAGTTTGATATGCTGTTTTAATGTGCATTATAAATAAAGTCGGCATTATGTAGTTAAAAGTGACTTGTTTCCTGTTTTGTGAGACCTGACTTCATATTTTTCCCTCCCCACAGTGCCCGCTGCCAGCATGACTCGTCTGGTCCGGTCCCGCACTGCCTCTGGCTCAAGTGTCCACTCCATGGAAGGAAACCGCTCCCGGTCCCACACGCACGACGGAAACCGCTCGCGCTCCCACACCAATGAGGGCAACCGCAGTCGCAGTCAGACGGCAGAGAGGGGGCGCTCTCACACAGAAAGTGCCATGGATGGCGTGGACCAGTCTGTGCCCAAGTCCACCGAAGTGTCCTGCTAAATGATATGCTCTCCAGACAAGTCTCTCCAAAACCTCTCAGAGTTCCATCAAGTTGGTGCTTCGCTGCCCTTAACTGCACATCCCTATTCACAAATGACGCACAAGAGGCTACGATTTTAGTGTATAATCTGTACAGCCATTGTCATCTAAAGTGTTATTCTGTTTTGCCATTTTTTCAAAAAAGGGACTTTGTTGGCAACATGAGGTTCAAGCTCTTTGATTTTGAGATCCTGTGCAGTTAGAGGCAACATGGCACGTGTAGACACAGAACTGAAGCAGCGAATGTCAGAGAAAGCTGTAGCTGTGAGTTCTAATTTTATTTCATTTGACAAACCTGTTAATCTCAATATTCTTGTAATGTTTAAACTGCTATCTCAGCTATACCGGATTGTAAATGTCCTTTTCTATCATTGTTTTTGATCATCTATTCGTTTACTTTATGTTTGAGGTAAAATTGTTTGTATGTAGGAGTGGATTTGCAGATGTGGAGACTGAAATGGGGGGCACCTAGACATTAAAATGTATGTAATAAAATGTAACTAATACCTTGTACATACAACAAATAAGGTCTCATCCTATCGTGTCAATGAAACCACCCTTTATTTTAATGGGTTGTGTATCTCATAACGTTCAATAATTTCTGATACCTCCAGATTTTTCATGATCGAGTTTGGATTTTACAATGCTGTCTCAATTATGGTTCAGACATCCGTCAGAATTTGTGATTTTCTATGCAATTTAGCACAAAGGAACAAAGATGTGCCATGATATGTTGAATTTCTAGACAAGTTGCTCCAATCAGGTGGATTCTGGGTGAGTGAATTTATGTTAATATGAACATAGCCGTAGAACTTACCCAACATCTTGTACTCCCACATATTTCTTGCACTACAGCAACAATTGCTTTGTAGAAAACTTAAAACAGCTTTGTAAAGATGCAATATTCATCTGCCTAATGCTGTAGAAATGCATTACAATGATGTACGTTTGTATTTATGAAAAATACAATAAAAACATGTAACATTTTTCCTGACCTTGTCATTTATTGCATCAATTTCACCACTCGGTTAGTGAGTGATCTAAATGTACAACAATCCCAACATCATTTGTGCAAAAGCAATATAAATAAATAAAATGTTTTGCATATATCAGCTATACTGCAATTTAAATATTATACAATGGTGACCATGCTTATGAAATTAATTCAGAATATATATGAATAACTTAATTTCCAATAGGAAAAATGTTATTAGTCCATGACTTCTGGGTAGCCATAGTAGTTCTCTAAGTCTTGGAAGATGTCGTTTGGATTTTTGCAACTGAGGTTGCAAAAACAAGCCTGGACCCACATCATTTTCCAAATGAATCCAGCCCCATTGGGACACACAAACTCCACATCAATGGTCTTGGATTTATAAGGAATGCAGCAGCGTTCATCCGTACATACGCCACAGTACTTTGGCCTGTAGTGCTTCTTACTGGTGCATCCCGAAATCGTGAAGTTAAAGGGCTGCTCATCTCTGTAAATGTTCAGACACCTTTTACCTGGCTGAGGGGAAGAGCATCCAATATTACTAAATAACAGCTTTCATTTTAACACATGAAGTATTGTTTTAGTATATAGTTGGTTTCTACCTTGATGTGTTTGACGATGTCCACCTCACAGGGGCGCAAGGTGCACAGACGGGACTCTTTGACAAGCTCACACTGGTCGTTGTCATTAGAAATCCTCAGGGAAACGCCGCGGCCACACGTCTTAGAGCAGGGGCTCCAGGAGGTAGTTTGTGTGATGCAGTTCTTGTGCCAGCTTTGGGATTCGGCTGGAAAAACTGACAAGAGTTCATATGAAAATACACAGAATTATTTTGTATAAATGTATAAAATGAACAAAGTAATAGACAATCTATTATTCTATTACATTTAACTGTTCAATCTGTGGGAGTGTTGAGAGTGATCTGTCATTGAATTTGTAATTACTGTGGATCTGTCATTTGCACTCTCTGAATTGAGAAAACTAAAGCTATCATTGGAACTATGCTCAATTTCCAAACTTAATTCTCCTCTGTAATTTTGCATTTGCATGTGCATTGGATTGTAGCGCATACCATCTATTGCGTGTCGAGGGGCAGTCTTGCGCCCTCTTTTGGGTTCATCGCAGATCCACTGCTCGCAGCACTGTCCCCGGACCTTGACCCGTCTGGGGCTCTGGCACCACACACGTGGAGGCTGGGACTCTGTGCACAGGGACACGCAGCCAATAGCTCCATTCACACACACACACTGGTATTTACAGCTTGGTTTGAAGCTCTGTCCATTACGATATATCACTCCATCATGCTCACAGCCTGTTCCCACCATATCTAACAGAAAGAAGGGAGCAAAGTTCAGACATCAACATATTGAGCATTTTAGCAGCAGCACACACATTATACATGACTAATAAAATTCTTCCTGGCTTTCTTTCATTTAGAGAATAAAGGGAAAAACCAGATAACTTTTAATAAAAAGCACAACAGAAAGTGATTGAAGCAAAGCTCAATAGGACCTACAGAAAATATGATGCAATCTTCTCCTCCTCACCATATTAAAAACAGACATGACGAATAGCTGACTACTTTCTAGAGGCAGGAAAAATTTCAGAAGCACCATAACCTTATTAAAGGTCTTTCTATTTCTCACCCCTTGGAAAAAGAACATTTAAAAAAGTTTGTTGTTTGACTGTGAGAGACACTTACATGCACACACTCCCTTTTCGTACCTAGGCTTGTCTCCGCTGTAATCACAGTACAGTCCCTTGTGATAGTCGCAGGTGTCGGCCTCGTTGCACACTTCTCCCACCTGCCGGGCACAGGCCTTACAGCAGTCACAGCCGTCCATCAGCAGACTGACGCCAGGTGGGCAGCGAGGGGTCTGCTGGGGGCAATCGCACGGCCACTTACAGTACTGTGTGCGGTTAAAGGACTCTCCAACTGTTGTGGAGGGCGGCATGGCTGTGGAGTTCAGGGAAAACACCTGCAGGAAACAACAGGTCATCATTTTTGTATCAGCTTTGCCAAAAACATGACATAGAGTAAACGACAAAAGACAATTAGTTTAGAATCCCATATGCATTGCGTTCAATAATAGTAATAGTAATAATAATAATAATGAATTCCTAAGTTATGTGTTGTTACAATGTATGAGATTTGTTTATTTCGGTTGATTAACTCCAAACTACAAAAACAAATTTTCTAAAAATGGTCTTTTTCAGCATTTAACCCTGAACTTGAATATCTCTGCTTGTCATCTATCCCCCATATCTTTCCCATTGCAATGCCTTTGAGAAACTTTGTAACTGTTGCTTGACTTGGCAAAACCACAATTAAGAAAATTTGATTATAAGTTGATTTATTTACTATAGGAATTACCAAAGCGCCTTTTGCTCTCCCCAATCCCGTCAGATCTCAAAAGCTGAGCAGGGAAGGGCCTGGTCGGTACTTGGAGACTGTTTTGGAAACACCAGAAGGCTGGGGTGAATGTAGTGAGTGAGTGAGCGCTGGTGGTCATCAGTCTACCCAAGGGCAGCTGTGGCTACAACAGTCACCATCACTGAGTATGGAGTGAGTGAATGAATGATGCATGTAGCAAAGCGACTTTGAGCGTCTGGATATAAGAGTCTATATAAGACTAATGCTTTATTATTATTATTATTATTAATTATGCGTATCTAAGGAGAAGGTTAATGCAGATGAGCTCTGTAACTGAACCAACAAGCTCATAGCTCTGAGTTTAAGTGCACGGATACACAAGCTGTCCTCCATTCTCACCATATACAAAGGAAACTGTCACAACTGCCATGTCTTTGTTTCATTTCCACAGTGGTATCACATGTCAGTAATAAAGAAAATCAGTTCTTTTTTGACAGAAAGTCACCCCTTCAGATGCTTTTTTGTTGTGAGACTCTGCTGGGATCACATGACATTCTGAATCTCTGTAAATGAGCTGAATCTTTTACTGGGTGGTTTTTGGGTGAGAGTGATTTTTTAATTGCGGTAAAGATTGATCGAGGCAGATCTTCTTGACTCACAACTACAAGTTATTAAAAGTGAGATTTATTGGCTCAAAACCTCTAAATTGTGCATGAGGGTGTGAATTTCTCTGCATGCGCCTTAATATAGTGTTATGTGCAGAGGAACCACGCCGCGGCAGCATTGCATCGCAACAACTCGTTCCGATTTTTTGCACAAGCCGCAGCCCGGGTAATTGTGGATGATGATGATGATGATGATGATGATGATGATGACAGCAGTGATGACACACAACCAGTCCAATGATAAAAAATAAAAAAACATTGCAGTAAACATCACAGAAGTCTCCAGAAGTGGTCAAGAGCAGGTGACACCGAAAAACAACGCAATTATTAATTAATCCTAAGAGCATTGCGCATCAGTGACAAAGCATGGAAATGATAAATTCCTTCCAGGATAAACTTAATGAAATCCCACAGCCTATAATGGCGCGCACGTTATCTCACAACTAAAGTCTACACACCTGTTGAATCGAGGCAGCTGTTATGATCCACCACAGCGGCCAACTCATCACTGGTGAGGTGCAAAGGCATTGAGTCCAGAATAAGTATCCAGCCCGTTTGTCCCAATATCCACACGTCAGGTGCGCTACATCCTCGTCCTGTCTCCGTCCCGCTGCGTGTCCCCCTCCGAGTGAACCGACGGCCCGCTTTAGCCTGTGCCTGGGGCTGACGTCAAGTCTGAAAGGGACGCGCTTCGCATATTTCTCCTGACACTCAAGGGACGGCTTTATACGTTTTTTCCCCCCCCTTCTCTCTCTCTCTTTGCTGTACTGGTAGTTTGGAGCAGGGCGTGTCGAGTCCAAAAACTGCACACAAGCCACTTGGAGTTCACGTTATTAGACCTGCTTGGGAAGCTTCTAAATGCAAGATGATGCAAGTGCTGCTCATTTAGATACAAACTGACAGGGGAAGGTTTGAACGAAAAACAGGAACACATTGACTTTGTACGTTTTGCATTGAGTGAAAAGCCATTCATCAAGCCTGCATGTAAAATTGCTCACATCTACAAGCAATATACAATTAGCCTGCCTCATGATTATAGATCACAGTTGAGCCTTTACCACACACTTAAAGAGACTAGATTCAAGTTGGTCATTTTTATGCTCATTACTGCCACCTCAGGTCTTACGCGTAACTGCAGGTTCTATATTAAGCTCGTGCGTGACGGCACTTCGGACCAAATTAACACCTTTTAGAGTGACAGTGCAGGATTTTAGAGGCAGTTCTGGTGAATAGGTCTGGGCTCATTCAACACATAAGGACACACTGCTGGAGCAAGAAGAGGGAGGAAAATACATAGTCCCTTATAGTCCCTTTAATATCTCAATTTCTGCCTCTTTCTGCTGTCTCCTAATTTTTCCAGGAAGCCCAAACGTTTCTCTTTGGAATGGGACCAGCTCATTCCAGAACGATTCCACTCAATTCGGTACCATGGAAAATGGAAAAAAAGGGCCTAGCGTTGCTCTATTCTCACAGGTCCCCTTGAGCAAATATGACTGGAAAAAAAGGCAGAAGAGAAGGTCTGTGCCGTATTATTTACACTGGCCCTCTAATCCGTGTCAAAGGGCTGTCAACTACAATAGGAGATCTGAGCTGCTCTCCACTGCAGTGACACTGGGATGACCCAAACCAGTGTGTCCCTATACCTCCTATACCTATTTCATTCTACCAACTTGAAATAATAACACACAATCATTATTTGCTGTTTTTGCCAGTTTGTAACATTTCATTCTTTTCTGTTTTAGTTTTTCCACTTGGGGTGGAGAAAAGGGCAAATTATTGTACAGACCATGTGCTTGGGATCCACAGACCAGCTTATTTATAACTACCCTGTGTGACAATCTCTCAACTACAAACAATCTCTTAATATGGATGTAATATTCAGCTAAATTTAAGAACAAAAAAGTCAAAGTATTTTGTTTGGAGAAAAATGACGACGTTTGACTTTCAAAAGCCATAATTTCTCATTCCATTGTAATCTCTTATAATCCACTTTCAATCATTTTTGCCGAAAGAAACAGACCACACATGGAAATGCTCACGTTAAAGCTGTCTAGTCTAACATCTTTCTCCTGTGTTCCACTTTGATACGATAGCAGTAGTCAATGCTTTAGGCACGCAATGCAGACTTCGGTGTTTCTCATACATTCGGACTACTTTTGATGGACATGTTTGCGAATGGAAGCCAGGTCCGGAGCTCCGCTTGTGCACAGCTCACATGGAGTGGATATAGTTTGTCAGCTGACTCGAAGCCAGGGTGTTAAATGATTCAGATTGGAGTTAAAAGGAAAAGGGATTAGTCAGTCACTGGTTTCGAAAATCCCACACGCGGAAGTGTTATTGGACTAACAATTCAAAGGCTTCAAAGACAGATAATTTCACCAGTAAAAGCCAAGTGTAGTGTGTTGCTGAAGAAGGGCTACGCTGACTATAAAAGCTAACATCTGACAAAAATGTGACATTGTGTAGCCCAAGCCCAAGGAACCGAGGCTATTTATCTGCACCATTGCACCATCATCCTCTAATCACTCTCTCACAAGCAATATTCACTGGGGGTTGAAGTGCCTTGTCCGAGGATACGGTAACAGCATGAACTGACCTGAGCAGGATTCGTAAATCAAACTTTCCAATTATATAAAGTGGCCGCAAGTTATTTATATGGAGAATGAGTTACAAACAAACAAACAGCAGCAGCAGTAGTACTGGTATAACAAAGCAATGTATAATTCTGTGCATAGTTCTTTAATGCAGTTCAATAGGAAATAAGAGGAAAAGGGGAGGGGAAAAACTTTGCGTTTTGTGAGATCTGAATGTGTGTGTCGACATAGGGCATGGCAGGTTGTGCTCAGAGCAGCAATTATGCTCTTTATATAGCTGTGGTCTGAGTCTCGAGGACTGAAGAAAACATCTGCTGCAGACTGAAAACACCAGAACCATAGACTACACCAAAGTACATTTATGGCAGTCTGTCTATTGTGAGTCGTATAAAAATGTCACCAAATGTTTTCAGACCATGCTCAAAAGTGTGTTTACGCATAAGATTGCGCCATTTTGAAGACGAACTGAACAGATATGATAATGATTGTTTTGATTTAACATACGTCACTCTTTCTCAGTGGATCAAGCGGGCATGGCCACAAGTCAAGAACTATTACAACTAACAAAGACTTTGATCACTGACATAAATCATCCTTCATCATCCTTCATATCATAGATTAATCCTATACATCTTTCAAAATCCCAAAGCCAGTCTATAATCTGGGCCCTGAACTAAATTGTCAGGGAAATATTTGTGATGATAGATATGTTTTGTCAAATGTAGAAAAGGTTTTCAAAGTTTCATGTGTTGTTTTCATTGAACACACGTCACTCTTTCTCAGTGGATCAAGCGGGCAGGGTCAGGCGGTAAATCCCAACATGCTGTACAAACATTAAGAACTAACAGCATCATGCCAAAACTAACTTTCACTTTTCTTCCAGGTCAGTGAGAGCAGGCAAATGTCCACACAAATGTGAACTAATGGAAGAACAAAACGGTCCAGTTTCCGGAGTGTGAACACTTATTTTCTCTCGAAAACCTTCCATTAAACATTCTTTCATTTAAAAAAAATAAAAAATACTTGGAATCATTAAGCATTAATATTAATGTTGTAGAAGAACTAAAACCTTTCCCACATTACTTATTTTGGTAATCTATACAACAGAGTGGAAGCCCTGCAGTGTTTAGGATACACAGAACAAGGCGAGATTATTGTGTTTATTGCTTATAACTGATGATATCTAGTTTTGATGATGGAAAACAAAACTCTGATGTAATATCGGAGTGCTGAATCTTATATCTTTGCAAAAGTGTGACGCTGAAATTCCTCACCTCATGTCAACCTGCTCATGTCCGGGCCGGGGCTTGTACGAGCTGGTACTGTGCCAGTCTGCCACACTCTGTTGTATAAGCACATGCGGCTAAGTGTGATGTGATGGCTCAGACTAGGCTCGTTTGTTCTCGGAGTCGAGACATGGGACAGCAAGAGAATAAATGAATATGACAGATCTCCAGCTGTTTTGAAAACCAAACATCTGTGTTGCAACAATGTTTTCTATTGTTTAGAGCTGCATCCATTCTGGTCGCAAAACGCGTATTCCCAAACATCATTATGGGTTTGTTTGCTCAACTAAAATAGCATTCTTTTATATTTTGTAACTTTTTTGAGTGTGAATGAGTGACTTCTTGTTTGAATGTGGCACATAATAAAAATAGGAAACTACCATTATTAGATATCTATTGTAGACTTCTATAAGCATGTTACAGGCGACAATGGCTCAGATTGTAGAGTGGATTGTCCAATAATCGAGAGGTTGACAGTTCAAATCCCGGTTCTCGGTGTGTCCTTGAGCAAGGCACTTCACCCATCGTCTGTATGAATGCAGTGTGGTAAATGGACTCAACTTATATAGCGCTTTTCTACCTTTATCAGGCCCCCGCTGTACAGCAAGGAACCATTCACACTCTCACATTCATACACCAATGTATGCAGATACTGAAGGCAAGTAGGGTGAAGTGTTTTGCACAAGGACACAACGACAGTGTGGAGTTGGGATTAGAACCCACAACCTTCAGATCACGAGACGACTCGCTCTACCAATTGTGTCACCGTCGCCCAGCGTGCGAGTGAGTGGTGGTCAGTCTTGCCCAGGGCAGCTGTGGCTACAATAGTAGCATACCATGACCGATGGAGTGACTGTAGTGACTGTAGTGACTGTAGTGACTGTAGTGACTGTAGTGACTGTAGTGAATGAATGAATAATGACGACGACAGTGTAGTGCCTTGAGGGACTTGTGATACAGGCTTGTAACGCGCAATACAAGTGTAAGCCCTTATTATTATTAGTTCATATCAAAGTCTTCTCTCCAAAATGTCCTAATCAGATTAATGAATTAGCTATATGCCAAAGTCTTAATCTCTGAAAAAACAACCTAAACCTGATAACAATTTAATATTTTCCCCCAACGTCACTCAGCTCCTAAAGCAATAGTATTAGCAGGAGAGACTGTTCCAAGGAGCAGAACAAAGTGGAGGCATAGTAGGGTTTTGCGAAGCAGTTTATAGACCTGGTGAAAGCAGCATTGGAGTAGTATAGTAGTTAGTACTAGTTGATTGTACTTCAAAATACATCAAACTAACTTAATCGGCTTGAGTATGAATGAGGCCATTTCGTGTACACATGTTTTGGAGCTTCTCTGTGGATGAATGGGGGACTTGTTGAGGTCCATGCTGTTGAAGATTGCCTCCCAGCCCAGTGTAGGAATGCTTTGTCTGCGTGTTTATCCTGGCCGACCTGCTATCTCAAAACGTCCCAACCCGAGGATACAGTGTGTGCGTCCGCGTACAGCCAAGAATCAACATGAGGTGCTGTGTGACTTGGGGATCGGGAGGGACGCTCTTTCTAGACTTTGTTGTTTTGTTCCTCATAACTTTGTTATCCAACTCCATCTGCACTGTGGTTAGAAGCACAGAGAGCTTTAAGTCGGGCCTGTCACACAAGCATTAAAAAAAAGCTCATACACGTTTCAAGAAAAACTAAAGTGACACAGAGACCTTGATCACTGAAATAAAGTATCCCTTACATTCTTCATATCATAGATTCATAGATCTTTCAAAATCCCAAAGCCATTTAGTCCCTGAACTATAACTATGCTGTCAGGGAGATATTTCTGATGTGAATATGTTTTGTCAATTATAGAAGAGGTTTTCAAAGTTTCATACGTTCAATAAAGCTGGTTTAACCAATACTGAACTGCCTAGTTTCATAACAAACCCCTATTGGCCAAACAAAACTATTCACTTGCCCAAGTCATCATCACACTAATGATAACGTGTGATTTTTTATATGGGCAGCAAGATTGATGACTTGTACATTAATATGATCCAAGTAAATATGACAGAAAGTACGTAACACAAGTGCTCCAGTACAATTATAGTGTATTGCTAAAGATATGTTTCCTGTTTAGTCAGTACAAATGTTTCCAAACTGCAGCTGACTTCCACTTTCATCAGTGTGGCCTTTTTGAGTGTCTGACCAAGAGTGAACATAGGCAGGTCATTTCAGGTAAATAAGAAAGAAAAAAAGAAAAAAGGAATTTGGCCAGAAAAGAGCCATCATAGCGAGCTCTATGATGATGAAATGTGAGCGGCTCAAATGTGGCCCCATCCCAGACGCAGATGACAAGGTAAATTCCACAGTTGCAAACATGATAGGAATCGCATGTCTGGGCTGCGGCCGCCACAGAACTGCCCCTCATAAGGCAAGGACGCAAACTATGTGACAACAGAAGCCAAATGACTGTAATATTTTTCTGCCCAGAACATTTGTGAGAGGATATGGTCCAAGAGGGGATATTGTGTTTAGATTAGGAAGCCAAAAATTCTTTAGATGTTATTGGGATCAACAGTCCATGCTGTTATTGCAATAAATTACGTAGGACTTAAATTTAAGGAATGTTAATGTTTGATATGGTGAACACAGCGCTCTTAGTTCTATCCACTATTGAATTATATTTATTAAGATCCCACTAAACCCAACTGAAAGTAACTGAGAGTATCATGGCAAGTGGTCACTTTACTTGCAAGGTTCATCTGTTTTGCTATGTTTCGACATAGCGATGATATTTAAATGTGGCACATTGAACAAATTGTCAGAGCTGGGACTCGTGTCCCATGTGCGCCCCATGTGCAGCAGCCTGGTTAATAACCTCCAGCACTGGCTTGGTTCTGTAAAAAATGTTTTTAGCACAATGCTGAATCCTCAATATGCAGGACATTTGTTTTATTCTACATCCCAGCACAAACAAGGTCAGATATGTCAGTTCAGCACTTGTTCTATTACATACAACATGCACACACTATACTTGTCAGCAGCCAGAAAACATGTGCTTGCAAACCTATGGACTGTGGTAGAGTGGGTGGAGAAAGTGGTGGGGGTGTCACAGGAGCTAATAGGTCATTGATTTGTTATGAAAAGGTAATAACTGATGACGCACAAATAGAGACTGAAGACTTATCTGGATCTGAGGAGAGCCACTGGATCCACTGTCATTATGGGCTTGGGAGGGGAGGACTGCCTGGCCACACAACTGATAGTTACCCTCCATGAAACCTGACATTATATCCGCCAAGCGTAAGGGTGTGTGTATGGGCGTGCACGTGAAGGTGGGAAGGTTAACAAGGAGGTAGAGCAGAAAACAGACTTTCACTCTTGCTTTAGGGATTCTTATTACTGCAGGTGATGTGCTGGTTTGTGTAAGTGCAGGACTGTATGTAACTTTCTTTGTGGTGCCAATTAACCTATAGTTATAGCTGCTAAGCTTTGGTGAACTATGGCTCCCACAAATGCCACATACACCTAAAGGAAGATGGAAAGCACTTCAAATTTTACACATTTCCATGAATGTAATTAATAACTGCATACTGGTTAATTATTAACACATATATATATATGTACAATGAATTGGTCTTTTAATTTTGTGTACCACAAGTACATCTCATTGGTTAATCTGATTGTTAAAAATGTACCCGCCAATTGCTCTGCACGAAGCAGAAGAGACAGTCTTTAATTTTCAGTTTTATAACAGCTGAGAGGTTTAGTGTGTGATGTTGGAATGTAATTAGCATGAGTAAAACTTTCCTATGGACACTTAAGACCCGATGTTAAGCTGTTCTTATTTATTATAACAGGCTGGAGCAATTGAAACTGAAATAGTTTTCTGGTCTAATCATTGTTTGTCCTTGATTAATCAAGTGACCTCAGCCAAATACACAATAATGGCTCTTGTCAAAATATTTGTAGATAGATTACTGAATTGCAAAAGTTACTCCACTGGTCAAGGCTTGTTGAGTGAAACAGCACAATATATTGAAGAAACTCCAGAAGGAATTTGCACACAGCGTGCTGACCTTGACATCCTTGGTGATATGTTCAGTTCTTAAGCAGAAAACATCAGCTTATGAAATGAGAATGAGCTGTCCCTAAATAATCATTCACTGTGCTGTGGCTATTGCTTCTGCATATTTTGCAAATCAGAAAGGCATAAGACATCTTAGCTTCTGGATTTAGATACTTGTCATTATGGCAAAGACAACAACACAAAAACTGCCGTGGCCACAATGTTGCAGCATGAACTCCATCAACTGGGGTGCTGCTTACGGAAAAACATTCAATTATCCAACACAAGAAGCTGAGGCTATGGGAATACTACATAAAGACAGGAAAAGTATGATGTGAATTCCTTTCAGTCGGTAATTTAGTAATTTTAGATCGTGGGCGTGGAAGCCATTCATCCTTGAAATGTTCAAACACATCCTGACTCCAGCACAGAAGCCACAGGCAACTTGTGGCTGGGGTCAACCACAGACAGAAAGCATATGTTTTATGAGCAGCAGTATAACCCAAATGCTCCAGAGAAAATGTTAATTTAGCCATATTTGTCATTCTGTGCTGAGGAGATTTGGTTGTGTGTTTAAATCAGGACGGGGCCTTTCTGTGTGGAGTTTGCATGTCCCCCCCGTGTCTGCGTAGGTTAGTGGTAAAAACATGTGCAACAGGTTAATCCTCCAGCCAGGTGTTTCTGACCACCAGCCTGGCTCCACATCATGGAGATGGGTCCCTGAGCGCCAGCCCATGCTGGCAGCTCACTGCTCCTACAGGTCGCCCAGTGACATTGAGGATGGGTCAAATTCAGAGCCCATATGAGAAAGCTACAGTGCTATTTTAAAAACATGTAATAGTAGCTCAATAAGAAGAATTAATTCAGTACAGTGTTGTTATTCACTTATTTAACCTTTATTTTTTGACAGAGTGAAGAAAATATAAAGATGTTCAAATAAACTACTGACTTGATCATGAACAGTGCATGTGCATGTGAAAGTCTTCAAAAGTCAGCCACAGTGGCCCTCACCACGTTACAATCTGCAGACATAAGGTGATGTGGCCTCTACTGGCTGGATTATTTATCTTTCTGCACCAGAGCTCTTTTTACAAACACACCAGGAAGGAAGCTAAAGCTCGGTATATCTACAGTAGCAAGTGTTTTTGTGCCATCACTATGCACAGAAATAGTGCCAGTAAGCAAGGTCAACTCTTATGGCCCTGACGTAACAAGCACAATTTAAGTCAACCCACTGTTCCAATATCACAACGGTAAACATAAGCAACATAGCGGCATAGAAACAGTGAATCTTAACTTACAAAATAAATGCTGCAAGGATAACTTTTAATATAAAATAAGATAAGCCTTTATTGATCTCACAATGGAGAAATTCACTTGTTGCATCGGCTCTCAAGAACATGCAGGGCGCGCAAACAGTTAGGAAATGTGCAATTAAGGAACAGGGTGTGCAAACAAGTAATTGGGAGATCTTATATGCAATGAATAAAGAACTTAAAAAGGGCAAAACATCCCCACAACTTTTCACTTTATGATCCCTTCAGTTTAACTGGCATGTTTAGAATCAACAAAGCTCAATAACTGGTTATTTGTGGAAATGATTAGTTGACACATCTGCCACAGTACAAACAGTATTGAGATAGGAGCAAACAATGTGAGAGAGGAAACAACACTCTCTGTCAGAGGGGGCGATGACTCATAAACCCTCTATAATCAGGGGACCAGCCGCTGAACCTACTGTGCCCCGATTGTCTCAAACAAAAGTACAATAGCTAATAATAAATGTTCTTTATTGTTATCCACATTCACAGCTCAAAGTGAAAATAAAGCTCACAGATCTACAATAAGCTGGTTACTATGATGCACTTCTCTTTTATAAAGTACAAAACCTCCCCAAAGTCTCTGGACAACTCCCCTAATGTAAAATGTACACACACATCCCATATTTTGCACTACCGTATGCGTCACACCAAGTTACAAAATCAACTGTGTGTCACGAAAATAATTGGGTAAACCTCAAATGTACTCTGTTGTAAACCAGAAGCAGCAAGGTGCCAGCGTGTTCTGGGTTGGATGGTGTGTCTAAAGCCTCTTCCTCTTTTCAATCAGGAAGTAAGTACGCAGTCGGATGAAGCGCTGTCGCCACACTCTGACAGGTCATTTCTGTAAATACTTGAGAACATGGCACTTCTCTACTACCAACGGCACTATGATCGCAATCAGCCACTGTAGATTCGATCACACTTGATGTCATCTCAGCCTAGATTACAGGTAAATGTTCAACTTTCCCCCAAAAAATATTGTAATGTGGATATTGTTTTTCGGTGTTTGCATTTGTGATGATAGTGGTAGTTTACTATGGCGCAAGTTAGTGAGATGTAAGACACTGTAAGTAAATTAGATTATTGCCATTTCGCTGTCGCCTGCATTACAGCCAAAGTAGCTTGTTAAAAGTCGCTAATTTTCATGCACTTTCTGTAAATACTTTGCATAACAGTGGCACTGGAAAATTAACACCGATATTATCTAACCTCAGCTTCCCCATTCTGCACCCAGTGTCTTGTCAAAGATAGTGGTCAGCCTGTCGGAAGTCACATACAAATGTTTTGCAGCCGAGAGAAGGACTTACATTTTGGCGTAACATTTTCTTTTCTCATAATTTTCTCAGCTCTGGTCCAGTGCTGTGATGGGGAATATGATGCGCAGCGCAATCACTGGGGACAAGACACAAACAAACAATAGTGACAACGCTCCAAAAAGTGGGTAACTCCTTCAGTCAAAGATCAACTTTTTATATTTTTATCTTTAAATGCCTATTTAAGTCTATATTGAACTATTTATGCAATACTACATTGAAAAACTGTATTGAAATATTTATGCAAAAATACAATTTGCAGATTTGGAAGATGATACATTGGTTGTGATAGAGGATTACCCACCCTCTGCGATCACAGACCCCTTTTTCCGATTAGGAGAACAGCTACGCGTCATTAAACGGTATGATGATATCTGAACTAAAACAATATATTTATATAACTTTGTTTTTCTCTTCATCGAGTCTAACTTTTAATTTTTTTGGGCAGAGAAATGTGTTGGTGGAAGGTGTGCTCGATGAAGACGGGAAAAGTGAACTATATACCAGACAGCAATGTTGCCAGGATGTATCATGGGTGAGAAAAATGTCAAAGTTAAAATATATAAAAACTAAATGCTGAAGCTAAATGATGTTCTGACATACGCAACTTATAAACTCATGATAAACTAAACCAGGCAGATTTTCATTCAATATTTATCGACTGTAAAATAATGAAAACCCCTCCTGAGTTTGTAAACTGAGTGAGCTGAGTTGTTTGGATCATGATTTCAACTTTAAACTTATTTAATGTTTAAATCAATAATAATCTGAGAGAAAATACAGTATTTTTTTCATTATGTAAAACAGATTTTCAACTTATTTTGGTCACGGCTTGTCAACCTAGTATGATGTGGTCCTGACGCTTTGCCAGTTCAAAACCATTGAACTAAACAAATCTGAAATATTATACAATTTTCAAACAATATACCATGGAACTTGATCACATCTGAAAAAGTGAAGGTTAGCTTTACCCTTAGTCCTTCTGGTTTTGAAATGTGGCTTTGATCATATTAAATATTTTTTTTTTAATATAAATAGCTGGACATTTTTTAATGTGGTTACATAACTTTTGATATTATTATGGTTATGTAGAATCTTTCCATTTATTGCATTGTATTTATTGACATCTCATATTAACCCGTACCTGTGTGTGGTGCAGGTGGCTGTTCGAGGGTGTGGAGCGACACAGCGCTGAGCAGTTGCTGCTTTTGCCTGTGAACAACGTGGGGTCCTTTATGGTTCGCGAGAGCTCAAAGGAAAGAGGTGAGGCAACACCATACATGGGGAGTTCTTCATTTCTGTAAAAGATTTTGAAAAGTTGACAGAAGCAAAGATGTGAAATATGTCAGGGCGACAAAGAACTGTGCACACTATTGCAAGTTAAAATGTGCTCATATTATGTTGAGATCCAATAAATTTTAAATGATTTATTATATATTTACTTATTTTACATAGATTTTTGCATGGTCTAATTAGATATTATTGTAAAATATAATAAACTACAGTTGAGTAGAAATGAACTTACAAATAACTGTGTCACAAGTTTTCCAAATGGAAAATGCTGAATTGACCTTCCTCTTGACATCATAATAAAAATGCGTATTATTTTATTATTATTTTTTTATATATTTTTTTTTTTTTTTGAGCAGTTTACATTTCACATTTTTTACAACATTCACATCCACATTATTCTTTTACAGGAGCTCAAAAAAAAAAAAGGAGTCGGCTGAAGCTAGAAGCTTATATACACCGACCCCGTAATCAATGTAATAAACATGTACATTTCCCGGTGATCCTGCACAATCTGTCTGTATCCAAAATAATAATTCAGAAAATCTCGATTAGTACTCAATAAGTACTCAATTTCATTTACTCAAGTACATGAACTTGAGTAACTTTTTGAAGTAATTGTACTCCTTAGCGTATTTTATCCATACAGTACTTTTAACTTTTAACTGTACTTTTGCATGAATAAAAATAATAGTTACATATTCACCATGACATCAGTACATCATAATTTAAGCAGATGAATGTGCATGAGATCTACTAACTACTTTTATTTCAAATAAATGTGTTTATTTCTAGTTCGATAAAGTAAAAATAGAGTCGAATTGTTGCTCCAACTTGTGATACACAAAGTAAAAAAACAGCTCACTTCCGTGTCTTGCAGTTTGAATGTGGACTTGATAGCTTGACCTTTAATTTACTTCTGCTTCTAACTCAAATAACAACCTTTCTGAAAATTATCTGTTCCCTAAGTGTCTGGTATGTTGTGTGCATGTAGGTGTCTATTCGCTTTCGGTGAAGCACAGGGGCATAAAGCACTATCGTATATACAGATTGGACAACAGCTGGTACTACATCTCCCCTCGGCTGACGTTCCAGTGCCTCGAAGATTTGATCAACCACTACTCTGGTACGTACAAAAATAGCATGCGCTTATCATATTTGCTTACAATTTCTATCCAGCAACAATTTGAGAAAAAAACATAGAAAGCCACTAATGCGATAACAGCCACAGTTGATAAGAGTAAGAACAGAAATGTGCATGTGAACTTTCCAGACTCTGAAGACGGTTTGTGCTGCATGTTGACAACTCCATGTCTGTCCTCGACTGCTGCCCACACGGACGCGCCCACATCAGCCCCACCAGTCGTGATGCGCCGCAACTTTGACTGGCAGAAAGTCAACAGGTGACCTG
Source organism: Gobius niger (assembly GCF_951799975.1). Classification (NCBI taxonomy): domain Eukaryota; kingdom Metazoa; phylum Chordata; class Actinopteri; order Gobiiformes; family Gobiidae; genus Gobius; species Gobius niger. The sequence continues at coordinate 15,525,836 of NC_136865.1, forward strand.
AGATAAATTTAAATTATTTCAGTGGTGTGATTTCTGAGACAGGAATTGCTATTGCTTTTGTGAATTGAAATTTCAAAGTGAACATACATATACAGTGTTAGGAAAATGTATGTGAACAATTTGGAATTTCTCACATTTCTGCATAAATTGGTCATAAAATGTGGTCTGATCTTCATCAAAATCATAAGAATGATTAAACAGTGTCTCCTTAAACTAATACCACCCAAACAATTACATGTTATCATATTTCTATTGGCCATAACATGTAAACATTCACAGACAGGGAGGAAAAAATAAGTGAACCCAGGATTCTCGCTGAACTGCAGCAGTTTTGTAAAGAGTAATGGTCTAAGATTCATCCTGATCGTTGTGAGCGTCTCATCTGCAACGACAGAAAAGCAGTTATTGCAACAAAAGAACGGTCAGCCAGCTCTTTAATACAAGGGTTCACTTATTTATTCCACGCTATTGTGAATGTCTCAGTTTTTTCTGCAAAATACTTGTGAATTATTTTTTTCCATTGATGATAGCACGTTGTTCAGGCCCTGAGGCAACAAAACAGCCCCACACCATGATGCTCCTGCTCGATACTTCACAGTGAGGATAGGGTTTTGATGTTGGTGTGCTGTTCCATTTGTCCTCCACACATGACGTTGTGTGTTCCACCCAAACTATTCAATTTTGGTTTGCAAAAGAACTCTTGGATGCTCCACAGCTCTACTGGCAAAATATATTGTGGACTGATGAACCCAAAGTTGAATGGAGGGTTTGAGAAAAAGAGTTAAGGCAGACGCAGAAATTACTACTAGAGTCACATGCATTTCAGAGCATGTTTATAGAGGTCTAAGCTACATGGTTCTTACAGAACACGATACAGAATTTGACACATCGCGTTGGTAATTAATAGTCTTCAAAAGCAGAAGTGGGAAGAGTAGCTAAAATCATTTCTCGTCAGTCTCATCAGATTACTTTACTTTGGAAATGTTTTTTTAATAGAAAAAAGAAGTAACCAAAATAATTTCTCAAGTGGGGAAAAAGCTACTTGAGTACTGTACTGAGTAGCTGCTTTGGCATAAATGTCTGATTTATGATTCAGGAGTGACATAAATTATGAGACACAAAACAGGAAATGATGTCAGAATCCTATCATATGGTAACTCTAAGAAGTACAATCACTTCAAAAGGTTTCTCAAGGACACACACTTGAGTAAATGTAACTATTTGCTTCTGTTCAAAAGTAAAACACTGCAAGCCTTCCCTATTTCACGCACATTAAAGGAAACAGCATTTCTTTGTGGTAAATGCCACCTTCCTCTTGTTTGCAGGAGTCAGCTTGTGAGCACGGACAACTGCAACGAACACATGGTGAGCTACGGAGTCAGGAACAGCATCGCCGCACACCTCTTCTTCTCCCAAGAGACCCCCAAGAAAAAAGGGGACAGGAAGGGGAAGAGCAAATCTCTCTATATCCCGGAAAACACAGACTATATGGACAGCTTCTGAGGAAACGGCACTTTTATCATGAGAGAGCATTACTGTCTGCAGCTCTCAGAAAGACTGCAATATTTTCAATGCATTTTCTGTTGCGAGCACTATAAAGCATGAAGAACAGGAGAAAGCAAACGAACACTCAGCAGCACATGCTTTGATCTCTGCATTGTTGTAAAAATAGATTGTAAATTATGTAAACTAGTGTACTGTATTACAAATGTTTAACCATGAAAATGTCCGGACTAATCCAACCACAGTCTTGAGTCCCAATACAGTCCAGGTGTCTAAAGGTTCTTGTTGGCTCTAGTCTAGTTAGTACGTTTGGCTTTTGACATCAGACTGCGTAGTGTGCACATCTTACACACTGACTGTCGCAGAATTGTAAGTAAACAGACTTTAACGCAATTTCGTTGGTATGATGACAAATAAAGCACTTACTTCCTTTGGTTTCCCTCTCATGTTAAAACAAACTAGCTATTTGTGCACATGACCCGATAAAACAGCCATTTGTGGAAAATGCATGAAAACAAAACTGTTACATGTAGGTATTCTTATCTTAAGCTGCCTAAAACGCTTCACCACTAGCCCCGAACACGTGTCAATGCAAGTGCAGTATGTGATAACAAGCAAGCAGAGTTTAATATGATATCATGGCCTAGTTCACAACAGCCTCCTAATTCTATTCCGCTACTGCTGTGAACAACATCCCACAACATTTGCATGTACCCGTTATCCGTTTTTATATCTTATTTAGGAACTCTCCCTGCAGTGTGCCCTGACTATCTCAGCACTCTCTCTTTGGGACTGCCTGCGTGTAATGCCTTTAAAAGACCCATAAAATAGCTGCACGTAGCTGATTACCAAAGCATTGTGTACAGTTTGTGTAAGTGGAAAACTCACAGACATCTGGTAACCCATGGAGAGGGCTGTCCAGTCAGCATTAGTCACTGCATTAGTGTGGGAGCCTCTTTGGGACGTGGATGAGCTCGAGGAAAAACTGGAGATGAAAGTAACAAAGGTTAGGACATTACTGCCATGATTTACGATTGACATGTGTTTTTCCCTGTTGAAATATTTCGTTTCCAGGAACGTACAAGGCTAATATATCAAATGAAAGGATGATGGAAGGCTAACGACACAACAAAGAACTAAGCGATTACTTGTTTGTGACCCATTGTGCTGGGCTGGTGTATAAATGTTTGTCTCTCTCGCAAAAACCGATACAAAATCTTCTCCTTTGCTTTTAATATTTGTGACTATTTGTTCATTGATTACTGAGTTTACCTCGCAGACTAACAAAACCCTACACTCCAGTAGTAAACTCTTCACAACCTGAGATGACACTGTCAGGTCACAAGACATTAAAAAAGTCCTACCTCAAAGTAACAACCACTAGATTAGGTAATTCCATAGTTGCATTATGGCACCATAATAATCATTTTTATCATGCTCTTCTAATCTAATCGACCACAACCACCGTGATAACACACACAACAGCAGCACCAATGTTCTGCATTGAGACACACAAAAACATGTTAACTCAGCTCAGTCAAAAAACATCACCGCTCCCACCCCCTCCCAAATTAGAAAAAAAAGGTGTTGTTTATTTTTGCTTCAAAGCTTAGAACTAAATAAATAGTGTTAAAGAGATGTTGTTTAGGTGTGGAGACAGTTGTTTGTGGCCTTTCAGCATAAAGGCTTTTATTTTGGGCTAGGACTCAAATAAGTCTCTTAATTCTAAACATTACTGGTATTCGCCCACAGTGTACAAGTGAAGTGAAAGGAGTCAGTATGAGACAGACTGCTTGTGTACTTTTTGGTTGGTTTCTTTGTTTAGAGGAACCCACTCTACTATTATGTCAGGTTCTGGTATATGTTGTTTTGTCTCTCTGAAAAAAGCTTTATTCGTATTAATCTTCATACTGTGTGTGTGCGTGCGTGTGTGCTTGTGTATAGTTGGGTTGAAGCCTAGTTGAATTGTAAATTTCATAGCAATGCTTTTTTTCTGTACAATGAATATTCCTTACATGCCCTCTACATTTGACCTTACACAGTGTGTGATCAGAAATTCATGCAATAGCTTCCTTTTTTATCTTAATTTGAACATGTAAAAGGTTTTGGTGATGCAAGAAGCAATCAAAGGACCAATCGAATGTGTTCTTGAATGTTCAAAGTGAAACAATGAAGTTTAAACTTTCATTTCTTGTCATTAATAAGATGTCTTATTACGCTGAAAGATTAGGTTTTCTGAGAAGCTTTTGGACTGTATGTGTCTGGACAGATAAAAAAACGCCTGGCTCTTCCATTCAGCTGCAAACTTAAATCTCTAGGACTGAACTTCTGAGAAGCAGATGTTGACTATGTGGCTCCAAATGTAGATAATTAATACCAGCTTTGCGCCCACACTTATTAATTTCAAATTGATTCGCAAGTAGATATAAAGTTATTAGGCCTATTAATAACTGTAAAAAACCCATTTATAAATATTTTAGTGCTGTCTGAAAGGAGACAGTGTGTGGTGTGCTACAAGTCCAAAATGACATCCCTTAATTCCCACTGCAGTGATTTGAGAGTTACCTGGCAAAGTGTGCGCACTTTCCATTGCCCTCAGCTCCCGTTTGAACCCCATTTGTCTCCAGAAAATGACAAGCGGCATGACAGCAGTGAAGGCTAGGAATGAAGCTGAAGCTCTTCTTAATCACGAAAATGAAAGAGCAGTTTTGACAAATGGCCACTGGGTCAAAGCTGTCTAAATAGTGATGGATACTTTCTGGTTTATTAAAATGTAATCTTCCTGTCAGACACGTGCATATAGGCCCTTTTTGTCTAAAGATAGCACATAGAAAGAGCAGCAAAGTGACAAACAGAAAACCATGGCAGACCACTTCCTCTTGTTTTTATGAGGTCAAAGTGAAGTGACAATACTGCTGGGTAGATACATCAAGCTAAAAAGACCTTTACCTTTTTGTTACATTTGGTGCCAACACCTGATCTGTCTTCTTCACATAAAGTGACCCCATACCGAGCTTAAACTTGTGATCTGTCATTTTTCAACATATGTGTTAGACATAGTGTAGGTAGTTGAAAATGTGTTAGTAAAAGTGTGCATTCATATGTGCAACAGAATGTGTACAGTAGCAAAAATATAAAAGTGATATTACCTGATTGTTCAGAGCAGTCCTCCATGTGACGTCCTAGTTTCACTGTAAGTGTAAATTTGAATAACAGGATATTAATTATAGTATATGTGAGATGCAGAGATGGTTTTAGTAAAACACATTGACCAGACTCACTGGGTGATTTATTAATTTCATCAGATTTTGTCAAATTTAGCCATGTTTATTGCCTGTCAGTTGGAATGGGATTATTTTCAGAGCCTAATGCTTTGTTTTGGCACGAGTTCAGAAGTAACAGAGACACTGTGGATTAAACATTGAGAGCCTGATTATCACAGAGCGCCCTAATAATCCTTTGCTTTGACTACACCGTTAAAATTATATCTTTTCTGTTCAAGTTAGGCTCATCAACCTCGAAGAGCACAATTCTTGTGTGGCACTCTTCTTTGTGCGTAGCTTAAGTCAAATATGAAGGCAGATTCCTTCTCATAGCTCTTAATACACAAACATTTCTTTGCACTTTTAACCAATATTTAGTTAAATGGGACATACACACCTTTATTTCAAGCATCATACCTCTATTTCTGGTTATTGTATAGTTAGTACTTTCAGAGAAGGCAATACTTAAGTTTCTTGCACATTTAACAATACTGTAAGTGTATTAGGTAATAAAGAACAGCGTGGCACAGAACAGGAAATGGTTTCTGGACTGCTGAACCACCCACACACCACTGCTATAATCAGAGCTCTTCTCCAGAGGACACCCTTTTGGAGGCATCTTTAGGCATTTTATAAATCACTGGACGTCATCCACATGAAAAAAAAAGGACTTGGAGCGCTAAAGGGACAGACATCATGACTGAGAAGTGCTACTGGCTTCTGCTGCAGTAGCTGACGTGGACTTACACACAGTGGCCAATGCAGCTGCGAGATGAGTGTGTGACAGCTGTAGATGACCCACAGAGGTGTGAGTGGAGACAGACTGGATCCTTTAACATAGTACAGAACAAAGCTACATACAAGTGCAGATAAAAGTATTGCATTGGACAGTAAAATATATTTTTGAATGAGCATCTGTTTTTTAACCTAACCCGTAAAAACAACACCATGAAACTAAATGAATTTTATTATTGCTTGTTGTTGATGCACACTGGAATAAGTTATGACGTCACATATCAATGAAACTTATGGATAAAACTGTGTTGCATAATGGGCATCAAAGTGGCAACGTTCAATAAAAAAGCATTGGAAAAAATAACTCAGATTAGGCGGAAAAACTTTTCCAGACGTGGTAATGGTGATTAGACAAATGGAAAACTCATTGGGCCTTGGAGTAATCTGCTTTCACTGCCGTTCTAAAACAAACCAGATCATCTCAAGGACAGCATTGTATATTTAACAATCATAAAAAGCATTAGCTGACTTTTCATTATACTTTTCATTAAAACGTGATCAGTAAGTTAATAAAATAAAAGTAGGGCTAGATTGTTTTTAAGGGCTTCCTGATTGGTATTTGGTTCTGGAGTAGACAGTAGATAGGAAGAATAAGCTCCAGCTGACGTATGCTCCTGAATAGCTAAGGTAATTGGCCCATGATGTGATAGATATCTCTGGATGTGTTTAATGTTCAATACCAGAGCATTTGTGCATTAAACTCAAGACAGCTATTAACAGCATTATTGGGTAATGGCTGTCTGTTTCTCAGAAGAATTTGAAGTCACTAAGGCAAAAAAAAGCAATTTACATAATTTTCGAAAATGTCATATGGCACAGGCATGAAATGTAAGGACCAGGACTATATTTGTTGCTTGTAGGCCTAGTCTGACATCTAGTGGAGAGGGAGAGAGAGCGCGTACCTATGGAAAATGTAATAAATCTATATATCATATCGTCATGGCCAGATTGTTGTTATATTCACAATCATTTTATTAACATATTAGGTTGCTCTTACCTGTCAAAACTGAACCCTGTTTCGCTTGATTTTTTTGTTTTGTTTTGAGAAATGGATCGAGGCACATCTTCGGGTATTTGCTGTCTTTTGTAAACGCATACGAACAACTTAGCAACTTCACTCATGAAGAGCACGGAGACCAAAGAGACCAAAGTTTTATCCAAGATCTTCGACGGAGACATACTTCAATGCGGAGACACACTGCAAAGGCGGAACCAAAACACGACACATTCGACCTATTGTCGTTACCGGAATTATTTGAACGACGGACCAACGCTGTGCATCAGCAAATACTGACCCATTTAGAAAATAGCCGTTTTAAAGGAAAATAGTCAGATTTTTCGAGGTGTTTCATTTGATAATTTTGATGGACGAAGTGACACAAGTAGAACCAGAAATGAGAGCGCCCTCAGTCATTGACAGATATTACACGCGATGGTACAGAACAGGTAAATGCTTGGTGCTTAAGTTAGCATTCTGTGTTGCTCGAGCTAATTCATTGAATACATTCTGTGTAAAATGTTGCCACTGGATGAAAGTGTACACTAGTCTGTTGTGAAATGCATGCTTTGTCTTGTTGGTGTTTTATCAATAGACTTGAAAGGGAAACCATGTGAAGATCATTGTATCCTGCAGCATTCAAACAGGTAAAGCAGCTTGTCAATTATCCCAAGAAATGTATTTGTGAAAATAAATCACTAATGGTCACATTTCAACTGTGTTTTCTCTCTTTTAGAATTTGTGTTGTTACTTTGGCAGAAACCCATCCAGTTCTTCAAAATGGGCGTACAATCAAATCTATTACCTATCAAATTAGTGATGGATGTAGCAGACTCAAGAACAAAGTCTCTGGAAAATCTAAGCGGGTAAGTGCAGTAGAATTGCCAACGTTGCCGATTTTTTATTATTGTTTTGTTTTGGGAGTGATGCCATAATACTGTCTTTCAGGGAGGGCAGTTCTTGACAGACTTTGCCCCGCTCTGTAGAATAACTTGCACTGATGATACTGAATACACAATCTATAGGTGAGTTTTGTTTAATGAAGTTTGCAGTTTTTTTCTTTTAATCTGACATGTGTTGAACTTTGCAGTTGCATTCGAGGCCGACTTTTAGAGGTCAATGAGGAAATTCTAAAAACACCAGCTTTACTCCTGGAAAAGGTAAGATATACAGAGTGGCAAACTGCAAATGTGTTTATTTGTTGATATTCATTGTAGTTCTTTTTTTTTAAACAGCCATTCACTGAAGGATACATTGCTGTAATTCTGCCAAAGTTAGAAGAGAGCAAGACTATAACAGAAAATCTTCTGACAAGAGAAGACTTTGACAAAACTGTTGCGAAACGCAACATTTTGCCATCACAGCCATCTTGATGAACAATATTGGACCATCACTTAAACACATTGGGGCTTTTTGGTCTGGTTGATTTTAATTTGAACACACTGGGGTTGTTACTGGTTTTGGAACATTTGACATCACCACACTAGTTTTGATCACAACTTCCCCCTTTTTTTTAAATGTGGGGAAAGAAAGCATTTTATATATATATTTGTTAAAAAACAATAAAAAACACACGACATAAGAAAAAATATTGTTTTATTTTTAATTCATAACTTTTCAAATGCTCTTCAAAGAAAAGATGGTCCAAAACTATATCTCTCATCAGTTACCTTCTCATCACATACAATATGGCATAGCTCATACTATTAATAATTAGCTCGTACCTCTGTAGGATTCACTCCCTATAATAAACTATGCTTCATGTTTCATACTATACAATACAACTCTTAAATATATAGGCAGCTTCACATGAAAGTCTTCATAATGACCTAGAAGGGCACCGCTTTCATAATATTCATACTGACCAATCAGACAAAACAGTGGTTTACACAGAAAAACTACGCTTCATATTCAGAAATATTTGCAAGCTTAACAAAACAATCATATTTGGCTTTTAGATTTTGTGTTTGCATCATGATGCTAACATGGCACATATTTCATATCACAGCATATGAAACCTTTCCAATGGCATGATCATTTTTGTGTAGTATAACATTTCTACAGAGCAGGAATATAAATTACCACAACCACTGATATTACACATGTAAACATTACAAATGCAAGACTCACTAACCAAAGAGAGGCTCAAATACAGCAGATTGGTACTTGCAACATGCATTTAATGTTCTAGCCACAGATTTCGTTTGGCTTTATGTGCGACACTAAAGCTTCACCACTGAGGCACATGGTGAAGTTAATATATGGCTGCGCCTGAAGAACCCTCAAGTAACAGACAATATCAGAGTTAATGCTTCTATGTGAAAGCTTACTGCAAACATTTCTGTGGCTGATTGTCTTCATCTTGTAGCCTCTGATAGAATGCAACTTGAACCATGTGATATATGGGGTATTTAAGTGGATCAAGAAGAAAAAAAAAAGTCAATTCAGACTGGTGCCACTGAATCATTTACCCCCTCTTGGTATGTTCCCACTTCATTATGGGTGTAGGGGAATACTTTCCCGCCCTCCAAGTGGTGCAGACTGTGTTGCTTCCACAAAAATGTTGAGCTAAGGATTGACTATTGTGGATTGTGGATTATTTACTCTCCAGCAGGTTTATGTTTGCCATGTGCTGCTCCAGTGATTTGACACCAAAGCCATTCTTGCCATTGAGAGTGCCTTCGTCTTTGACAGGGGTCGATGCTCCCTGTCTTTCCCTCCAGTCCTGTGGAGAGCCCAGGCTGCTTCTCTCTGACTTGTACTGTGCAAACAAAAGCAATGTGTTTGTGTCTGAAATATTTTACTGCAGTTAAGAACTATTAAGAAAACTATAATATGTCACTTTGCATGTAATGAGTGTATATCATATATTAGTTTCACATTTTAAGTTGAATTACAGAAATAAATGAACGATATTCAAATTTTCCGAGTTTCACCTGTATAGTGGTGCAGTATGCATGAAACATATTGCAGCAAATTAATGCATTTCTCCAAAATGAATGACAATTTAGCATTACAGTTACTGTGTTTACCTTTCTGTGAAGCTTGTTGCAGTTTGGTAGCATGGCGAGAACCACAGTTAAGATTCCTCTGGTCGTCTGAATAGACGTGTCCACCTACAGATGGTCAGAAATTACTTCAAAAAGTCTATCCATGGCACTATATTTCTCTCAGTGTGTCCTATGTGAATACTGCTGCTACGTTCAATAGACTTTAAGATGAATGATGAAATGAAGATCAGAGTGGACTGATAGAGGCAATAGATACAAAGGGCACCATTAATCAGTCAAGGTGGCGCTATTCTTCATCCAGTGCTTTTGATTTCAGCCTCATGTTTATTACAAGGTGACCTACTGCACGACTCTGCTCGAAACGCTCATTAATTCCACATAGACATTCATTATTCCTGCTTCCTTTGTTCATTACTGGTGTTAGATGTAGATCAAGATTAGCTTTGGATGGCAACTATTAAACTCCCCAGTAGAATAATGATGGTAAGGGTCATTCTGGGTAAAATCGAAGTGGTGAATTTAGGGAAAATTATACAAAAAATATCTATGTAAGTATTGAACCAAGAAGAACTTTGCAGTGCAGTTATGACCACAGTGAGTAGGCTTGTCTGAAGAAGACTGGATACAGGAATCACAAGGGTATTTCACACATATATTACCTCCATGACTGACTTACATTTTCATCAAACAAATTGAATCATAGAGGAAAATGAAGCACTAACTTCTAAATATTTAAAAAATTCAGTACAAGATGTTTGTATGCAGTACACATTTGGTTCGGTGACACGGGTGCAATACAAATACCTTCTGGAAGGTGGCGGTCTTGCCCTGTGCAGGAGCCTTTGCCCCCATCTGTAACTGTTGGCACAATGCCACAAGTTTGTCCATCTCTGTCAACACTGTGGACTTCTCCTCATCAACCAACTGGAACGCATGAAAGATGGAAAAAAAATTCTTTTGGATTCTTTTATGTGATGAAGGGCACAACAGCCTGGCTCTTAATGAAATTACTATGTTTAATGAAATTAATCAGAAAGTGCACGGCTACTTGAGGAGCTACTAATTTGTAATTAGTCCTGGACCCGCCCACTGCCTCTTATACCAGTAAGAGATGTAAGAGGCAGAGACTCTTAAACACCAGTATTCAATGGCTGTTAAAAAGCTGTTTAATTAATATTAGAGAACCTGTGAGAAAACTTTGGAGTGGGCAGGAAGGAAGAAGAAAGATTCAGTGGCCGCGTTTGTTTTTAAATCAAAGCAAGAGAAGTAAAAGTGTCTGACAGCCTTAATTTCCTGCTCTGGCTGTGTGATTTATAAAGGCTGTCCCAAGGATCTTGACATGCAAGGAGGACGGGTGAAAAAGGGTGTGTGGCAGGGATTGTTTTTGTGAGCATTTGTAATAAGAAACAAATTATGTATGTCAAAAAACAATGTCTTCAAAAATTACTACTATTTTATCTAAGAGAAAAGGTTTACTGAGACCAACAACAACACACTCTTGAATTTCAAGTGTGCACTACAAAGGGAAGGGGCAGTGATTTCCTTTAAAAATTAAATAAATGGATTAATTAATGAAAAGTACAAACATTAGTATAATCTAAATGTGACAGTGTAATTTAATCCAGAGTATTTTGTAATTCTAAGATCTTGGTATGTACTGTATGTATGATCTAAGGTATGTACTGTATGTACTTACTTGAACAGCAAAGGTACGGAGGGATGAGCACAGTTGGAGTCCCTCTTCTGAGAGAATCTTCAAAGTGGAACATGAAAATAATCATAAAAGCATCACCCATAATCAAAAACAAAGCTTTTCAGCTGTAAATAAATAAAAAGTGGGTACTGGACATCCATAGTTTAAGTTTGCTAAACACAAGTGTGAAACATATCAGAGTGTTTTGAAAAGAAGCAATATATAAACTTGCCTCAGCCTGATGAAAAAAGTCTAGTGTTGTTTTGAGCAGCCCCTCTCCTCTGCAGGGATCAATATGGGAAACATGGCAAATGAGAAAGCGAAACACATTTGAGGGAGATGAATGAGGACAAAAATACATCCACAGCAATCTACAGAAACTATATGTTTGATGAAATGCAACGATTTTACTGTCAAAATGAGTCATAGCAATATCAAATTCGTTGCCTGCTAAATATTGATAGCTGCGGGCTTGAGAATGGTATTAAAAGTAAGCCCCTGAAATGACTCTTGTGTATGCTAGGAAACTTTGCAAAGTTAAGATGAATGTTAACAGGTAAGAAAGCTGTAGTATATGATGTGTGTTTGCTGGTGTACCTAGTGAAGAGGTACATGTTGTACGCCATGCTGGCGAGACTCTGGCTTTGTCTCACAATCTCATGCTCCTGATCGTCCCACTTCTCCACTTCAGTGTCCACGTCTGAGGACAGTAGTCTGAGCTCCAGCCCCAGCTTAGCCATACTCGTCTGCTCCTGACGACATAAAAATATTGACCATTTTTTAAACAAACAAAAATAAGAGTAAACTATGTATATGTTTTTTGTAGTTTTCAAGATAAACTCGGCACACCAAGGAAGTGTAAATGACCTTTTATATAAAAAGTTTTCTCTTTTTTACAAACAATATATAAAAAAACTAAATAAATCCCTATGACTCACTCAGTATAACCCTGAAAAAATAACGCAATCGCTCTTATGCAGACATGACTACTGAAGGATCCGTATCGAATGTGTGTCATGTGACGCAGATCTAAGCCAATCGACTCACACGATTGATTGATATAGTGTGGCGTGGTTGCGTCCCGTTGCGATCATCCAGCGTGACATCACATTTTTTAAGACTGATTACGTTCACAAGTTCTGCTCTTCAAAGCCAGTGTAAATAATAGCTTTTTCCAAAAATGTATTAAGAACGGAATGGTGGTGCAACGGTTAATGCTATATAATCTGGTGTTGCATCCCATGTGTGTTCATTAACCCCTGCCAGCTTGAGCAATATGGTTCTCTTCTCCTCTCCTCTCTTCTCCTTTCCTCTCTTCTCCTCTCCTCTCCTCTCCTCTCATCTCTTCTCTCTCCTCTTCTCCTCCCCTCTCTTCTTCTTTCCTCTCTTCTCCTCTCCTCTCTTCCCCTCTCCTCTCTTCTCTCTCCTCTTCTCCTCCCCTCTCTTCTCCTCTCTTTTCTTTTCTCTTCTCACATCTCCATATACAAAGGCATTTTAAAGCCTCAGTGACAGTGAGTGACAGCTGCCTCACTAAAATTCCTTGACCTTAGTACAACAAATTCATATCTGGTAAATGCTTTTGCTGCTATGTTTAATTCTTCCTGACTTTACTTGTATCCAGATCCGCACTTGTTTATCAACAGCGCAGCCTCACTGATCTTGTACGCTACAAAGCTACACTTTAATCTAAAGCCAATTATAAAGTTTTCCCCACAGTTCTTCTGCTGATGCACACTTATATAAATCAAAAAGGCCTGGGCTTCAGCGACACCTTTGCAACTCGTCACACAGATAGATCTCCTTTAAATATTAGCAAACATTTTTTATAATTTGCTTACATACCCAAAACCTTTACAATCAGCATAATAATCCATTTTTTTTACCGAGGCAAAGCAGCACATACAGAAGTGCAAGCCAGCAACATTTCACTCTATTACCATATGAACACCATCAATTTTTCAAGCGAGTGACATCAGGTTTTCAGGGAGATGAATGTACCGCTGTCACACCGGAGCACAAGACATGAGCTGATGTATTATACTGCAAGCCACAGTTTATGGGGTGTGTAGTACCTCTGCGTCTAACTTGACAGATTTGGAAGTCTTGAGGTTTGTCGAATGCTTCTGTGGAAAGGAGAATAGTGCTAATCAGTGGATCACAAGGCACTGTAGGGTGTAGGTGGAGAATATTTATGAGATTGAATGTGTGATACCCACCCCGGGCCTGGGAAGTGATAAATAAGGTCTTTTGTCTCCTGAAAAAACAGAATACAAAAGAATTGTGACAACGGACATTTCAACAGCTCTATTACAAAAAGGAATGGGACAACCTGTCAAACCTAATGTACTAACTACAATTATAGTAGTATGAAAGAATACTGTGTTGTCTAGATCAAACTGGTGGTGCTCATTTTAATAAGAAATCATTACAGATATTCTTTAGTAGAGCTTTTAAGTTAGATGTTTTTGTGTCTTAGACATGGTTTAGACATAATTTTGTCTGATTTAGGTCTGTTAAGACCTAGTTTAGTCCTGATGAGTTATCGATCTGGGCCCGGTGATACTTAAAGGCACACTGCGTAACATTTTTGACTATACTGTTGCCATCAGTATAAAATATGCTCCTAATCACCAGCTCGACATAGAAAATGCTATTACAAAGAATGGATTTGGATGACAACTAACACTTAAATATCAAATTATCAAATCTTTAGTCACATCTCCATGGCGACGAGCTGGAGACGTACCCACTCCTGGTAAAGTTACAGTCATGTAGGAGACTTGAGCCGCTCACAGCAACGGCACATGTTTGTTATGAGGTTTTTTTCAATGATGAAAACATCTGTCATAAAATTAATGCTTGTATTTTAATTTTATTCATTGGGCAAAATTCTACACGGTGTGGCTTTACAGGGTGAAATATTTGTGAGGTGTGGAAAGTTTGAGAACCACTGGAACTTAATATAAAAGAAAAACATCAGGAAGGCAGGGGTAAGTATTGTTTTTTTCTATATTGGATGTTCAGAACTTACAAGTCCTAAAGCAACACCACATTTACAGATTTGAAATGCACAATTACCAACTCCCATCAGAGCAAACTGTCATAGTGTCATTGGACAACACACTTCACTCGTCTTTCCTCCGTGTCTGTGTACGTGGCTGGATGAGCGGTTCATGTAAAAGCATTTTGAGAGCCCATGGAGGTGGTGAAGTGCCGATATATCCAGTGAATTTAGACAAATTACAACAAAAAATAATTTGGGCAATTTCACCCATAGAAGAATTGATGGTTTTCCTCCATTCCCATTATGACTTGGTGAAGTCAGACAAAGTTATTCAGTTATCATGATAGCGTGCCTTCTTTGTTTTATGATTCTTTTACAGAGGAGAACATCATAGATCATTTCAGCTATCGAGGAAATAAACCCTAATACCGTTTTAATGCAGTCTGAAGGAAATCCACTTGACACCGCCTTTAAAACTATTTAGTGAGTGGCTCAGTTTTATAGAAATCCAATACAGTGATGTATGTGGTCCTTCACTCTCACTTCACCCCTACTTAGAAAGTATTTATAATCACTGCCATATTACATTTCTCCAGTATTTTCTTTGTCTTTTCATCTAGTATAAACATCATGCATGCTGTGAGTAAAAAGTGTTGCTGTGGTTTGTCCATGACCCAAGAGCTAAGATCCAAAACAGCTTTCGGGGGCGTCTTCTTTTATTCCATCATCTCCCAGTTAATAGCATCATATCTCTACCCTTCCTTTAAAAGAAAATTGTCATAAGAGTCAAGATTATCTGAAGAAATCCTGTACCTGACTGTCTGTGCTTTGTTTGCCGAACAGACCGTTCAGTTTTGTAAAGTAAAGTAAAACGCACCTCGCTTGCCTTCAAAAACATCATTGATCTCCCTGACGAGCAGAGCCATGTCGCAGAGCTGTGACTCCCAGGCCTCGCAGAACACGTCCAGATTCTCCTTCGCAATCTTACTGGACGGGTGAAGGGCGAGAGTCTGGGCAGCTGAAATGATCTACATAACGAGAATATGAATAAGATCATTAAAAAGTTAATACAAGGTAAGAGTAAGCTGTACATACAACAGTGGCTCTCAAATTGTGGAACTTGAGCTTCTTCAGGTGGTACTTACTTACTTTGGTAACATTTTACAGGCACAGATATAGTTTGCATCCAGTTTAGACATACCCTAATTTAGCTTTAGTCCTGATTTGATCTTGATCTAGGCCTGGAGGTACTTGGAAGGTGAATTGATTTATGATTTAATTATGATAGTTTTAATTAATGAATTATAGTAATAACAAATCATCACAATTTTATTTATTGGTTTATTTGGTCAGGACAGTGCATGTTAATGAACACACATGGGTCTCATTCATGTAAACACGCCACACCAGATTGTAGCCTCCGTCGTCCCTCACTCGCACTCTCCAACACACTCTCATTCATCCTGGCCTATTGTACATGTTTTTAGTGGTGGGCGAACTTGAGGAAACCTACGCAGACACAGGAGAACATGCAAACTCCACACAGGAAGGCCCGGTCCCTGTTGGGAATTGAACCCGGACTTTCTAGCTGTGAAGCATGAACTGCTGCACTAACCGCTGTACTACCGTGCCGCCCGGTCACTCTCCCAGTTTGTCTGTAAAACAATTTAAGTTATACAAACAAACAAACCAAGTTTGAAAAAAAATATATGAATTAGTTGTTATAAACAAACTAAAAGTAATTTATAGTTATACTTATACTATTCGAGCATGTATGGCGAACCAGACTTTAAAACCTTGAATTGAACCTGTTATCTGCCAGTTTAGAATCATGGTTAGGTTTAGAGCTAGCAATTATGCAAATCTAAATCTAAAAGCGTGTTGTCTGGAGAGCTTACAGCCGTGTGAGACCGCATTTGAAAGCCAAGACCTTCTAGTTTCTAAAACTATATGCAAGATCTGTTTGAGTGGAATACAATTTACATCAAATTTGCCATTCCTAATACTAAACCTAATCCTAACTCCCTAATCGGGGGGACGGCGAGTAACAGGTTAACAAGTTCAATTTCAGAGACGTACTTCAGCTCATCAATGGAAACGTATGCATTCCAAAAATAAGGACAACCAACACAACACCAAACTTCTACCTACAGTACTAAATAGCCAATTACCCCCGGGGTGAACCTCCATTACTTTGGCCAGATCACACTGACATCTCCAGCATTAGCCTCATACTGGGGGTTTATTGATCGGGTGACCTTTGAACCCTGGGCAGAGTCATTACTGCAGAGTCACGCGGGGCCTGACATCGCCTCTGCCAGACAGGAACATTCTACAGTCGGATAATTACTGGGATGGACCGTTTCCAAGAGCAAACATTATTAGATGTGGGATAGCGGGGACGAGGTGGACAGTGTGTTCTCAGAGCTCTTAAACGGACAGCAGGTGCAGGAAGACTCATCATTAATTTGTTTTCTATTTTTCTTGTCACTGCTTATAACCAGAGCTAGATTTACAGAACTAATTCTTGTTGTTCTTGATTAGGGAATTTAAGATTGAAAACAGGAGTTAATGGTTACCTGTGGACCAATCACGTGGAAGGTCTCCTCTGCATGTATACAAGTGATCTCCAGTGGCTCAGTCCCTGATACATGGCACAGTAACCGACACGTCTACAAAGACAAAAAGAAGAAAATGTACAAGCTCATGTCAACCTTTATACAGTAAAAATATCACGTCATGTTATATTATGTTATGAAGGTTGAAGCGCAGTTGAATAGTGTCCATGTTACAAACACCAAAAAGGATTTATAAAGGTTTGTGGGTCGTGTTGAACTGTTTACCTCGACTAGCTGCTCTTTCTGCTCAGTGAGAGTGCGGGAGTACTCAGCCACTGCCTCCAGGTTTCCTTCAGCACCTGCTGCTTTCAGAGCTCTCAGAGGCAACTGCTCACCATGAACCTTGAGGAGGTCTGAGGCCCGGCTCACTGATTCCTTATGGAGCTGAAAGGGAACAGCGAGGGTAAAAGAGACGGCTTATTGTCTTGCAGTGTAGTAAAGGTATGTTGCATCAGAAAGGCTTGATAATGAGTAAGCAAGGGAACATAGAATATTATATATGAAACAAGGAAGACAGTCTGTGAGAGGCAGTTCTTCAGTAAGAGCGTTTCTGTATTGAGGCAGACAGTAGCTCACCTCACGTCTGAGATCACTGACACCCTGGCACGTCTTCAGAATGGCCACCTCCATATTCTCTGGGGGCTGTTTGGCATGAGCAGACTGCTGCTTGTGACAGAAGATGAGAGAAGAAATAATAATATTAACTCAATGAGGGTTATGGTACAAGGGCACTGGTGTTTGAAACACAGAAATAAGTAGGTTATGTGCATGAGAATCATAAAAAAACATAAATTCAAATAGGTCTAGGGCAGGCTCTCCAAACCAAAGCAGCTTCCATTTGCCCTAATCTATGCACTTTTAATACGATTCAAAATTCCAAACACTACACACAACAATTTCCTTGTGTCCTTGAGAAAGACAGTTAACTCACTTCGCCTATGAGCAAATGTCTTTGTGTCATGTGTGACTGGCATTAGCACTGTGAAAGTGCAAAGTCAAAAGCATCATTAGTGTATTTTTATCAGGACTAAATGCAAACTCAGTGCTTCTTTTTTCATAAAATCCCCAAGTAACCTGGTGAGAATTGAATGTTTACACTTTCCAACTGCAGCAGAATGGCTTGTGTTATGTAAGCCAATCAATTATAAAAAGCGAGGAGACTCTGCTCAATAGCACAGAAAAAAATGACAGCTATTCACAGAGTCCACAAGTCATTTCTGTACTGCACATTATTGTAAAAGCATTGTCTGGTTTTCTAGTACAGCAGTCATAGCTACAACAACTCATTCTCGGACTTCTGATGCTAGCATATGTGTTTGTGAATATTCCTAGAGGTGTATGTGCATCTGCTCATATGTCGACTTGTGCCAACGCACCGCCTCGATCCAGCACTGCAGCAGCTGCTGGGCCTCCTGCCGCGCCAGCTGGCACAAGCCGAGGATGGCCTGCCGCTGCTCGTGGCTAGTGTAAGGGGAGTCGGTGAAGTCCTCAGTGCGCTCCACCAGGACATCCAACTGACTGCCCATGTCCTGTGGTGACCAGGAGTACAGGTTCTCCCTCAGGCACTCCACACTCGACTGGACACGGGTTACAAAGGAACCAGTTATAAGAATGAAACTCAAAACTGTGTTAATTTTGGCTTAGAATAAAGTGTTAACCCGGTCTGTGCCAATACAAAACACAACACTGCATTTGGAATAAATACAAATCAACAATCATGTTTTCTCAGAAGACAATTCATGTAGGGACAGGGCACTGGACTCATGAGCATCATATAGATTGGTGCTCATTATGGCAGTGTCCTGTTAACACCAATGAAGAACATACTTTTATTCAGATTTGTTTTCCCCAGATTTACTTTTGTATGGTCACTTGCATTTACTTAAGATGGTAATTAGGACAGGGATGATTCATGCCACATCATCAGGCCAAATTGACAGAGGTGATTTGTTTTGAATAAAAAAACAACAACCTGAAAACTCCATCTCAACCACCCATGGACAAATCCACAAAAGAACACTGGGTGATCAATAAGTACAAAATCATCGTAATGCACTCTCTGGCAGTACCTTGAAATCTCTGATCCCGTTGTAGATGCTCATGGGCAGGACCTTGCTGTCTCCACAGCTGCGGGCTTCAGTAACGATCTCAATGACTTGCTCCAGGGCACAGCGCATTCGGTGAAAAACGGCATCCTTGTTGATCCGAGCGGACTCACAGTCCGGGTGCCTCAGGCAGGTCTTTGAAAGAAAATTCACATAAAATGTCAAAGCGCGTGGCCTCTGTTTGCTTTCAACTTCTGTCCTTTTGATGTATTTCTGCTATAATTTCTTGCTAAATATTTCCGATTTTCTGGTTATAATAAAATGCTATGCTCACTGCAATCCTTCAGAGCCTTGAATATGACTTGATAAGACTTGCAATGTGTTGTAGCTCTAGCTCTGTGTTGATTGTTTACCTTTGAGGCAGTGAGGAGCATCATGGTGCATTTTTCCAACACGGCTCGAGCAGCAGCCATCCGTGCTTTCTTCTTCTCATCCTTTAGGTCCTACAACATTAACACACACAAGAGAAGCAAAGCATGCTTCTTTACTACAGAGAACTAATAGAGAAAGAGCAATGCAGTAATTTCATCTTATTAATGACATTTTGGGAATAGCACGACCATCATCTTCCTCTTAACAAATATAAAAATAGATTTAGATTATCTACATAATAGGAGCAGGCAGCTGAACCTACTCCAGTCCCAGCATTTTCGCATGATTCACAAAGACAGCCTGATTATCTGCCATTATTTTAGTGGCTTACACCGATGAAGCAGATAGGATTTCTGAGGGGCCGTGTGTAGACGAGAGCGAGTTATGACAAAAAGATGAGAAATAAAATGGGTGGGAAAATGCAAAGCGGGAGCATTAGCCGTTGCGTTGAGTAGCGTTGGAGGGCGATATGACGTGTGTGTCAAAACAACGACCCTGATGAAACTCCCTCCCTGCTGGAGATATCGCAGCCCCTGCACTTTACATCCGCTTCTGTAGGCAAAGCTCTTTAGCTGCACCGTGCACACATCAAACGAGAATTAGGGCTTTCTGACAGTACAAAGTTGGAAACCCATAGATGGGAAGAGTAAAGCAAGGAGAGGAAGTTTGGCCTAAATACCAGTACGTTTAAAGTAGTGCTTCTCAAGCTTTCCCACCGACTTCCACCTAAAAATAATTTGGATGTTTTAGTTTCTTTTCTCGCCATGCATACTTAACAATTAAATCTCCCACTTCCTGCTACAACATCATTGTCATCTCCTTTGATTGTTCAATTATATCTACATAAAATCGACAGTGAAAATACTGAACAAATGAAAACCAGTTTATAACAAAACCGTTTTAACCACAGGCACCTCTTATGCGACTCAAGAGTAGCAGAGTAACGCATCATAAACACCAAACCGCACAATGCACCCGAGACTAATCGGGATCCGCTGCTTTTAATTCGACTCACGTTCTGCCTGTCTCCGGTCAGATGGGCAAACTCTACCATCTCGTTTCCAAACTGGCTGAAAATCTGAACAAACTCCTGGAAGGTGCTGACTCTCTCCAGATGGTCCAGAGTTACCAGAACCTAAGAGGAGACAAAGAGCGAGGAAAAACATTAATAGTTAAACTGAACATGTGCCATAGAGTCTTGCAAACCGAAATTCTAAACACTGAAATTAATGTCTGGGTTAGAAAAAAAGGTATGTCTTCAGTGCTAATTAATCCATTGCAACAAGGCTTAACTATGTGTATTATATTTTCATTGTAAACCGAACGCAGGCTGAGAGGTAATTGTGTTGTGTCATTAATGGAGGGCACTAGACTGTCGACTGCCGACCCAAACGAGGATAACCAGCTTCTGTTTCTAACTTGATCCATCTCTCTGTGTCTGGCTAAAGGCACATCCAGGTGCACTGGGAAAGCACGGTCTTCATCCTGCTCCCTCTGCAGCATTGTGCCTCTAAGTGATGGTTAAATGCACTGCTTTGCTTTAATTACCTCAAGAGTAGCTTACTCCCTCAGAGTGCTTGTGCTTATCTACCAGAAAAACAGGACTTGAAAGAGTGTGCTTTTTTGTGAATATTGCTATGGCAGAAGCACAGAATAAAACTATTATGTCGTCATTGGAGCAGCACAATTTTGGAAAAGTTGCAGTTTACAAATCAAGATTACATTTAGTTAGAGGGCACAGTTTTAAACATTTCAGGGGGATCACAATTTAAAGGTCAGAAAAAAAGTTGATATTTCTGTGTATTTGACCTTTTAGTGACTGTATGAATGGTCAGCATGGCGCCTTTACTTTTGATCACGGAGGCCTCGACAATACAAAGGAAATTGTAATGCTTAATAATCAAACTCTGATTAATTGTGCAGCCCTACTCTTAACTGTGAAAAGTATTCCTGATGTGATGTGTTTTCAGAAAGTATAGTGTTCAGGGCCAGGGGTTATTCAGTATAGGGTAATTCTTGAAATGAAGGCCAGTCCATGTGGGGGAAAAAAGTCCAGTGGTGACTGTACTGTATATTTTAGACATTACTTCACCTTATTGCGCGACGTGATGATCTGTTTGATGACTATGCGATCAGCCAGGACCAGCACCTTAGTGACGGAGGAGAGCAGTAGACGAGCAGCTTTGACCATGGCTGCCCTGTCACTGAACACAGTCACACGCCCATCGCTTGGGGTTGGGGCGACTGACCCCACATCTGTCAACTGGGCTATGGCATCGCCTGTAATGACACACATCACAACATCCATGGAGACAGTTTTTAAAGCAGAACTAAGTAACTCATGCCCCTAGAGGCCATAAGCACCATTGCAGGTGTCGTTGCGGTTTTTGACTCATTAATTGTCCATGAGAGTAAATACTACGCTGACAGAAAAGACAAAGGGAGAGAGGGATATTGTACATCCAATAACACAATGGAGATCTTTTTTTTTCACTCAAACTTGGATGTTATACTGTTTAACTGGCGCTAGCCCGCAGTTAGCTTTGCTCGTTAGCCTGTTAGCTTCTTCTTCGTGATTCTATTAGTGTGTATTGCGCCTCAGACCATCATCCATTAACACTTGTATTACCCCCAGAGGGACTACGTAAAGGATTTATTAAGTCTAACAAGTTACTTAGTTCTTCTTTAATGCTTTCTCTGGAGTTTCTCCACACAAAAACAAACCTGAATACCGCCTTACGAAGGAGTTTAGGAAGTTATTCAGTAGCGCCAATCCAATGAGGAGTGGAGAGATGAAGAATGAAGGCAACCTAATGGTGGCTAATGCAAGCAGTCGGCAGTTTCTGGATATACACGGGCACAACCACGTTATGCTGTGAAATCTTAATCACATTTGCTGTACCTGTTCCAGAGAGCTGTCTTGTCTCTGGTAAATCAATGACCAACAGTCTATTTACGTTACATGTCGTAGCTTCCCCCTCGACTCGCTTTGGCCCAGGAGAGAAGACTGTTCTACAATTCTGGCCCCAGGTGCCAACAGGTATGTCCAGGAAAAGGCCTACTAAGTGTAATGTCTTGGTCAGGCTTTATCTTTATCTATTGTGTAATTGTGTTTATCTATTGTCTGCAAAGTAAAATTATGAATAAAAAGTTGCAAAAGTTGTTCACAACAAAATAGCAGGGTAAAAGATCAATCAAATGCTAACAACATTTGGACAAGCTAAATGGACGACATATCCCATCTGGCCTAGGAGTGCTCGGGGTTCTCCCAGGAACCGGAGACATGTCAGTGAGCACAAAAGGCTGCAGGGTGCTCAGCTTTGTGTCTGCTGCCACGGAAATCTGCAGCCAGATACAAGGCAGAAAATAGAAGATGCATCGCGGCTAATTGCTCATTTCTGAAATCTCCTCAAAGCACATTCTAAACTCATTATGACTCATCTTTTTTCTTACAATCTGTCACCTTGGAAAAACAGTTTGCCCAGACCGGAAAGGATAGAAAACAACAAACAAACACTAGTATTACAGACGTGCCAGCTGGACAACCCAAATATGCATCTCTTTGGAGACACAGTGAAAGGAAAGTCTGGCCATCACTTGGTTTTACTGTCGTGTGCTTTATTGAGTTTTTTGTATATCTTACCACTGACATTTAACATGTTGCAACTCATGTGTAGGGAAACAGGGAAAAGCACCTTATTCCTAATTTATGAGCATGCAGCTCACCTTCTGCTGGCACACAGACAAAGAAAGCAGTTAAAGTAAAGCTAAAAATAACACTTTTTTCACAAAACCTTTTTTTCAGTTTGAGCACTGAAATGATCTGAAGCATCTTTAACTCTAGAGAAAGAGATGGACTGAATATGTAGGATTACTCAAACTTGCAAGAATGAAGAGGACATCATTATAAAATTGTTTACTTTAGAGCTCAGAAGTAAAAGTAATTCCTTTCACTGTGTCACTCCAGTGCCTCTATCCTCGATTACCTAAAGACATCGGCAGGAACAAGCCGGGTCTTCAGGTCTTTATTGCGTTATGTAGCCTGCTACTTTATTAGGTTTGGCTGGACCTTTAGGCTACATTAACTGATTGTAACTGACAGGACAGACAGCCTTTCAACGTCTGTGACACAAAACGGTTCAAACATATCATAATTTATTTCCTCAACATCCAGGTTACTATCTCGATGGAAAGTGGAAGCTTACTGTGATTTAAATTCGATTGATTATAAAATATCCACAGTGAGTATTACATCACAGTTGTAGCAGTCTGAGTAGAAATTATAACAAAAAAAAACATGGGTCCAAACAGTTATCCAGTTTTAAGTTCAGTTAAGAGTTAAGAGTTACGTGAACATGCGGATAACCCTTTGAGCCTAAACGAAACAGACAAAGACAGAGATCTAACACAGATTGGCTGTACCGAGCTGCCTCATTGGATCTCCTGTGCTCTGCTGATGGGCAGCATCTAATTAAACCCCTGCCTTTATTTCATTATAGCGCACAAGTTTAAGGCCCACGTCATTAAACTCTGCAGCTGCGTATTAAGAGAATTGGCCCTTTCACATAATAAATGCAAATGTGAACTGCTGTACTGCACACAACATGTACAATAGGCCAAGATGAATGATGGGGGAGGTCAGAGGCTCTATTGGCGCAGATGTGTGCAGCCGCGCTTCTGTCAGTCTACCTAAAGGGGCAGCTGTGGGTACATACATAGCTTACCACAGTGTGTGTTTGGAGTGGATGTAAAGTGCTTTGTGAAAGGAGCCGAACAAATAATAAAGGCCATCCCTCCTTCCTACTTTGTGCTGTGCTGTTCTATGGCAATAAAAACACTTCTGATTCTGACGTTTAATAGAATTGAAGCAAAGGAAACAAGAAATTCCTTAATTGCAGTAAAATATATAACACCTAAATTGCTGCCATGAATTATTTTTTCATCCAGAAAAAAATGTGCTTTTTAGGGAAGAGTATAGTTACATAATTTAAATTTAAAACAACAGTTCTTGTGATCTCCCCACAAAAGAAGATTTTTTTCTTCTTTTGTGGGGAATAGTTGTACTTTGTCAGGAGGGCTGTGAAAGCAAACTGTTCAGACACCTCCCCGGGAAGAAATGTGAGAATAAATTAACTCAGTGGGCATCGCACATTCAAAACTGCCAGTGTATGCTTACACAAAAGTACACAATTACTCCTCATCTCTCACAGACACTTTTCTTTACACATTTCTTTACAGATCTCAGATGCTTAGGGATTAAACGCTTTGCTGCTCATGCTGGTTCCCTAAACATAAACCTATTATCACGGCGACGTGTCCAAATTCTTTGCCAATGTGAAATTGGTTCTCGTCTGCTTCACTGGAGTCTAAATGAGGCACTTGTCTAGCCTGATAAAATCTATGTCAGCAAAAATACGGCGGATTTATCTGAGCACAGCAAGAAAGTTTGGACAGTCGAGAAGGATACAGGGTCTTATCCCAAACAATGGGCTTTGTGATCATAAAAGAAAAATGTTGTTTTGTTTTCCCTCAGGTTTGAAGTTGATAGTCACACATGAGTGATATGAACCTTCGACATTGTTTTCGCAAAATGAAAAGTGAAAAGTCAACCTTTCAACATCGCCCTGTGCGCGGCACCGTCTGCCTGCTTACAGCTTGATAATTCAAACGTCCATCACTCACACAGTTCAGCTCAGGAGCCAGACAAGAGGCAACTGTGGAAACCAAGGGGAAACACTTGATACGCATTGTCTTCCATTTGTCATGAAAAGGGTAAATTCTACTATAAAATGAACGTATTCACAGATATCTAATAATTAAAATAAAACATAAGAAGACGAACCTGCTCACAGGCATAATCAATCAAGAAACAGTCTGCATAAGTAGGTAATATGGATTTGTATGAAGACATCTGGCATAAAACTTAAAACAATTTCCCACTTTGTTATCAATGTAAGCATCCTGGATTTATCTCAACAGACCACAGTGTCAGTGTCTTGTCAAGATGCTGTGTGTATGTTTTGTTCTTATGTTGCAGACATTGAGTGCGTATATATTTACACTAGTGATGGACGTATAAGCTGCATATTTACAGAGGTAATGAGGACATAGAACACAATACAAAGAACATTACATAAGAGAAGGAACAAGAAGAGAGGAGGAGGATTGTGCGCATCAGCAGTTGGCTGTATAATGGCAAAAACATAAAGACACAGAAAAGAAACAAGGCAGTGGTGAACAATAACAAGTTCAGTTTGTTATGTTTGAAAATAGTACATTATGTTGTAGACAGGCAAACTAGAGGTCGACCAAGTTTTTCTCAGGCCGATGCCGATTTTGGGGGATTTTCATTGGCTGATCCCAATATCCACGGCCGATATTTTTTTCAAATGTCTTGTCTATAATCCTGTGTATGATGCTTCTAAACTGTAAAATGTGTCAGTGTTGAACTGTGACAGCAGGGGGCGCTTTATTAGAGGAATTTATTCAAGACATTCCTTTTAGGGAGCTTGTTTTAAAGACAAAAATCAGCAGATCCCAAAACAAAAAAGCGGGAAGTCTCCATCTCTTACGGTTCTGAAAATCAAAAGTCTGCAACATAAACATATAAAATACAGTCCGAGGTGACTGATTTTCATTGCTATGTTTCGAGGATGCTTCGAGGAAGCCTTAAAGCTCTGACTTGGCCGATATATCGGTCGATCTCTAAGGCAAACGATGACAGAGTAAATTGAGGCTGGCACTAACATTGGAAAGATATTGGGCAAACGAGAGATACATGCGGTAGGGGGTGAACTTAATAAAAAGAGACTTTAATAAATTAATATGATTATATGATTATATATTGTCAATGACATAACTTTTAAGAGGTGGAGCTTATTTGCAACTCACCTCCAGGCGCGCACGGTCTGCTGCAAACTGAACCCCCCAACCCCCTCCCTATTGTTAATATGTCATAGTTCACACACATTGCTCTTTACAAGATACTGCAGGGTGAACCAGCACTTAAACCTTTCCTTCAATCCTAATAGCAGCAGAGCACTCTGGATGTCCGCTGGTGTAATTTTGCCTGACAGCCGCGCTGCACAGATAAATGGAAATTTGCTTAAATCTGATAACGCTGGGAAGCCTGGAGGTGCTACTCGCTCGCGCTTTATCAAAGTGTCACATTTGTCTTAACAAGTAACTGCTGATGAAGAGGCAATAACCTGAGCCTTATATTGAACGACCTAGAGCTCTTAAGGACACCCTCAAAAGGCCGGGAGGTAAAATCATGCTTCAAATAAAACGTTATCTCACATACAACCAAATTTCAAACAGCCTTACCAACAAAAGTATCATAGACTTAGAGCAGCAATTTGGTCACATTTAAAGTGCATCATTAGATTACCTGCTCGACGCGCCTCAAAGCAAGCCTGACTCATCTCATCTTTTAGTTCCTGGTTCTCAGCAGCAATGGCCTCCCCAACAGCCACAAACCGGCCCACTGCCACGCCCACTGCCTGGCCCACCCGGTGTATGGCTGCGAGGGTCCGCTCCGACTTCTTTGGCTTGTCTTTGTGGTTGATCAAAGTGGTAATCTGCAAAAAATAAAGACACAAAATACTCAAAAACAAAGGTTAAAACATAGTAACTAATGATCCGACTGTTTGGATACCAATAATTTGTATTGCCTAAAATAACAACAACAACAAAGACACAGTTAAGTTACACTCACACGCGTACTACTAAAAATATATATTTGTTAAAAATGGTAAATCTATTTACATGTTTTTAACCATTTCTGAACATATTTGTAGAGGTCTCAAACACAGGATTAGTTTAGGTAAAAATAATAAACAACAACAACAAAGAAAAACAAACAAACAAAAAAACAGTGGGACCAGGGGGACAACTACCCAAAAATAATTGAAAAAATTAATAGAGATTAAATAGTTAAGTTTTTGGTACCCCAAAACCTGAGCTTCTCTGCATTCCTCTCTCTTCTTTCACTCGCTGCTATGAGCACCAGATCCAGAGAACACTACAGGCTGCTAACTTTCTGTCGTGGCATCTGAGCTTATGTTTGCTGATGTATTTATTGTGAGCTGTCTGTTGAATGAACGGGGAGGCTTCACGCGCAAAGCAGCACAAATATTGTACAATTCCATTCAATCACAACAGCCTTAATATGAAGCTGAAAAAGTCCTCTATAATAAGATTATCTTGAGCCTGGGTCACTCTCTATATCAAAACAAAGCTTTTCCTCCTTTCATCTCAAAATATCTAACATTTTAAGCGATGACTTGTTTGTAAGAAAGTGTGTGCTGTGGGAACACAAAGCCTGAAAAGCCAGTGGAAGACAGACGCTTAGAAGACAATATTTCATAATTAAACGGATGTCTGCATATATTAGTGAGCTATTGAGTTATTGAGCACAGTCTATCACTGGGAACAAAGTCACTCTCCATCCAGTGGGATGACTTTACTGTAAGTATCAATTATGAATTATGAATAGCTAATTATTTATTGATCGCTTCCACCGTCTCCAGCTGTTTCCATTGTCGATGTGAGCCTGGATCTGTGTCTAACCACTTGGGTCAGAAAATAGTGGGTGGTGTTTTTAATTGGTCCAAAGCTGCAGGTGGTCCAAGACAGAGATAATTTACTGTAAATCCTTTATTGGTCACAGAAGGCTGGCTATGTTTTGATGGGGCCAACTGGTGCTCGGAAATGCAGCATCCAATAGTCTTTTACACAACTCATCTATGGGTGCTGCAGATGGCTATTCTCCTGCTCTGAGGAGTACATATAATTATAATAGTACATTGGCGCGATGGAGGACGGGAGGATTGCCGTGGGATGAAGATTTATTAGCTCAGAGGCCAACAACTCGAAATTGTCAGAGAATTGAGCAGAGTTCTTGTGTATATATATAAATGCTGACTATTTGGGACATCATAAGCACACAGGAGAGACACATGGTCAGCGCATCACCAGCCCTTCGAGCCGCACAAAGGCCCAGCCAGAAAGTGACACATGAGTATGTGTTCAAAAGGGTTCTTCCATATTACAAAACAGAAAATATAAAACAAGTCATGCAACACACAAACCAGGGAGACTCTTATCCAGTAACACTGTATAAACTAGGCTACATCTTTAATTTAACAAATGGCACACTGAGTCTGCAAACCGCCAGAGCTGCTTTGTGATGCTGAAGCCAGATTAAACTGTACTTCTTTCAGCTTAAGTTGCTTAAAGCGTCTGTGCTGATTGTAATGATTAGGGGAGTGCTTATAGAAACTATGGGATGCTGCATATTATCAATCAGAAGTAGCCAGACATGTTCAACCACACACAAGACTGAATAGATTTGTTTTTGGGTAGACAGTCCCATAACACCATTGTACTGTGTAATATAGTAAAAAGTAATAAAAATTCAATGGATTTTTGACAAAACTGTGAGAGGCAGAACAGATAATGACTGTAGGAGCCTGCTGTGTTGAGATATGCTTTGTCACTAATGTTTAAAAAAAAAAAAAGACAGGAGGTAATTACCAAAACTTCATAAATGTTTTTATATCGCTGACTTCATTTAAACATAATTGTTTCACAGTTTATTGATTTGCATTCTAATTTTCTTATCAACCATTTTTACACTGTAACAGCATGCTTAATTTAAATGGAAAAACCCAAGAGCGCAGAGAAAGCAGCAGAGGCGGCCACAGCCTGGGATTTCCTCTGTTAAGGCCCAGTAAGTGACCACATTCACCGAGCTGTGCAAACAGGAACAAGGCAGACCGGACAGGGCGTTCTGTAATATTGATTCAGTGCAGTCTTCAGACCCAGAGTCCTTTGTGTAGCGGCTGAAACTTCAGTTCATTGAAGAGTTGAGAATTGAAAAGTTTGAGAGCTGGGAATTCTATTTTCTGCTGAAGACTGAATGCTTGAACATATTCTCTTCAAATGTAAGTTTTAACGGCCAAACCATGACATCCTCCAGACAAATAAAATGTGCCATAGCCATTTGCACCCACAGAAGTTCAATGTGACACAGGGTTTTGAAGTTTTGAGGTGAAGAGTTTACCCCTCGCTGCAGTCACCTCATTAGGAGTTTCCTCTTTTTTTTTTTTTTTTTTTTTTTTTTTTTTTATCTTGCACTATAGCAGGCGGCTGTGCTCTGGTGCACCCCAGCTGAGCATGCATGCCAATGAGCTGCCAATGAAACACCGCGCCAAGCAGCATTCTCACACAATGATTGACACCATTCAACTGTTTTGCAAAAAGACACTTATTTTGATTTGAACTCGGGCCGACCAAACCGAAGACATGTAAAACTTTTATCACAATCAAGCACTTTTTTTTTTTTTAAATGAGTGACCTTCAAAATCTAACATGTGCAACAATTCAAAACCTAAACCCTACATTGAAAAAGCAGCTTGAAAATCTTGAAAAGCGCTATACAAATAAGCTTCCCTTCCATTCCATTGAACCAACTGCGTTTTCAGTTTTTACAACGAGCCTGTCATGTCTCACGTGGTCCAAGTACTTTCACTTGTTGACAGCCAGTCGATTCCTATCCAGGCAACATCCCCTCTCCCCTCACTCTGTCCATAATTAAGACAACAATTACACGGCCATAAAGCAAGAGGAAGAAGCAACAATACGGAGCTGTACCCTCCCGCTGGTAAAGCAGGAAACTTCCACTAACACCTCAAGGACGCAGCGACCCACTATAATTCAGACCAAACAAAAGCTGGAAACATTTGTGGCTGCCTCCCAAGGCTACTGACTGAAAAGCAAGGCGAGGAGAAAGTTTGCCATTTTCATTGTCATTCTTTGTTTTCCAAGGCTTGTTCAGGGATTATGCATGTTATATAAATACTCGGTTTGAGTATAAATAGCATACATTGTTGTGGATGAAAAATGCAGTCCACTTATTCAAACGTAGAATCAATTCAAAGGCCTCCAAACAATGGCGCTGAGATAAAAGTGAGTGTGAACAAGCTTGTCCTAGAGGCCTTTTTCAACATAACTTTGGGGGCTATTTATCACAATAATTGCTTGCGTGATACTTTTGCACTTTTACTCTTTTTTTTTTTTTTTTTACCAAATTCAAAACAGAGATTATCTTCTACCCTTTGCTGCAATGCTTCAGGGTACATTATCAGGAGCTTCTTTTAGTCAAACAATGGTAAAGAGACACAGTAGCAGCAGCAGCAGCAGGATCCGTTCATTTGTATATTCCACCGCCATAAATCATTATTACAATATTTTTGGTCCTTGTATTGGGCTGAAGTTTTTGAAGTTTGAGATGAGATTTCTGAATTAGTTTAAAAATCCACATTCAGTATTCAATATTTAATGCGTCCAGGAGCACTAACACTAAAATATGAAGAGCCTAAACACAAGAACTGCACACATTTCAGAACATGTTTGTGAAGGTCGACAGCTCGTTTTACGCATAAACAGAATGCAGAGACGGGACACTGTTGTTGCACAGTAAAATAGTTGAATAATTGCAGCCATTGTGATATGCTACCATTCAAACTGACAGTTCGATTCAAGTGTGCAGACCTATTGCCTGACCAGATTTGGACTTTTTCTTCGCACAGCTGCTCAACAAACCAATTAAAGTAGCAGCCGAGACACTTTTTATTTTCCTTTTTTTCCCCTATGTGGGAGGTTGAATCAGTGTTGGTTTAGTTCTGGTGATGGTTTTAAGAATGATTTTCTTACACTGATCATCGCACGTTTGCTAAAATAACAGCATTTGGTTTAGAAATAATTGGACTCAACCTTTGTACGAGGAGGGGAAGACGAA
Source organism: Gobius niger (assembly GCF_951799975.1). Classification (NCBI taxonomy): domain Eukaryota; kingdom Metazoa; phylum Chordata; class Actinopteri; order Gobiiformes; family Gobiidae; genus Gobius; species Gobius niger. The sequence continues at coordinate 15,557,000 of NC_136865.1, forward strand.
TAGAGGCAACAAAAGAGATTTAACATCCAACGTCGCATGGAGTCCTGGCTGTGTTTATGTCTGATGAAACCGGGCTGTCAGCATGATTTTTGTCTTTGAGGATTTTTTCCCTTTCACCCTTGTTAATATAAAGAGAATATCCCCATGAGCCGTGTGAGGCTTGCCTTGAGAATACATAAACGAACAGCATACGGATCACTTTGTTAAAACAAGCAGCAGAAAAGGACACTTCCAGTTCTCATTATGTTCTATCATGTCCAGGCGCCGGTGCAAGAGTTCACTGCTTTCATCCTGTACCTAATTTTTGTGCTGCTTGTGTTCTGCCGAGCTGGAAGAGGCACTTAATTAAAACTAAACTAACATCACAATAATAACTTAAAATGGGGACTTATATGAATAATAGTTAAAGGTAGTAAAAGGCTGCTACTCGATGATGAACAGTGGAACTACGGTGAGGCTACTACTACTACTTCCACTACTACTACTTCTACTACTACTACTACTAGGGCTGGGTGCTGTTACATTTTTTTAGATACTGGTACTTTAACAATACTTGGTTTTCCATACTGATGCCTGAATTATACTTTTTTTTCGATACCTGTATGCTAACTGAATGGGTGCTGAATGGGTAACACTGAATGGGTGCTGCTGCCGGATGCTCTCTCATCGAATGCAATTTCTCCATCTGTGAGATCAATAAAGTACCATCTTATCTTAAATTATTTATCATAAAACAGATTAATAATGTTAATATATTCCATTTCCTTCCATTTCATTACTTTTGCATTTGCATCATTTGTTTGAGGTGAAACAACCACGAAACTCCCCCCCCCATTTTTTACAATTTACTACCCCAAATTTTTCATATTATTTCCAATTTTTTCCCTCCTACATTTTCCCCAATTTTTCCACTTTATTTTCCCAATTTTCCTACGTGTTTTTGCCCAAATCCCCCCCCCCCCCCACACACACACACAAAAAAACAAAAAAAAACAAATATATTGTTCAAATTTTTTCCCCACATTTTATTTATTTATTTTTGTTCCACTTTTTTACATTTCATTTTGTCTTTCACTTGCTCTCTGCTTTTAATCTTGATGACCTTGATTCAAAACGTGAACATTTTTTATTACTTTTTAGTACCTGCTTTTATTCTTTCTATATCAGTAGTTCCTAAACTTTTTTTTCGACGCCAGACTGGTATTGTTTAACGGTACCTAACCCTAACTACTACTACTACTTTTAGCTAATTATTCAACTGACATGGCAATGGCCATTAGAGGTAACTGTATTGCATTTCAGGTGCAGGAACCAGGTTGCCCTTGAAAAATACAGAGTTTTAGACTTCACTGATGCAAAGTGATATGTGGAAAAGCAATTGCTGAGAAAGAGAGAAGAGTGTCGTGAGCGCTGTTGAACATTCACTTAAATGGGACAGCAAATTCCTCTCAAACTGGCTGTGAACAAACCCGAGCTGGCTGCGTTCTGTCTGCCAGACAGAGGGACTGAAATATGAATAAGAACGTGTAATTTGTCCTACACTTTGGCTTTTGGAGACATTATAGTCTTACATCCTCAAGGCAAGCTACTCCTGTAAAAAGAGAGATCAATTATTGTGCAACTTATAGGATAAATAATAGACAATCTGGTCCTTATGGTGCTCTTTAATGAAAACTAAAATCAAAATCAAACAGTGAGATTGATCAAAAAGATTTTTTTTGTTGTAGTCCTTTATCTCTAGTCCACAGGCTTCTGTGTACGGTACAGTAAGTGATTCAAATTGTGTCTCTAGAGCTGACCCGCTGCAGCACAGCACCACGGAGAAGTTAGGTTCACTGCTAAAGTGGCCTCTTTTGGGGATTACTGCATAACCAAGAACACAGACAAGCAGAAACGAGAACAAGTCACAGCTGCTGCATCCAACTCTTTCACTGCAAAAATGTTATACCCCACACAACAACATTGTATCAAATTGAGAAAATCTGAATGCTCCTTGAGGGTTTAAAAGCATCGACAGGAATATGAAAAATGCCTCAAATAATTCAGCCTCGTCCTGGGAACGAACAGTACAGCGGTGAACCAATTAAAGCTGGATTCCAATATAATGACCGTTCCCCAAAGTGAAAGTTAGTGTATACACTACTGGGCCATAACATAATGGTGCAAGAGGCAAGTTGCAGCTTGTTTAATGAGAACCATTGGGCAGCCAGCTCAGGGCAAAAAAAACAGCAAAACACCTCCATCTGTAAACCTAGCAGAAATAGGATTCTTTAGGAATTAAAAATACGTGTCAAAGAACATTGTTGGGCTGTCAGTGATAGAGGCCACCGTTTTTTACCTTTATTTTACTGCTTTTGTATATGTTCTTGACCATTGACATACCCTGGCAGCACGGTAGCACAGCGGTTAGCACTCATGCTTCACAGCTAGAAGGTCCGGGAGGGGGGCCTTTCTGTGTGGAGTTTGCATGCTCTCCCTGTGCAGGTTTCCTCCACCACTAAAAACATGTGCAATAGGCCGGAAGGAATGTGCCCATTAGACCAATTTTCCAGCAGTGGAGCGGACTGGGTTCCCTCAGAAGGCCTCTCCAGAGTCTCAATCCATGCCATGCACAATTGACTGAAGGACAATCAGGATGATGAACTCTCCTATTCCTTCTCTCTGCCGCTCACTATTGTCTACATGTTTGATATTGCTTCGTATAAAACACTTTTGATTAATGGTCTACGTACAAAAGCAATAAAAGCATGATTTATTCTATATATCTAAAATATAAATAGCTTCTTCAAACTTCAGAAGTCAGTTGAAACCAAGTCTCATTTCACTGTAGGTTTGAATTATAGTCTGCCACTTTCATATCAAGGCTATTTATTTAAGCATTCAGGCTGCCTCCATATTGCTCATATTCAGTAGCAGCTCAGAATGCAGATAAATAAAGGCACGTGTGATTTGGCACTTGGAGAGGAAGTTCTTTAGGGTGATTGATCACAGATGGTTGCATCCAGAGACACAGATCATTTCAGAGATAGGACAGTCGAATCACTGTGTGCCTATACAACCCAAAGCACTAGTGGGATAATACCAGCTGATTGCCAAAGAGAGCAGGCGAGGAGCCAGGGGGAAGTGCACACGGAGCCGCTGATGGATGTGGGAAGACTGTAGGGGCCACAGATAGGCAGCTATACAGCCATGTACTGTGGCCAACAAGCAGATTAGCATTCCACTGTAATATGCCTGGGGAGCAAACTCAGAGTATGACTGTCCTTACTGGACCTCAAAGGACTTTTTTCCAAAGTTTAAAGAGGGTTTAAAAAGAAAAAAAGTCCAGATAGCATGCCAGGGATTAAAATACTTTTCTCATGCGCATACCAAGAACTTAATAATGGAGGTTTTGTGATTGATTAAATATGCAATAACAAAATGACAGGCTAAATATTATACATCAACAAGAGAGCAAACAGGAATATAAGCAACTTGGAAGTGCCGATCATCAAGGCAGCTGCACAAATAAGCAATGCAAATGATATGGTGACCAGAAATAAGATTTGTCCTCAGAGCTATGTCTTAAATAACTAAAACTATCATGGCTAAAAGACCCTTTATTGATGAAACAGGGAGGGACTAATCACAAACGCTTGAAGCGAGAGTCTTGACATGGGGTGTCCTCTGTGTTAGCCCAGAGACACTGGGCAGAGGAGACAGACAGATGCTGATGTGGAGGGACAGCTTGATGCGTGGGTGCAGAACAAGAAAAGTCTCACAAAACTAAGGGAACAGGAGAGGCATCGAGTGGATCAAAAGCCATACATTTTGTATCAGATTGTGCCTCCTTCTACAACCCGGACAGACATTACTAGCTAATACAGCACAATTTATAAACAGGACATTATTAGGTATTTTCTCCTATCAGCAAATTGAAGTATTTGGGGGTTTATGTCTGATGTGACACATTTTTATTTAAAATTATATTATAAAACCTGGATAGCGTACAGCCCACTGTCACCTGTCGCTGTTTTGTTTAGTGTCTGCTCTGTGGTATTGCAGCACAGCCAAGACAAAATTCTCTCCATAGAAAATAATGAATGAGGAATCTTGGCACAACACACAGCCTGTGTTCTGCAGACAGCAGACTGGGCACCTACACCTTTCCAAATGGTCGGATTTTGGATCAAATAGAATTTATTTTCACAAACCCATACTTTTTTCTCCAAACCTACAAAAGACTTTGTAAGAATTTCTTACAGCACTAGAATTAGGGCCACAGTGTGCATGTTTCCTTGGTTGCAATTAAAGAAGTAAGAATTGGTGACATTCACCGTTGAGCTAACCTGGCAATACAAATACCGCAGGAATTCAGCTTGCAGGCAAGGAAACCAGAACAATACAGAAACTGTAGACACTGATCTGCAATACAATCAGAGTGCATGTGTTCAGAGGAGTAGGGTAGTAACATGTTATTGAATATAATATTTTTGTAAATCGATTAGCATAATAATCATAGGAATTATAATTTTTATGTCTACATGATGATTGTTTTTATCCTTTGTAGTCTTTTTTTGCATTATTTGGCTGAACCTACCCTCAACGTTCAGCATTATCAGATTTCACAAAGTTCTTTGTATACAATCCAATCTTATGTGTGCCTTTGGCTTCAGCAAAGGAGTGGAGCTCAAGATCAGGTGGGCTGACATCAATGTCAGAGCTCAATGCTTTCTGGAGGATGCCTTGTAAAGGAGTTGTAGACACTGTCAGTAGAAAGGCTCTTACCTGAGACAACAAGCACATCAAATGGTTTGTTAAGTTAACATGGGATAATGCAGTCATTTATTTCTCAAACTTTATCTTAATAATAATAATAATAATAATGCCTTACACTTGTATTGCGCTTTACAAGCCTGTATGACAAGTTTCTCAAAGTGCTACACTGCCGTCATTATTCATTCACTCCATACTTGGTGGTGGTAAGCTACTGTTGTAGCCACAGCTGCCCTAGGGTTGGGGTAGACTGACGGAAGCAAGGCAACCAGTCTGTGCCATCGGCCCCTCAGACCACCACCAACCACTCATTACATTCGCCCAAGCTTCCTGGTGTTCCAAAACGGTCTCCCATCCAAGTACCAACCAGGCCCTTCCCTGCTTAGCTTCCGAGATCAGACAGGATCCGGCAGAGCAAATGGCCCTTATTATTAAGTGAAATCCTTGAATGAAAACTGTCATTGTCTGATTTTGAGCAATTCACCTTCATTCCAGATCCTATTTTGTTATTATCAGTGGTTTTCAAACATTTCCCACCAAATACCACCCCAGAAAAGATAGTTTATAGCCAGAGCCCAGAATTTGGTGCTATGTCACTGGTTAACCATAGATTAATAATGGACAGCTTCTGCTCACTCCTCTCCGTTTACCATAATGACAATGCTCGAGGGGGAAATCATTTCGGATTTATAGACTCCCCCTCCCCAGCTCTGACGAAGTGTGTTCCTAAAAAGGGCATAAGGGCAGGATCTTCACTGTAGACTCGGCCCTTGCCTCATGTGTAGCTCTCGCAGCTCCAATGCTAACAGTCCGACCCTCATTAAGTACGAGATTTCTAAAATTCTTCGTACGAAAACCAGCCTGGTCCCCTTAATTGAAACTAACCCAGCGTTATCACAGGAGGAATATCTAGCTCTAGATAGTTCCAAAAAAACTGGGACCAGGTTTTAAAGTTGTTTTTAACGTGTCTAAAGTCCAATGCATTTCAATGGGGGACCAGCGGTGATATGAGGTACTACAGCAATGTCGGCCCCTAGTGTTGTGGCCAAAAAGCATTGGTTAAGACCATGACGTACGGCTAGCTGGTTCCTCCCTCCGTTAAATATGTTTAAAATCTTAAAATTTGCACTAAATCTTAATTTTAGAACCAATTTCAAATGTTATCACAATACCTTTTATTTGTTTTTCAAATTGTGAAGCCCTTAAAAAATATATATATATATATATGCAAAAGAGGCCAATGAGACAATCCAGCACATAACTGCAGGGTGTAAGATGCTGGCAGGGAAAGCTTACATGGAGCGCCATAACCAAGTGGCTGGTATAGTGTACAGGAACATCTGTGCAGAATATGGGCTGGAAATCCCAAGGTCAAAGTGGGAAACACCTCCAAAGGTGGTCGAGAATGACCGAGCCAAGATCCTGTGGGACTTCCAGATACAGACGGACAAAATGGTAATGGCGAACCAACCGGACATTGTGGTGTTGGACAAAGAGCAGAGGAAAGCCATTGTGGTCGACATAGCAATACCAAGCGACTTCAACATCAGGAAAAAGGAACACGAGAAACTAGAGAAATACCAGGGGCTCAGAGAAGAGCTGGAGAAAACCTGGAGGATGAAGGCATCAGTGGTGCCCGTGGTCGTTGGGGCACTCGGGGCAGTGACCCCCAAACTGGAGGAGTGGCTCCAGCAGATCCCAGGAAATACATCAGACATCTCGGTCCAGAAAAGTGCAGTTCTAGGAACAGCAAAGATACTGCGCAGAACCCTCAAGCTCCCAGGCCTCTGGTAGAGGACCTGAGCAGGAGGAAAAAGAGAGACCGCCCGCGGAGGGTGAGGAAGAGTTTTTATATATATATATATATATGTATATGTATATGTATATATATATATATATATATATATAGCTGTTGTCATGGTAACACTAAACAAATGTTTAACTGTTTTGGGAAATATCAAATAAACCTTATTTTATCATCTCAAATGTCATTCCTCTTGGTCTGGCACCTTAACCACACACCACATTAGTTAGTGTAGTTTTACACTTACAATCGCTAGTTTTAGTTTAATCTTATTTCTCTTGATCACTTCCTGCCTCCAGATGATGTCACTGATGATGTCAGCAGTTAAAGGATCTATTGTTGGGTTGGCATAGCAACCCTTCAACTTCCGTATAATTCTATGTCATACATTCTATTGGTGACCTCAGAGCATTCCACTTCACTGTCTCCTAACTCCAGGCACAGAGTAATCTCATTTCACACTGAACCTTGATCAAGAAGCACACACACTTCAGAAACTTGCCAAAAAATGTCGCGAGATTGGGCAGATTACTCGTCCTATGAGGATGAGTTGGTCTACTCTAGATACTTTAACCTAGAGGAGGAAATGCAGAGAGCTGAAGCTGAGAGGGCTTCACTAGGTGTTTCCAACGAGGCTCCACCTTCTGACGAGATGACAGGCCTTCAAAGGTCTGAGGTTCTCAAAACTCAAATAAGAGCTGAAGATGAGAGAGACATGTCCTCAGTTTGGGACCAGCATGAGAGGGCTTCACCAGCTGTCTCCAAGAAGGCTTCACCTTCTGACGAAATGATGGGACTTCAAAAGACAGAGGCTCTCCAAACTCAAATGAGAGCTGAAGATGAGAGAGACATGTCCTCAGTTTGTGACCAGCATGAGAGGGCTTCACCAGCTGTCTCCAAGAAGGCTTCACCTTCTGACGAAATGAAGGGACTTCAAAAGACAGAGGCTCTCCAAACTCAAATGAGAGCTGACGATGAGAGAGACATGTCCTCAGTTTGGGACCAGCATGAGAGGGGTTCACAAGCTGTTTCCAAGAAGGCTTTACCTTCATACGAAATGAAGGGACTTCAAAAGACAGAGGCTCTCCAAACTCAAATGAGGTTAAACGCTGCACTACCAGGTGAGTTTCAGAAGGAAAAAGGCTCCCATGATGCTGCGTCACAAGCGAGGGAAGAGACTCTGCAAAAAGAAATGCAATATGAAAAGACACAGAAACAGATGTACAACAACTCCTCCATTTCCGAATATAGACTGAAAGAAGACCTCCTTAATGAATCACAGCAAAGGGAAAAGCTTTTACTTGAGGAGATAGCTTGTCTTAAAGAAGAGGTCGCTGCAGAAGCCAATTTACGGCAGAAATCCGATGATGAGCGGGGTATGACACTGGTAAACCTGAAACTTGAGATGGTTTTCCAGGCTGAGGCAGCAAAAACAAGGGAAGAGGCTCTGCAAAAACAATTTGACGACCACAAGAAACTGACGGAAGCTGAGAGAGACAACTTCATGAAGTCTCAAATCAGTCTCACTGCTAATCTCAAAGAAAGGTTTGAGAAGGAGAGCAAGACAATGGAAGAAGAGGTTTGTCGTCTAAAAGAAGAAGTCGCCAGTGAAGCCAGGTTAAGACAGAGAGCGGAGGAAGACAGGGGCATGACTTTGGTGAAGCTGAAGCTTGAAATGGCATCCCAGGCCTCTGTGGCAAAAGCAAGAGAAGATGCTCTGCTAAAAGACATGGAGGACCATAAGAGTTGTCAGGAGCTTCAATCCAAATTGTTCAATGAACAACTAAACCAGCTTCTCCAGGAGCATGGCATGGTGAAAAGTGGTCTCCAGGCTGAAATTGCAACTTTAAAAGAAGTGCACACCAATGAAATGGACCAACAGAGAAGAAAAATTAAAGCGCTACAAGAAGAGATGGAGGAAACAAAGGGTGAGCTCAAAAGCTCTGAAAAGTTGACAGCGTCATTCACGAAAGAGACTTTTGAGCTTAAAACCCAGATTATGGACAAGGTTGCAGAAATAGGTGCCTTGAAAAATGAGGTTTCTCAAAGGACGGACAGCTTAGAAAAGGTGACGGTAGCTGCACGTCAAAAATCACAGGAGTGGGACATGGAAAAACAGAAACTTTTGAGGCAAACAGATGAGCTCAAAAGTACGCTGCAGAAGAACGAGGCAGAGTTTAAGTCAGAGAAACAGAAACTCTTGAGGCAAATAAATGAGCTCAAGAGTACGCTGCAAACGAATGAGGCAGACAATCAAGCCTTGGCTGAGAAATCTGCAAAACTAGAGCTGGAATTGGCCGAGGTAAGAAACAAAACCGTTGTGCTTGGCTGCCACTTGAAAAAAGAGGCTGAGCAGAAAGCCCAAATGGTCAAGCAGATTCAGCTGCTGAAGAAACTGATAAATGAAATGAAAGAGAAGGCCGTCCAAGCGTCCGCAAACTGGGACATGGAGAAAACCTCTCTCTTGAAAAAGACTGTCAACAAACTTTGTGAAAAAGAATGTGAAAAACAAACATTGATGAATAAAATCGAACAAGTGGAGCAGGAAACAGTGCAGCAAAAGGCCTCCCACAAACAAGCCATATCTGAACTTCAGGAAGAGAAGGCGTGTATGCTGAAGGAGACACAGGATCTTAAAACAGCGTTGAAAAGGACGGGTGATGAGACCAAGCTTCTGCACGAGATGGTCAGAGCTCTGGACCAAGAACTGGAGAAGAAACGGAGGAGGTGGTTCAAAAGACTGTTTCACCATTGACTCCCTTAAACATGTATTACTTCTACATATTATTACTTCTGAAAATAAATGAACTGAATTTAACCACGCTTTTGCTTTTATTTACGTAATAAGGTAAACAGCTACAGTTATTGTCCATTTGCAGATGACTGATAGATTAGAAAGACATATTTGCACCTGGATCGCAATACCAAGTATCGATACTTTATCAAGTATCGCAATACTTTAAATACTTGTGTTTAGAGGCATTTCTTATCATACACTCTTTCTTTTTCCAGTAACAGGTACAGCACTTTGTTACATTTTGCGCTAATGCACTTTTCAATCTTAACACTTCAGTAAAAGTCAAATGACATTTGGTTTATAAACTTTGGACACATGACTTTTTACACATTTTAACATATCACTTGTTATAATTACTCATTGTATCGCAATACATATTGGATCGGCCCCTGGGTATCGTGATATGTATCGGATCGTGACAAAAGTGGATTGTCCCAGCCCTATTTGCAATAAACAAAAATAAGTCACATTTACATTTTAGATGGGTCTTTGGTGAATGGTTAATGGTGGTTTAAAATTACAATATTTAAAATTAAGCTGGTGAAGTGGATAAGAAGAGCAGCTCATTCACCTTTCTCTAACATAGAATTTGCTATTTATTTAGACTAGTAGGGACAAATGACAAATAATGATGACAGTTTGACAGATCGGTGCTGAAACTGCCTCACAAATGCCCCTGCAGTACTAGGCCTGTCACGATAATTAGTCTATCGACTTATTGTTCAATAAATAACAGATAAACAATACATTTTTTTAGATACCTTCAAAGTACTTTTATACTTTGAAAGTCTCTAGAATCTTTACAGTCAATATTATCGTTTATCGCAATATTTTCCTGCCTCAATATATTGAACTTCAAAATGTGCTATCGTGGCAGGCCTCTGGAGTACACTGATGGATTGAACAAGCCAAATCCATGCCCTGGTCAAAAAAAGTTCTTTCCCTCTTCATCCTCCGTGTGAGTAAAAGCGAAAATGAAACTACCACTTAACATGGCCTGCACTGCGTATTTTTTTTCTTTTTTTTTTTACTTTGCTGCTGTACCATTTGTTTTCTATTTTGCTTTCACGTATTGTGAGCCCAGAGGTACATTTTATTCTAAAGCAGCTTTGAAAGCATTGACAATTTTATTGTAAGGTTATAAATACTGTCTAACAACGATCATTAGGCTATTTCATTTAAAAAACAACGTATTCTTTTTTTGATTGTACACGACCGTGATGCACCAAACCACGGGTCCTGCACCGTGACCCAAACCGTTAGAGCTGAACCCCTAATATTTATCCATAATTATTCCACTGTTTCTTGAATTCTATTCCCTGAGTTTATCGAACATACTGTGGTTGTAGTTTATGAGAAAGGAGTGCGGGTACATCAAACACTCCAATTGCAGTTTGTTTATAATTATTTTTAGCATTCATTATTTTAAACATTTGTAGTGGCCATAGTTTTTGGAATGGGTTGGGAACCACTGGTCTACAGCTGAACTGTATGACGGGTTGGACATTTCTTTGTAATCACTCCTAATCTCAGAATGTCACATGTGGAGACTAGCGACATGTGGAGACTATATATATATATATATATTAAAAAAAAAAAAAAAAAACTCTTCCTCACCCTCCGCGGGCGGTCTCTCTTTTTCCTCCTGCTCGGGTCCTCTACCAGAGGCCTGGGAGCTTGAGGGTTCTGCGCAGTATCTTTGCTGTTCCTAGAACTGCACTTTTCTGGACCGAGATGTCTGATGTATTTCCTGGGATCTGCTGGAGCCACTCCTCCAGTTTGGGGGTCACTGCCCCGAGTGCCCCAACGACCACGGGCACCACAGATGCCTTCACCCTCCAGGTTTTCTCCAGCTCTTCTCTGAGCCCCTGGTATTTCTCTAGTTTCTCATGTTCCTTTTTCCTGATGTTGAAGTCGCTTGGTATTGCTATGTCGATCACAACGGCTTTCCTCTGCTCTTTGTCCACCACCACAATGTCCGGTTGGTTCGCCATTACCATTTTGTCCGTCTGTATCTGGAAGTCCCACAGGATCTTGGCTACATCAACCATATATATATATATATATATATATATATATATATATATATATATATATATATATACACACACTGCTCACAAAAACTTAGGGCACACTCAAAAAACACATCCTAGATGTCAATCAATTCGATTTTTCGGATGAAAATCTTTATTCATAGTGTAGGGCAATGTGTTGAGAACAAAATAACATAAGAATGATAAATGGAAATCAAATTCTCAGCCCCTGGAGGTCTGGATCCAAAATTATAGTCAAAATCAAAGTGACAAATCAGGTCACTGGTTGATCCAAATTCTGTAGAAATTCCTCAAAAGGAGTCTGTATCATCCTCAGTCGTGTGTGTGGCCTCCACGTGCCTGAATGCGCTCCCTACAACGCCTGGGCATGCTCCTGATGAGACCACGGATGTCCTCCTGAGGGATCTCCTCCCAGACCTGGATTAGAGCATCAGTCAGCTCCTGGACAGTCTGTGGTGCCACGTGGCGCTGATGGATGGACCGAGACATGATGTCCCAGATGTGCTCTATTGGATTTAAGTCTGGGGAACGGGCAGGCCAGTCCATAACATCAATACCTTCATCATGCAGGACCTGCTGACACACTCTTGCCACATGTGGCCTGCCATTATCATGCATCAGAAGGAACCCAGGGCCCACAGCACCAGCATATGGTCTTACAATAGGTCTAAGGATCTCATCCCAGTACCCAGTGCCAGTCAGGGAACCTCTTGCTCGCACATGGAGGGCTGTGCGGCCCTCCAATGAAATGCCTCCCCAGACCATCACTGACCCACCACCAAACCGGTCATGCTGGATGATGTTGCAGCAGCAGAACGTTCTCCAGGGCGTCTCCAGACTCTGTCACGTCTGTCACATGTGCTCAGGGTGAACCTGCTCTCATCCGTGAAGAGCACAGGGCACCACTGGCCAATCTGCCAATCGCTGTGTTCTCGGGCAAATGCCAATCGGGCTGCACGGTGTTGGGCAGTAAGCACCGGCCCAACTTGTGGACGTCGGGCCCTCATACCACCCTCATGGAGTCGGTTTCTGACCGTTTGAGGACCAACATGCACATTGGTGGCCCTCTGGAGGTCATTTTGTAGGGCTCGGGCAGTGCTTCTCCTGTTTTCCGTGCACAAATGAGCAGATAGCGGTCCTGCTGCTGGGTTGTTGACCTCGGTCGGCCCCCCCCCAGGTCTCCTGGTGTACTGGCCTGTCTCCTGGTATCTCCTCCATGCTCTGGACACTGAGCTGGGAGACACAGCAAACCTTCTTGCCAGAGCACGAATGGACGTGCCATTTTGGATGAGCATCACTCCCTGAGCAGCTTCTGTGGGTTGTAGATGCTCCTCATGATACCTCTAGTAGTGAGAACACTGGACAAATGCAAAAGTGTTCCAAAAATACGGTACAAAGGATGAAGACAGGGAAATGGTCTGTGGTCACCACCTGCAAAACCATTCCTATTTTGGAGTGATCTTGCTAATTGCCTCTCATTTCCACCTGTTGTCTGTTTAATTTCCACAACACCAAGTGAAACTGATTCACAATAAGCGTGGCTTCCTAACTGGACAGTCTGATATCCCAGAAATTGGATTGAATTGGAGTTACATTGTGTTTTTTGAGTGTGCCCTAAGTTTTTGTGAGCAGTGTATATATAGCTGTTGTCATGGTAACACTAAACAAATGTTTAACTGTTTTTGGAAATATCAAATAAACCTTATTTTATCATCTCAAATGTCATTCCTCTTGGTCTGGCACCTTAACCACACACCACATTATTTAGTTGTAGTTTTACACTTACAATCGCTAGTTTTAGTTTAATCAACAAGCTGGTCAGGAGGGCCAGCTCCGTCCTGGGCTGCCCCCTGGACTCTGTGGAGGAGGTGAGGGACAGGAGGGTGTTAGCCAAGCTCACCTCCATCATGGACAATACCTCCCACCCACTGCACGGGACTGTAGAAGAGCTGTGCAGCTCTCTCAGTGGCAGACTGAGACACCCTCAGTGCAGGACGGAGCGCTACCGCAAAGCCTTCATCCCCACTGCTGTCAGACTGTACAATAAGACTGTGAAGTAACGCCGACTGTAACAAGTGAATTTCTCCTTTGTGAGATCAATAAAGGTTTATCTTATCTTATCTCATCTTAATCTTATTTCTCTTGATCACTTCCTGCCTCCAGATGATGTCACTGATGATGTCAGCAGTTAAAGGATCTATTGTTGGGTTGGCATAGCAACCCTTCAACTTCCGTATAATTCTATGTCATACATTCTATGTCATACATTCTATTGGTGACCTCAGAGCATTCCACTTCACTGTCTCCTAACTCCAGGCACAGAGTAATCTCATTTCACACTGAACCTTGATCAAGAAGCACACACACTTCAGAAACTTGTCAAAAAATGTCACGAGATTGGGCAGATTACTCGTCCTATGAGGATGAGTTGGTCTACTCTAGATACTTTAACCTAGAGGAGGAAATGCAGAGAGCTGAAGCTGAGAGGGCTTCACTAGGTGTTTCCAACGAGGCTCCATCTTCTGACGAGATGACAGGCCTTCAAAGGTCTGAGGTTCTCAAAACTCAAATAAGAGCTGAAGATGAGAGAGACATGTCCTCAGTTTGGGACCAGCATGAGAGGGCTTCACCAGCTGTCTCCAAGAAGGCTTCACCTTCTGACGAAATGAAGGGACTTCAAAAGACAGAGGCTCTCCAAACTCAAATGAGAGCTGAAGATGAGAGGGACATGTCCTCAGTTTGGGACCAGCATGAGAGGGGTTCACCAGCTGTTTCCAAGAAGGCTTCACCTTCTGACGAAATGAAGGGACTTCAAAAGACAGAGGCTCTCCAAACTCAAATGAGGTTAAACGCTGCACTACCAGGTGAGTTTCAGAAGGAAAAAGGCTCCCATGATGCTGCGTTGCAAGCGAGGGAAGAGACTCTGCAAAAAGAAATGCAATATGAAAAGACACAGAAACAGATGTACAACAACTCCTCCATTTCTGAAGATAGACTGAAAGAAGACCTCCCTAATGAATCACAGCAAAGGGAAAAGCTTTTACTTGAGGAGATAGCTTGTCTTAAAGAAGAGGTCGCTGCAGAAGCCAACTTACGGCAGAAATCCGATGATGAGCGGGGCATGACACTGGTAAACCTGAAACTTGAGATGGTTTTCCAGGCTGAGGCAGCAAAAACAAGGGAAGAGGCTCTGCAAAAACAATTTGACGACTACAAGAAACTGACGGAAGCTGAGAGAGACAACTTCATGAAGTCTCAAATCAGTCTCACTGCTAATCTCAAAGAAAGGTTTGAGAAGGAGAGCAAGACAATGGAAGAAGAGGTTTGTCGTCTAAAAGAAGAAGTCGCCAGTGAAGCCAGGTTAAGACAGAGAGCGGAGGAAGACAGGGGCATGACTTTGGTGAAGCTGAAGCTTGAAATGGCATCCCAGGCCTCTGTGGCAAAAGCAAGAGAAGATGCTCTGCTAAAAGACATGGAGGACCTTAAGAGTTGTCAGGAGCTTCAATCCAAATTGTTCAATGAACAACTAAACCAGCTTCTCCAGGAGCATGGCATGGTGAAAAGTGGTCTCCAGGCTGAAATTGCAACTTTAAAAGAAGTGCACACCAATGAAATGGACCAACAGAGAAGAAAAATTAAAGCGCTACAAGAAGAGATGGAGGAAACAAAGGGTGAGCTCAAAAGCTCTGAAAAGTTGACAGCGTCATTCACGAAAGAGACTTTTGAGCTTAAAACCCAGATTATGGACAAGGTTGCAGAAATAGGTGCCTTGAAAAATGAGGTTTCTCAAAGGACGGACAGCTTAGAAAAGGTGACGGTAGCTGCACGTCAAAAATCACAGGAGTGGGACATGGAAAAACAGAAACTTTTGAGGCAAACAGATGAGCTCAAAAGTACGCTGCAGAAGAACGAGGCAGAGTTTAAGTCAGAGAAACAGAAACTCTTGAGGCAAACAGATGAGCTCAAGAGTACGCTGCAAACGAATGAGGCAGACAATCAAGCCTTGGCTGAGAAACTAGAGCTGGAATTGGCCGAGGTAAGAAACAAAACCGTTGTGCTTGGCTGCCACTTGAAAAAAGAGGCTGAGCAGAAAGCCCAAATGGTCAAGCAGATTCAGCTGCTGAAGAAACTGATAAACGAAATGAAAGAGAAGGCCGTCCAAGCGTCCGCAAACTGGGACATGGAGAAAACCTCTCTCTTGAAAAAGACTGTCAACAAACTTCGTGAAAAAGAATGTGAAAAACAAACATTGATGAATAAAATCGAACAAGTGGAGCAGGAAACAGTGCAGCAAATGGCCTCCCACAAACAAGCCATATCTGAACTTCAGGAAGAGAAGGCGTGTATGCTGAAGGAGACACAGGATCTTAAAACAGCGTTGAAAAGGACTGGCGATGAGACCAAGCTTCTGCACGAGATGGTCAGAGCTCTGGACCAAGAACTGGAGAAGAAACGGAGGAGGTGGTTCAAAAGACTGTTTCACCATTGACTCCCTTAAACATGTAGTACTTCTACATATTATTACTTCTGAAAATAAATGAACTGAATTTAACCACGCTTTTGCTTTTATTTACGTAATAAGGTAAACAGCTACAGTTATTGTCCATTTGCAGATGACTGATAGATTAGAAAGACATATTTGCACCTGGATCGCAATACCAAGTATTGATACTTTATCAAGTATCGCAATACTTTAAATACTTGTGTTTAGAGGCATTTCTTATCATACACTCTTTCTTTTTCCAGTAACAGGTACAGCACTTTGTTACATTTTGTGCTAATGCACTTTTCAATCTTAACACTTCAGTAAAAGTCAAATGACATTTGGTTTATAAACTTTGGACACATGACTTTTTACACATTTTAAGGTAAACATATCACTTGTTATAATTACTCATTGTATCGCAATACATATTGGATCGGCCCCTGGGTATCGTGATATGTATCGGATCGTGACAAAAGTGGATTGTCCCAGTCCTATTTGCAATAAAACAAAAATAAGTCACATTTACATTTTAGATGGGTCTTTGGTGAATGGTTAATGGTGGTTTAAAATTACAATATTTAAAATTAAGCTTGTGAAGTGGATAAGAATAGCAGCTCATTCACCTTTCTCTAACATAGAATTTGCTATTTATTTAGACTAGTAGGGACAAATGACAAATAATGATGACAGTTTGACAGATCGGTGCTGAAACTGCCTCACAAATGCCCCTGCAGTACTAGGCCTGTCACGATAATTAGTCTATCGACTTATTGTTCAATAAATAACAGATAAACAAAACATTTTTTTTAGATACCTTCAAAGTACTTTTATACTTTGAAAGTATCTAGAATCTTTACAGTCAATATTATCGTTTATCGCAATATTTTCCTGCCTCAATATATTGAACTTCAAAATGTGCTATCGTGGCAGGCCTCTGGAGTACACTGATGGATTGAACAAGCCAAATCCATGCCCTGGTCAAAAAAAGTTCTTTCCCTCTTTGAACAGTGTTGCATGCCAGAGCCACAATGGTGGCATGGTTGTACGGTAGCAGCAGAAAAACACAGACACACTCTCACACCGCTCACATTCAGCCCGGCACAATGGCTCTTTTCATTCGTGGGTGCTGGTGTAATTCTCTGGACAGTAGGTAGGAGGGACATACAGAGAAAGAGTAGCAGCAGGGGTAAAGAAAAAAGAGGAGCGGTGTGTGCCCGGAACATGGCGTGACTGTGGGGTCAGAGGACAAATTGCCTCGGGCTGCTCCCAGTGTTCACCTGCTCCCCCTGCTGCCTCTGTCTGGGCATGTCTTCAGGAGGGTCAGCGCAGGAACATGCTGGCCTTGGGCTGTGTATCGACAGACCCTGCACTGAGGACTTAAGCTGACTGGACTGAGCTGGTACGCAGCCTCCTTTGTGCTCAAGTCGGAAGTAATGTGTTAACTGTTTGGTGTTATCAGACATATATAGGCCCATTTAATTACAATAGTTGTTTTTCAGGTTATCTTTGCTAACAAATGTTTTATGCAGAGTAGGGTTGTCAGACTAACTGTTTTATAATTATCGCGGTTATAAAAGCTCACAGTAGGTTAATCGTAAGAATTTCAGCCCCCACGGAAACCCACTGCCGTGTCTCATGTGCCTATTTATGTGCTCCCGCCGGTAAAGGCTGAAGAAACGGCATCCAGTGTTAAATCCACCCCAAAACAAACAAAGTCAGAGGCAGGTTGAATAATCCAATGTGCAGACAGTAAATCTTATCCATTTTTGCCAAAGGAAGAGTCCCAAAAGAACCATGTGCAGCTGCGTTGTTGCTATGTCACGTCGTTGCTATGTCGCGGTAAAAGTGAGAGTGAAACTGTTTGAGCGCATGGAAATCAGCTGAAAGGTTCATTTGTTTACTCACTCTTTTGTAATTATAGTTAATGACGATAATAATATGAAGATAAAAGTTAACATAGGCTAAGTGCTCAATAGGTTTTCAGTTAAAACAACCCTTAAATAAATATCAAAATGTACATATAATATCTGATTTCTTTTTTGTGACCATTATTTTCTCCCTTCATTTCGATCATCGTGAATAATCGTAAAATCGCAATATTTTTCCTCACAATAATCGTGACTCAGCCATTTAGAATCGTGACACCCCCCCTTGCGGAGTGCTCTCTCTGGTAAAGTGCATGCAGTATATTTAAGCTTCGACCTCTTTAAAAACTAGGGGAATCAATCACATCTTAGAGTCAATATCGTACATATTTTACGTCTATTATATTATACGTCTTTTGAAAGGTCTTGAAATTGCAATTGTGTTTGTGACGATGCATGTTTCATAACAGGAACATTACCTTCAAGTATGACTGAAATATGAAAGGCTAAGCTCATACAAGAATCACATGAATTCCAGAATATATTTGTAGAGGTCTATATTAAACTAAACCAAGTTCATTACATATTTAGACTCCATGGAAACTGGATATTTTGTTGTTTGCAAAGGACACTGTAATGATAAAATAATGACTTTTAGATTTGCTAATTGCGCAATCATTGTCCAGTGTTAGACAGTTTCGCACAAATAAGTCAACACTTGTCATGTTATGAGCAAGAAACTACATTACATCTTCTCCGTGCAATAATGAGGACAACTACAACGAATTGTTCCAACTTTCTTTGGAAGAACTAGTAAGAACAGCACAGTCTTTGCGGATGCCGATGCGGTGAATATATTCATGCCATAAACACGTTGAGACTGGCACACGACTGTGCACAAAGCAAACAAATCAAACTTGTGCCTCTCAAATCGCTGTGGAAGGGGACAGATGATTCAGCGGCTTTCACCATGCATATTCATAGTGTGGAATAACATGAATAGCAAACTGAACCGTCGTATCTGTTCTCTCTTTCACAGCTTTAGGAAGCAGCGGGTGACTGTGACTGTCCCATTTAAGCCGAGGTGGCATCTAACTCTTGAGAAGTCAACTAAAGTGTTTGCTCAAGGGCTGCTTGTATGAATCATAGCAGGGCGCATGTCAAAAATGCTAAAGTCTTTTTCCCCCCTCCCTCTCTTCAACTTCCCACTTTTGTCAGACCAGTTTTAGCAGCACACAGTAGGCAGCATCATATTTATGAAAGGAATTCAAATTGGAATGGACTGAGCCAAGCAATCCTTTGAATAGCGGGTATGCACATTTTAATCTAAACAGAAATAGGACCTTCAACTGCAGCAAATGAAGTTGACTTTCCGCTTAATTTTCTGCACTTTTCCATAATGGAAAGCTAACCGAAATGCTGTGGCTACGTTATGACATCACACGCCTAACCTCAATTAATAATAAATAAATGAAGAAAATTAACACAACAAAACTGCAACAGTTCACAAATCATCACAATCCAAACATTCACAATAAAATTGCACCGCGCTCTGAATCCTAATATACATAATGTAGTGTGTAATATCACATATTTCATGCAGATCTGTGCTCAAACACAGAACACAGCCTCCAACTAGTCCACCTGGATTGAGCTTTGAGAGAATTGCAGACAGATTTAACCAATCACAGTGAAGTGTGAACTTTCAGAGGTCACGTTGCCAGCAATATAATAATAATATACTATCTGAGAAAATAGTTTTTTTGTTTGGTTGTTGTTTTTTTGCAATGTCACCACCACAACTATTATTTTGAAAACTGGCAACACAATATTGGCTCAGCTTGTGGTCAGCAGTGAACGTTGCATGGCAAAACAAACAGCATTAAAATATGCAGAATCAAATATGGCAGCGGTTCTTAAACTTTTCACACCAAGCACCACATCATTGAATATTTGAGCTTCCTCTTCAGTTCCACTAATGTAGATTAGGATCAAATCAGGTCTAAACTAGCCTTAAATTAGGCCTATGCTGCATGTAAACCAGACATATAATCCAAATCTAAATGCATTACCAAAGTGTACGCAAAATACTACAAATTATTCCCTAATTGTTATGTGCACAGGTATGCACTGATGGTCTGGAGTATTGCTATTTTACCTCTTACTTTCTATATCAAAACAGTTTAAATTTCTCATCAAGTGCACTGATTGTCAAGGGTAGCCCGTTGTGTTGCCGTGGTAATGAGACAGTCAGTCCAGCCTGTTGTTGCCGTCTACAAGAGACCAGCGGAGAATAACACAATAGATGGGAAAGTTGGCAAGCGGCGGGAAAACCAATAAAGTCTGCTTATATTTTCCTAGGGAGCATTTACTGTCAAATATAATCCCACTTATTGCCACGTATAATGATTTGGGATTGATTCTTGGTGCTCTGCCATGCTGCGAGTGTTCAAGGCCTCTCAAACATGACATCCAAATTACGTTAAGCCACATTTTATATGCATATGATTTATTTTTTGGTACTGAGACTTAGGGCTTCACAATTACGGTAGTCAATATGGAGTCCACATTGCAATTTTAATTACTTTTTTCTCTTTTTTCCCTGCGTCTCTGCTATTTGAGTGATAGACGTGTTCACCAATTAGCTGCTGGCCAATCAAAAGCAACCAGCAAGTTTGTACGATGTAAACAAACTCTGTGCGTGTCTCGCTGATGGTCTATTATTATAAGAAATTATTAAATCTGTCCTTGTATGTCATTCCTATATATATAACAGGAAGACTGTTTTTAAACAAACGAGGAGAGGACTTAGAAGCAGAAAAGTCTGTGAGTTGCCTGGTGCTCCATCATGGCTGTCTAAAAATAATGGGAAATCTATCAAGTCTTAAGTGGACCTACTGAGTGTGCAGAGCAGATAGCCCCTGGGGAGTCTTTGTGACCTGCGTCTGTAGTTTACCAATTGACAATTCTGACTGGTTTTCATTCAGCCTTCATTCTTAATTCAAGGTTTTTACAATTGGCAAAGGTGTTGTTGGATGGTTTAGAATAGATAACGGACTACAGTATCACTCTTGAAAGCAGAACATGACTGCATTGTAATCAGTGCAACGGATATAGGGTGCAGGAAGTGCAGAGGAAGCAGGCACAGTTGATAAGGGACTGATAAAGCTGGGACAGACACAGATGGACAGCTGTGATGGAAAAGATAGACGCTACATAGTAAATAAAGTACAAGAGAAGCGACAAAATGGAGCACATCATAACAGTTAAAAGCCACATAAAAGTTTCACTCTTGGGGAGATAGTCTTAGAGGTCGAGTGAGAGTGACCTATGAATCACAGTGCCAGGCTGAAGGATTGGACAAACAAGTGGAGGCTGGAAATCAATTTGTTTCCCGTTAACCAGAATCTGAGGTTAACTAACACGAAGAGGGGAACAGGAGCAATCAAAGTAGACTGTTTACAGAGTGCCACCTCAGCACACAGACTAGCCTTTGTGGTTCAAGATGTCCTTTTCCTGAAAAAAAAAAAGCTCTAATTGTTAAAAAAATTTGATTTTCTCAAATTGGTTTTATGAGCAAGACTTCTCAGTTTTAATAGTGTTATTTTTGTGATCTTTTCCCCCACTAACCAAAAAAGAAAAATCCCCTTACTGTAATCTACAATGAGTTTGCAAAAACATGTTTATCATTGTGTCTTGTCATGAACGAATCACCACACAATTCACAAAAACAAACTCTGCTATATCGAATGGATGAATTCTTTAATTGAACTTGTGCTTTGTGGTCTTGAGGATTTTTAAAATTGGCCTTTAAAGAAGAATGAGTAACCTTTCCGTAGTCCCTCTGGGGGCAATACAAGTGTTAATGGGATGATTGGGGGGGCATTTCATCTCCCCCTGGTGTCTCTGACCAGAAAACCACTCTTGCAACTTCCCTGTCTCCGGGTTTGAGGCGCAAGACATAAAATCACGAAGAAGCAGCTAACAGGCTAACAGGTAAAGCTAACTGCGAGCTAGCGCCACTTTAGCAGTGTATACTATACAGCCAAGTTTGAGTTAAATAAATATCTCCGTTGTGTAATTGAGTTGTGGCACAATTTACAATATCCCTCTCTCCCTTTGTCTTTTCTGTCAGTGTAGTATTTACTCTCAACACGCTACGACACATGCAGTGGTGCTTGTGGCCTCTAGGGGCACGAGTTACTAACTTCTGCTTTAAGATCAGATATGATCATGTCATAGACGGTGAATGTCGACCACAAATGTGGGCCACGACACTTACAAATCTTTGGAAAGACACTTAAAACTATATGTATAAGTGTCAAAACACTGCATTCATGTTTAAATCTTTTTTTTTTTTTTTATTGTTTTATTAACAAATTATAATTGTTGTTCTAACTAAAGTGAAGAAAATTAAGTATTCATTTTGGTAAATCCTAGACATAACTTCACGTTTTCAGACATTTCAGAAGGCATCTTAATTAGGTGCAAAACTTTCTCTAACTTAAATAAGTGGAAAAATAGCCAGTGGGTACTTTTATCAGCATCATGAAAAAATGTCTGCATGCAAGATATTAGTGAGGTCAACAACTCACTCCGTTTACTTGAAACTCTTTCAAATAAAGCTAGCCCAGCCACCAAGTAACTTTGATCGAAAGCCTTCACAAACAACTGTATAAGCATTTCATCAAAGGTTCCTCCGTCCCAGTCAGCAGGGCGAGGGAGATGAGTTTGAAAATGCACACCGTATGAAGTGTCTGTGGGCTACACTGGGCCCTTTGTTTCAAACCAGACCACTTTATTTCATGAAGACGTCTTCTGCCTCTTCTCTCTTGCAAGTCGTGGCAGTTGTGTGAGTTGGCAAGGAAACTCTTCTAAGTCGAAAACCTTCCCCCTGCGGGACGGGGCATATTGGATCTAAATCCAAGGTCTTCAACTTATCAAGCTGCTGGCATGGTGCAACGAAGAGAGATGCGCTGTTCTCCGAAAACAAGGCTTAAGTTTTGCATCGGCATTTGGCGACTTATTAATTAATTTAACAAAATTGTATTTAGCCCATGGCAACATTTAGCTGATTTTTTATCTGTTTTATGCACCACCGATATTCCTTCACAAAAGTAGATTTGTACTACAGGAAGAAGTACTGCTTTTGTATATAAAAAAAAATATAGAAATGCCAAGAAAGTCGAGCATAAAACCAATTTTCTTTAACAAGCTGAGAAATGTATTTTGGTCACACTTTTAGTTATGAAGTACCTTCAAAGAGAGCAATGTGGCCTTGAGCACAGAGGATCCATATATCAATCTAGAGACTGTGATTGGGCTCTCGCTCCTGTTTCTTTGTGTGGGTGAAATGTGATCTATGGCCAGTTGAAAAGGGCACATTCTGATGAGCTTCTTTTGTACTCTGAATTATCTCAGAAGGATGTCCTTGTCCACAGGTTAAGATGGATGAGGGCAAAGAGCAAAAACCAGGAATCTGCCGGGCTTGTCCGAATGTGCGCAATAATAAACTCACCAAGCTAAAATGTTGTGGGATTCACTCATTTGGATAAAAAGGACACACCTGCATGCACCCGTCACACAGTTCGGAGAGCAGAGTCTCCAGGCCAGGTCCAGCTGACTGAAAGACATTCATCCACTGGGCTATCAGAAAGCTGTAGTCTCTCTACCCCATGACCTTGCTTTCTTATTGTTGTTGTACCGAGGTTTAGAGAACAACACAACACAGAGCCAAATCTCTGTGGAACTAACAATAAAACTGACATTGACAGTAATGAATGACAAAGATACAAGTGCTAATACTTTTTACGATTGTCTTATGCATTGTGTTTAATGTCTGCTACCTAGAAATGTTGATCTGATATTTTGAATTGCTTAATGGTTGGATCAAAAAAGGAGAACTGTGGTGTGAGTGTAGGTATGAATGAGTTTACTGTGATTGTTATTGTTTATTGCTGATCCTATTATGTTTAGGACCCCCTTGTAAACGAGATGCTACATCACAAGGGGCTTTTCCTACTAATAAATAAATACAAATACAATACTGTACATTCTTTCTAACATTTCCGTCTCTTTTTCCACTGTTGTCAGGAGCCAATATGATTGACTAAGTATGGAGTATCTTTGGCAATAAATTAGGGCTGTGCAAAAAATCGGTGTGGTAAGTCAAAACTATTGGTATTTTCAGAAAATAAATTATTTTCTTTCATTTTTTTCTTTTTAGTATTAATCATTTGGATGTTTAAAAATCTTGCAAATTGTTACAAACTGCACAGTGACTTTTCAGTTTTTTTAGTGATTGCCTTTGCTATTTTTCAAGGTGTGTTAACTAAAAACAATGTAAGGATAAGGTGCTTTATTTGTCATTATACAACCGTACAACAAAATTTGTCCTCTGCATTTGACCAATCCTTCAACGCCGCTGGGACGACCCGTAAGGAGCAATGGCAGTACACGCGCCCTGGGAGCCATCTCCAGATGTGGAGCCAGGCTGATGGTCAGAATCACCTGGCTGGAGGATTCACCTATTGGACATGTTTTTAGTGGCAGGGGAAACCGGAGAACCCGGAGGAAACCGACACAGGCACGGGGAGAACATGCAAACTCCACACAGAAAAGCCCCGTCCAGATGGGAATCCAACCCGAGACCTTCTAGCTGTGAACTTCACCAGCACTGACCGCTGCACTATCGCCCTATACAATTTAAAAATGAAATATATCACAACAACCCTATCAAACACCCACTCCCACATTTAATCACTGATTACCATTTCTGTGTACACATTCTGTAACCTAAGCATCATCCCTACAAACTCTTACTTTGTGGCAGCGCCAACCATTCATTCGCATGATCAGGTGACGTTTTAGACCTGGTGCTGCTCAAGTTGATCTTGCATCGAGTTTTTTGCATGCACTTTGCCGTAATGATTTCAAACCGGAGCTGCCAACAAAAAGAGCCGTGGAGACCTTGGCAAGTGCCCCCTTCAGGTCTCACACCGAGCGTCTTATAATGACTGAGTAATTATGTGAGGTCCTGAACAGGATAATCCTCACCGTTTGCCAAACCCAGCCTTGAAGACATCAGTCACCATGATAGGTAATTACAAGTAATGGACAGATAATAGTGCAGGGTGAACGATGTGTGAAAGTGGCTTAAACTAGTGATGGGCAAACAAACCAGTGCCCTGGAGCTAAAAAGATGATAGTGCATATACCGATGTTGTGATGTATTGGGATATTTTGTGGTACAATACGATGCCGATACTTTTTATTCTGATATCAGTATTGATGATATCATGCATATTAATGAGGCTGCAGTGTTTTATAAAGTTATAAAGTTGATAAAGTAACAATGTTTAAAAAGAAAATGTTAAAAATGGCAAATGTTCCTAGTTCTAGTTATCGATTATCGCAGTATTGACATATCATGAGGTTATTCTTATCTTGAGCCATGTATCAAAGAACTCAGAGTTTCCCACCCTTAGCACTGTCATTACCATAAGGCAAAAAAAAAATTCCAAACTAATAAACGTAACTTACTTACTATTATAATTCGTAAAACCTAAGCGAAATGAAGGATTTCACACTAACACACAAATCCATTTTATGCTTCTAAACCTTTAACCAGGTGCTGTCACTACAGTAGCTGTTAAAGCCTCACAAGAATACTTGAGATTATTCAATTAGATTATTCGATTAAATTTCTATTACTTTCACAGCCCTTCAAAGAAGACCACCATTTAAGAAAGGTACATCAAGAAGACAACTGTTAGTCCCATCTGAATTCTAGCCTCCCAGTTTTGAAGCAATAAAAAAATATTTTGAGATGAAGGAGAAGTAAAATGTCAGACGTCAAAGAAAATGTCAAGTATCCCCGGGACAAAAGATTTTTCTAAAGATGTGCTCCTAAAGGTTTGACACTTCAATGAAACAGTAATGACATATTACCTTGAGGTTTTGAAGACTAACATGGGATGGGAGACAGTGCTGAAAATGACTCATATGAGGTTGTAACAAGTGGAACACCAGGAGGTAACTAACTTATGCATACCAGACTGTGAGGGGAAGGTCATGCCCCCTGATAACTCAACCTTTGCCCCTAAACCGTGATTCCCCATTAAGGATATAGGCATATTTCCTGACACACTGCTCAGCATTGTAGTTGGCTGAAACACGAGCTGTGTGGAGGAATGCTACCCCCATCGACTACATAATGGTCCATGTTCTGACACACTTTTGCTCACGGTGCACACTCAGATATTCATATGGGGGATTAGGAGACATGCTTTAGTACTGTGTAACAACATACCCGACTCACTGCATGTGGCGGGATTATATCATGCTAAATCTCAAAAACTGTTGACTCTCACAGCTGGTTTTAGCGTGCACATTTAGAGGTCAGAGGAAAACACCTTGTCATTGCTCGATCAAAAGTGAGTAAACATTTTGGCAGTGTTTTAGGAACAAAACTGCCATTTGATGCACCATGGAAGCCTAAGAGCAAGGCTACTACAACTACACATGAATGCTGGACACTGTGCAAGTGTCGTGACGTCAGCTTTAAAGCCTTGTACAAACAGTGCACACAGTTTATCTTTAGCTTTTGTAAACTGCTGTTCTCTTGCTTATGTTGTAAACACATGGCAAAAAAAAAGTCCACGGTACTTTTGTATATTGCATACGAACAAACTAATCTGCTTGCTCCCGGGAGCGGGGGTGAGTGAGGAGCGGAAGATGATGCTTTAATTGCGCAACGGCACCAACTCAAGACTAACCGAAATGAGCAAAGTTCTCCTGCCAGTATAAATGCTGATATTTTCACCACACATTCACAATCTAGCTTGCACCATAACCACATATAGACCACCAGCTGTGCCACAGACCATCGCCTTTTCTGGATAAACAGTCGACTGCGCCACATTCAGCACTAGGGCCAGGGTAGTAATCTCCTCTGGTTTGGAAAAGCTGTCAGGACTGTATACAAATAAAACCTAAAACATATAACACATAACTTAGATAAATAATAAACTATAAAACTTTAAAACTATAAGACTATAAGGGCATGCATAAGAAGATTAAAAAATCTGATAAAGACAACAACAATTTGTGAAGAAGCTTCTGTCAAAAAAAAAGCTAAATAAGATACACAGAATTTGATCCAACTCCCCACTTCTAATCATATTCACTTTATTTTTATACACTTTTGTACGTTCCCAAAAAAGCACAGTTGTATTTATAGCAGGTGAGTGACTTTTACTTATTTATGGGGGATGGCATAGTGTCCAGTTCACACACTGGGCAGCGGTTCCGGCTGGCTGGCTCCCAGCTGTCACCCACTGGCTCCATTCACCCAGAAACACAGACTGGAGCAAGGCCATTACCATCCACTGAGAGCGCACTTCTGACTGATGCTTCTGATTCACCAGTTTAGGAAATTGAATTGTGTGGTTCATCTTTTAGAACTTGGCAAGTGACTGTAGTGAGTCCACACATTTGTCACTGGGGTTGCTTGATAAGGTTGCTGAGTAATGCAACAGAGGCACCAGGGCTGTCTCATCTTCATGTACGTTTTTGTGTGGTGACAGTATTTAAAGTAAAATGGAATCACTTGCTGTTCGGGAACTGGACGAGACATTGTGGTCCAAAGTGGTAATTTTTAGTTATCATTGAAAAGCATTAAACAATAAATAAGGTGTGATTTAGAACAAAATATACCCTCATGATACGGTTGTCATCAGCATCAAGCTGATATTATATCTTTGTATTGTTCTGCAAAAACATTTTCCCAGGAGATATGAGGCCCAGACAAAGGACTGTAAGAATATCGCTCTTTTGTCACTGGGCGTTTGCTGTCAGTGAACTGGACTGGCCGTTACATGATGTTCTTGCTTCAGAAGGGAGCAGTGTGAGTTCTCAGGCTCAGTTTACACTTAAACAGAAAAGCCCCAAATCCTGTGACGAGCCATGGCAAGGCTGAGCAGCATGCTACCTTTCGCCTGTGGCTACGTTTTCAGCACCGTGCATAATTAATAGGGTGATTCGGGGACATTGGACTCTCCGGAGGGATAGAGATTAAAAGTGAGGAAAGCATAGGGCGAAGAGACGCGATCCTAAGCTGAGGCCGAAGAAAGCAGAGAGCAGGGGAGGGTAAGGTGTGTGACAAGAAAACAAAATCAGGAAATTGGACAGAGAAACAGCGAGACGGCAGAAGGCATACAAACAAGGCGCCAAAGCATCTCACATACTTGCAGCCAACACCTTCAACACACATCATAAAGTAGGGGATGGAGTGTGACCAGGTCTTGAAAGTATGTTTATGATCTTTGTAAGAGTCTACTATAATCTTTACATGCTGACGAGCTTGGTATAAGCTGCAGTCACTGACGAAGATCATTCAAACATGCGCAAGTGGCTCAAAAAGTGGCTTTTTGATGAAGGAACAGCATTGTAACACGCTTAAAAGCTCTAAAAAATTGATTTTACACAATACTCCCCCTTATAACTAAAAACTGGACTTACATTTAGAAAAGTTCACTCCCGATCTTCCTCATGGCAGGTTTTTGGTCACTGCCCAGAAGTTAACTTTCTAATACGATGGGAAGTGATACGATTTTTATCCGTATCAAATGCCCTTGGACAATTCCGATTATTGGTTCTGGAATCTTTTGTTGATTCCTAATAAAATAGGTTTTGAACATGGATGATCAATTGGGCTCTATGACAAAAAATATATTAGAAAATGATTATTGAATCAACAGGATTTAAAGCATAAATATAAGTTTCACAGGAGCAGAACTGCACAGATTTTTTAAATAGCTCTTTTGACTTATTTAACTTACTTAACAAATGTCTGTGTGGCCAGATTATGACATGCAGAGGAGAGGCAACATTAAACACTGTTTGTGAACATTTTTACGAACGAGCGAACTTATTCTTGTCCGCACCTCCACTCACCGTGATCACTTCCCTGAAGCCTGTGCGGGGCATGAGTAGAAGCATTATGCGTTGTAGGGGCATAACGTAAAATAGAGGACAGATCCGCACAAACTCACCGCAATGTACAGCACTTTTGTTTATAATAAAAGAATCTGAATCTGCAGCGGCTTCTATTGGTTTAAGAGGTTGTGGAACTAAGCAGCATCGATAAGAAGAATCTATAATAAATCGCAATCATACGCCTCGTATATGACTCCGATGGATTTCTCAAATAGAACTGATCGCACAAGTAGAACCGGCCCCCTAGCGACTAATAACATACTAGAAAATAAGAGGGGGGATGCAAATTGAAATGAGTGATTATTAGAATTCCAAACGATAAGGAAACGTTTAGTAATATGCGTCCCTCGTGTCCTTTGCTGTTTCTTTGTTCTGTCATGTCAACTTCATCTCCTTAAAAGAACTCATTATCGACAAGGCAAGAAGTTCAAAGACACTCCAGCAAAGCAATTAACACGTACAAGGCAGACTGGAGTGTTCCTCAGTGCTGCAGGCAGGACAGAACTGTGGATTTGGAAAGCTCTGGGATGCAACAGTGTGCTTTAAAGTCTCTCTATAAGGGGGGAAGATGAACTAATGAAAACATAATGCTGAGATATGATCACAGGAGGAAGAGGAAACATAATACAGTTTATAACAAGCTTTTCTATCAAGCAGAAAAATGAGATATAAGAATAAAACATTGTTGCTAAATTGTTTTGTTTTTGTGAAGTAATAAATAAATACATTCAATATAATTACGATATCGTCAGAATTCTTTAGGAGTGAAAATATTACTGTGCGGACGCCAAAGTGCTCCTATGGTGTTATTACGCCGTACAATATAGAACCCTTTCTATCCGCTTACAAAAATCGGCATGTTTCATTTTGTGTAACTATACTTGGATCGTGTAACTTTTCACGTAACCGTATTTAAATCGGGAAAACGTGGAAAAGCTTGGTCACTTCTAACTTCACCCAATAGAGGAGAGGAGGAGAGGCTAAATGCTAACAACATCTTTGGTCTTTTTGCGTGACTGAGCACACGCACAAAGATCAGACAGGTACACATCAACTCGTCTGAGCTCAGGTAAGAACATTATCTCAGTATGAAAAAACGGTGGCCTGTTCCTTTAAGCAAATCAAGTGCTTGCAATATTCCCCTATTTGTGGGTTAGAGCAACTAAACAGTTTCCACAATGTGCACCGTCTGCAGGGCTGCAAGGTCGTCCGAAAGTCTCTCAAAAACCTCCCAAACCTACGAACATATGGAACGTCTGTAATTTCTAATGTATTTCACTAGATTTTAGTTTTGAAGTTTTGTCATTCAGGATTTTTATTAAGATTTAAGCTACATGGAAAAAAGCCCAGCCATTACAGAGTTTGTTTTTTTTATCCGTAGAAACGATCAAAAGCCATAGGCCTTGTAACCCTGACTGTCTGGTGCACATGTATTGATAACAAATAATAAATAATAATAAATCAACAGTGTGAATCACATTGACATTTACCCTGCTCAATCACAGCTGAAAGTATTTTTTTTTACACGTTTGTGTTAACGCTTCTGTATCTCATCTATATTTTAGAAAGCTATTGTGGAAGCTAAATAGTGCAGTCTTTTCCGCAGACAGGCGCTCCGTGCTGAGAACAACTGTCCTCGTCAATGTCAGGTGCTCAGGGCTGGACAGATCGCTTCACTTTGAGCCAAGAAACACACAACACCCCCTGCCAGTGGGACCCTAATAGCTGCCTGTCATCTGTTTACCTGCAATCGTCCAAGCACACAACAACATAGATGTATTGTATGATGTATCTCAGCCAATAGATAACAGAGAAAAATATGGAATATTACAGGAAATGGACTGTGCTGTCACGGTCATCTGTCTCCCACCGTCATTCATTGTGGGAGGACTCTAATACTGACATGGAACTGGTGTTCTATGAAGACACAGAGATGCAAGATAAGAGGGGCAATATCATTTCATTTTGTTTTACAAATCACTGTTTGTCCCAGCGTTTTTAATAACACAAAGTTTAGCTTTAGTCCTAAAATAACTTCTTTATTCTATACTTCTTACAGCAAGGATTACTATTTCACCACAAAAACAAAAAGTATTCATTTTAGCCTAGTGTTTAGTGAACCATTTGTGATACATACCATCCTCCCATGACTTCAAGTACCATTTACATTGACATGCTTTGGTCCTATTGCTGACACACATGTTCATCACATCACAATCTCTTGAGTACAGTGAATATACTGTAAATACATGCTGGCAACGGGCCACGCAGCCACCTGATACTTAAGGCCTGTATTTAAAGCCCGTAATGCTCCTGTGTGTGATTCATGCAGGAGCAGCTCAAAGACAGACTGCTACTGTTTACAGCCACATTTCCCCCAAAGCACGAATATAAAAGGACGATTATGCCCTAAAATTACAGGTTAAAAAAAAAAAATTATATGCCTTTCACAGTTACGAGATGAGATTGAGTGAAATCCGGAACGAGCCAACCAGCCCTTTAATAAACTGATTACTTTGTGTTGAGGCCCTGAAGCCCCGAAAATTGCTCCCCCTCTCCGTTTGACACCAAATGAGGACTTTTGAGAAATGTAGCCACTGGTAATACCACTTTTGGACAGCGTGATAACGGACGCAAAGTAAAATCAATACTTTTACGCCAAGCTATTCCAACGCATCTTTCAGTCTAGGAGAAAATTAAATGCTGTGGCTATTAGCAACACATACATCTAAAAGCTAAACGGTGGAAGTTGAGATAGCTTTTATCGCCTCTACACTTGGACTCCTCATAGACACATGTTGGTTTTTCATCTGGAAGTATATAAGCCAAGGAAGAGGTCAATGGACTGACATGTGAGACAGACCCTTTTATCGGCACTTAAAGGGAACAGCAATTCGTAATGGCTCCCTTGATAGCAATAGTGAGAAGAGAGCAAGAGGCACAGGATTAGGGCCAAGCAGTGGTCATGCAGTCCCGGGCGGAGGTGTTTATGTTGTATGCGTGAAAGAGTGAGGGAGAGCGGGAGAGATCGGAGCTGGCGGAAACACGAGGGAGCGATCATCAAAGCGAGATCTGTAGCCTCTAATTTGACAAAGTTAAGCCGACTAATGCAACCACTTAAAGACAGAATGCGTTGAGTTAAGTGGTATTACGTCTGCTTTATTTGATAATATGTCCTTGTTCACTGTTGTACCTTCTACTGTGGACTGACATTCTAATTCATTCAAAACAACTCTTTCTCATTATGAGTCATGCTGAATGAAAAACTCCCCATATTAGGGAGACACTTGTTGGAGACACTTCAAGGACTGAGCTGGTAGGCAGCTGAGAAGCATTGAAAGAAGTTGCTTACTTTCGTCTCAATGTCATCACCTTTTCTTCAACATGTACC
Source organism: Gobius niger (assembly GCF_951799975.1). Classification (NCBI taxonomy): domain Eukaryota; kingdom Metazoa; phylum Chordata; class Actinopteri; order Gobiiformes; family Gobiidae; genus Gobius; species Gobius niger. Next base: position 15,589,150 of record NC_136865.1, read on the forward strand.
TCCCATTCACTTGCTGCCCATGGGCCTGTTATGTCATTCTGGGTAAGAAAGCGAAGATGACATCCAAATTAGGTGCCAACACAACGAATTCAGGGAATAATGTCTTTGTCACATTGATTTTAATTCATCAGAGGAGATACATTAGGATGGCGCAATATGAGAAGAGACAGTTCGTTACATGAAATTTAAATTGCAAGCAGTTTGTCTTTTATTAAAATTGTGTCAAAACAGGACAAGCCAACGCCCCAAAGAAATAAAAGAAGAGCTAGGAAATCTCAGTCTGATGGAAGATCTCAGCGATAGTGTGAGAAATTGGCTTCTTGCGATGTGGATATTGTGCCACCTAATATTAACAACAATTTGCTGATACTGCATTCAGTTTTGCCTCGGGTCGGTACTTCCGTTGTATTGACACTTCCGGTCGAGTGCAAAGTCCATTCACTAAGTGGAGAACGAGGGCAAATGTTTGCCGCTAAATATATACACAGTGGATTGATTTGTGTAAAATGTCCATTCATATATGCACCAAGTCAACACTGCACTGTTTCTCTGGGCGGCCTAAAAACAGCTTTGTGTCCGTGTAGTAACTGATTTTCTCTAGACATTTGCAGTCCTATGTAAACTAGTACGAGTGAAGGCACTAGTACGGCAGGCACAATTCATGGCTGCACCCACAGGAACTTACGGAATAAGGTGAATATTGCACAGCCTTTGAAGACCGGGAGTATCACAGCAGCACGAAATGTTAAGATTGCTTTTTTGTATCATTTGCCTTCTACAGATTTTGCCCATAAATCTTTATTTTGATGTATGGTCTCAGTCCTTATACAAGTAGTAAAAGTGGCTTTACTTACCAACATCTGATTTGCAAGAAAGATATGTGTTCTGCATAAGGTAAAGATTGTATTCTGCTTCTTGTTCCTGTACGTCAGTCTCACTACATGATCTGATGCGATCCTCGTGTGACTTCACCTTGGTGCCAGGTGGCCATTTGTCTTCATTATCATCATACTCCTGGAGGAAGCAGATCTGTGCGAGCTGGTAGCAACAGTAATGCCTCTCTGTCTAGTCTAAAAAACAGCTGCACTACAAGACGTTCGTCATGTCACTGCAGAAGAAGATAGAGGTGGTCGTGACATAGCGAGGCTCGGAGCTAGTACAATACAATCAAAAGCTGTACTTACTTTAAAATATGTTATTGCTACAGTACAGATTAGGCATATTAATTACCACCACATAAACAGCTGCTGAACCGAAGAACTACTTCAATTAATACCGTCACCGTATCAAAGACAATAAGTATGGTCAATTTGCCCAACTTTAGGTAAAATATGTGTGCTTCTCTTGATTGATATACTTTACTCTATTATTTGATTAAAATTGAAGGTTAATATATCACTTACTTTTCTTACTTACTCTTTCGTTTTTCCTTGTTTTGCTCTAAACATTGCAAAAATGGACTAACTTTTGTTGTTCTGTTGTTTTGCTTTATAAATAACAAACGCTCATAATCAAATCCTCAATTCCGCAATGGGCTTTTGCTTAAGTAGCCCATCTTGATCCAGTATTTGGATAGAATTAACACCAAAAATCTTTTCAGTTCATTTCAACACAATGGGACTCAGAAACTACAAACTCGACAGAAGGCCTGGAAGCCTGACAAAGTCCGTCATCGTTAACAAAGACGGACAGTGGATTGATTTTTGCGCCAATTACAGTCTGATCTAAAGAAACTCCAGACTCAGCCGTGCTAGGAAATGATGAAGGCGTGGAGCTCTTATTTCCCTCCCAAGATTTGGTGAGCGGTGATGTGATTAAAAGATGAAAAACCAGAATATATTCTCAGTGCAGGACCACCATGTCCGCCTCACCAAGACACTCTTACCCCAGCAGGCTTTCTAATGTCACTAATCACTGCCTCAAACCAAAATCTTCTTAATAGTTCTCAGTCTGGCCACGAACCACATCACAAGGTGCTTAAAGGCTAAACAACACTTCAGCATTAGTAGTTTCCCCTTTCTCCATGTGAAATCTAATGCATTTGTGACCACCCATAGTAATTCATTACCCTGGCCATTCCCTCCACACTGCCATGCTATTGGTATGGAAATGGAGCTTCATGCAGAGACAGCGCCTCTGTTGAAACTTCATGTGGTTTTCAAACTTCAAGCCACATGAATAAAGTTACAGGCATTAAGGCAACGCAGTGGGCCCAAGAAACTCACCCAAACGTGACAGAATTGCCTAAACGCAAGAATCAGACAGGTGAAGCTCGGAAAAACTAGCATGGAGTGCAAAGTGGACTGTCTTGCTTGATGGTGTGTGTGGCTAAAGACAGGGAGACTCCAAAGCCTATAATTACCAGGCTGGTGGTGGGAGTGCGGCTGATAACAAAAGCCCAAAGATACCAACGTCATACGGTAGCCACAAATACACAGGGAGAGGAGAGAGGACAAGATACTTTAACCAACACTGTTTGGCTGGACACTGACCAAATGACTTCCCAATGCACTCAAATGAAAGCAATGTATTAGAAATGTGGAAATGTCGCAAAAATCCTTAATATCATAATAGATTGTAACAAATTAGGTGATAAATGGGGAGGGAAGCTTTGTATTGCGTTTAGCATGTGCTTTGACACTTCTTTTGAAAGCATGCAGGGGCATAACCACAATTGCATGTTTTCTTTCTTTCTGCCTCACCTCCTCCACCAAATCAAATAACTTGAAACTCTATTTAAGTAAGTTAGTGAAATGATCCAAAAACAAAATAAAAAGGATAATATACACACTTTGCAGTATTTGTGAGTGTTTCTTTCAGCATTGCAGAGCTCTGTTGCTATGGGGACTTGTCTCACCATGAGAGAATAAAAGTTAGGATAGACTGTCCTTGAGGCCCACTATTCAGCACAGGGTGTATTATAGTGAATGCAGTAACTGTATACAGCGCATTCTTCTTTCACAGCTTTGACAGCAATAGTATAAGAGACTCTCTCAGAGGACGTATGAACTCAAAAGCTCTTTTTCAAAAAAGTCAGAATAATATAATAATGTAGCAGTTTGTGGCTTTACATTTCCACCACTTTTACTACATTTATGGAGGGAATAGCACACCTTTGAGGTCTGAATTAATCTGTTACTCCCCATCACTGCATGTTCACACTAAGGACCATCAACTCGAGTGGGTTTGTTGAAAGAGTCCAGTCAGTTTAAGAGGTTCTTTTTCATTCCCTACTGTTTATTGGAAAACAAAACACGTGCCACGAAGTGCCCATTTAAGTGAAGTGGGAGTCAGAGTGTATGACTGCAACTTCTGGGAAACTTTCAAAGGTCAATGTGTTTCCAGTCTAAAAACTAAAATAAGTTAAAAGTTATGTGGGGGCATCATTTGCTCAAGAATAGATCATTTGCTTTTCTAGGACCTATTTGGCTGCAATGGCAAGTCTTCAAATGAAGTGCTGCAGTGCTTGCATGTCTTAGGTTTGTTTGTAAATGCCTGGTTCAGTGTCGTTGTAGCATTTAGCAGGTCCTATTTGCAGTAAACACGGGCATTACGATTGTGTTAAACAGTAACAGCACAAACGCAGGACGTGCTTCACTTCACTGAGCCCCTATCGAGAGCACTCACTCTGCACACACTCTGCAAACAGGTAGCCTAGACAAAAAAAAAGTTGGCCCCGGGCTGTTGTTAAGCTGCCTAAAAGTTGTGGTCAAAAAGTGCATCAAGACACGCTACTTGAAAATGTATTGTTTTGTTTGATTGCCGCTTACCTGAGACACGAGAGGAATAAGCGTCTGCTCCACCGAGCGAGTTTTGATTTCCAGTCCGGAATCAAAGTTCGTGTTGCTGCACGGAGATGAAGCCATTCCCGCCGAGCTATCCCTGACTCTGAGCCTCAAACAATGCACAGCAGCCTCCTCTCACGGTGAGCTGTTCCTCTGCTGTTTCCGTGCGGCTCTCAGACCTGCTAAAACATGCCTTGGGTTTCTCACTTGGTTACGCAGTCGTTTGTGAAGTGGCTCGTTACGCACACGCACGTTGTTAGAATCCAGCGACTGGAAGGCAGCGCCCGCTAATGTTCGTGTAGTTTACTCAACTCCAGCGGGGAGCGGACTGCAGCACAGCACTGTGGGCAACCGCACACACTCACCACAAACACACCTCTGTCCTGGCTGCGCGTGTGCGCCTCCGGCTTCCCAAGATGTCCACACGTGAGAAGCAAAACATACATTTTTTATCTTTTTCTTGTGTTAGGTTTTATTTGGAAGATCATGGTTTAAGCTAAGCCAGGACCAGCCACTTAAACGCGTTCGCTTTTCTTACCTATAATTAATGAGTGAATTGTAATCAAGTGAGTTATGGCCTTGGCCTTTGGCCTCTGCATTGCCAAGAGGTGCTGCACGAATCAGACAGCCTACCACTATGTTTTCAATTCAACAGCTCTTTTTTGCCCATTTGTTTATTAAAGTTAAATAGACCCAACAGTTTGGGAGTGAATGATAGCACAGTTTAACATGGTGAACAACACAGTCAAGTATGTTAAGACTTTAAGAAACACGAAGAGTTGAAGTGAGAAAGGAAGTTCCAAAGGAGAGGTTAAAACTCTGTTTAAGAAAAACACATAAGGCGAAGATTTGTGGACTTGGAAATCTAACTGGGAACTGTTGTCAAATGTAGATACTGGATTTTGAAGTAGCTACTTTATTCTTTCAATCTGTACATTTTGCCTATGCATATTTCATTGGCCGTATAACGTTTTCCCCTGATCACATTGCAGTTTGTTCTTGTGTTCGTGAAGAGGGACTCTGTACTGTCATCTGGACTCAGGCCTACCCAATCACTGCCAAGTCCTCTGTAACCTCCAGTGGCTTCAGTAGCTATTTCCCCACTTTTAAAAGAGCAGCCACCGGACAATGAGGTGTGAGTAGTACTTCATATTACACACACCATGGCTGAGAACAGACATGGCTTATAAGCCACGGCTACATGGGTTTTGCTTTTGCTGCCTGCTTTATCACAGAGACAGACTATTGTGGTTAGCAGTGTCAGCATTCAACACAATAGCACAGTGTGAATGCCGTCCTTAGCCCTGACCAGTATTTATTTAAAACCCAGAGCCAAGCTTTAGCACAGCCCTGCTTGTTTACATAGGTCCCCGCTTACTGACATAGCCTGCATCATTATAAAGGGATGCAGCTCTTTCGTTGCAATGAGCATCCAGTTGTGTCTTACTTTAATAAATGGCTCTATATTGCACGCTAAACAGAGCAGCAAAAAAAAAAAAAGTGGATTTGTAACTTAGATTACAGCAATAGAAGAATTCTACTCTAGTACCAGTGTAAAGTAGCCCAGCTGCCTTCTCATTAAAGGACAATCTGTTAAATGTATGAACATTCACTACCAATGCTGATTCATACATTTAGCACTTTTTTTACACTTAATAAAAACCACCAACTGTGTGTCTAATCAGCAGCATATTTTTTCTTTCTTCAATCAACATTTACCTCAGTGTCTCTAATCTCAGTTATACTGTACAATACATTGACAGTTCAAACCCTCAATTCCACTCAAGAACCCTTTGTGTGTCCTCATCTGCACATCTACAGAAGCAATTCTCATTAAGTAAAAGATGCTTATGCACAGCGCTAACATCTGCAGCTCTCTCTCTCTCTCTCTCTCTCTCTCTCTCTCTCTCTCTCTCTCTCTCTCTCTCCCTCTCTCTCCCTCTCTCTCTCTCTGCCTGTTTGCGTCTTTGCTATAGAAGTGCTGACTTTCTCCTCTCCCTCTCTGTTCATCTCTGCTCCTGGCTCCACGGCTTTTGGGACGGGAACTGCTGAGCTTAAAAAGATAGTGATTTTGTACACTGCGAGATGTCAAATGAGCACACTCACTCATGAGGATAAGTGGGTTGAATGTTTTAACTCAAAGGAAGAATCAATTGATTTTTTGGGGGGCAAAATACGAATCACATTATAGGCCACAAATTTGAATTTTATTTTATTTGGTGGTGTAAGGGACCAGGTTAGTGAGGTGCAAAGATAGGTAAGTTATAACTATCAGCTGCATTTCAACCGACAGATGAGACTGTCTTTAACGCAAAGTGAAGAGAAATGTCTGTTTACACTCTGCTGCTATGAACAAACAGCGGATCATCTGTCTGTAATTTACTGCCAAGTGGCACCCTCAGGGACAAGGCTAATTTGATTCCTTGTAAACAAAAGCAAGCAGGAGTAAAGTAGTACAGGGAAACTTGCCTTTTCTTTTCTCCATCTTCTGCTGTTATATAGGTCACAGCTTAGTTTTATTCAATACTGGCAATGTTTGAGGATCATGCCCAGATGCTGTTAGGACAATCTTTAGGAAGTGTGCCTTGTATGTTTCGTTAGGTTGCATTTTCACCCACCAAATGAATGCCAAAATGCATGACATGTTTTATGGGGGGAAAAAATGAAAAAATGGTGTCTTTTAAAAACATATCAGGACCAAAATGCAGTCACACTGCAGGTTTTTATTTATAAAATCTTTTCTTCCTGATGTCACACAACAGAATCAAATAAATGACCGTCTATGTGAACACTCTCATCACGATGCATGTGATAAATAATATCTCTCAGGGAGCAGGGAAACCTCTGCAATTTCATTTCATTTTATTTATTTAATATGGACATAGCATTGGACGAACCAGATGCATTGTTTAAAGTGTTTCAACACCTGCCCAAAGGGGGCTTTTAGATCGCAAAGATAAAACACATTGTTAAACAAGGTTACAATAAAACACATTATTAAACAAGATAAGGCACATTTTACACATGTGAACAACTTGGCCCGATTTGAGCCCATGTTTGAGCTTTCTGGTAGAGACGTTAATATTGGTCTGCGGTTTCACTGCAGTCGGGAGAGAGTTCCACAGTGTAGCCGCTCTGAAGGAGAAACTAGACTGTGCAAAAGATTTTATAAAGCTTTGGGAGCACACAATCCTTGCTAACTGAGGCTCTGGTGGAATGTCTGAGAGCCCTAACGCCTCACCATGAGGCCAGAGAACAGTGGTGACACACAATTGTTGCATGTTCGGTTCTGCCCTGTGAGGCAACTCTTGTGATATTGGGCTATACAAAACCATTGATTGATTGATTGTTCAGACATTTAAAAGTCAATCTTATTATACTAAAATTTACCAAGTTTTCAAAAGTAAAAAGCTTGTGCATTTGTATGATATCACAATGATGCCATCTCAATGGCCTACTACATTTGATCAAATTAATCTGGTGTTATGTAAGCAGGTAGACAAGTACAACGAAACATAATAGACGGTGATGAATGCAGAATCCAGGCTAAAGGATAATGAATGTGTGTTTTTGTTTTGTTTTTTTACTATTACAGCTGTTGGCAACATCCCAGACTCATCTGCCACTTCTTAGCAGAGCTGTAGATGCATAGGCATCCTCTGCGGAGAGGTCATCTCACCCTGCCAAGTCTGTCCAAACCTTCAGAGACACTAGGAAGAGGAACAACAATAGAGTGACAGGCACTATTTATTTCCTGTCAAAGTGCTGCGCTGATGTCTTTGTCACATACAGCAGTGGAACACTATCACACACACACCCATTTTATTGGGCGCTTTATCCATGTTTGGTGCATAGTCATTTATCACAAATTGTCATTAGAGTTCACAGATGTGCCCTGATCATATAAACTGGCTGCTTGGAAAGCCTTTGTGACAAAATTGTGTCATCAACCTTTGCAATCCAAAGGACCCAGAGGAGAGAAGTAGAAGACGAATCTCTTGCAGCCAACTTAGCTTGCAACCAGTCATCTTACTTCAGAGTAACATCTAACCATCCTGTGCTCAAAAACAGCAAGCCTACTACATTTTCTACCACCCAGCTGCTACTGCTACTAATACATTTAAACATTATCTTGAGCTTTTACTTAAAACTTAACTTCACATTTTTGTTTGTATAAAATATGTATATAAAAAAGGAGTGTACATGCAAAGTTGTGCGAAGTCTGAAAGTTTGATGATGAAGATGATATTATTATTATTATTATTATTATCATTATTATTATTATTATTATTATTATTATTATTATTATTATTATTATTATTATTATTATTATTATTATTATTATTATTATTATTATTATTATTATTATTATTATTTCTGATATACTTACTGTAAGGCAGGTTCATGAAAGAGGAGTGAACTTACAACCTACGAGAGAAGGCTTAGATTTATGATGAGATGGCACCCTCTTGTGGGAGTTTGCACGATTGCAATGCTACTCGCCTCGGTAAAGCAAAACAGATTGTATTGTGAATGGTAATTAAAACACTGCTCGTTTTTGTACATGTGTTAGTCATCATTTATGGGTTGAACCTTTTTTTTTTTTAAGTAAGGGGCAGCACACTGACTGTAACAACAAGCAGCGGAACTACTGTTTTGTCACTTGTTTGGGCATTGCCCGATTTATTGCAACACCTTCGCCTTCAACATGGCGCCGTCCGTGTTCAAAACATGCCATGTCGCTTGTTGTGCGAACAGGACACCAAATGTAATTTCTTGGAGTAGAGGAGGAACTGTAGCGTTTGGGACATGCAATTCAGTAGCTCTTTACAACCCTCAGGTGCGTCACGGACAGTTTACCAAACACATTAAACTCCCTCTGTGTGACTGACCAATGTATGTGGTCATTGCATTTTTCTTAACTCCATTCCTTCTGTGAGACCGCATCCTTTCCTCCGAATTAACATTTGTCCTCACTATTGCCTAACTTCAGGAGAGAAGCATTGTCGCTTTGCTGAACGGACACACAGGCAGAGTGAACGCAGTGCAATGGATCCACAGAGCTGACTGCGGTAAGTGACGTCATCTCAACATCAACTCAACACCATCTCAACATCAACTTAACATCATCTCAACACCATCTCAACATCAACTTAACATCATCTCAACACCATCTCAACACCATCTCAACATCAACTTAACACCATCTCAACACCATCTCAACATCAACTTAACATCATCTCAACACCATCTCAACACCATCTCAACATCAACTTAACATCATCTCAACATCAACTCAACAACTTCATCTCAACACCATCTAAAGATCAACAGTTGTGACTAAAGAGTGCATACAGCTACCATCAGACTCTGTTAATGTCTGATTAGAGATTGATTTATTGATCTTTTGATAGCCGGTATGACAATAGTCTAATAACATTTTGCTCTGACATTAGTCTTTTTCTATTCAGTTGTTTAATTTCAGATGATATTGGTTTGCCTGGCAGTAAAAGAAAGAGCAGTCGGATTTTTTAAACACATTAATTTGCTCCAGTTACTGTTGAGTTGACCCCTTACGTGTGATTTGCCATAAGCACTTTCTTGTTAGACTTTAGTAAATTAAAGTATTGTGCTTTAATGAAGAATAAGAAAGAATGGATTGATAATAACTATTCAAATCTTTGACTTGTCAACAACCTTTTGTTCTGTCCCAGGTTTAGAGCGTCACCTGGTCTCTGCTGCATCAGACAATCGTCTCATTGTTTGGGAAGGTCAAAATGACACAGTAAGTTGTGCCCGTCTCAAAGTAGCAAACAACTAACGAAAACAAACAACTTCTTACAGCGAAAAAGAAGCCTTAACATTACTGTTTTTAGTTCATTCAGTCAGTGGAGTGTCGGGGCCACACTGCTCCTGTTTCGTCTGTGGATGGGATTTACATGCATGACTCGCAGGTCCTGGTGGCCTCCTCAGCTTCTGACTCCACTGTCCGTCTGTGGCTCTGCAGTGGAGGAACGAGCGGTAAGACATTTCCCCCCAAAAAAACACTGTTAATATTAGATCAATACAATTTGGTTTTGTTATAGTTGCTTTTGAATTGTAAATATAGCTGTACAGCACTAACTGAAAATAAATCATTCAGTGGTAAGTACTCGTATGCCCTCTAGTGGTTTGTGCGCATAACAGCCTGAGTTTATTCTCAAATTAATGCTGTAATTATAATGCGTGTGCGCGCGTGCTTTACTGTACTGCAAAGGTCTGGTTGCATTGTAAACATGAACCATACATGTAAAGTATTGGTTGGTTTGTTTTTCATTGTTCACTATGTTATGTGTGGCCGTGAGAGATATTCTAATTTGTGTAATATTATGTAGCACATGTGAGACTTCATCCCATGGCGCTTGTGTGTCTTCAGCTCAGTGCCTCCATACCTTATCATTTGACGGTGGCTTCATGATGGATGTGTCTCTAGTGCTGTTGCCAGGCAGCAGAGGTAAGCTAAAGATGTTCATACACAGAGGCAGCGTTACATGTCTCCTCTCATGTCAACCGTGCCTCGCTGCTTAACTGAGTGTCATATTCAAATCCACTCAGCATTTCAAATGACTTATGTCACATTGCCCTGCTACTTTACATAGCTTATGTGAGTTTGATGGTGCACTTCTTCTTTATTTCTGTTTATGAACCTTTACTATTTGTTTGTTTTTTATTTCAAGAACACAATGAAAAAGTGTACAGTATGTACAACATAAAGGAGTCCAAAGATCACTGATAGTCAAACACAGAAAAAGTCACTGCTGCTCGAAAAGGAGTGGGATGAAGTCGAAAAGGAGTGGGATGAAGTTAATGGTTAAATGAGTGGGATGAAGTTAACTATGATGTTAATGCGTGCTGCACGCTCATGGCATTCTTGACATGGACTTTTTTTCTTTTCTTTTTTACAGTTCCCATCCTAGCTTGTGGGGGTGATGACTCCAGGGTGCATCTGTATGTACTGAATCATGGAAAGGTAAGTGCTAGAGCTTTCTCTGCTTTCTTGCTCTGTTACAAGTCCAACACTTGAAAGAAAAAAAAGCAATTTTCTTTACTCTAAGGATCTCCAAAAGGCATTGACCTTGCAAGGACATGAAGACTGGATTCGTGGTCTGGCATGGGCGCCCACTGGCAAGTGCATTTAGATTTCTTATTAAGTTTCTATTAAAAGATGGTGCACTTGTGTAACTGTTCATTTTTATGAAAAGACTAACTGTACATTCAGTCTTGTCTGTGCATGTCCTCTTATTTGCAAAATGTCAAATGTGGCCAATGGGCATTGGAAGCTTTTTGTTATTTTCAGTACCATGCTTTTGGGTTAGTAATGCATAAAGTGCATGGCTGAGAACAACAATATGCATGCAGCAAACAAACAACTATATATAGCAAATATTTACAGTTTCAACATGGAAGTTCTTTTGGGGATTTGCATTTTACAGAGTCATTGTGGCAGACAGTGATGCAAGGGTTTTGCCCAGGCCTCTATTATTATGCATCTCTCTTCAAGGGCACTTCATTACTCCGCTACATTAATGCCAGATACATAAAAGCTTCTCTATCTCCTTAAACAAGCTTCTATACCAGTGTCTCCTACTCACTCTTTGTCTAGTGCCCACTCCACATTGCTAATCCACAAGCAAAGCGGAGAGATACACACTTGTTTACATGAAAAATCCCAATAGCAGCAACACTACCATCTCTCCACTGTGATGGTACTTTCATAAATCATACTGTTCTTTTGTATCTTGGCAGATGGCAAATTGGTGCACTATAGTGCAGTTCATTAAAACTGCTACACAGCCTAGATATACTTTCCTGTCGATGTTTGTTTCAAAGGCATTTCAAAAACAGGTGGTCGTCATACTACTTGCGATGCTTTGTACACAACAAATGGCTGCAAGAATCATCAACATGAGCCAGTTGGTTCGATTTAGTGAACTTTACATTTACATTTTTATTAAAGTTTTACTACTTTGATAAATATTTCTGTATGTTTTAACTCTCCATTGTCTGTATGAAACACTGTTGTGCTCAAAAGTTCACATATCCTGGCAGAATTTTTCACAAGAATATGAATGATTGAATGATAATGACAAAAGAAACCACCAAAATGACCCTGATCAAAAGTTTACATACCTCAGTTCTTAATACGGTGTATTGCTTCCTTTAACATCATTGACATCTTGGCTTTTGTGGTAGTTGCATAAAGTGCAGATTCCAGGCTTATGCGTAACGCTTTTCCTCCAGTATTCTTTAATAACTTGCTGCATTCATCCTGAAGTCAATTTTGACCCCGAAGCTGACACATCCCCAAAACATCAGTGATCCTCCTCCGTGTTTCACTGTTGTTTCACCGTTCATCACAGGTCTTTTTGGCCTTGTCCAAATGCAACGTTTATGGTTATGGCCAAATTGTTCCATTTTGGTTTCATCATTACAAATGACATTATTTCAGAGATGTTGAGGCTTGTCTCTGTGCTGTTTGGCATAGTGTAAGTGGATACGTTCTTCTGGCGACTTGGCCATGCAGCCCATTTTTGTGCCTCCTTATTGTGCATCTTGAAACAGCTACACACCACTTTTCTTTCTCCAAGAGTCCTGTGTTTTCTCTTGGTTTTTCTTTGCACAATTTTCCTGCCAGTTGTTCCTGAAATTTTTGTTGGTCGACCTGACCATACCTTTAGCAGCCATTTAAACCCGTTTTTCCAACTTGTGTGCATATTATCAGGCCAAGATCACCAGTGTGTGTAAACTATTGATCAGGGTCATTTTTTTTAGTTTCTTATTCTTTATCATTATGATTTAAAAAAGGCAAACTCAGTTGTGTGTGACCATAAATGGCTTCACACAACCACTAACTATGAGTGAAAAATAAAAAATAAAAATTGCGTTATCATTCATATTCTTTGAAAAATAGTCAAAAAATTCTGCCAGGGTATGTAAACGTTTGCTTACAACTGATTAACACACCGTAAATAATTTTGTTATTGACCTATTAGATTACCTGTACGATTATGATCACTTAACTGTATGATTGTCTAACCACCTGCCCAATAGTCTATCCAGTCACACACTGTATTTCCCAGTTGTTTCTGGCAATTTGAGATGTAATTATTAGTTGAATCAGATCAGTGACCACGTGCTTTAGCATCATTAGCGTCATTCTCATTACGCCATGCATTTTACTGTACACTGCATTTTGTCTTTTGTTTTTTCTCAAACCCTACTAATGCTTTGAGGTTTTAGTATTATTTTTTGTACCACAAAAATTGATTATAACAGTCTTAAAGGAACAGGCCACCGTTTTTCCATTCTGGGATATGTTCGTACCTGAGCTTAGATGAGTTAGTACCTCTCTGGTCTTTGTGCGTTCCCTCAGTCACACAAAAGGACCAAAGATGTTGTTAGCATTTGGCCTCTCCCAGCATATTTCTATAGCTCCAAACAGGGGTGAAGTTGAACGCTACCACGCTCATCCACGGGCACGCACAAAGACCAGACCGGTTTGTGTCGACTCGTCTGAGCTCAGGTAAGAACATATCACAGCATGAAAGAACTGTGTGCCCTTAGTCACGCAAAAAGACCAAAGATGTTGTTAGCATTTGGCCTCTCCCAGTATGTTCCTTTAGCTCCAAACGGGGTAATGTTAGAAGCGACTAAGCTCTTCCATGGGCACGCACACAGACTCGTCGTATCAACTCGTCTAAGCTCAGGTAAGAACATATCTCAGTATGGAAAAATGGTGGCCTGTTCCTTTAAAAACAAGTAGACTTATACATATATACAACCATCATCAGTGTCTTAGTCCACACCCATTAATATCCTACTTTCTCCCACTCCGCTGTTTAATGGATATTGAGAAGAAGCTGTAGTGGTTTTTAATGTGCGTATTTATCTTGGCAGGAGTTTGGCCGTTCGCTGGGCTGGGAGCCATTGGACTAAAACTAAAATGCAAAATCAGAGCCGGGGAAAGGGCTTTCGCCTAAGACCTGGCCTGTGCTCCCGCTGTCTTACTGGCACGGAGAGGAGCTTTGTTCTCTACAGTCCACATTAAATTTTGTTTCTAGTTGCCGTAAAGAATAGCAGATCTTCGATTTTTTTTCTACGTTGTCTTTGCCGTTTTTACGTGTGTAAGGTTTTGAGCCCTTTTTTGTTTGCGTTCAGGTGGGGAGCTGTTATTAGCCAGCTGCTCACAGGACTGTCTCATCAGAGTGTGGAGGCTTTATGCCAAGTCTGGGACTGACGCCCATTCAGACGATGATCCCACCATCATCAAAATGAAAGAGGATATTTTTGAAGTGAATGAGAATGGTGAGTGACCCCGTACGAAGTTAGTGGAAAACATGCTTCCGTTCAACTACTGAGAAGAGCTGATATTAAGTATATCTATATGGTTGATTTTCTTGTGTGATCAAAAGAGTATAGCATAATTCCTTTTGCTGCAGATATATCCTGGACGTTTGCTGTGTCTCTTGAGACTGTGCTCGCTGGCCACGAGAACTGGGTTTATGGGGTCCATTGGCAGCCTCCTTTTTACAGAGGTACTTTCACTCAAAACATCATTCTTTTATATGAAACGTTTCAGATAATTGCTTCCTCTGGACTCCCTTCAATAGTTGTTTTTCCATCTCTGAACATTTCTGTCTGTGCTAACCTAAGAGCGCATTTCTTTTATTTTGACTTGAAGTAAAAGCCGCAATAACTGCCACATAAAAAAGAAATGCTGATGTGAAAAGTCCCTGTCTTAATTAGTTCTCATGGGAAACATAGTATACACTTTTTGTTTACTCTAAATGTCTTGTTATCTTATCATTTATTTAGTTTAAATGTATCTTTAAACGTGTACAACCCAGTCTGAAAGTATATCAATTATTATGCCGTGTTTTTGTTGCCTGACCATGCAGATGGTGCGTTACAGCAGCCCCTCAGTCTGCTCTCTGCTTCTATGGATAAGACCATGATTCTCTGGGCCCCCGAGGATGGATCTGAAGTGTGGGTGGAGCAGGTCAGTGGAATACAAAAAGCTTCATGGCACAACCTTTACTCTCATACGCCGCTATAGACGTACAATACATTTAAACCCACATACAATACGTTCAAAATGTCCAATTCAGCTCTGATGGATTCGCTCCGACATGATCCCAGTCTCCCCCTCTTCACTCTCGCTGGTTGCTGGCTCTGACATTGAGGTGTCAGGAATAGAAGTGATAGACAGTGATGAAGAGGCGCGTATCTCTGAATTTAGACAAGCCCTCCCCCACCTCCCCGTCACTGTGCATACTGAGCCCCCTGTTTTACGGCCCATTCCCTGGCGCGCTCAACAGCTAAAGACGTGTCATAGCCTCGTCGCCGCCTTCCCTGCTCTCTCATCCTTGATCCGTGTGTCCGCTTCACCCCACACATTTGGCCCTAAATTCACTTTCATATTTTTTTTTCCCTCTTCGTTCCCTCGCTTCTGCACTCGCCACCTTGTCTGTGTGAGCTCTAACAGCTGCTGTTGTGCCAGAATGGGGCTAAATTTAACACAAGTGTGGTTGGCGAAGAAGAAGCGGTTTTCTGCCCATCTGCCCCAGCTTTTCAATTCAATTATTATTATTTTTTTCTACCTCTAGCAAATTCTCACGAGATTTCCCTGTACCTTGAATTGCCTTTATACATGACGCAGGTGCGATTACACTTGGGGTCATTACGCACACAGATCGTAGGTACGCGCGCACAGATTTTGCTCTCGCCGCGGCAGTTGCTCTCCCCGCGATCGCACTCAGAGGTGTTGAAGATGGTGGGTTCGATCAGAAGCTTTTTGCGCCTTTGATCTCATCATTCACATCCTCCGAAGCAGTGACGTGAAAGTTCCCCCGTCCTCTCCGTCTCTTCTTAACAAAGGAACTATGATTAGAGCCCGAAGCTACTTATTATTCGCCTCAGTGTGATTAGACGGAGATGGTGGTCACTGCGTGTGATGAAAAGCTGAAATCAACTCTGCCTCTGTAAATCTCTCCTCAGCTCAGCCTTTTTTATCTCGAGGCCTACGACCATAAATAAAAAATATCCATCGCCCCGCACCCACCTGGAATAACCTTTAGTTGAGTGTAAAAGTGCATAGTGTATGAGTCTCCACATCCTCTTCTCCTCTATTTATGTTCCTTCTGTACATTTTTTATTTTTTTTATTTTAAATGAGCAGCAAAGCCTTTGAACTGCCTCACCTCTGAAGCTTTGTCACATGTATCAATGGACTAGATTCTGTGTTTTTGTCATTGATTGATTGCAGCGATCCAGTAGTTTAGTGGTTAATGTTCCTCCTCTTCAAAGTCTTGCACTATATTACTTCCTACCTGCTCTCCCTTTTTTCTTCTTCTTCTTATTTTGAAGTTGAGGCACCAGGCAGAACAAAGAAAAGTAAAAGTTTTTGTTTTTTAATCTTTTGTGGTTTGTTCTCTTTTCACCACAGTGTTTTTTTTTTTTTTTTTCATTTATTTGGCAAGCTCAGTTCTTGCATTAGTAAACGTCCAGCCGTGTGTGCCTTAATTAGACGATCTTTACAAAGAACTGCTCCCCATCTTCACACAGATTAGAGTAATTGGCGAGATTTAATGGTGAGCAGGGTTAGCAGTGGGTTGGCTGAGGCCCACTGCTGCGTAAAGCACATCTTACTAACGAGACACACCGGTAATTAACATCTCCGACTGACCACAGCGGGCCACCACAATGCCTGCGGGGAGCGTCAGTCTGGGTCCGCGTGCGCTGAACAACTCTTCAGGTTAAACCCGTCCCAAAAGCTGGACTGGTGCCAATTAATCATTCAAACAAATAGATGTGTATGTCACATAGAGCTGGGACGATACACGTTGTAACTGAGGGCCGGTTAAGTATTGCAATCCAATACACAAACTGCAATATTTTATCCCGATTCCCGAATTAACTTAAAGGGGTGGTATTATGCAAAATCGACTTTTTCAAGCTTTACATCATGTTATTATGTCATTCCCTCATTAAAAACACGTATTTTTGAGTAATCTGTAAAAACTCTGATGGCAGCCATTTTAGGGATAGGTTTGCCTGAGTCCTCCTAGGAACGCCCCCACCTCCTGGAGACGCCTCCGACCTTTAGTCACCAGCCGAGTAACCAACCACTGCTCCTCAGCAGAACCCCCTCCCCACTGAAGCCACAGACAGCGTGTGGAGGAGGCGTGTCGGAAAGGGTCAGAGGTTCTTAAAGAGACAGACGCCTATTTCAAGACATTCGCTACAGCCATTTTGAGAGAGCAATTTTATACAAGGCAGTTATTCTAATTTACAGCATTTACAGACCAACAGAAGGTTTGGTCATCATTGTAGTGTGCTATAGACTTGTGCTATGTGATTGAAAAAAGCATAATACCCCCTCTTTAACACATTGGGCCAGATCTTGTGGCGGCGCACGGGGCGGCGCAGGCTCTTGGCGAATTATTTTCCGAGTGGCGGAGCTGTATGTGCCATTCGCCTCCGCCACCTGTGAGGGGCGTCACAAGAGGAGGTGACTTCACTGATGGAAACACGACTGACATTCACTTCCTCGTTTACATTGCGCTGTCTTGCGTTCTTTCTTAAGCCTTAGGCTCTCACAGGTCAAACTAAAAACTTTATTTACCCCATCGTGAGCTAAACGATGTTCACGTCTCGAGAGAAAAAGAGCTACAGCGTCCGCTGTGGCGCGGATCGGCCGCGCTTGGCGTGAACGCGAAGCAAAACAAAAGCACATGTTCACCCCCCACTCCCACACAACCGCTCTCCTGGACGCGGAGTCGATCTGGTTGGAGGAAAATGTGTGTGTCTCAACCCACTTAAATGCGCCAAGTCTGGAGTGGCAAGATCACAAAGTGCGCCCCGACTGAGCGCAAAATGTCACGCTATCGTCTCCGTTTTGATGCACAAGATCGGGCCCATTGAGTGCTGCGCTGTTTTTGGGATTTAGCTGTTGAGTGCCAACAATCCAGACCATTATTCATGATATTTGTAGCACCACAACATGTTCTATGTTATAGCTATGGACACATGCTATAGCTCATTTGAAAGGTGAGATTGTAAGCTCTCCATAGGCTCTACGTGCCTCGGTTCCTGAGAAATCCAAAGCTAAACAGAGGCTAGTTTGGATCAAAATCAGATTTTTTTCTAGATTCAGATCCATTTCACTTCTGTTCATCACAGAGCTACCAAAATCACACATAAGGTCTAGTTTTGTCATTTAAAAAACCCCAGCAAAAACAAGTTTTTCCGTTTTTGGCACTCAATGTGTTAATAAGAAAGCACAAGTTCAGTTTCCCAAATGTATGAATTAAATATAAATCAGTGTATTGATTAAAACAAAACCTTTGAATATCGCAAGTGACAGATGCATTTTAAAAGTCTGGCTCTTTTGTTTAAACCGATCAGCACCAAATTGGGATTTAACAAATCTTTGACCTCTTAACCCCCACCTGAACCGAGCACATTTTCTCCAGTTTGGCTTTACCCAAATCTAAAACCTCCTTGAAAAAAGTGTCAAAATAGCCACAAAAATGAGACAAAAACTTAGCCACAAAAAAGTGTTGAAAATGTGGTTAAGAGGTTAAGTCAAAAATGTGTGCACCGGTACACAGTGACAAAATGAAAGTGATACATAGCTGATGCACGTATCAACAAAGAAGTATTATATTGCAAAACGATATTTGCCCCAGGCCTAATGTCACAGATATCACGGATGCATTTGAAGAGGAGAGTTCATCAAGAGCCCATTGACAGCCAAAAAATGTAAGCGGTTTCTAAAATTATCTGGAATGAAATGGTAAGCTGCTTAAAAGGCTGTGATATATTGATCAAACAAGTTCAACTACGTCCACTAGTTTTTCTTTAGAATTACATGTATGTTTGACCAAATGATTAGTTGCATCTATTGATTGTTATTGGTTTGGTTAAATGGTAAATGGTCTCAACCTATTTAGCGCTTTTCCACCTACATTAGACACTCAAAGCGTTTTACAGCAAGGAACCACACACCCATTCACTCTCTCATTCATGCATCAATGCACGCAGACACTGGGGGCAAGATGGGTGAAGTGTCTTGCCCAAGGTCACAAGGACAGTGTGCACCTGCAGGAGCTAGGATTTGGACCCCCGACCTTCCGATCATGAGACCACCCGCCCCATCCTGTCATCCTTTAAACTGCCCAGATGCCACTATGTGCTTTTAGGTCTTGTCTCGGACACATTGAATGTCTGTCCCGCAGTGATATACAGCTCTCTTCCTTCTCTGTCCTTGTTGTGTCAGTCCCCCTCGCTCTTCCCCACAAGCCGCCGATAAGACCCATATTGTTCCCCTCTCGTAAACATGACAAATGATGGTTGTGATTTTTTTCCCTGTGATTTACGGCTGCCTCTTACTTGAGGATTTTAAAATCAATCTGCCTAATGTTGCATCTCGTTCTCCCTCAATTGCTCTATCTGTGTTTTACTTGTCTGTTTAGCCCCCTCAGTCTGTCTGCTTTTGTGCGGATGTGGAGGCTTAGCTTTATTGCTGTCATTAGTTGTGCTGTGTAGCGGCCCACAGACAGGCATTATTTTGAAGGTCATTGATGACCAGCACACCCTCTCTATAAAAGAGCCAGATGATTTAAGGCCACACTATATGCTGTCATGTTTGTTGTGTGTGTAACAGATGCCTTGACTGTTGATGTTCACTGCTGCAATGCTAGTGAAGCGAAACGCACCTCAGCCTCCTGCCTTTAAGCGACTGTTCCTCTGAAGTAAACAAAATTAGATGGATAAAGAAAATGTGCTCTGTGCACACATGGATGCTGAAGGAGCATGCTTTTGTGAGCATTTCAGATCCCCCCTCCAGCTGTAGTGTATGGCTGTTGTGTTCAATTTATTTCAGCCTTGCAGTTACTGTAGTTTGTAGATTAGACAGGGCTTAAGGCATCAGGCTTACCTGATGTTTACTTTTAATGCATTTCCTTGTTAATACATAGAGATCTAGGAAATAATATTAAACTGCAAATACAGTGTTTTATGTAACAATGTTATTAATTGCTAAAGTGTTTCCCCATTGAAATGCATCCATCATTTGTTTGAAGATTAACATTATAACATTTTGATTAATTTGAACATTGCTTCTTGTTATTTCTGTCAAAGCCCATAATCCTGCATAGAATTCTTGTTGTTATGCAACCGAAACAAAACCGTGTGTGTAATTTGTCTATTTATGTTTGTTTCTTTTATTTTGCGACTGTTTTAATTAGAGAAATTATCAAGGCAGTGGTTCTCAAGTTGTGGTATGTGCACCATCACATTGATTAATCTTATCAGTGATTATATTTTCATCGTCATATCGCCCAGGCGAATGGGAAGAGGATTTTTTTTCTCCCTCAAAACACCAGTAGGGAAGTTAATTAGAAAAAGGCCAGTCCTGGTGCGACCAAGATCACTTTGTGTGTCTATGTAATTGGTGCTAGCACTTGAGTGAAATTGCCTGTGGCGCTCCAGTCCACTGTTCAATGGAGAATTGCCTCAGACACAAAAGGGAAGATTGAACAGGTGCTGAAGAACCTAAAGAAGTCATTTTTTTGTACCTTATTTTTTCTTGCCAGACCCAAAAGGCAATGCTTGTGTGCTTTCTCCAATTGGATCACACAGGCTTCGCACAGTCTATATGAACTGCCCTGTGACGCCAAGCAGAAGGTCACAGGCTCTCGGCCAAATCCAATTTATGTAAATCCTTTTGTTTTCTCATGCATTTCCATTTTTTGTGATTAGTTGTTTGCATGAGGCCCAAGCACTGTGTTGAAATAGCATTTTGTTAGAATAAAGTTGAGTTTGCTTGACTCTAAAGAGGAGGCGGTGTAATTTCCCTTTTCATTTTTATGTTTCTAATGTGGAAATTGGATTTATTTTTTTGAAGCTGTGATGCAATAACTTTCTGCCTGCGTTTGTTCATAGATATTACAATGGACTCAGAAAGTGTTCAGACCTCTTTTATAGTCTCTTACTGAAATAAATCATATACATACAGTTTATATATTAGTAAAAATATTCAGTATTCAGACACTAAACAAGACTGACGTTTTCAGACTTCAACATGATAACATAGGAGTGAACAGAACGTTCGTAATACTTCCTGTATATGAGCTGAAAGGCGGTGGCTCTGAACCATAAGTGAATGTTCTCTTACCATCTGATGCCATGTGCAGATCTCCCATAGTCTGTGTTTTTACATGTGCGTTCGCGTCTTTCACACCAGGTGCGTGTTGGTGAGGTCGGAGGAAACACGCTGGGTTTTCTCGGCTGCCAGATGAGTCCGGATGGTTCCATGATCATGGCACACGCTTTTCACGGAGCTCTGCATCTCTGGTGCAAAGACCAAGGTGACAAGGTGAGTGTCTAAAACGCCGTGGTGTTTCTGCTCATGTTGGGGAACATTTCGATTCCATTTCAGATTTGATCATTTGTTTATGAGACTAGCAGTGCACTCTAGACCTCTGAAACTGATTTAGTGTCACTGACGAATGCAATTAAAGCAAATTTCTTGTTTGGGGAACTTTGATTTAGCAAACACTATTATACTTGAAGACTGTGAGAAGAGCAATCCCACTTTCACTTCTTCAGTATCTTGCAACATGCGATCACTTTACCGCTCAAACTGAACTGTTCAATTCTGTGCTCAGGGGCAGTGGGGGCCGGGGGTGGTCATATCAGGTCATTTTAATGCAGTCCAGGACCTGAGCTGGGATCCCGAGGGTGAGTTTGTCCTCAGTGTTGGCTCAGATCAGACCACCAGACTCTTCACTCCATGGAGGAAGCAGGACAGCAAGCAGGTATTTTACATGTGACCTCCATTGTACAGAAGCTAAACATATCTGGTAATGATTTTAACTTATTTTTGTAGTTGACTTGGCATGAAATCTCCAGACCTCAAATACATGGCTATGACATGCATTGCTTGGCCATGGTGGGCCGGTTTCAGTTCGTCTCTGGAGCTGACGAGAAGGTCCTAAGAGTTTTTCAGGCTCCTCGAAACTTTGTGGAAAACTTTGCCAACATCTCGGGGATCTCCAAAGAAAAGCTTTTCTCGACTGGTGTAAGTCAACTTCATCCAAACTTGCACTTTTGTCAATCATTGTTTACTTATAGTCATGGTACACGTCATCTTTTTTCAGGATGCAGCTAACCTTCCAGAAGGAGCCAGTACACCAGCCTTGGGATTGTCTAACAAGGCTGTGTTTCAAGGTAAAGTGTTCGTCACCTCAGGATCTTTTTGCCTCTTTGCCAACGTGCTTATGAGACTCGAGATTGTTTGTCAATTTGTTGGCAAAATGACTGAAAAAGCAACTTGCTCAACTAAGGTCTTCATATGACATCAGCTACAGAGAATTCCTTTTTATTTTCTTTGCCTCACACTCTCTTTTGCTTGTCTAATAACGCTTTAACTTGCAGGTGACCTTGTCCAGAAAAACCGAGAGGAAGAGGATAAGTTTAACAGAGTGTCTGATCAATACCAGGAGTCGTACTTCCACCCGCTCAACATGACAGGTAGTGGAAATGCCTCCCCCTCTTCTACATGACCTTATTTAAACCTCTCTCGTCTTGAGTGCTGCTGCCTTGCTCTACAGTGAGAGTGTGATTCATATTTTTGACATTGACGGGAGTTCGTGTCTCCCTGTTGCTGGACACTCATAACACACCGTGATATGAAGCCAGCTGGACAGGTTTGCTTGTGCCTATGTGCTGTCCCTCCAGGTCTCTTCTGCCTCAAGTCTGCTCTGCACACAGGAGGGGAGTGTGGGAAAGGGGAATGAGGGGAATATTAGTAAACTAGTAAAAACATATTTTGGTTGTAAATTAAAGTAGAGATGCACCGATCCAGCTTTTTTGCTGCCGATACCGATACTGGGGTTAGAGTATTTGCCGATATCAGATATTTACCGATACCAAGAGACTTTTTAAAAGTGTCTTTCTTTGAGTGAAAAATTGTATTGACTCCTTTCTCCATTTTGAGATCACTAAAGTCATATTTTAATGTCATGATGTTACAGATCAATTATCAATTATATCTATTGATAAACTAATGGATAAACATTAAACAAGGGTCACTGAATTGAGATCTGAGAAAACACTAAATATCCTTGGATATATGACAGGCTTTAGGTTACATTAATACAAACAACTCATATAAAGTGATCTGATCATTACAAATATGTCACATCAGTTATTTGTTAAACTAAAATACAAACATTGGCTTTGGCAGTGGTTATTTTATGGTATTATGATACTTTAGGTATTTCTGTCATAGTTTCTGACCCAGCTTTGATTAGTTTTCGTTAGCATTAGCATGCGCCCACTAGCTTTAGCATGCTATTACTAGCACGACGATCAAAAATACATTTGCGGATGTTAAAACTAAATAGGCGATTGGATTCTCCAGGTCCTTGGCTTTAAAATGATATACAGCATTCCCATATTTCGGATTTAGGTGGTAAAAGTTGTGTTTTCAAGGCGTTGAGAGCCAAAACTGGTATCGGTTCAGTATCGGATATTTGTAGCCGATGCCCGATATCGTATTTTTTCCAGTATCAGCTCCGATATCCGATACAAGTATCGGATTGGTGCATCCCTAAATTAAAGCCATGTTGCAGAACATTCCAGGTTATATGTTGCTTCGTCACAACAGTAACTAAACTGTCGCACAATGCTCATAAACACAAATGCCAGAGACGAAAAACATGCTCCTAGTCTTCAGCCTGGCACCAATTTGTTCAATTATTGATTAAAATAATAGTTTGGAAGGAACCAATGTATTTTCTGCATGAAGATGAGCTGATGATGTCCCGCTCCCCGCAAAGTTACAAATCAAGTCTCGCTCATTTTACCCACGAGTGATTGTTGCAGACAGCCAATATCATGCAGTGTAGACAAACCTATTAAATAGCCCTCACAACTTAACCTCTTAAACCCCACCTGAACTTTTTATAAGCTTCTTGAAAAAATGAAAAAACGCGCCAAAAAAACGACAGAAGAGTGACAAAAACACGACTAAAGAGTGATGCAAAAGCAACAAAAAAAGCCACAAAGGAGCAACGAGAACATGACAACAATCGGATGAAAAACCGACTAAAAAGCAAGGAAAATGGTGAAAAAGCAACAAAACACGACAAAAAAACCTACAAAAACATGACAAAATACGATAAAAAAGAGACAAAAATGTGATTAAAAAAGCAGTGACAAAAAAAGATGCGATTGTTTTGTAGGTCTTTGCTTTCAAATCAGGTGTTACACTGGCCTATAGGCTGTAAGCTCCAGTCGAGAAGCTTTTAAATAAAGTAAGATACAAGACTTCCCTCTCCAGTAGTATATCATTTACCACACAAAAGTTTCTGTTTTTTTTCTCTAATGTTTGAACTCTACTCCTTTGATAGGATTGGCTGTAGACTTGTCGATCTAAAAAGTCGCCCAAGCTGATAATTGAGTTTTAAGATTGATATAATCACAATTAGGTCAAAAGTCAAATGAAGTACATATCGCAGGGGGAGTATGTACTGTCTATTTCCTCCCGTTTACTGCGTGTCGTCCCTTCTGGACTGTCTTTCTTGCTGTAATGGAAAGAATGTAAAGGTAGGGGCAAAAGTGAAGACAGTGCAGCAGAACACTTCAAAACCCATGGGCCAGAGCGGCTGTCATCAACATGATTGAAGCCACTCCTTAATCTGCAATGCTAATTGGAAAGCAGCTTATGTGATTGCAAAGTTGAAGTATCGATGACCCCGGGCTGCGTAGGGAGCAGTCAAGTGCACAGCCTGTTGTAAGAAATGAATTTTCACTTCTCTGGCGGCTGGAGGACCTTTGTTTGGGAGACTATTGACTTATAGCTGTTGTTCTTGCATTTACAGTAAACAAGGTCGTGCAAAACTCACAGTGTGCGTGAAATCATGGTTTGCACATAGGTCTTCCTCCCCTCAGAGCTGTGAGCTGCGATGAATGCCAGATAAAACTGCAGTTGTTTCAGAATATGTTTTTAGGGGAGAAAAAAAGTGAGAGTGGTGCCAAGGATTTGTGCCAGCTAACGCTATAAGAATCCGTATGTGAATGTGAGAGAACATTGTCTGCAGGCGATCACTTGCATTCTCGGCTGTGCGTAGAGCTCTGAGTTCAGCGCGTGTTTGTGCCGCTGCTTACTTTGCCCGCTCTCCACGCTCGTGTGCCTGTCACATGCACACGCCAGGCTTTATCTGCCGCTCTATGGCTTAACAGTACAGGGATTTAAAAAGAGGGAAATTATAATAGCCACTTGGGTGTAATCCTCATTTAGTAAATTGGAAAACGGTGGTATTTGAATTTTAAACAGCGCCGTTTTCAGTGCCGTGTTTCACAAATGACAGTTATGTAAGAATATTTTGGCTGTACGGTAATTTTTGTGTGTGTACGTGCACAGAGCCCCCACCGGAGGACCATCTTCTCCAGAACACACTGTGGCCTGAGGTTCAGAAACTGTGAGTACGCCAACTCTTATCTAGGCTCCTCTTTTTTTTTAAAGGATTTATATGTTTCAAAACAGTCGATTAGGGTATAGAATTGCAGTAGTTTTAAAGCTGCATTGTCTGAAGGATTTCAAGCAGTGAAAGTCAGAGGTACTTAATGAAATCTCTCAGCTTCTGGCCACACTTGTTTCTTGTTTTGTAAATGAATGAATATCACCATTATTTCTCATTTTGTTGAGCCCTAGTTATTATTAAAGCAGCTATGTTGAGTCTTTTTGCGACTCTCTAAAAGTTCTGTATGTGTTGTCTTATAGTCAGTGTTGTTAGGTCACTACAGTGTTTAAAGTCTTCCAGATGATGCCCCTCCAGTTGTTTTCTCTTAGCTGACAGCTCGGAACAAGCAGGTGATAGTCAGCGAGCTAAAAGTAATTAAGTTCTGAATGATTAGCCGGAACGCCATCACTGTTCATGGGAGTCACGCGGAGGCACCAGTCATCCCCGATCAGTGTTTTAATTTCACACTCTGTCTGAATGTTCACCTGTCAACCGGCTCTAAAGCCTGCCATCATGTGACACCGTGGAACAACAGAATAGTTACAGTGCTCTGGATCGGAAGAATTCAGATCCCCATTATGCGGGAGCTTTTACAGAGGCTTTTCCTTTCTGTATCAGGGGCAGTAAAATATCAAGGCCCTGTCATTAAAAAGCATTAATTGGATTCAAACTGGCATTAAATCTACTTTAATTGGAAAATGATGACATTGCCCAACAGTTTTTACTGTAGTTCACTGTTCATTGAAAATACCAAAATGATTCAACCAAATTTTTTTGCTCAAAAGTCACCCGTTTTGTCTTATTCTCTTTCCTCTGTTTGATGAAATATGTACAAATCTTAAAAACATTTTATATGTGGTGATTTTATTCTGTGTTTGTGGCATTAAAATATCATATCTGGGCCTTAAAGAGCTTTAAGTTTGACTTGTTTCTGCCTGTATAAATAACCCTGTAATGGGTCTTCAGTTGTTGTATGAATACTCATGTCGCTGTAAAATGTTTGTATTTTTACCCCCCTAAACCTTTTAAATGTTTATTCTTAATGCATTATTGTATAGTAATTATATATGGGGGGCCATATCGTATCACATATCATTATTGCAATATAATTTGATATTGTTGTATTTTTTTGCTCCATCGGAGCAAGTAAAATGAAATAAAGGATGTAAATGGCTTGAGTAGATCATATTTGCGAGGAAATTAGTGTACAATAAAAAAAATATATATCACTGAATTAATCTTCCCAATCTTCTATTATTTTAGTACTTGACTGCCACATCGTAGAATGGTAGTAATAATCAGTGGAGGACTAAAAACGCCATAATTTTCTGTCCAAGGGGAAGAACTGCATAATTGCCCGAGCCGCTCTCCCCTGTGCTGTCCCCGTCCGTGTCCGCTCGCAGAGTAGTGTGTGAGATGGATGCGTGTGTACGTGAGCAGCTTGTCCTCTGTCACCTCCAGGTACGGCCACGGCTTTGAGACGTTCTGTGTGGCGGCGGACAGCGGCGGGACACTGGTGGCTTCTGCCTGCAAGGTCAGTGTCTGCAACACCTAAGAGCAGGGGGCACTCTTCTAAGCTAGAATAAATGATGTGTTGTGTAACTTTGCCAATGCGCAGTCGAATTTTCCACTGTTA
Source organism: Gobius niger (assembly GCF_951799975.1). Classification (NCBI taxonomy): domain Eukaryota; kingdom Metazoa; phylum Chordata; class Actinopteri; order Gobiiformes; family Gobiidae; genus Gobius; species Gobius niger. The sequence continues at coordinate 15,616,142 of NC_136865.1, forward strand.
TTATATTTGTTTTTGTCGTCTGTTCTTTCAGGCGACTAAAGCAGAGCACGCCTCTATCCTTCTGTGGGACACAAACAGCTGGCGTCAGGTGCAGGCTCTGTCCTACCACACCCTCACTGTCACTCAGATGGCCTTCTCCCCCGACTCTCACTTTCTGTTGGCTGTTTCCCGCGACCGCACCTGGTCTCTGTGGAAGCGAAATTCCCAGACAGCCGAAAATCTAGGTAAGATTAGCTCAACATCAGTGATCATGGCCGAAGGTATACTGCTGTGAGTGTAGTGTGTGCGTGATTTAAAGTCATTGTTTCATTTTTGCTTATTTGTGAGTGACGCACTAAGTGGATAGCTCATTATTTCCAGTGAAGTAGAGCCGTGTATCCCACAGAGATTCATTTTTCAGTACGAAAGTGAATCCTATTGTAAATGTTTTTAGTGCCAGTGTAAACCGGGAGCAGGCTTTAATTGAATAATTGAGAAATATTAATAAACAAGGTTAGATTCCAAGTCCATCTGGTACCATTGGAACAGATTTCTTAATTATGAAATAGAAAGACAGGATTTCTTTGCACATGTCAGATATGATTTAAAATCGTTTTATTTATTTATGTATTCTGGGTAAATGTGCTGTGTCCCTCAACTCCTCAAGCTTTTATTACACGCAGATGAAGTGCCGTGCGTAGAAGACTAATAGCTTTGTGCCAGCCACACCCATAACAGTACAGTTATTGTTATATACTGCGGATATAAGTGGAAACGTGTCTATATGTCACCCAGTTAGTGTGTTTAGCTTGACCCCTGGCATGTGCGGGACGAGGCGGCGCAGCAGTGACGTTAATGGCTTGAGAAGGAGATTTGTTTGTAGAAGGTCATGCCTGTCAGTGGCCGCGTGCTCAGTGAAAACAAATGAGTGAGAAATCATTTGTGCGCCCCAGCCCTAAACAGCTTCCTGAACCAGGCTAAATAGTGCCGCGCCCGTGTGTGTATGCGGGCACCTACATGAGCGATTGAGCAGCGGGAAAAAGCTGACCTGAAATGCCTGCACTAGAAGAACGAAAAAGAATAATTGTAGTAAAATGTGTCGATGGTTCATTGCTTTCATTCAACTATGAGTTACATTATGGATCAGTAGAGCTTGATTATGTCTCAGTAAGCTTCAAACTATGAAACAAACAAACAACCAGATATTGGATTTATTAAAATAAGGATTACCTCATACTTTATTATTTTACACTCTGCATTACGCTGGCTGTGAAAGACATTTTAGCTGAATGCACAGTAACCCAAGAACAAAGAACAAGAGCTAGACTGTGGAATTCTCTCCCATGGGCCTAAAACTGCAGACTAACATTAACAACTTTAACAAAGGTCTAAAACAAAGGCTGGATTTGGGCCAGAGTTGTTCAGATATCCTTGAGTTTGCCTTAGGCCTTAGTCGCAAGAATTACTATATCTAATTATCGTTCAGTTAATGACAATATATTTTTTCAATATATATCAAAAGTGCATTTAGTTGCATTTTTTTTTCTTTTTTTTAATTCTACTTTATTCTACTTTATATTGAAGATATGTTAATAGGTGCATATTGTTGACATATTCTTGCCTCAATACATCATTAAACTAAAAATATTGTTATTGCGACAGGCCTATTGTGCCTTGACCTTTTGTAAATGCAATTATTATTATGTGTATATATATATACATATATATATAATTTGTACTATTCTTCACTTGGATTAATCTACAGAACTCCCCCAAGTGTTGGACAAGTGTTGACAATCCGCACATCTGTTCTGACACAATTTAGCAATACATCTGGTTCATCTATTGCTACGACCAGATTACGATATAAATAAATAAAATGACCTTTGTTGAGGAGTCACCTTTGACGTCGTACAGTGTGACATGTTTTGCCCATGTTAATGGACTTCAGTCATATATGTATATCCACAAAAACCTTGCGCACAAACTTGTTTATACTTTTAATTTTGCATAGAGCTGTGTGTATTAATGATCCCATCTGTGATCTTGTCCGCCCGTCACCCCATAGTCATTACTGCGTTGGGATAAGGTTTGAGTTCTGTTGGTTGATTATAAATAGCCCTGTGTGGTGTGTTGCTTATGTTTGAGGGGAAAGCACAGAAGGGAGGGGGTGTCCCGTCTGTTGTGGGGGGATGCTGAATCACTCAAGGTGATTGTAAAAACACACACAATGTCTGACAGAGCAGGGAAGGTTAAACGAAGTCAGAGCTTATCAAGCAAACCTCTTTGTCTCGTTTGTGTCCTATCTTTGTGGGCACTCGCTCTCCTCCTTCAACTTCCTGACTTCCATCAAGACTCTCTAATCATAGCACTAAAACTGATGATTAATTGTGCGAGGTTTGGTTCCCCTTCCACTAAAACATGCACAGTAGTGTGCCCTCTTATGGGCCATGGACTCTGAACTCTGATCTCTGAACCAAATGAAATGCTACACAAAAAATCCCAAATGACTGATGTCAGAATATTAAGAACAATATCCCTAATGTCTTAAATTTGGCTGAGATTGAACATTTTTTGCTAACCTAAGATTAAAAGAAAAATACAAACATACTGTACCTTTTTAAAAGGTGCAAATATGTGTTCATTTATACTCTCTTAATCTAGATCAATTTTTAGCCTTGTTTTGGCCCTGATTTAGTATTTTTTGTCTTTTTTTGTTTAAATAATTTAGTAAAATATTGTTTTTCATTTTGTGCAGCCCTGGATTACACCTAAATCACTGCTCAGACTCACAATACAATCTTATTTTGCCGTTTAGAGCGAGTGTTTTTTCATCTTCTTGTGTCTGCAGCAGAAATGTCTTCATGTTCAAATATCCTGACATAACGGTTGACCCAGACTTCCCCAGCAGTGCATACACTTTATCACTGTTATGCTCTTCCTTATGGGTGTTAGCAGCAGCTGCCAGGTCATAAAGCAGAGCTGACGGAGATCTGGGGCTTGTAAATGTGCTCCGCTGCGTCTGAAGTGTTTTTTTTTGGGGGGTTGGGACAGCCTCCGGAGCTGCACTCGTGCTGTAATGCCATAATCAGAGCACAGTGTGGATCCGTACAAAGAGTTGAAAGGCTGTTGTTGATGCTTGGACTCATTCTGTCGGTCTGGTGTTTGTTTTGTTTGCAGAGCACTTCTCTCTATTCGCTCACACCGCCAAGGAGTCAGCCATACACACCCGCATCATCTGGTCATGTGACTGGAGCCCAGATGGGGCGTACTTTATCACGTGCAGTCGGGACAAAAAGGTATTTTTTGTCTCTGATTTTGAGTCTATAGAACCCACAGGATTAAAGAGGGGGTATTATGCTTTTTTCAATCACATAGCTCCAGTCTATAGGACACTACAATGATGACGAAACCTTCTGTTGGTCTGTAAATGCAGTAAATTAAAATAACTGCCTTGTATAAAATTGCTCTCTCAAAATGGCTGTAGCGAATGTCTTGAAATAGGCCTCTGTCTCTTTAAGAACCTCTGACCCTTTCCGACACGCCCCCTCCACACGCTGTCTGTGGCATCAGTGGGGAGGGGGTTCTGCTGAGGAGCAGTGGTTGGTTACTCGGCTGGTGACAAAAGCTCGGAGGCGTCTCCAGGAGGTGGGGGCGTTCCTAGGAGGACTCAGGCAAACCTATCCCTAAAATGGCTGCCATCAGAGTTTTTACAGATTACTCAAAAATACGTGAATGTGCCAAGGCAACACTTCAGGCATGTTTTTAATGAGGGAATGACATAATAACATGATGTAAGGCTTGAAAAAGTCAATTTTGCATAATACCCCTCCTTTAAATGATTTTCTTCAGACTGAACAGGAAAAGGCATGCTGGCCATTTTTATCTCGTCTAAAAATGAAGTTCTATAATATTCAGACTCTTGAGTGCTTAGAGTGCTTAGGCAACTGGCCTTTAAATTATGCATCTATTTATTACATTTTAAATTAAAAACATTATAATTGTGATTCATAATAGTATGTCAACTACCGTATTAATGTAATGAATTAATTTCTTAATGCTATTTGCCAATTCCAAATTCAGATGGTGACTGTGTTAAGAGAGCATTTCATTAATTTATGAATTTTTCCTTAAATACCACTCATTTTCCTTTCTCTCCCTTGACATGGAAAACGGTTATATACATTTAGCAAAAAGGCAAGGCAACGTGTAAACAGGCATTAACCTCCCTCTCTCTTGGCTTTTGCCTTTTTTTCGAACTGCATTTGTGGTTTCTGTGCATTGTTTTACTGGATGCTTTTGTGCGTCTTTGCTGTGTTTTTGTGGGGTTCCGTTGATTTCTTTTACTGCAGAGAGTCCGTAATGGTCTTGAAGAAAGCAGCTTTTTAAAAGTTATCAAACGGCTAGCTTATGAGACCTACAAATTTGAGACCTACAAACTTCTTCTTCTGATACACTGAAGAGGTACCAAGAGCCCCCCACAGCTGCAGCACAGAGGAGGCGTCACAAGAGGAGCTACAGGAAACAAGGAAACTGCAGATTTACTGCTAAACTCTTCCAAGAAGATGGTCAAAGACTGTTGGAGAGCGGAGGGAGCTGCGTAGGAGGAAGAGGAAGGAGGAGGTGTAGCAGACCAGTGCAGGACACCACACTTTGAAACAGGGACAAACCCAGGAGGCGATGCACCGTTTCAGAGGATCAGAGGAGCACTGAAGGCAGCCAGCCAGGTTTCCTCCAGGTGCTGCAGTTTCCCCGACCTTCAAAAACATGCTGGTCAGGTTGGCCCACAGTGGGAGTGGAGCTCGGTCGCAGTGGCTCAAAACCAACACGTGAACACAATTTCGTTGTACAGTTGTACAATGACAAATAAAGCACTTACTTACTTACTTATTTATGCATGTTTTCATTATATTTCACTTGTCCAGGTGATTGTGTGGGGCGGCTTAGAAGCAGAACTCACTGATCATTGTGACATAAAACCCTGCTCTTCAATTCTGGATGTTGGAGATTCAGCCACTGCTGTCGCATTCTGTCCTGTCTTCTGCTCAACAAACTGGTAAACCTACAATTTTGACATCTCTCTAGCATCTACATTGACATCACATGGTTAATGCATCTGTTTTGTGCAGTTATCTGGTGGCTGTGGGTCTGGAGAGCGGCAGAATCCTGTTGTACAAGTGGAATCCTGGCTTGGAGCCGGACTCTGACTGGACCTGTTGCGGACAGACAGACAGCTCGTATCCTTCTGCCAAAAGCATGCGTATGATATTCAATAAATCTGCAATTTTAGACTGTAATTTAAATGCACAGCACAAAAGAAGTGCATGCGATTTTAGTAGTAGAATATATAGAATTAAGATTTCTAAAAACATTCTGAATCGTCTGTGCAAAAAATAAAGAAACAGATTATATTAGGAGTAGACGCATGAACAAATTGTCTCTCTGAACCTGTTACATTTAGATCGATTTAGAATTTGGCCAACCCAGTCTTTTGTAGAAGTTGCAGTTATTTGTGTTAAAGCTGTTGCCTTGCAGACCTCTTCCTTCACTGGCCTCTCTCCCAGACAGAGCCATTGTTTGGCGGTTAAGCGGCTCCGCTGGAGGCCCAGAGCTGGTCGTGCGGGTCATGGCCACAGCGGCGGGGTCATGCAGGAAGAGGAGAAAAACGGACAGGCTGACAGCGAGAGCTCCTGGGCACAACTCGCCAGTGCCAGCACGGACCACTCTGTCAAAATCTTCTCCGTCAACAAACAGGCTCTTTAGCACCGCCAACACTGACACCATCATGTCCGCCGCCTACTGAGGAGCTGTGGGATAGGAGCCACAGCTGCTCCCTGGCACTGCGCTCAGGCCATGAGACTATTTAGTCACAGGAGGCACAGGACCCACCACCACTGTCTGATTAAAGCCATGTCACCTTGGGCAGTTGTTCCACACTCTTCAAACTCTGCAACATTCAAGCTTTACTAGATGTATGGTGCTATGAAAACCCTTGTTCCACTACTATGGAGCTCAACTGTCCTCCCACCTGCATTCCTGTGCTGGTTCAGGAAGTAAGGATCTAGATATTTAGAAATAAAAAAAATCACATGTTTAAAAGCAGAATAGAGGCTAATCAGTGCTAACTACAGAATAAGCAGATGCTTTATAAGAAAGAAAATACCTCATCAGTGTCAAAATAGGTTTTATTGCCATTGTCGGTGAACAAGTTCACATACCAGGAATTTTCTTTCGGTGCAACATATAAAACGTGATACAGATAAATCGTAAACATACTTCAAAATACGAAAATGGTTGTATAGTTTTGCCGTTTAGTATGTTTAATGTCCATGATTTACCACATAATTGATTAGCTGCGATCCGGTGGGAAGTACTGTTGAGCTCCATTCTGTGATTTTTGGGTCTGGGAAGTATTTACTGGTTATGAGCTATAGCTATGTTTTTTATGGATTAAACTATTAAATCTTTTTTATTGGCTCTTCCCTCTTTTTTTTTTTAGAGGTTGAGGTGACAATCACCTTTCTTAATCAACTATTTGGGCTAGAGCGCGTGCTGTATATCACATTGAAGAAATGAAAGGGCTGACATGACTTTCTATATCGGATACACTGCCTGTAGATAACACTGTATCTCAGTGGTTTTCCAAAGTGCTCCAAACCCATGTCATGATGGGGAAATTTGAGTGCCTTGTTTGATTTGTCTTAAACCCCATCAGTCCTCTGACCGTAGACATAAAACATTACTGCTCTGAAGCCGAACTGTTGAGTTTTACTGGAGTCTAGCAGCTGCTGTTGGAGCCAGAGTCAAGACCATAACATAGCCCTCAAGGACAGGGGAAGTCTGCCTGCTGGATTTACTGTAGGTTCAGCCAAGTGTGCTGTCATTACCCGTCAACCATAAATTTATCTGTGAGAGATTGTAACTAGCAGTCATAAGTCACCCTCTAATCACACATCAGTGTATGTATGGAGGCATCAGTCAAACCAGACCACACATTCTCCACAGGGAAAGCAGAGCTGTTTTTCACATTCTCAAATGAGCTTTAGTAACAATAGCCATATATCACAAATATCCCCGTATCACATTCGCTATAATGTGATTATCAAATCATTAGCACTGATGTTTCTATTTAAAGATAGCCTTACAGGGGTTTCCATCAACATACTTGTGTGGAGGGGCTCTTCGCTCAACATCCCGAGCTGAATACTAATATGTGTGAAGCATATGCTCTTTCAGACGTCCTCTCCATTGTCCTTGACTGCTCGCACTGATGAGGTGAGATCGCCATAATGTTGTACTGAGGAGGGATTAGGAGTCACATCTGGGAAGCCTTGAATGCTGCAAATTAATGGGCGCAAGGGTGGCCCAGTGGCACAGGTAATGAAACACGCTCACAGAGGCTGAAAAGCAGAGATTTCACGGGGACTTTAAACAGGGGGATTCTTATAATCATCATCATAATTACACTTAAGTGAGTGGAGCCCTTCTCCCAGGTGCACCAGTCAGGATCTAATGAAAATGACTCTTTTTGGTGCATACAGTCTGATTCTTACCTTGTAGGTTGAGTCAAGGTTAAGAATGTTGGATAAAGACGCATTTCATACGATTTCTTTTTACAAAGCACCATTATTTGTCCCGTCTTAGAAATGAGATTCCTGAGATAGCCTGTGGAATTCCCAGAACATCGTAATGTCAAGATATAAGACATAAATTACAGCTAAGTTCATTTCCAGACAGTGATTAAATGTAAGTTGTTAGTGCACTCTTCTTTCTGTTCTGCTCATACTCTCATGTCATACACCGAGGCTTCCCTTTCACTGACACCTGGGTCAACTTAATCAACCTGGCTTCCATTTGCTCAACATGATCCCACCAAGACGAGGGAGAAGGTCATGTTGCATTTGCACATTGAGAGGTGTCTCTTCCTGTGCTGCTCCGGCCTTTACTGAAACGCATATCATACAGTGGGCCAAAAAAAAGCAATATTTGTTTATGAATAGCAGCTGTCATTGTGGTTACTGTAAATAATATCTGAAAATGGTTTGTGGAAATGTTCATTGTAAGTTCCTGAAGCAGAAGTACGAGCATCCACATACTAAATATTTGAGTTAGATAAAGAAAAGCCTAGACAACAGCGCACGTGGCTTCACACACTACCCAACTGCACGACTCAGTCATCCTCTAAATGCTGTTTGTCACTGGGCTCTTCCAACTCTTCAATAATGTAACATCACATGCTTTTTAATTACATATTTATATTTGCTGTGGCCCAGTGTGTTCTTGCTGCTTTTGCTTTGCCAAAGTTGATTGCCTACTGACTGTTTCAAGACATGAAACAATCAGGGTAACACAAGTTAATTTGATTCATTTCCATTCGAGCACTTGATATGAGTGTTGACAGCACACTGGCTAAATCATCTTGTGCCTCTCCTGCCGCGCCCCTTTTTAACTCCAACGCACCCTTGGTCAGTTTGTTATCGAGAGAATAAGAGCACTAAAGCACAGCTCAAAACATAATGTTCAGTCTCACTTTATTAACAATGATGTGAAAAGTAAAGGCTGTCCATAACATTCAGACAGAAAAAGAAGAATGTTATTTGTATTGTCCCAAAATGACAAAACTAATGGCTTCAAAAAATGTTCAGGTGATCCAAGTGTGATACTTATTTATACAATTTCCATATGTAGTCCCATTTGTACATAACATAGTTACAGATACTGTAAAATAAAAAGACTTTCAAATATCCTTGTGGCATGTGTCAAATATTTCCTAGGTAAAAATGAAAAGATCTTTTACATATACATATATATTTATTTATATAGAGATCTCTATTCTTTCTGTTAAAATAAAACAAGTTATTGCCCCTCTTGAACATGTTGCATTAAGCATAGATTCACGGATTGAAACTGTTGAACTGAATCCAAGTGTTAGCACAAACTGACAGAACATTAACAGTATGGACCTGTGAGTTCTTCCACATAATATATACTTCATAATTTGGACACATAGATTTTATCCAGAAACCCTGATGACACGTACAAATATATCATTATATACGCACTGTATATGTCACCTGTGGCAAATACAAACCAGGAGCAGGACGCTTTTACTTACTGGAAATTATGAGCCCTTGACCTACCACAATTGTATCTGAACAAGTAAAGTCATCCACACTGACTGAACCAAAACAAGAAAAATAGGGCACATTAAGAAAACACCTGATGACCTGCATTTGGCATTTGGATGGACTGGACTAGTTAATGCCAGGAGTGATTTGAATAAGTTTCTCATTGACGTTGCTACGTGTGTCACATTATTGCCCTCAGTGCAGTAGCATAGTTCATTCTGTATAGCGATGTTAGTCCACTGAGAATCTTGGCATTGACATACGCTGATCAAAAGGTTAAAAGAAATACAAGATCAAAGCAAGTGTCGGTGAGATGAACAATGCAGTGGTTTGTCACGACAGCCGCAAAAACAGAAGTACCTCGGTGACTTACTTTCGATTTCATGCGATCTTGAGAACGCCAGACATGGGACACCATCATCAGGGTATCAGCAAATTGTACACAATCACATAGAATGTCATATATAAAATGTGTGGTTGGCTTCTCCTGAAGGAAGAGCCAACCTTTGATAAAGTCTCTCACTTGATAAGTGAAGTAACCTCTGGTTGGCAAAGGGGCAGGAGCAGTGGTGACTCCTGTCCTGTCTGTGCTCAAGGTCTTTCTGATATGTCCTGTAGCAGGAGGACCTCTGCTGCTGGTCTCTGCCTCTCAGCTCAAGAGTAGTTATGATCCACTGCAGGGGGAGTATCTCCCATACTGTCCCATGCATTGAGGCTTTGAATCAAAATAAAACTATGACATGTGGTTTACACAAGTGCGGCCAAAGTAGTTTGTAATTATAAGCCTAACATCTATTGAGGGTCCTGTAGGCTACAGTAAAAGACAACAGGCACAGCGCTCAAAGATGCCTTAAAAACTAAAAACCAAGACACAATGGTGAAACATATGCTGAAAACGAACCTTCTCACAGTTACAACAAAAACCTTGAGACTGTCCAAATTCTTAGTGTAGTATTTTCTTCTCTGAGTACACTTTAGAGATGACAATTTTGTGTCCACAACTGGTTCGGGGCTGGGTTCGACTATAAGATAGTATATTTTCATAGCAACTGAGGTATGGACACAGTTGCTAAATGTGAAGTGATTTTTTTATGACACTCAAAATCATCTGTGCAGAAAGCCCTGTGTCTGTGCTTTATGCTCGAGTGTGATCAGCAGTGGTGCCATCACTAGTAGAAAGTGGGTAGGTCCCTCTGTTCTCCATCTACACCACCACACGTGGAAATTCAAGTCCACCACTAAAGCCATTTGTGGCCATGGTCGACCTACATCCTTTCCAGCATCACTCATGTTTGAGTTTTAAAAGAGTCTTGTGCCTTTCTCAGCTGTGAACCTCATTGCCCTTAACTGTGCTGGTTTAGCAGGATCAGATGGACATCATAACAGTCTGTGCAAACCACTCTGTGGGGGGCAATGAGCAGGCTTATTAAACATGACTGTATGCACTCGGCGGCGAGTTTCTCTTGCAATGAACAATATTATGAGTGCCATACAACACAAACCGTGGAACACTCTGTGGTGTTACAGTATTTCTGTCATAAGCAGCATTATAGGTCAGTCTTCTGCTGCTTTCTGCAGACTATTAAGCAAAATGAAAGGCAAAATTTGATGTAAACTATTTGTTGGAATCCAGACTTGCACATTTTGCAGTGACAAACAGAGCGTCCTGGCCATTACTCAGAAAATGGCCCCTTTCATGTATTGTGACGAGCACTGCTCATAAGCTACTTTGTCAGCACCTTGCCCAAGAGCAGTTCACTCTCTCTTTCTCTTCTATAAATATATCTGCTTCTCACTAGTATTCTCTGATTATAAGCTCGAGTTTTTAAGACATGTCCCACACATAGAGTTGATCTGATCATTCACAGCATATACAAAGCTTACAGTACATCAAGTCAAAAAAATGATGATATTTACATGTCTCCAAGTCACTTTGAAAAGGGCGCGATGCAAATACTCCTTTGTTGGGTTTTGTAAATTCCACGTTCCCATGCCAGTCACTGTAACTGTGAAATACTCACATTAGAAGACAGGCTCACGTGAACACGCAAGCTCATACAGTACGTACGACAAATAACAAAAAGAGACACTCCCTCCGAGTAAGGCTACACGTCCTGGTCGGGGCCCGTCCACTGCTGCTCCACTGTCAGCTGTGTGGAGGCATGTACTTCACTCACTTGAATATAGGCAAAAGGAGCAGATGGACAAGGGGACATCGCTGTGAATGATGAGTTCCTATAGGGTCACCCATGGCCTCTCCACACCCCGTCCTGACTTCAAGGGTTTCAAGTCTCAATAGAGGCCAGATCTGAAGACCCAAAGCCTCCTCCCCTAAGTCCCTCCAGTCTGAGACGACATGACACACATACGCTGATGATATCAGTCTGGTCCATGTAAAAAGAGCCAGGTGGGGTGTGAACGAGGCTCACAGGCCAGAGACCATGACCCGGTATGAGGGGGGCATGTGTCTGTGTCGCGGGCTAGAACCAGGGCTCCCGTTTGGACTAGTGCAGCTGGCGTCCACTCCTCCTATGGACGGTAAGTATGCGTGGTGCAGGATGGGCAGCTGCAAGGACAGTCGGCGCTGTATGCTGTAGACAGACAAGGACAACACACATTTAGCTGACTATTAAGAGATAAACGGTTACAGATACAGTCTATATATTTACCGACGCCTGATCAAATTAGTATTGCTTATGTTTATTTGTTTTAGCTTGGTGTGAAATCCTCCATTATTAAGGCTTCCGTCCAGCATTTCTCCCTGCTCCTGGGATCAGCGCTGAGAGTGTTCACACCCCATCTCTTCAGTCACGATGCCATTTGCAGCCATTTGTGCAAATTACATAACAAAATGGCAGTTATGTAAAAAAAGAAGAAGAAAAAAAGAAAACTTTGGAAATGCATGTTATTAGATTAATTCAGTCTGCTAAGAGAATCCAAAGTAAATTATTCATTTTGAACTTCCTATCAGTTGGTGTTTTATAAGCCGTCGTCCTACTTGACACAGTATGGCATTCCTACACCTTTCTGTTTCGAACGTTTGTGTGCGTCCTGCCTCTTCATCTCTGCTCTCACCATGTGATCAAACATTCATGCGGCATGGGAACTGCTCTGAGTGTTCCTTTACTTCTGTTCTCCTCCCTGTCTATTTTCAGAGCTGCTTCAAATGCGAGCTGTAAATCACTGGTTACATAAGCCCCTGCAAGTGTCTACATTCTCTTTTTTTTTTGCTCCTTAGCGCTATCCAAACATCACCATTCATTCATTCATTCATTCTCTTAATATCAGAGCCCCCTAAATCCCCTCACACACACACACACCCCGGTCCTTTGGCGTATCGCAATCCTCTGGTACTGTTTTAAAACTACAGCAGGTTCTCAGAGAAGCGTGAACTGTCCCTCTGTTGATGAAGCTGGTATGCCTCAGCTTCACCGCCTTATGAATAATAATAAGCCAATGGGATCTGCCTTTTGCCAGACAATCATCGTTTACATGTTATGACAAGACATCAATCAAAAGTATGCATGGATACACACGGCATGTCCAGTGCAGAGCAGAGCAGAGCAGTTAGCGGTATGTAGACTGTGTGTGTGTGTGTGTGTGTGTGTGTGTGGGAGAGAGAAGCGAGTCGGCCCGTGCTTTAGCAGGCTAGTTGCCACGACAACCGCCTCAGTGCTGCCTCAACTGGTGCAGTCCGCGTGACGTGTTCGGTGCGCTGCATGAGGATGCCGACGTGCGGGAGGGGTTCCGACGGTGCTCTCAAAAAATGAGACTTATACAGTAGTGAATGCTGTTTCTAAAAGTGCATTATGCCAGTTTTTTTTTTTTTTGTTGCTTTTTTTTTATCAGAACATAGTTAACACGTTTAAGATTCTAAATGTTTAGCATTTTTGTGTTGTTTATCATGTCACTTCTTAATTGGACAGCCAAACTGTAAAAAATCTCCCTCTGTCTTTAAAGGGATACTTCAGGATTTTTGACATAGGGCCTCATTTCCTAGTTATCCAGAGTGTTGTTGATTTCTGGAGATATTTTGTTTATTCACGCAGTCCTTATATTTGATGGGTTTAGTGGTGCTAGGCTAGTGCTAGGCTAGTGCATGTCAATGGTAACTAGTAGCCTGCAATAAGCACAGTGCACCTGAGGCAAATCACTTATAACACCAGACTACACATATAAATGTCTGTGTTGGCTGAATAATGTTTGAAATACAACCATTTTGCATTTAAAAGAACTTATATATGAGCAGCATCCGCTTCCTGGCTGTAAGCTACGCAGCTAGGTCACCGTATCTACAGTAGTTTGTTTACCTGCGGCCGGCATTACTACAAGTGGAATTCACAAATCAGATATGGCAACGTTTGGAGGACGACCCGATGATTTTGAAGAGGTTTTTAATGCAGGCTACTAGTTACCATAGACATGCGCTAGCCTAGCACCACTAAACTCTTCACATAAGGACTGCATGAATTTAAAAAAAAAAAAAAATCTCCAGAAATCGACAACACTGGATAACTAGAAATCCATGAACACCTGAGAAAGATGAGAAGATCATCTGTGTCACATTTACCCCACCCGTCTCACCCGTAAAACCACCAATCCACCTGCATTCACAAACTGTGGTACATTCCAGCCTGTTCATGGACAGTGAGCTCTGACACACAGTCCCCTCCTCCAAATGTATGTACATGCAGTTCTTACTGTTCAGGCGAGTTGATGTCTTCCAAGGGACCTCGGTTTATTCGGGATGGGTCCATGGAGCCCCACTGCGCCTGGGGTTTCTGTTCCAGGTGGTTTTTCAGGATGGACTTCTCACCATCTACAACCAGAATGTACACATGAGGGATAGGCATTCTACATGAATATATATATTTTTAGCTGAACAAAATGACATGAAGTGCATTCAACTACACAGTACACTGGCAATGACAAAGTACTAATAACTTCAACGCTAACCTCCAGTAGAAGTAAAACAGTATATCATAATTCATTTACATTCCAGTTCATAATTGTGAAAACAGCATCCATCTCGACTCTCCTCAGAGCCTCGGGGGAGCAGGTCAAATTTTTCACAGACATGATTCTGCTATTGCCCTTGTGCTTCCAGGGGGACTTTGGTTGAACACACTGCTGTAAACAACCTTATGGGATTTGGGAATTACACCTGGTGGGTAATAGAAAGGCCTTTTTCTCCCCCTACAACAGTTTTCTCTCTAGTCGTCCCAGATTTACCAGCTCTGGCTGACCTGATTCAGTCGGAGGCAACATGGGACATTACAGCTCTATTTTAACACACTGGTGCTTACATTGGAGTAAGAAAAGAAGCCTTTAAATACTTTGTTGAAAGATAAAAGAGTTTTTATTACAGTTTTCCACATAATATACTATGGTCAGTCAGAATTTCTAACCTAATATTATACTAATAATCAGAGGTCGGCAGAGCAGCCAAAAATATTTACTCCAAGGAAGATTAATATAAAAGTTAATATCAGTATCAACAGAAACAAAAGTGGTGTAAGGAACAATGACAAACCAACAACAAATGTTGTATGCTGAAAGTTTTAGCCAACCTTTGTCGAGAGAAACTGTAGTGCACACAAGGCAGGTGGTCTTATTATTGTTATGCCTCACTGTATATGTGTCTCAGGAAAGTAATAATGTGGTTTCTTTCAAAATGTCACCATAATTCCACAGGGCGACTGAGAAACTGTTCCTCGAAACAAAATGCTTCTGTGGCATTAGCCTTCCTTTGTTCCGGGAGCTGTAAGAGCTTTGCTAGCTGGACAGTCTTGCGCTGTTGCCGTTGTAATGAAGCAGAAAGAAATGCACGAGCCATGCATCTCTCCGGAGCTAAACTTAAATGTCACAGCCTTTTTGTGGGACCACTTTCCTCACGTTATGGCCCAGATCACATGCCCCATACAATCTCTAAATATAAAGTAAAGTACAATACATTTCGTCATTTTGATATTAGAGCTTGTTAGTTTGCAATTAAGCGTAGCATTTATGAACTTAAGTGGCCATTTGCAACAATATCCCGCTCATAAAGACTCTGTCAGAACAAGTACACCTGGAATTGATGGGCACGAGCTTGTGCATATTCATGACGCTGAGAGAGACATACCGACAGACACAGACAGATAGATGTGGGGGTGCTTCTTCTTTGTGAGTGAGCGTAATCACTGTTGACATACTGTTCTCCTCTTATAACAGCCGCTCACTCACAGCCCCCAGTACTTTTAGATCAGCTCTGCTCTCGGAACTGATGAATACAGTTAGGAGCCAGATATGATCACAATGACAGGCAGGTGTGTGAAGGTTCTGCTCTTTACAGACAAAAGAGCTTAGATTGGAGATTACAGTCTGAGGCCAAACTTTGAGCACAAGGAAATAGCCCAGTTCACTACGTCATTTCAATGGATTTTTGTGGAGAGTATCAAAACTTTATGAAATCAGAAAAACAACATTTCCATTTGCTCTGATATGTGAAGAAAAACAAAAGGTGCATTTATATGGGGAGTAAAAAACGTAGTTTGTCAGAAATGTACGATACTTGGCAGAAAATTCCATTTGGTCGTTCCAATCAAAAAAGTCAATGAAACATTTGTCATATGTTTCATGGAGTTACCATAGCGATGACCAGAACTCCCCATTTACTCTAACGGGAAATGGTATAATAACAATTTCACAAAATGACAAGGGCAAATGGAACATTGTTTTCTTCATTGCTTAAACCATAAGGTTTTCAAAAATATATAGTTTTCATACTCTCCACAAAAATCCCACAACAGTGGAAATTAAACAGAGTGAACCGGACAAAAAGTTAACAACGCCTTATGATTGTGGTAGTACTGTATATAAATATATTGCACAGCTGTCTCTCAGGGATTACAATATCATATTGTACAATTTAAAGTTCAGTGTGTTGATGGTTAAATTTATTTTGGTTTAGAACTCATTCTATAGTTTTATTAAAGGGGCTAGATGCAAGTTCGTGATTTTATACTCACTACTGCCATCTCAGGCCTTATGCGTAACTGCAGCTTCTATATTAAGCTCGTGCATGACGGCACTTCGGACCCGAATTAGCACATTTTTGAGTGACAGTGCAGGATTTTAGAGGCAGTTGTGGCTATTAGGTCTGGGCTCATTCTACACATTAGGACATGGCTGGAACATGTAGGGGGAGGAAAATACATTATTTTAACATTTTTAAACTCTGTATAGTAGGGTGGTCCTTAAATTCTGACTTTCAAAATTTCATCCTCCCACCCTCCCAATAGATTCTCCCTTAGTAGAAACTAGTTGGTACCAAATATCTCCATGATTGGTCAATATTTAGGGTATGCTCAAAGCGACTCAAGCTTCAATAATAGGCGAAATTACAAACATTTTCATGTTTTCATGTTAAAATATATATTGCTGTTAAACACAAGAATGACAATTAAAGTGCTTGTTAAAGTCATCAGTAATTAACCAATGCCGTCTATAGACGTCAATTGAAATCCAATCGCTGACTGCCAGTGACGTCTATAGACGTCAATTAGGTTTTTCAATGGGAAAAGCTGCAGGAAAGCCTTGAGCATGTCTGGAGTTAAAATCTTAGTTGTGCTGCCTAATTCTGCCACTTAGTGACTCAATAAAAGAACTACAAGTTCTTTTATTGAATCACCAGGTGGCAGCATTGCTCTTTCGTTTTCTCAGCTTTTTGGTCAGAAAACAGCATTTTGGGTGATTTCACCTATTTTCTACGGACGATTACTAAAGAATGGAAAGAGGTACAAACAAAATCTTTTTTTAGATGAAAGAAGAGAGTCTAATCTTTCTTTTGGTGGGTTTTGTGTTGACACAAAACGGTAGCACATCTAAGCACAAGCGGTTAGAGCTTGTGCTTCACAGCTAGAAGGTCCGTGTTCGATTCCCACCAAGGACGGGGCCTTTCTGTGTGGAGTTTGCATGTTCTCCCCGTGTCTGCGTAGGTTTCCTCCGGTTTCCCCTACCACTAAAAACATGTACAATAGGCCAGGATGTATGAGAGTGTGTTTGAGAGTGTGCATGGGGGACGACGGATGAAAACTAGCCTAAGGCTACAATCTGGTGTGGCTTGTTCATTAACTTGCACTGTTCCTACCAAATAAACCATAAATAAATAGACCCAGACCTACATTTTCTGTGGGTCTTGAAAAAACAGTCAAAATCCTGACAAACCCCTTGCAGTGGGGAGCTCTCTGATTTGAAAATGACTGGCAGTCGATGAGTTAAAGAGCTATAGGCAGTGTTCTCAAGAATTGGCAATGTCATGTCAGTGATAGTTTGCTTGCGAGATGTTCATAGCTCCACCGCTCTATGTGTCGTTTGATGATGTGGAAGCAAGACCCTTGATCACTGTTGCCTTCATTGAATCGAGATACAGTGTGCGGTGTTTTGTGACGACCTGTAGGACAAACTGTGTCTGTTTCTCATCCTTGTTAATCAAGGCATCGTACTCCTGCTTCAGTGCGACTCCTCATTCGGCAGTATCGTTGACAACGCGAAGTTCGTGGACCACTTCTTCAGATAGTCTGCGTTTGATTCCCAAATCTGGACTTGTTGCCAGCAAAGAGTTGGGGAGTAAAGAATCTCAAAGAAATTGCATGTGTTGCTGGTACCAAAATCCCTCAAGCCTGTTATGGCCTATTGTGGACTGGTTGATTGCAATTCGTTTTGCAGGGTCCTTTTGTGCACTGTGACTTAGTTGCTTAATCATAGCCCTTTTCTCAGCTGCATCAAATTCTGGATCAAAAAAGGCAAGGGCCACCAACTCTTCGCTTAGGTACCAGAGGTGACCACAAAGTTTCTTGAAGGCACCCAATGACAATGATGAGCCGATTTCGATGAGGAGCTTCAACAGACGCAAGTCACCTGCGGGGAACCATGGGATAGGAACCATGACTTGACGTATGCTGATACTCCCAACACACAGAAGTTGCCAAGTTCTTGTCTTTCTCTGTTGGTCAGTTTGAAGCCAGCATATCGGAATATAAACATTTTTAGTGTGTAAATCAGCCGTGCCATGAAAGAGCACGGTGTATGGCACCTGGCTTCATGAACGTTATACCACGTGATGGTACTCCTCCCAGAAGCACTATAAACCGTCTTTTCACTTCAAAAAGTATGAAGAAAAGAAAATGCCTTGTACTCATATGGGTATTGACAAGTACTTATATCAAAGTACTCATACTCATATCAGTTTTAGAAAAAGTGTTATCGGTGCATCCCACGATCAACATATGCAGGGATAATAATTAAGTAAAATTTAAATAATCACACATAGACTTGACATTCATTTTAAGGCCTGTTCATACAGAGCATGTCGCGTGGCCCATCTTCGTCTCTCCGGATAGAAAGCCTCAATGCATTCCTTGACAGCTGTGTATACTGAGCGCGTACGACGCCACAACACAGTCTTCTTGCTTTTCTCTGTTTCTACTAACTTCAACCGGCTTGAGCATACCCTAAATACACTCTGATCTGCAAAATAATTGGTAGGAATTGGTTTCTAATGGGGTAGTACCTGATAGGATGGTGGGAGCAACAAAAAAAAACATTTTTATTTTTTTCATTGAGATAAGGACCACCCTACTGTATAGTCCCTTTAACATAGAAAAAAACAAAATACCCGACTCAATCTCATTTGCATCGGTGTGGTCAATTGTCTGTCTTGGCAAGGATTTGAAACAGCAAATTCATCCACACCAGCAAATGTCTATTTATATCTCTTTTATATCTCTGTTCAATTTGAAAAGATCTCACTCATTTTTATTTTAGATCACTGAACAGAGTGAGTTGTAGAGGCAAGGGGAGCTGAATTTGGAGGGTCGCTTGTCTTAGAACAGTCTGATAGTATCGTCGTGTCCCTGAATAAGACACTTAAACCCCATTGAACGCTTTAGTCTATGTTATGTGGCAGGCTGCGACATGAAGGATATTCAGTGGAGCGCCATGCGGTTGATTTGATGCGGTGACCACTGACAAACACGAGAGACACCAAAACATACACACAAAAAACAGAGAGTTGCAGCCCCGACCTGTTTTTATCTTTGGCAAATAGAATAAAGTCACGGCTCCTTCTAGCTCTTTTATTTTATTTTATTTTTTCCTGAGGTAACACTCCCAACACCAAAGAAATTAGGTGCAAAGCAAGTGTGGGCCCACTGGTGAA
Organism: Gobius niger; assembly: GCF_951799975.1. Classification (NCBI taxonomy): domain Eukaryota; kingdom Metazoa; phylum Chordata; class Actinopteri; order Gobiiformes; family Gobiidae; genus Gobius; species Gobius niger. The sequence continues at coordinate 15,635,450 of NC_136865.1, forward strand.
TGTAATGCGGGGCCGCGAGTGTTGAAAACAGCGGCCAACGAAAGCTTGTAAGTTAGCACGCAGCAGTGGAGCTATGCAGGTACTTTAGCTAATCTTATGAGTCATCCTGAGAGAGGCACGTCACCATCCAGTCAAACACTGGTTCACCTGACAGCACGCACACAGCAGCACTAAAACAGCATAAGGGGAAAGAAAACATTCATAATGGATGGAGGTGAGGAATTTGCTCTCAAGAATGGAAAAAAAAAGATGATTATCGGGAGTATTTTAATTGATTCACTCTACTACAAAACAAAATAGTATATAGAAATGTGATGCGAGTCTTATATTCCTTATAAATGTATGGGGTCATCACAGCTAGACAGACAGACAGACAGACAGACAGACAGACAGATAGATAGATAGATAGATAGATAGATAGATAGATAGATAGATAGATAGATAGATAGATAGATAGATAGATAGACAGATAGAGAAGATTGTACAAGGATGACCATTTAACTCATTGTCCCAAAAATACAGTCTATTCAAGCTCTATATAAGCACTGCATCATCAATCACTCTCTCCTTTCTTCTATTCAGCTTTATCCTATCAACTACATTTTATACAGTTTTTATGCTGTCATCAAAAAGACACAGTATCCTGAGAGATAGGAAGCAGACTCAGACTTCAAATTGAGTTTTGCGTTATATACATTATTCTTAAGGGGAAACTCTGATGTATCGCCGGTGCCTCACCTTTGTCTGTAAAGTTGCGTATGCTGAGGATGTTGTTTGCATCTGGGTAATGGTTCTGTTTGATGTAGGGAGTCTTCTCGGGTGTGTCCTGCAGCTGCATGGTCACTTCCTCCAACTCTTTATCCAACTTTAAAAACAAAACAAAACAAAAAAAAATTAAAACAGCAAGTGACAGTGTTAAAAACATTCCTTCCCATGAAACAAGTCGCCTCAGCTTTGCTTCAACGCCGCTCTCTACCAACCCAGCTTAACTAGGCCACACAATTATCAGAAAACACACAATACTGCCGCCGCTCTATGTAGAACAAAATGCTGCAATTGCTTCTTTGTACATTTCAAAGGGCGGCAAACGTTTCTCTCTTTTCTAGTTTGCTTGCATCATGCTGTTCTTAGTGACTAATAATGGAAAAAGACCAGACCTCTGTTATCCTCATTCGCAGCCGGTGGTTATCCGTCTGCAGCCCATCTAGCCGTGAAGTGTTGGCCTGGTTAACGCTCGTGACAGAGGTGGAGGTCTTGGAGTCTTCCTTCTTCTGATTCTGGGTGAACTTTAGCCTCCGGTTCTGAGTGGCTGCGTCCGGATTTGTTCTCATGGTAATTAGCTGAAAGAGACGATATGGGTATTGTTCATAGCAGGCCTTCAGCGTGATGTGGGCTAAAATACACTGACTGATCAGGAAAAAAAAAGTTGGGTTTCACAAGAATGAGTGCAATAACAAACATTTCATTTTATGTCTAATGAGTCAGATAGTAGGTGTGTAAATGCTAACCTTTGGGACAAATACGAGACACAGTGTGATGGTGCTGCAGAAGATGATGACCAAGGCCACGATGCAGAACTGGACGTTGGGCTGGTCCCGTGTGAGGAAAGACACGGCGGCTCCAATGATGCACATGATGCCCACGTTGTAGACACTCATCCCGATGTACTTGCTGTCATTGAGGGCCGGGATGCTGACGTTCCTCGTTTCCCAGGCAAGGAAGCAGCCAAATAACTGCGGAGACATAGCACAGAAATAAAGTTGAGCACTTGTATCCTTATTGCCGTCGTTTGTTTTCTTTGATAACACCATAATAGCCTATTGATTGTCAGTGTTAGCGCCACAGCGTAATATCATAAAAAGTAATGCTGCACGGGCAGTCAGGGTAGTAAATGTTCGTTGAGGGAATTTTTTTTTAGCATTCAAACTAAACAAATGACATACATGGAGGCTGCTTTCTGGTACACACTTCTGAATATGTTCTGTATTATATGTGGATCTGCTAATTTTACTGTTAATCTGATGATGTCTTACGAGGCATCATAAATAACTGAATGCGTGCCCCCTATGTTGTCTTGCCATCTGTTCACTCACAGTATCTGTTTTGTGAGTTTTCACCACTACTATCAATCGCACGCTGCACAATACATCCACTACTCGCTGTAAAGGATTATTTTCATCATTAAAATTACAGTAGCACTGTAGCATTAAGAATATGACAATTATATATCAAAAACATATGATAATGTAATAGCCTAGCAGTTAACTGAACCCTTAAAAAAAAAATTCAATTTGCTTTTTGACATACTCTTTTTTTTTTTGTGGTTATGTGTTTAAATAAGACCCTCAGCTTTAGAGTTGGGCTAAAAGGCAGGTGTTTTGCAGAGAGGATTAGGAAGTAAATAACATGCCTATGGAGCCATAAGGACCTGCATTTGCATTCGCCTCGGTGTGAAAAGAGGCATTTGCGCATCTCCAGACTGAGAGTACATGATAGAATTCTGTGTCCTCTCACCATTAGCAGTCCCTTGTAGGCATAAACGATGCCGAGCCAAATGGTCATGTGGGTGTTCTCGCAGTGCTCCAAGAAGGGACGGATGGCGATGTCTCGGCCGTGAGGATCCGGCTGTTGACACAAACACAGAGAAAGAGTGGAGGCAAATCAAACAGTTTATCGAGCCACGGAAGAGCGGGATATTCATCTCAACGGACGTTCATCAAAATCGTGTTGCCTCAGTCAAATTGAAATCTTCAAATGATTACTGGGATGATAAAATATTCAACAGGGAAAAAAGTATCAATCAAAGTATACACCACTCACAAAAAAAAAAAAGAAAAAACACCAGTATGTTTCATTATTGATCTTTTACACTGAGTTGGTTTGGAAAGTTTTCAGTAATCCTGCAGGTGTCTTTTCAAATCCCACTGAACGATGGCCACAGGCTTCTCCAAAGTCAGCTGCAGTTAAATTAATCCAAGCTTAACACGCTAATGGCCAAGACTAATGACGCTTACTCATTAATGAGATCTACACCTCTTCTTTCCTCTCTCCTTTCACTGCTCTCTTCTCTGGAGCAATGTTCTATATATCAACAGTTCACAATCCAACAAGTGACCAATGGAGAAGACGAGCTGCTGAGGTGGGATAAACCCGTCAATAAAGTCATGAGCACGGATTCCTCTGAGATGGCTCAGCGGACCACCTGCGGGACACCAGGGGGTAGCAGTTGGTCTATTTATAAAGACACATTTCTGATTTGTACAGGACTGTAGAGAGAGTGCCCCTCGGTTTTTCAGGGGAAACACGTTCTTGTTACCCTCTCCTGTAAGTGCAGCATCGCATCTCCTCCAATTGTCATTTTGCCCCAATGTTCTTTATATTAATAGAAATTCAGGTTATCCAAGCTTTTCTCACTGACCTTGTTGGACTTACATTAGTGATTACTGAAAGTCATTACTGCAAAAGAAAAACGGCAGAACAAGAGCAGCACTGATTTATCAAAATAACTGCATACCACACGCCTCATGTACAGTAGCGTTCATTAAATCATTTTCATATGGCACATCGTCCTTTGTATCTTCTAAGAAAAAATAGTCTTTCATATCCCACCCACATTTTTCTCATCAATTTTAATTGCATAAAGCTGCAGCAAAAACAGACTTCAGCACGGTACAACTTTCATGTCTGCCTTTCCGGCATGTGCTGTAGATCAATGTAACCTCAGACACAGATAGTTACAGAGGCAGGACCCAGTTTGTCACAGCACTCGCTGTATGCACGCCCTGGTGGGACTCATGTGGCACGTGCCTAGGAATAATCTGAACTGACTATTGTTAGCGTTTGGTGGAGCCTATCACTGTGTTCCAATTTATTCAAATGTGGAAACGTGGTAAAGTGGGGTAGAAGATGACTCACACAAGGGCTATTTTTGACAAGGAATTACAAACACTTGACTGAATTAGTCTCTTATATTTATGCAAGTACAGATTGTTTCAGAAGTTCAGGACAGTTTCTTCTGTCTCTCAGGTGAACTGACACTAATACATGGTCAAAAGGAAGACAGTCTTAATAAATACTGTCCTGCATATTCATGTTCAGCGTGACACATTCTGCATGAGTGCTCCGCATAAGTGACCAAACTTGCCACTAACATCCCATCAGGACAAAACGATCTCCGATTCCCCGATATCACTCTGTGTCACACCAAAGCTCACAACAGCTCTGCTTCTTTTGGAGGATGTCGTCTGGGGAGTTGCCAGGCAACAGGGCTGTAGGCAGCGGGCGGACCCTAAGCAGTGGAGAAAAAATGCCTGAAAATACCTTTTCACTGTCAGTTTATCACAGAGTACATCTGTAACAGGAACACTCAAGGAGGGCATCAGACACTACTGACTCATTTAAACACTAGGAAATATGATGTGATCAAATACAACACGTCATTGTATCAAAAAAGTCATTTCTGTCAATGTCAATGTGGGCAAAATATAGTATTAGTCTTCAAAAGTGGGGCCCACTCTGGACAATGGCCAGTTAGTTTGCACTTTAGATTTACCTGTTCACAATGGCATGTTTTTAAATACAGCTAGTTTTGAAATTATGCATTAAACATCCAATAGATGCAATATGGGTGACTTAGGGCCCGATCTTGTGTTTCTAAACACAGTCTATAGCGTAACATTTTGCGCTTAGTAGGAGCGCACTTTGAGATCTTGCAGTTCCTAAACTTAGTACATTTAAGTGGGAAGTACGTGGTACGGAGAAACACTGGCAGTGTTATGTACAACAGCCTTTTTCCCCCCACCAGACTCTGTGGCCGGGAAGGGGCGAGGGGTTTTGGGGGGCTGTGGGGGTCGTGAACATGTGCCTTTGTGTTGGTCGCAAGTGCCGATCTGTGCCACCACGGGACCGGCTGCAGGCTACATCTCTTTCTCTTGAGACACGAACATTGTTTAGCTCACAGCGGGGTTAGTAAAGTTTTTAGTTTGACCTGTGAGAGCCTATAATGCTTAAGGAAGAACACAAGGCTACCCGATCGAGGGAATGAATGTCGACCTCTTTTCTTTTTATAAGTGACTCCCTCTCACAAGTGGCACAGGCACATACTGCACATACAGCAGCACCACTCGCAAGATATCCATCGAGTTAGAGTTTGTGCTGTCCTTACGCCAGGCACTAGATCTGGGATCTAAGAAGTCTTGTGATATACAGTATGAGTTCATGTACTAACATATTATGTTTCAGAGCCTCAAAACAAAATAAAGAATTGAAACAACTTTTTTGAAAGCACAGATTTTGTTTCAGTGGGAGATTAAATGTATACAGTCGGAAATTGGATTGCACATATTATAGAAAACACATCTAGTACATGCTTTAATCGTTTTATTATCTGTTAACGGAAAATACTTTAAGACAAGGGGAAGGTTTTTCTCAGAGGAGTTATTTAAAAGACCTGAAACACATTTGCTGGTCTTGAATGCAGTGTTATGTAACACACAGAACCCAGATGTCGACCTGCGGCTCCTTTCAAAGTGTCAGACAGTTCAGTTCTGATTACACCAAAACATTTAGAAGCCTCTTCTAGCTTGTCATGTAGCAATATAAAAGAAGTGAAAAGTGCTGCGGCTTCAAAATGTGATGAAAGAAAAAGTACAAAAATGTGTTTAATTAAAAAAGAAAACTAAGTACAACTACTGCAAAATGTGCCATTACACATCCTATGCTACTTGTACACTGTATATGTATATTACTACAGCACTTGACTGGCGTTGTCATTGATAATACAGCCTCATTCATTATCCACCACATAAATATATTAGTTTAGAAAGAAATAGATTTATACAAGGCTCAGATGAACATTATATCTCAATAAACGTAATCAATAATAAGTTTGTATAGATTAGATATTTATGGTGTGTTGAATCATGAAATGATGATGGACTCATGCGTCTACATCCATGCAGTAAACTTCACTATTAAAAGCCACAGTGCTGTTACATAACACAGGGAAATATAAAATGAAAATAAAATGGGTTGAGTGTGAGAGGGAGCTGACAGATACAGCAGGAGGATGGTGTTGTGCAGCAGGTCCAGGCTGACCTACATGCACAGGCCAGTGGTGACTGAACCTCAAGAGCCGCTGGCACTCGGGCCATGTGGGGCTGTGCCGACCCACTACACAGGATATATGTGTGAAATATTGTGCGCGCTCTACTGTAGCGCCATCGTCACTATAAAAGTCCTCCTCAGCTTCTATGCCCTGCACTTTCTGTCTCCCCACAGACAGACATAGACCGGAGCACAGCCAAACAGAGAGGCCGGTCACGAAGATAACACAATACAACTTAAAAGATCATTAGAATGTTCTGCCACTTTTACACTCCGCCAATCTCTTGATCTTTAATCACTATTAGACCACAGTTTTCATATCTCACTGTACAATCTCCTCCTCCTCTTCCCCCGGCCCCTAATGATGATAAAATGATCTCTTCACTTGAATGTGACTGTCTGCATTTAAATACGTCGGCTCCCTTGCTTGCTTGAGTATTCCCCAAACCATTCCTCCATATTTCATACAGGCAGTAATCCCATTTGAGAACTAATCCCTCTGATACAAGCATGGCCTAACGACCTCCGAACTACCACTGGGCTGTGACCGGATGAGAGAGATTTTTTTTTTTCCCTTATTGCTTTCTCAGTGAGGAACTGGCATGCTAACTGTTTGACAAATGTACTGTGTGGCTGACCCCAAAATACAGCCGCTGTTTGTGCTCATGCTGGGAGAAATTAGCAGCTGCTTAAGGCTTACTTTCCTTCTCTTATCACTGCTAATTGTAGGATGCAAATGAGCTGACCCTCACTGTCTAATTTGCACTGTTCAGCATTGTTAACTGATTGGACCATTAAATCACTGCGGAGTAGTCAGCAGTTCTGCAAGTCGACATTTAAGAGCAATTTATGACACTAAACGTGAATCATAACGGTGTGAAATAAAGTAGAAATACGTGAGATCCCTGCAGAGACGTAAAGCGGCTGCGCTGAGCTGTAGTTACTGTGTTTAAGGTGTGCGGCCTGCAGACTGCTGACCACACCACCAGGAGGATGTCCCAAAGCAGTTTGCGACCGCCAGACACAGCCTGGAGTGGTTCATCTTATTTATCTCAGGACAGTATAATAATGTCACGCTGTAGCTCATGAAACCAGCAAATATCAGCAGTACTGGAGAGCTCAAAAGTGTGACTTTAAGTTAGACGTTGATGCCCGCCATGACAATAACAATCAAAAAATCTACTTCAAATCATTGCTGCAGAGGAATGAAATCATTTGACATATGAGGAATGTTATGAATGCAAATAACAAATGAGCTTAGATCCAGTTAAAGGCGCAGACTCTGACTCCAGTACAGAGACAAACGCTTTCAAAGGGACTTTTTCCACTTCCTTATGTATATTCCCCAAATTACAGCATAATGGCACACAAACATACAACGCAGCATTATACTGAAACATTCAGGGAGGGGGCTCCAGCAGGGAGCTGCCTTAACTGATTTATTAAGAGCTAAACGCACCATTAGTGTAAGCGGCTAACCCTGAACATTGGGCTCATTAGAATATGCAAATTCTGCGGTGCAGCGCGGCAGTGTGTTTGGTAGATACTGTATGCTGCCTGTATATCGCCGCTTCCTTCACTCATCAAAGCCGCCATGTGCACAGTGCTTCACTCAGTGTCACACCGTCATGTCGTACTGTAGCTTACATCACTTCATAAAGTTACGGCAGTTTGGGCAGTTTCGGGACGAGGTCTATTCCCTAGAAACATGTACATCTTATGCTCGACGTGAACATGCTGCTAATGAGCAATAAATACAGTGCGGGGTGAGCCGAGGCATCTGCTGCAGGCGAATGGTCATTTTTCATCATCTAAGTTCTCCAAAGTAGTGGACTTCAACAGATAAAGTGGGTGGAAAAATGCCCAGTTTCCACTATGACGAGTGTATTTTGCAGACAACTTAATACTGATAAAAGTGATCATTTTTGCATTTCTCATCTCTCAACTATCCAAATCCGTATCAGAATCACCATTTTGTTATTACAGAGGAATCTTTGGTATTGCCAGATGCTGCCAAACAGCCGCAGTCATTATAGATCATAATTGTTTGCAAGCTCATTATGTCATAACAGCTCTTTTTACAAACTTCACTCCACTTCCTGGCTTTCTGAATAGACTTAACTTGCGGCAGGTCACCAGAAATAATGCTGATTATTCATCCTTTATGATCTGCCAGTCTGTTTATATGAAAAAAGTCCAAAATGAGTCATTGAACAGTAAACCAGAAAACAGGGATGATTAAGTGCCCAGTTTCTACACAAAACGCACTCATCGATGAGCACACCTTTCTTCGTTCAGTGCTTAATAACACCAAATGGAACAATGGGTGAAAACAGTAGCTGGATTTAGGTGATAAATGAGCTTCATGTGCATAGAGGAAAAAAGCTTTGGATTTACTCAAAAGGCATTCTCTCCAAAAAGCATGTTCTGCAAATCTGATGCTGTGGCCGTGTTTGCTTGTGTTGCATGCGGACATTATTAAGCATGTCGTTATTTCCAACAGAGGGACATCACAGTGCCGTCTTTTGAGGAATGACTCTGCGGTGTGTCTCCCTCCACCACTGCCTCTGTCCCTGCAAAGTCAGAGCAGTAATTGAGTCCTTTGAGGCCATGGGTTGCCATAAGCCCTATGTTGTGGCTGCTTAATTGGCTGTGTTACTCACAAGCAAACCACGGTGGGCAGTACAGTGCTAGCAGGTCAGGCCTTTCCAAGGAACAACACATCTGACAATATTTTTGTCGATGGCATTTCATTATTTTCCTCAAAAGTTGTGCTGTTAAAGCTTGAACCTTTTCAACTCTCATGATTGTAAAGTTCTCTATTCAGTGTATGGCCTTTCACTAAACCAAGATTTTCAAGATCCTCAAGTCTGAATTCATGGCTGAATGGGGAAAAGTCCTAACAGGTTAAAGATAAAGTATGTAATATAAGATAATTTTATGGAAAACATGATATGTAAGGGTTTCCCCATGTATGGGATGAATGTATTCAAATCAAATATTGTTTTTTACTAATAACAATTCTGTTGATTTATTCACAATTACAAAAAAATCAAAATTTTCCAGATTCTTTGTTTGGATCTCAAAATGATTATCTAATCAGAAAGCAGAATGACACATAAGGCTAAATCCCGTGAGGACAATAACACGAAGGGACAATCCCACCGCCCGTCCCCAAACAAGTCCTAATTAGTGCAAGTGCACTCCTTTAGTTAAAGCTCAGTGACTGAAATCTGGAGGCATGTTCAAACAAATACTATATGTGCAGCCTAAGTTGAGTTGTAGTTCAAGTGCCTTTTTTAAACACTAAAAGCGTAAACTACCAGCATTTCCTTTAACAGTAGCATTCTGTGGTAGCCATATTTGCATCTTGTGTGTTTTAGTACAACTCATCAGTTCACACAGTTGATTTCTTTCAGCACTTTCCATCTGTTATAACACAGTTTCCACTGTGTTTGATTTCACCCTTCACTCCTCAACACAGTGGTTCTGTTCTCCGGTCCCAGCCCGTTGCCTGTGGGATCCATGCCGCGGCTCCACCTTGGGAAGAGACCTAATGATGCAGAATGCAGCAGAGCTCTGCAGGAGAACTATAATGTGCTGTGAGAGCAGGAGGCAGAAACGCACTGATAGAAACGGGCTCCGCTCACACTGTAAAGCACAGATTCACCAAAGCTGCAGAGGAGCAATTTCACATGCACTCATGTTTGGGGCAAGCCGTGACAAGATAGCGTCCAGGGTGCACTACTGTGGGCAGGAAAGAGAGGGGATGATAGGAGCATCAACTTTAGCCTGGAGGAGGTGACACAATGAGTTTGGTGCCATTGGCTAGATATGACAGGCATGCTAACACCTTGTAGCCTCTGCATAGGAGACACACACGGGCAGGCTGACTCACACACTCCCAGGGGCATCTCTGCACCTAGCTAAAGCCTGGCTGTGACAAACACAATACCTTATGGCTGGCTCCTGGTGCCCAAGGAGAAAGCACATTATTACTGCTCTCTGTTCACTAACACTGCAGACAGCAGCACAGTGACAATGAGCAAATTGCACTGATTACAATACAATTTACAATTACAACTGCAGCATGACTCGTTATCAGCTACCCTAAAATGTTTGTGTCAGGAGTGGACCACACATCGCTGTGCAAAGAAAACTCATCAGGCCACTGCAACATCAGCAGTCGGCAGGAAATCCATAGAAGCTTTACAGTCAATTACTTCAACTGTCATTGGGGGCTGCCATCACCTGCCTCCCCAAGGACAGTAACCAATCACACCAATGAAGGAGGCAGCGCCACCAATCACAGCCAATCAGAGTCCAGCCTGAGTCACTGACCTGGTCTCTGCATATAAACTAGACAACTTTGCAAAGTTTTCAACGGCCTCTTCACGGTTGGAGGGGGACAGGATGATTCGACTAATTGGATTGACGTGGAAGAAACCGCATTGCTCATACTTTTATAAAATACTGAGGATCGTCTGCAAAAAGGTGCAGACAACTTTATTTCAAAATTCAATCGGGACCTGCTCTGATGATGGAAGACATCGCGACCATTACCAGGTGCTTGAATATCCTCCTTCCATCTTCATCGAGCATCAGGAGGCATTGGAGGCCGAGCATGTCACATAAATCACGCTCAGACCGTTGAAATACTGTCCTTGAGTTAATTTATCTGAAAAAAGTCAGAATGGAATTTCCACTGTGATGGAAAAAAGATTCATTAAAAACTACAGCAGCGTTAATTACATTCAGTTATGTAAGACAAAAGGTCTATGTGGAGCTGTCCCTTTTTAGTCCCTCATCTTCTGCCACTGACTCTATTCAGAGGATTATCCAAAAAATGTAAGACTCATATATATTCATTTTCATTTAAAAAAAAATAGATGCAATAAGGTGTTCAGCTGGTGTCGTTGCTCAAAAAAAAAAAGCCCCAGTCTTTTGCTGCCACTTCTCATTGCTTTCTTTTTATAGATGTAATGAAGAACAGCGAATACATCTCTCTTTCGCTTGGGTTTGCGCTCTCACTCATCTCCCGCCTCTCCATTTCTCTGCCACCTTATCGATCCCCTGATCCAATCAGCCTCTCGTGGATACGTGAGTCTCATTCTGAAGACATGGCAGCACTTTTAATCCGAGCATAAATCGATAAGCGTATGTCGTCCGAAGGAATGCTAAGTTTACAAGTATACATGCATTCATACAAACATGCAGAAAAATCTAGAGATCAAAGAAACAAGAGGTATTTGGTATTTATAGCACCTTTTAACATCTCCTCCGGATGTGTGAGGCTGTGCGCGATAATATAATGGGTGCTAATGCAGATGGATGAAATAAGAGATTATTGCATTAGAAAGAGTGGAAATGCTCTTCTCAGGGTGAAACTCGACACCTCACTGCAGATACCCCCGGCTCTTCATGAGTAATGTGCACTGCCTCAAACTGTAGTATAACTTTTCATTCATACAGACGCATCACACAGAGCAGGGCGCATCATTGACTAAGACACACAGCACAAGAGTCAGGCGGCTCCTCTTTTTACTGTTTCCCTTTGGTCTAAGTCCCAGCAGTGTGCTCTGTTAGTATGTATAGTAGCACTCTCTCTCACACAGTCTGACCCTCCTCTCCGCGGTCCCAGCTGCCCCAGCATGCTTATAATGACTAATGAATGTCAGGGCAAAATGTGCTACAGTTGCAAACAAATGCTGTAGCTCAACATGCTGTTTGTTTCATTGTGGCTCAGATAGCATCCCAGCAAATAGCTCAGACGCCCAGTGTCACACGTGGAATCAGAGGCCCAGAGGTGGATGCTTCGAAGTGCAGTGGTAGCACAATACAGATGTCTACACAGGGGGTGTCGTGAAGGGCAGTATGACAGTGATATTATACCCAGTCAGTCAGGTTAATTACTCAGCAGATGGCTGTCAGTGAGGCCTGAGGAGGGAGCTACACTGTCTATGTAAACAGACTAAAGGCCTACTTTGACATCAGAATGTGTTTCGCAGTAGCTCATGACACCGGCTCAGGCCAAGGGGAGAGGGGATCACTGAGAAACATACGTCGTTCTCTTACTTTGCTTTGTCTTTGGCCCACACTTTTCCAGAATAAACTCTTTCAATCTGATCCACAGTGACACATACAGTAGAAACATTCAGAACTCACACAGTGAGTGCCTGCAGAGTGCCTGCTTTGGCACTACTAATAATGTGCCATGCACCACAGAGAAGCAATCAGATGATTTTACCAGCAGTTTGCACATGACAGGTAATTCATCACAAATTACTGTAATTTAACATCTCAGGCTGTCTTGATTTCTTTTAAATGCAACCATACAGTCTAAAACACTAACTATATTATTTTAATGAAAAACAGTTAATTTGATCCAGTTCTGATTACAAAAACACGGTCGTCTTTAACATGCAGTGTAAACTAATATGCATGGCATCTTGGAAAGGAAGAAATAAAATTGTCAAAAGAACAAGCAGTGCCATATCTCCTACCCTGCTTTTTGTGCTCCAGCATATAGATCCAGCTCTTTCTGGAGGTTTGAGGTTTGGAGAGGGGCGTGTTGACATGATGGCACAGAAAGGACTGAGAATGAGCAGAGAGCAAGCCCAAGGACTGCAAAGAGGACTCAATACATGTGGGACATTTATTGGAACATTAGGACGCAATGAGGATCAGTTACAACACAATACTGAGTGCACAGATGCTGCCGACAAACTATTTAAGAGCATGACCCATTTAACCGAGACTATTTCCTCCTGATTTTTTGTCTCCCAACAACTGTTTTTATTTCAGAGCCTGAAGCAAAATTTACACACAGAACAGAGAACATTTAAAAGGATCAACCACGCACGCACGCACGCACGCACGCACGCACGCACGCACACACGCACGCACACACGTATAGACATTTCTCTAGAATATTCCAACCCAGGATGTAGCTGTCCTGAGGCTGACTGACCTGAAATGTGGTAACAAAACTACATCTCAAAGACATGAACAATTTGAGACAGACAAGGATGAGACAGACAAAACATAAACCAAGCAGACCTATCTGGAAAGACAAAATGGTGTTTTATAAGCCGCCGAATGACAAACAGCACAAACCCTGGACTAGATTTGTGGGCAGAGTGAGACGGGCCCAGTGCCAGCTTGTTGCAGAGGCATTGGGTTTAATTATGTGACCTTCTCGTCGACTGTCTCACAGACTCCCTGCCGATGGCGACTGCTAATCAATGTCACCCTGGGCACTCTGATGATAAGTGGCTATGACACCCTCTTTTCTCTTTGCACCCCACTCGCTCTGCCTCTCATATCTACAACTTTATCTTCACAAACGTCTCCATTGCAGACAAGGCCCAGTTGTTTCCTGTCTGAATCCTAAAAACCTTTTATCTCTTCTGGTGCTCGTCGCTCTATATCTTTGTGTCTTGAGCTTTGGTATTATTGTGTATACAGGATTAAGGTCATAGTAGAATTTGCATTATTATTTGCATTCAAAAACTCTCTTTTTTGCTAGGTGTCACCACAGCGAACCAGTGGTGGACGCTTGCTGCCTTCATTGCCTCATTTTTGGAATCTGCACTGGGATTTTCTATTCATAAATCGTATATTCCCCTTGGTGAGATACCAGAATAATATAGGCTAATACACCCACACTCATCAAATGTTATGATGGATGACTGTATACATGACAACTTAATTGGAAAGAGTTTAAGCCATCTCCATGGAGACGAACGTCATGTCTGAGGAGATTTTTTGAGGTAGAATAAAAGCAATATGCAGTGATTCAAAGTAGTGAAATGACAGAGAACATGGCTTTAAAGGGGCTGGATTCAAGTTGGTCATTTCCATACTCACTACTGTCCTCAGGTAACTGCAATTTCTATGTGAAGCTCTTGCATGATGGCAATTCGGATCCGAATTAACACCTTTTTGAGTGACAGTGCAGGATTTTAGAGGCAGATGTGGGCTCATTCTACGCATTGTTTGAACATGTTGTTTAACATTTTTAAACTCCATATAGTCCCTTTAAGTCAAGAAGGTTTGTGTTTTTAAATTTAGACATAAAAAAATCAGCTTTTAGGATTACAAGGTTAATGATGCTCAAAAGCAATATAGTATGGAGAGCCATTTTGGTCTGAATGCACATTATCATCACTTCAGTGCTGCTGGCACCGTGTCATGGTCATCATTATCACCCCAGAAACCATCAACACTATGTGGACTCTCCAACTAATCCTGTGAGGGCCTATGGCCAGATGAAATAGAACTGCCTTTCACCCTAACTGTGAAAAATCTGGGTAAACACTGGAAAGAGAGTTTGAAGAGGGACAGAGAGAGAGTGAGGAATGGAGGGAGGGAGGGAGGGAGGGAGGGAGGGAGGGAGGGAGGGAGGGAGGGAGAGGGAGAGAGATAGACAGTGGTGGAGAAGTGGGGCAGAGGGAGAAAGGAGAGAGAGAGGGAGGGAGAGACGGAGAGAAAGAGGGAATCTAGGGGTGAGAGAGATAGAGAGCCATAATGAAGGGCTCAGGGCAGTGGTGGAGCTGGCGAGGACTGTGATGGTTGTGTCTGGGCTCTGATGGAGGGTGTCTCAGATGACGGGGGTGGGGGGTGTATAAGTTAGCATTCACTCTCCACCCCTCCCACAGGATCAGATTCTAAGGCAAAGCTCTCAATTTACAGTGCAAGAAATGTTCCTACTCTCAGGTCATGGCATAAAAGACAAGATCGTGGATACAAGCAGTACTTGTCCACAGAGTGACTGGGCGCACCTACAAAGATAGACGAGGAGCTCAGTCACCCGGGAGGAACTCAATGTAACGAGGAAGCAACTGAGCTGGCTGTTCCAGATGCCACCTGAACACCTCCCTAGGAAGTTGTCCAACAGGAATGAACCCCAGGGAAGACCTAGGACCTAAGGAAAACACTGTACTCTGGATGGCCTGGGAAAGCTTTGGGATCTCCCAGGATGAGCTGGAAGAAGTGTGTGGATAGGAAAGTCTGGGTCTCTCTGCTCAGACTGCTGCCACCAGATCAACAGAGAGCAAAAGTAAATGGGCAAAAGTAAATGTTCTGATTGCGATCAGATTTGGAATGTATGTATTTCAAACTAGCTTCAGTTTATAGTGCTAATTTTAAACACATCCAGGACCAATAGCATTTTAGAGAAACTGATATTTGAACTGTTAAACTAATACTAGAATCATATGCAATTCAGAATCTGTATGTTGAAGTCTGAACTTCAACAGACGGTAGCGCAGATAGTAGAGCAGGTCGTCTAATGAGCCAGGGGTTTGAATCCTGCCTCCTGCAGGTTCACGCGGTCGTTGTGTCCTTGGGTAAGACACTTCACCCACCTTGCCTCCAGTGTCTGCGTACCCTGGTGTATGAATGAGAATGTGAATGGGTGAGCACTGTAAAGTGCTTTGAGTGCCTATTGTAGGTGGAAAAGCACTATATAAGTTGAGACCATTTACCATTTACCATAAACTGCATGCTATGTTGCACTGCCTACACAATTGTAATCTTCAATTGAAACAATGCAAATAGTTATTTCATTTTGATTAATTCACTATTTTTTCACTATATTATTATATGTCCTGCTGTATTACAGGCAAACAGGCAAATATGAACCTGATGTGTTGTCTGCATGTCCATTCTCCTCAATTTCACAAATACAGGGACCACTTGCGGCACTTAAAATTTTTGAGGATTGTAATTGGCCAATTGCATAGCCCTCAACCTCAATCAGCGGTTGCCTAGCAACTGCAGTCAGTGCGAGAGCAGAGAAAAGTTCAGAGCAGAGAGAGGAGAGAGAGCAGCATCATGGTGCAGCCAGGTGAACAATTTGTGATTTTGTGGTTATTCTGAAGAAGATGAGGTGAAGAGGGGAGACAGAGACATAACAATATGAGCACAAGAAGTAAATAATGCCAACCAATTCACTTTCTGTGGGATTCACTTGAACAAACATGTGCAATTTAGAAACTCAAGAGTCAAGAAATGGTGCACTTAAGAGGCTCAACAAAGTTCTCTTTCTCAGGAAGACAAATGCCAGGTAAGGCCAAAGCAAGGCACACCATATGAGCAGCTAAAATAGAAATCATTTGTTAACTAATACATCTGTGACAATGTCTCAATTCAACACTAAAACAAAGCATGGAGAAAAGCTATAGAATAGTGATGTTAAAGCTAAAAGTATTCTTAGGACAAATACGCCACGTGTCCTCTTTACACTGCTTTGGATCTTTGAGTTAATAACAGCAATCATTGTGACGCCCATTGTCAGCAAAAAGGCAACCTGTTTCACAGTGAATTGTTGACAAGTACAAGAGGAGATCAATACATGGTCTACAACATTGGTTCTCAAACTTTTCACACCACGAACCACCTCATAAAATACTTTTTATTACTACCAAAGATCAAGTTCAAATGAGGACTTAACTGCCCAAAAGGGTCTAAAATATATCAAAGTTGGACTAAATTTGGACCAGAAAAATGTGTAAAGCACCACAGTCTAACATTGAAATATTGTTTGGAAGATAGGCTGCATTGCAATATTGAGTATGTCAGTTATCACAGCAACCCCCCACCCCCTAAACAGCCACAAAAATTGCTGGTGTAAAAATGAAGAAAAGAAAAGGGGGAAAAAACCAACAGCCTTGAATCAAGTCTTACACAAAGGAAACACAAACTATGGAATGACTTAAGTTTAGATGTGTACAATGTTCAAGGTTGAAACTTAAGAAGTCATACAAAGAGACCATTTTCCTGATTAATTAACAAAAAATAACTGCGTGGATGCTAAGTGACTAATGTTTTCGTTTTGTGTGTGTGGTTTTTAGCATCATTTAAACTGTATAAGGCAACAGGAAGTCAACGAAATTGAGTGATTGGAATAAGGGGTCGGATTACACTCTTACGGCGCTTTGTGTAGCTCACATTTTCAAAATAAATGGACTGATTGATTCATCAATTTCTGTTGCATATTGCCAATGATTTTCAAAAATATTGCTTAATAATCATTATCAAGAACCTCCCTGGTAGGCTTTATCATCCTGCTCTAGTGTCACACTGTGGAGTCTGAAGGTTCTGCCTCTGTTACACCTGTGTCTACTGTAAAAGGTCACATGACGCAGTTGGCACAATGACCATGACAAATGCAGCAGTATGATCAGACTGTGACTGAGGTCTGTCCCTTTGTTCTGCGCCTCCTCTTCCCCACTGAGGAGGTCGATGGTAAGAGCCTCGGTGGGTGGCGGTTATCCCATAATGACCCGGTTTACTTTGAAAACGTATCGATCTGGGGCAGTGCTTCTCTCCCTGCCCACAAAAAGATCTTCAAAGCCTCATTTTAGCCTGTGTTAGTACTGCTCAATAAGAGTGGCACGGATAATGGCGCACATAAGATTGCACTTCATTCAACACCATAAATACTTGATGATTATCAGTTCACGTCCCATCACATCTTTGTCTCTGTCAGAAGGAATATCCTTACCCATGAATAAATCCCTCTGACGCAGTTTAGCGCTTGATTTGCCAAACCAAACATGAAACCAAATGGTAAAAGAGGCACGTTTTGTTGTATAAACATGCACATTAACATTATAGCAAGTTTATGAATTAAAGACTATAGCAGGGCAAGATGCCTATGAGCTGATCTTTGCACCAACCATATCTTGAAATGGTAATGATGAAGAAAGAGTTAATAGCTCCAGCCTTTCAATACAAAGAATTGTATAATACACTATTGCAATATTGCTATACAGATATTGAAGATAATGTTTTTTGAAAGAACACACAATTCCAACTTTTTTAGGTTTTAGTTCAATATCCAGCTATATCAAGCTATATTCTTGTAAAATATCTGCATGCATCTGTGCTAGGATTACCTTGTTTTACAGAAAGAGGATAGTCAAAAAAGAACAGAGAAGAGAAACCAACAGGAAAAAGGACAGTCTCCCCAAGTCAGTAACAAGCTTTCTTTCTTTGCACACATCCTCCCATGAGGTAGGAGGTGCTCGAGACAGGAGAAAGAACTAGAAGAACACAATCTTTGCTTTGCAGGAAAAGGGAAAAAAACAGTGAAAGTGGAATGAACACACAACACAGGCAAAGGGCAAGACAGTGTGAAGAAAGAAAAGAGAAGTGGTGATAGTGTTCAGTGACTGAATGTGAGGAAAGCTCATCCCTGAGGGGGCTAGAAATGTGTTAGTGGGTCTATGAGGGGACATTAACTGTAATCACTGCTGTGCAGACTTTAAGCCTTAGACCCTAATACATATTTTTTACTTTAATTAATTAATTACTTAAATGCAACAATATACACTTATAGTATAAAAATCATACAAACAGTATGAAAATATATATAACAAATTATAGTTGCTGCACTTTTGCAGATTTTCCCATCAATTATCATTACTGGATATATAGTAATACAAATATCACAGCAAGAAAAAACAAAAGAGTATCAGTACTAGATGTATGAGTCACTATGAGCACAGACTAGAAGGACTTACTAACAAGGAAATGTTGGCATGCGAGAGAGCTACTTCTGAAAGAGTCCCCTGCCAGTATAGAGCTTACAGAAGAGAGCCTGTTACTTTCCTGTACAAAAAACACACCTCTTCCTGGTTGTCTTTTTGTACCTGTGCAATTCAGCGTTGTAGTCTGACTGGGAGATTTACAAGGAGGGGAAAACATGTGATATGGCAATTCTTCCCTCCATGTGTCACCACACTCAACTGGGTGCCCTAACCAGCTATTTTTGTTTCATGGATCAACGGTGCCGCTCTCAGTGTTATGGATGTCAGAAACCATGGCCGTTGCCATGGTGATGCCACACTGCAATATTCTTTTGCAGCGTGCCTGTCAATGTGCGGCAGCTTCCAAGCCAAGGAAAACGACTGAGACGGGAGGAGACTTGAGGAGAGGGGGTCTGCGGCACAATCCAGCAGAATGCTAATCATCCTTTCACCACACTTTGTCCTTCATTATGCAAGAGACAATGCACAGAAGACTTCATGTGCACACACACAACATCTGCAGGTCTATACAGCCAACAGGACAAGTACAGCCAAGGTCATGTGCTGTCGAACGGTACAGCTGTGTGTGTCAAATATTCTGCGCATTCCTAAACCTCTTTTTGTAACATGTATGATCACAGCAACATGTGTCTCATTAGACTGCAGGCCACACGATATATACAGCCATACCAATAACAAGTGCTTCATTATTAATGAGCCACAAAATGGATCCATTAGCTTTGTCCAGCACAACATCAGCATTCCCAGGATGTTTCTGTTGCAGCCAGTCAGTCGTGCCTAGGGTCAGCTCTTTGAAGGGGCGGGATGAGAGGTATTAGAGTTCAAATTAAATATAAATCATTTATGTGACTGAACAGATTGAGGATTAAACCAAAGTCACAACACATTTCTTGTCTGAATTCTGTATGTCCTTCATTGATTATAGCAGCATCATATTTGAATCACATTGTACACAGAGTGCTGTGAGCTCAAATGCTGATAAAGAAAATGATGCCCTAGTTATGCTGATGATGTAATGATTGTTAAGCATTGACTGCATTCTAAACTAAGAGTATGAAGCCCCTTAAAAGTGCTGAGCTACTGTACACTGACATACATGACATGTAATTCTGTTACATAGAATTTGAAGCATACTTGATGCAGGCTGAGTTTGTGGTACCATAAAACAGTGATAATGATTAAAAAGAAGTGTGCTGAGCCAGTGGCACGCTGTTCAATGACACACACTGTCAGACTGCATACCCCAAGGTATAGCAGGTACTGCTCAGGAACACTAGGTCAGTCACACTCTGAAATGGAAAGGGAATGCTGTGACACAAAGGAGACGGGCTGTGACAGAGAATGACAGTGTGGTGTGATTTCAGAGGTAACAAGAAGCCAGATAATTAAAGGCACATTTGACTGGGTCCCTACTCCAGAACAATTGGGGACAGATCTACTAATTGCAGCCCATTACCGTTAATGATCTATCTCTCTCAAACCGTCCTGTTCCGTAACAAAATAGTGCTTACATTTTTTGTTTATAAATGAGTAAATTCGTGTTGCTTCTACATTTGGTGCCCCCTGGACATGCTCAGCACCGGCTACAGGAGATATCTTGACTCCTCTCCAGCGGGTTAGTCCTTGGTGGGTAAGTATTCAGGCAGTCTGGGCTCTACCACTGTAACCCAGGCATGCAGCCTCACAGCTCCAGGGAGAATACACACACTGACTATATAATACATTCAAAACACTCCCTGACTGGGAGCTTCGAGCCTCAAAATATTCCAAGTAGACGTAACAACAAGCGCAAATGAATATGTTAAGCATGGCTTTCCTATGCCCTGAGGCCAGCATAAATAAGTAGCTATCATAAGGGAAATGTGGCTTTGTCTTAAACTGTAGAAATAGTTTCAGAGTGAATGAACAGACAGTTGTGACCAAAGCAGTGAAATCATTCATCTTCATACTTCCTCAGATACCCCAAAGGAATCTTAACATCAAGGACAAATTCAGAAAAAAATAAAGGCTGACCACCCCCTACTGTTCTCTGCCCTATTTACCACATTACATGCACTGATTTGATTTAATTACAGACATGAAGTCCAAACTGGGTGTGAGCAAGTCAGATACCATTCATTATCCACAAGCCCATGGTACAGAGCAGAGAGAAAACTTCAGAAACATACGTAGTAAACTAGGAATGAGCTAATGTGCATTGTAAAGAGGTCATCAAAGCCAAGAATGGGAAATGTCAACCATCTGGAGGAATGGGACTGTCTGCTGACCCCTATATGAAAAGGTAATAATGTATTCATGTCTTATTTTAGTTTTAATAGAATGATGCACGTTAATCTTAACTTGCACTTTTGTGAGTGATTGTGGCACCTACGTATTTTCATGAGTTATTTGACTAAGGGAGCTTTCACACTGACAAGGCAAAATGGATCAACTTAACAACTTAATACCCCAGATACCAGCTTCATCTTAAGCAACTGTTGTTGCACCAGGCGGAAGATCGGGCCCTTAAAGGGACTAGATATTAAAGGAATAGGCAACCATTTTTAATTACGAGATATGTTCTTACCTGAGCTTAGACGAGTTGATGCGTAACTTTCTGGTCTTTGTGCATGCACTCAGTCACGCAAAAAGACCAAAGATGTTGTTCACATTTGCACATCAACTCGTCTAAGCTCAGGTAAGAACATAATCTCAGTATTTCAAAATGGTGGCCTGTTCCTTTAAGCTCGTGCATGACGGTGCTTCGGCCTGCAGCAGCAGCTCTTGAGTGACAGTGCAGGCTTTTAGCAGCAGTTGTGGTGAATAGGTCTGGGCATTGTACACATTAGGGTATTGCATTTAAACTCCCTTTTATGTCTCATGGTAATGACATCACCAATCAGCACAGAGAGGATACTTGAGATTTTTAATTGGTTGAACCTTTGTAATTGGCATTCACATGGCCCAAAGGCATTGAGGTGTGTGGCTTTTGGCCAAAATCGCAATACTTGGAAAGAGCCTGTGGAAAACTGGGACAAATAAATGATTTTGGAGATATCGATGGGGACACGGGGCAAAGGCCTCAAAACTGGGACTGTCCGAGGTAAACTGGGGCGTCTGGTCACCCTTTCAGGCTATTTTATGTTTGACGACTACTTCCTGTGTGTGTTTAGAGTAAAATCTGTTGGATATCTTGCATATTAAGTCTACAGTAGTTCTGTAATTAAGGTGCACAGCTAAAAACAGCTTAGTCTTGTTTTTTTTTGTTTTTTACCAATCCATCTCTAACCAACTGCAGTTCTCTTTCATCTTCACCCAAAGCTCACAACC
Source organism: Gobius niger (assembly GCF_951799975.1). Lineage (NCBI taxonomy): Eukaryota > Metazoa > Chordata > Actinopteri > Gobiiformes > Gobiidae > Gobius > Gobius niger. The sequence goes on from NC_136865.1 coordinate 15,657,421, forward strand.
AAAGACATCAAGCAGAATGATTCTCTGGTTTTTCCTGCCAGCGTCTCATATTCGAACTGGCATATGCCTGGCCTTGAGATGAGCAAAGGAGGTAGTGATGGCGCGCGTCCTGACCCAAAAATAACAACCATGTCCCATGATGTGTCGCCATACATGAATACAGTGCAAACTTAAACTCCACCACAAAGAAAACACATCAAAACTGCTCACAAACCTCCAGACTATATTCTTCCACGGTCCTTTTCAGTGGGTCCACGATCTGCCAGCAAATCAGGATGCACAAGTCGATTAGTAGCATCCCGCCAACGATAATCAGGAGTTTCTGGTCTTTTATAATCTGAAATAGAGCAAATGGAGAAATGTGTAAGTATGCAACAAAATATAAATATTGTTAAAAAGCTTGAATATCATCAGGAGCACCCAAAGTCTAAACAAGCTTTACGCTGTCAGAAGGATAACCATTCGTCACCATTCATCTCAAGCAGTACATTTACACTGGTGTCATGCTGTGCCGTTCGAATAGACTCTCAGTGTAAGGAAATGCGAGCTGACAACCGCCGAATACGCCCCGCTGTCCAACGGAGAAACTTTGAACTCTGAGAGATGAAAGCCATGACCTGCTTGTGATGGTTATTTATAATAGCATTTGACTGTATGAAACTGTACATCAAAGCAAAGGTCACAACAGAGGTGGAGGTGCGTGGAGAGACTCACACAGCACTGGTCACAAGAGAGGACCGCTTTTTTGATCCCGCAGCTTTTGATTGCGCGGACACTGAACTAAAAAAAAAAACCTAAATGCCACCACAAGAGCAGTATCTCCAACACATCTAGTGAAATGAAAACTGTAGGACAACCACTGAGGCTGCAAAGTACTGAATGAAGCTAATTTTATTCTGAAGAAGCGATGAAACACATTGCAACAACTGCAAAAGCGTGATGTGAAAATGTGTGATCGTCTGCACCTAACTTTGTTACAACTGCTGTTAAGAGTTACAATAAACTGGATGACACGTCTGTGATCATTTACTTTTATCAACCATGAGCTATTAAGTGTTTACCAGATTTCCAAAAACTAATATCACAAAATTTCACAGCACATAAGCCTGTTAATGGATGCAAAGAACCTATTTGATGTGTGGGCCTGGGGAAAATGCCACCATGGATCACAGACTGACAAAAAGCAGCAAACGCAACATGGCTCAAGATAAAGGATTTTAAGGAACGGCACAGTGTTAGTACAGTGTGTGTATAGAAGGATGTTGACTGACAGCATATGCTTAAGATACGCTTTAAACTATGCCGTCTCTAGCCCTGAGCTCTTTAGGAGTGACAGAGAGCTAACCACAACTCACCAAGTGGAACGCTTATCGAACACACCTCTGATTTACAGTCCACGCTCAGATTTAAGATGGAGGTATACCGACTGGTAAGGGATGCCTTTCTGGCCTCACATGGCAGAAAAAGGCTTCAGCGGCCACAAGAAGTGATTGAGTGTTTTATTCCAGTCATGATCAAAGATAACATAATTGTATAACAACCAGCATGACAGCAATCAACTTGATTTAGAACCAATATTTTTCTGTTGAACTGTAGAAAATATGACTTTGCTCCCTGTATTCCTCATCCTCCGTAAACCATTCATGCCCGGGTGTTCTAAATACTTCCTCATTGCTCGGCTACTTCTATCCCCTCCCACATCAGCCTGCGTCGATGAAACGTCTATACACCGGCGTTCAACCCTTTGACTGTGTGATCCATGTCTTCTCTCCCCGCCTTTGTGCTCTGTGTCTCCAGCAGGCCACCCACACATCCTCAAATATACCCGAGAATGAGAGAGAAGGCTCGTGTGAAAGCAAGATCTATAAATACGAAAAGGGCCGTGCACACTCAATGAACTTGGCAGCGCTTAATATAACGAGGACAGTAAAAAGGCATCATTCTGAATACCTCAAAACTATACATGCCTTGGAGAAGATATTTAATCTCGAAGGCAGTTTGTGTAGCACTCGCTCTTGGTGGTTATTAAACAGCTGCCACAATCACACCTGGGATCACACAAGCACAAGTTAACCCATTCTAACCTTTGAGATAGGCCTGACGGCAGAAGGGGGGGAGAAGTGCAATATCAGATAACTCGCTCAGCATCAAGATTCATGGATCACAAGGTGCAGTGAAGGAGTGAATGATCATGAATGCACTAAACGCAACAAATTCCTAATGTCATTTGGCAACAAAGTATTGAATTCAATTAAACACACCATATCTCAAGCTCAGAACCCCCAGAATTCAATTGGTGGAGGCCTACCCGAGTACTAATTAGACTGGATTTAACTAACTGTTCTGATCTGGGGTTGCTGCAGTTTGTCAGGTTAAGCAATGTGCTCATAGAATGAGATCAGCTAACGGCCTGAACATCCTGAATGACCAGGTTGTACCATCATTAATTCTTCCCTGATGGCACAGGCATATCCAAGATGACAATGCCAGGATTCATCGGGCTCACATTGTGAAGGAGTGGTACAGGGAGCACGAGACATCATTTTCATACATGGATTGGTCAAGAGCAGAGGTGGGCAAACTGCAGACTCCTTTATTGGACATTGTCTATGGCGAATTGCGTAGCAGTGCATCAGAGGCACCTTGACTATGTTCGCCGTGACAGAGTGCTCACATGGCTCTACGTTTTAGATTTTTTTAATTTGACAATATACACAAAATTGCTATGTCCATGCAGTTTGAAATAAAAGAAGCAGAGAGAAGTTCAAGTTATTGCTGGTCTGCCCTCTAACTCAATTCAGCTTACCAATGTGGCCCTTTGTAAAAAAAAAAAAAAAAAATGCCCACCCCTAGATCTTAACCCCAGTGAGAATCTTTGGCGTGTGCTGGAGCAGGCGTTGTGCAGTGGTCACACTCTCCCATCATCAATACAAGATCAATAGAAGATGACTGAAAACATGTACTAGGAGATAGATTTGATGTTTCCCTCTTATCTGGGGATATAGATAGGTAATGTTTGTAAAATATTTAAAGCAGTACTAAGTAACTGTTTTACCTTAATACCTTACCTCTGGGGGTAATACAAGTGTTAATTGGATGATTGGGTAGTCCTTCATCTCCCCCTGGTGTCTCTGGCCAGAAAACCACACTGGCAGCTTTCCCTGCACTGGGTTGGGGCCACCAATACACACTAACGGAATTACGAAGAAGAAGCTAACAGGCTAACGGGCAAAGCTAACTGCGGGCTAGCACCAGTTAAACATAATATACAGCCAAGTTTGAGTGAAAAAAATTATTGTGTAATTGGATGTACAATATCCCTCTCTCCCTTCAGTCAGCGTAGTATTTACTCTCACGGAAAATAAATGATTTAAAAAACACGACATGCTACGACACCTGCAGTGGCGTTTATGGCCTCTAGGGGCATGAGTTAATTAGTACTGCTTTAAAGAAAATCCAATATTTCCGATTTTTTAAATGTGTTTAGAAAAAAATGTGTAATGTCACGCCAACAACACCCACCTTCTTCTTCATCTTCACATTTTTGAAGATGGCGTGCACCCTCCAGGTCTTTGCAAACATGGCACCAAAAGCCGTCGTGTATCCAACGATGAGGATCCAAGTCCGAACCTATCACAGCAACACAAACCGGGAAAAAAAAATTACAGCATCCTCTCTGGAGATAAAGGCGCGCAGCAGCATTTGATCTGACAGGTATTTGCATGTTTTTATTAGAGGTCCATTCAAAATAGCAATGAGGAGCTTTCTAAAAATACAAGCTGTCGGATATATTTTTTGTCTTCAAACGCTGTACTCTGGGAGAACATCCTGGACCATGGAGGCTGTCACACTCAGGAGAACATTTCATCAGAACGACAAACTAAATAAAGACCTTTAACTGCTCGTCGCCGATGACGCACTTTTGAAAAGCCGAGATTTAAATGTAGCATATGAAATACAAAATTAGCAGCTCCATTCTTGACGTCGCCTGTGCCTCTTCAAGGGTGCAGATTGTCCGCTGTTTTACACCTGGACCTGACCTCTTAACCCTCGTGTCGCCTTTGCGGGTCTTTTTGACCCGCTGTCATGTTCCGGGCATTTGGATGCAAGGTGACACAAGGGGGCGCCCTTCCAACCTTCTCAGTGTAAATGTGAGTTGACTTTCTTCAGAGTTAGACTTTAGGTCAGACACCATGAGTGACAGTAACATGACACTAAATACAGTGAGCTCTTTGTTTCCAGTAAAAAGACCGAGGCCTCATTGCTCTTCAGTCACAGACTGAGAAGTGAAGAAGGAAGTCATGGAGATTCTGCTATAGACAGATCTTCAGACTTCTGCTGCATGTAAGAGTCATATTATATCATATCAAATGTTGTAATCTGTAAAGCGCTTTGTGATACCTTTTGGTATGAAAAGCGCTTTATAAATAAAGTTTGATTGATTCATATTCTGAAACACAAATATGTATTACAAAAATGCTGTATCTAATTTTAAAAAAAATGTTTTTTTTAAAATTTACTCTCATTCTAAAAAAGAAAACCCAAACAAACCCTAACCATTCATATCTGCTGTAAAGTCATGTTTGTCCCAGTTCCTCTGAGTCGTGGTGCAGCAGGACTGACTCATAAGGTTCATTTCTTCAACAGTTACTATAGTAACTATTTTCTCCAAAGTAAAAGTAGATCTACCACAGTCCTGTCCACATCTGTCATGGTCCACCAGGACCCACCACGACTCAGAGGAACTGGGACAAACATGACTCTACAGCAGATACAAATGCTTAGGGTTTGTTTGGGTTTTTTTTTAGTATTTTTTTTTTTAGAATGAGAGTAAATAAAACATTTTTTTTGATTAGATACATGATTTTCAAATATGTTTTCTTTATTATTATATTTCTTTTCGTAATTGTAATAATTATTTCCATATATTATGTTTTTACTACAGATTTCAGTTTCAGAATATGATCAATCAATCTTTATTTATAAAGCGCTTCGCATACCGAAAGCTATCAAAAGTGCTTTACAAATTACAACATTTGATATGATATGATATGACTCTTACATGCAGCAGAAGTCTGAAGTTCTGTCTAAAGCAGAAGCTCCATGACTTCCTTCTTCACTTCTCAGTCTGTGACTGAAGAGCAATGAGGCCTCAGCCTTTTTACTGCAAACAAAGAGCTCACTGTATTTAGCCTCATGTTACTGTCACTCATGGTGTCTGACCTACAGTCTCACTCTGAAGAAAGTCAACTCACATTTACACTGAGAAGGTTGGAACGGCGCCCCCTTGTGTCACCTTGCATCCAAATGCCCGGAACATGACAGCGGGTCAAAAAGACCCGCGAAGGCCACACGAGGGTTAATGCTGCTTTCTGTGTTATCTAGGAGGCCACCAGGCGCAGAGGGCTGAGCAAAGAGGATGCCAAAAGAAAACAATTACAGCATCAATGCTCATAGAGGATAGTATTGATTGGTGCAGCATGCTTCAGAATGACTTTCTTTCCTATGTTCGAGCAAGTTGTGGCACTAAACTTTGCACCCCTTTAAAGTCAAGGTAGCTTGAGAAATGGGTGTAAAGAGGTTCGCCCTGGATAGAGACCAGCTAGCTGTTTGGATCAGTTTTTCTGCATACCGGTAGATGAAATTGGATATTCAAAGGATATATCCACAGGAAAATCAGCACAAGAAAAACAGTTCAAATGAATTATAAACACCTTATTTTCCACATCATCACACCAGTAATGCACACAACAATGAATTCCCACCCTAATTGCAGTTAATCAGCTGTGAAAACAGAATTGCTGTGGAAAATTCTGGCAGGAATTCCGACTTTGCACAAAATCCACAACCATGTACGAGACCAAACACACGTTAAGCATGCTAATGTTTAAAACTCACGGTGCAAAGAGTTTCAAATTCCGTGTCCGACACAAATCCACCGTCCAGGCCGAACAGGAAGATGGAGGCGTAGGAGAGCATGCCACCGAGGATGATCAAGTTGTTCATGTAGGGACTTGACATCTTGATTAGTCTACAAAATAAACAGTTTAGCGTCAGTTGGACACATCAAGTAACGATAACTTTCTGGTGTTTCACTTAGAGCCTGAAATATTACCTGTGGTTGCGGTTTTTGATGTTAAAGAACAGAAAGGCCCCAGCCATCAGCATGCCTAATATAGTTATGGTGGAGAGGATGCTGTAGAGGGGTACATTAATGTGGCGTCGCTGTAGCCGCACAAAGGTCCGGTCTTTTGGGGGCTCCACACCTGATGGGCACAGACACAGCTTTAGACGGACTATAAGTCACACTTTTTTTTATAGTTTGGCTGGGGGTGCGACTTATACTCAGGTGCGACTTATATATCAAAATATATAATTCCATGCCTCCATGCCCAGGTAGTTGCCAAGGCTGGTGACTTATAGTCCGAAAAATACGGTAATCTTCTGCTCTTGTTGACAGCACATATATCTACAAGTTATCATGGTAAGTTCTCTTATGTGTCTATTTTCCTCTCTTCAGCTAACCAATCAATTGCATTATCTTTCATACTGCACATCCTTTTCTGTGGTCAGAGATGTGGACGCTGTGCTGGAGATAGGGCATACCGAATCGATGTGAGGCACCAAGAGAACTGAAGAGATTACCAAGTTTGAAAACACAACACTGGGGCAGCAATGATGAAAAATGGACTTGTAAATAATTGAATGTGCAAAGGACACAGGAATAATGGCACGGCTATGTTTAGAGCGAGCACAAAGCTGAAGTCATGTTGGCCTGTTACAAATATACAGGCTATGGTAAATCGAAAAGGTGTTGTACTTTTGACCTCTTCTTACCTTGGAATCTGACTGAGTTGTTAATGAGATCCAAAATATCTGAGATGGCATTATATTCTCCCACCTTCACTTCTTGGCCCTCTGTAAAAAAAAAACACAACAACATAATTGCACTTTTTGTCAGTTTGTAAGCAGGACTAATATTAAACATTTTTGATGGAAATGTTAGCATCTTCAGTATTTCCCACTGATGCATTAGCGATCCCAATTTTCCCCCATGTTTTTCTTAATATAATTAATCAGATGTTGCATATTTCCCCTGTTTAATCTTTTGACATTTATATGATTAAGTGCAGTACACATTTATACAAGGCTTTAAGTATAATTTCTTACACCGACTTGTTTTACAGCCTCCTTTTTAGACCATGTGGGATAAAATTGGACTATGAGAGTGGGAAGGAGGTACACTGTAGTCTCTTCTTTTCATGAATAATAGTGATGACATCCAGGAGAGCAAGAGTCTAGATCAGCAACCTGAGGGCCAGCATTTATTACAGGGGGTCCCAGGAGCTTTGTGTGGTTAGAGGGTCAGATCATCAAAACTTAGTATTGAGCACATTTGTACAAAACACTCCAATTAGTTAGAAGTAAAGGCTTACTGGCAATTATTACTACGTTTCCCTGCACCTTAGGTTTGGACTGGGGGGGGTTCAGGCCTGTCTCCAGCATGAGCAGGGGATAAATGTTTAGGAACCACTGGTCTAAAGTAGCTGTAACACTGAACAAACAAGTAAATCAAAGCCATAGTGTTAACGGAGTGAAGAATGGTCAAATGGGGCACATGGGATCCGTGGAAGATACAAAGACATTAGAAAACTGCTGAAAATTCAGAACAGTCTGACTTCAGGGGCCTCAAAAAGATTATCTTACAAAATGTATCACCGTTGGCTCTTTTAGGAAGCTGCCTAATGTTGCCCGGAAATTGTATTTTCACTCTCAATTATCACTTTATTTTACCTCAAGGAGACAGAAGAACTTGCACCTCTGAAAGCGGCCAATAGGCAACAGTATAATAACCTGTTAAATGGGTCATATGAGTAGACCCACCGTGACAACCCAGCAAAACATTTTTATGTCTAAGTAAACTGAGAAAAGTGTTGCCACCACAAAGACATGGCACTATAACACGTGAGGGATATAGTGTTTACAGAACAATGGCAGCCATCTCTTTCAGGGACAACAATATAGGTGCAGCACTGATGGAGGAGTGACCTTGCCAGGGAAACACATGCCTTCACTCTCCATGGCTCTTAAGGACTCCTCGCTTGCAGCTGGCAGCGGAGAAGAGCAGAGAGGAGGATGGAGGATTACTCGTTTTCTTTGAGGAGGGGCTAGAAACACCATGCAATTTCTCCTGGTGCCCTTGAAGACCTGTCTGATTTCCCCCATAATTACAGAGGCCTATTGAGTCCCCTCAGCGTCTTGTAGCATAACGACAGATACGCACACAGCTCCAGTAAAGTAGGCTGTAGACAATGTATCTGAAATTTTTTGTTCCATTAAGTTACATTCTTCTCTCTCTTTTCAACCTAATTGTCAAATGTCAAACATCTAATGTCAAACACTAACAGAGAAACCCTTTACATCTTTACACCAAACCAGGACGAGGCCAATGTGCTTTGAGCTCTATCTCGTCCCATCCCATTGTGGATCCAGGACTTCGATCTCTAATCCCCCGAGACCTGGGATATAAAAGCCTCTGTGGCTCACGGCTGAGGCTTCTGACAAGGCAAAGGCGCATAAAGTGCCAATGATAGGGTCGTGTTGAGGATCACCGCCTGTTGAAATATTCAGCATAGGCCAGTCCGTCTTCCATCCAGCTCACAGTGTCAAAGGAGTCACAAAACAACCATCCCTGACAAATGACTATGTTCAGGAGATGATCACGGAACATAAACAGAGCGTTGATTCGCCTGAAGTACGTTATGGGCAACTTTTGTTGGCCTAAATGAACTGACTGGACCTGGGTCCAGAACCTCCAGAGGCTTTAGTCCAGACCTCAAAGCATTTTCAATCTCTCAAAATGCTCAATATCTACGTCTGAATTCAATGAGCTTTCGATCCATTGTATATAAGATGCCTCTAGTTACTGTTACTGGATGGCGTGAAAAGGTAACATTTGTAGACCTCATTATCAGCTGACATAGAAACCCTGCCGAGTTTAAGTGACCTCGTCTCAGTTGACGCAAATACTCAAAAAGCGGTCTGATAATTTGGCACAATATATTGTATAAATATTGTTATCACAGTATTAGGTAACGCAGTATCTATATTGTAAGAAGCATGTAGGAAAAATCACTGAGAAGTAGCAAGTAAAGGAATAGTATACTTAAAGTATGCAATACTTAATTACTTTAGGTACTTTAGTCTTAATGCAGTCTATCAGTCATAACATTTGGATGTAGTTCCACCACAGAACATTACTTTAGCTTCAATCAGCTGTATTTGTTGTTGTTTGTGGGTGGCTTCCAATCTCCAAACCACATGGTCATTAAATTGCATATCATATGTGATATGAGAAACAGCACATTGCATCTGCAGAGTGTTTAGTATTTAGCTGCTTCCAACCTGTCCTGTATCTGTCAAACAGAAAACATGCACTTGCTCGTACACACACTGATTTAAAAGCCAGAGGGATGGAGTCCACCTGCACTGGAGAAGATAAGATGTTTAGCAGTAAGGACTGAGCAGCTCCATGCAGCTCTACAGGCTGGGAGCAGGAGCGGGGAATCCCCTTCATGCAGATATTATCTGTGCGTTATACTCCTACACTGTTCAGCTATCTGACGCGGACATGTACAGGAATATACGCGGAGGGAGAACATACGCATTCTGTTTTCCAGTCCAAACAACCTGCAGCAGGTACAGGGCGAGAGCCAGTTTATAGCGACACCTCCTTTGTTTGTACTCATTGTTTTCAGAAATACACTTACCTTGAAACTGGTTGAATTTTATTGTGCCCATTCTCTCTCCATTCCGAAACATGACTTGACCCTGGGAACAAAGAAAGTGCAGCATGAATATTAACACTGAAACTTAAACTGCATGAAGTGAGCAGCACAATTCTTAATCCAAAAGGTTTCATGAGCTTGAAAACTAACTAACCTGACTAACCTACAAACTGTCTAACTGACTGACTGACTGACGAACATACATGTAAACACAGTGTTAATTATTGTTAGGTCGAGGGGAACACTAACTGAAAGCAAAGACATTCATTTGTTGTATTTCTCATGATGTAGGTTGTTTCTGTTCTCTCCCAGTTGTCTGTGCCTCCTGTCCTTCTTTATCTAGAAAGACGGTTAAATTAATTCAGCTCACCATCTGCTTACCGAGCTCCTTAATTACACATTTAGCTGGGTTTACATATTACTGCCTGACTAACAAAACAGGTGAGAGCAGGCAAGACAGCGAGCGAGTGATCTGCACAGAAATAAGCAGATAGATGGGGACGAGAGAGAATAGAATGGAGAAAAGCATTTGCATTGGCTGATTAAAGACAGCTGAGGGGGAAATGTGGAGAAGGAAGCTCGAGAGCCAATTTTGCCTCAAAAAGATGGTGTGCTTTGAAGTAGCAGTGGGATCCCACCCCTCTGTTTGAATGTGTGGCTTTGTGCAGCATCTTTGATGTTTGTCTGAGTACACCACTGTCCCTATATAAATATATGAGATAAAAATGTTCAGAGTTATGCACATGTACACGCGCTGTATATGACGTCAATTAACACATCCTTTAGGAGGCCATAGATTTTACACATGCTGCATTCTAGTTTATCCTCTTACCCATTTAAAGACTGGAATTATCAGGTGGGGATAGGAATTACAGTAGGAGGAAAAAGTGAGTGCACCCTTTGGAATTTTTTACATTTCATAAAATGTGGTCTGATCTTAATTAAAATCACAAGAATGAGTAAACACTGTGCTTAAACTAATACCACCCAGACAATTACATATTATCAGATTTTTATCGGTCATAACATGTAGCCGTTCACAGGACAGTGAGAAATAAGTGAGTACACCCTTGGTTTCAATAGCTGGTTGACCCTCCTTTGGCAGCAATAACTTCATCCAGATGTTTCCTGTAGTTGCACATTAGATGTGCACAACAATCAGGATGAGTCTTGGACCATTGCTCTTTACAAAAATGCTGCAGTTCAGCGAGATTCCTGGGATGTCTGGTGTGAATAGCTTTCTTGAGGTCACGCCACTGCATCTCAATCAGGTGTAGGTCAGGCCTTGGACAGGACAGGCGATTTCAGAACGAGTATTTTATAAAACCATTCTGAGGTGGTTTTGCTTATGTGCTTTGGGTCATTGTCTTGTTTCAGCACCCATCCTCTTTTGAGCTTCAACTGTTGGACCATTGGCCTCAAGTTTTTCTGCAAAATATCTTGATAACCTTGTGAGTTAATTTTTCCATTGATGAAGCAGATGCTAACATGTAATTGTTTGGGTGGTATTAGTTTAAGCAGATACTGTTTACTCATTCTTTTGATTTACATTTTATGAGCAGAAATGTAAGAAATTCCAAAGGGTGTACTCACTTTTCCTCCCACTGTTTATGGTATAGCGCTTTTTGCAGATGCACGTCACCCAACACACTTTACAAGAGACAGTTTTTAATTTACTCTGTACTTGTTGGTAAGCCGTGTGTAGCCATAGCTGCCCTGGACTAGACTGATGGAAGCTCAGCTGCACCACCAATCTTCAACCACTCACACTCCCCCACACATAGAAAAGCAAGGAAGAAAAGGGTAAGGCTACAAAGAATTACACAATATTTTCTTTTCTTTATTTTTTCTTTATTCTCAGTGCCTGCTGAGAGTCCGTCTGGGGAGTCCTGTAGGTCCCAGTGGTGGGTGCACTCAGTGAGAAGAGGGTCAAATTACTGTTGGTCTGTTGGATGCAGGTGTGACACTTGTTTCTCTTCAGAAGTCAAGAGCCTACACACTGGTCATATGACATCTGTCAATCAAACTCACCGACTTCATCGTGCTATTTTCAAAACAACATTTTGCCCTTGTTCTTATTGTGGTACAAGTCTAGGCGACAGTGGCTCGGATAGTAAAGCGGGTCGTCCTGTAACCACAAGGGTTTGAATCCCTGTTCCTGCAGCTGAACACTGTCATTGTGTCTTTAATCAAGACCCTCCAGTGTCTGTGTACCCTAGTGACGGAGGGAAAGCGCTATATAAATTCACACTATTTCACCATTTAGCTTAGGCACCAACATTAACTATTATCATGTGTAAAATTTACCAAGTTTAGCTCTCTAATTGTTTAGTTTAGCATGTCAAATTGCAGTCTTCTCTCAGATGTTAATGCTTTTGAACTTGTTTTAAGCCTCTATTAAGAACTGAATCTCCATTTTAAAGCATGAATTGCAAATTCATTCCACAATCTTTTCCCAATATCGTGCAGTCCCAAAAGTCCTTAGCAGTGTACGGCAACTTGCTTGACATCTTTCAATAACAGGCTGTGCAATCTCTGTCTGTAACTTGGCAAGCTACACTCGCTCTCTGGCCCGAAAAGCACGTCCACCTAATGTCAGCCTCGCACTCCTGGCAGCAGAAGATCAATGCTCTCACTCCACATTCAGCAGCACGACTCGGATCATGGTGCGGTGTTCTCCCGAGGCGGCTGTGTGTACCCAGCAAACACAAGCAGGAAATGGAGAAGCACCGAGCCTGAGTGAGACTATTAGCCCACATGATCACCACACACACTTCAAAACGACACAGCATTGGACAAGGAATCAGTCTCTTTTGAATGATGTCGTATCACGGGAGTTTAGAAATAACAACTTGAAACTAACGTGACTTTGACATAGACTTGCTTAGAACGTTTTTAGGCCTCTTGAGCTATTTTCATTTTACCACATAGCTGTTCGACACTAACTACCATACAACAACTGCAGTCTCATTATATATATACATTATTAAAGACACAGGGATTCTAACATGGTCATAATAAGTATTCCTCCCGGACCTTCAATACATTTGTTTGGTGTTCTATGTGTGAAACTCATATTACCATCTTTGTAGGCAGCTCTTCAGCACAAACAGGGCATTCAAACAGATCAGTCTAGATATTGCCTACAAATCAATGCAAGTCTTGCAATGGTGACAAATGTCAATACATCTGTGACACGCTTCTATTTTACGGACAAAAAGGGCTGAGACTGCTCGTGGTCATCAACATTACTGCTGTGCTCTGCTGCTCAGAGTCTTTGGGGAAAGGCTCAATGTCAAGCTGTTCCTAATCAACAAAGGAGAAGTGTGCGAGGACTGATGACCTGCACGATCTGCCCCACGCGCACACACACCTGCAGAGCTCCGCGCCGATCCGGTATTCTCCGCACACTCACACTACATCTGCACACTTCTTTCGTCATAGCGGTTTCTCTAGAGTCCATTATTACACAAAATGCAGCTTCAATATTCACCTCAGCAGTGCACATGTAATTTCAGTTTCAGCACCTCTCCCTTTATTCCCCGAATGCCTCACAAGCTCGTTTACTCCAAAACACCTCTTTGATTATAATATAAGTAATAACTCGATATTAGATTCATGCGCTGGTCGTAAAATAGGTTTAGAAATTGAGCACAGTCACATCGGTGGAGGTGGGCAGTACGAAGGCCAGTTAGTCAGGCTGTGGGAAGAGGAGTGTACAAAGATGGGAGGAGCACAGGGTAACTACTCATGCTTAGTAAAGGGTATAATGTCTAACTAGAGTGTGATCCTCTATAAAGCTAAAAGAATGAGGACTGGTTGTTCAGGCTATCTTCTCCCACTCATCTAGGGACGGGTTGAAGACAATGTGGTCTAAGCAGGGACTTCCCTAAACCTCAGCTATCCCAAGCGTTCCCGAGAGAACCGGGAGACCCTGCAGCATTGTCTATGGTCATTCTGGTGGGACAAACTCAAAACGAGGAGAAGCAGTGAATATACTTTGCGCTCCCTAAGGCAAGCATTTGTAAAATGTGTGAATGGAAGTGATCTATTTCGGTGGCCCTCTCAAAGACATTCAACATACTTTTTTACTTTATTGTCCAATCTTTACCTTTTAGTAAACCCAGCAATAATGTTACAACTAATCAAAAGTGAAAGCGAATGACAGTGTACCAAGGCACTCTTACCGTGACGCCATTGAAGTTGGTCTCGTTCATGACGTCCAGCACCAGTTTGCCCACTTCCCGGTCGTCCACTGTGAAGTTATGGAAGTTCTGCCGCTGTTTGATCCGGAGCAGGTCCATGACTCGAGTCAGTGTCTTCGCGATCACCCAGATGCCGTCATACGCGAAGCCGTGAAATTTACTGGCCTCTACGCCTTTCTGCTGAAGCTCTCGGTTGTATTCCCTCTCATATTCCTTAGGCGTCTGTAGAGTAAATGAAGAAAACAAACAATGCAACTTGATGATAAGGATAGGATCTCTTTGGGAGTGTATGCTGCTTTTTTGCAACCCACTCCAATGTTAGTTCAGTTGACTAATCAAACAAAAAAATCAACAATTTGAAATACATTGTCAAGAATAACACTGACCCGTCCTGAGATGCCTTTGATCTGCCGTGCACTGAGCGGCTCAAAGTCCACACTGATGTAGCCCTCCATGGCGGCCAGCAGCTTCTTGGTCGTGCAATTTGTAGAGTTGGCCTGTTCCCACCAGTTACCTTGGTACCATCCCGGAATAATCCACTGGTATTTACTCCCATACATGTTCAGGTTATAGGCCTTAGACGAAAAAAAAGACACAAGCAAGTGTTATATAAATGTATAAAAATGGAAAACAAGTGATTTGGGCGTATTTTGTACTCACACAGCAGAAGACTTTGGATGCCAAGTTCTCATCAAACTGCCCAATTATAATCCTAACATCGTTGTCCTGTCAAAACAAGCAGAAAAATGTATCTGAGATCTTGTTGAATTGTAATGAACATCAGTAAGACATCAACGTCAGAATTGAAAAACATTCCTGAACATTTTTTTTTACACAGCTCTTTCGATCTTTAAGTGTGTATGTCCGTTGAAGCGAGGAGGTTGTATCAAAAGGCAAAAAAAGTCAATCCCTAACATGGGAATTTACAGCACATGGCCTGTTGACCAACTGAGTAAATAATTCATTTTTGCCCCCGTGAAGTGCCGCATGTTTGATGGTGGGAGAATAGATCATGCTCCCGGGGCTAACAGTCTGTCTTTACCGCGCACGCCCATGTGTGTACAGTATGTCACACCCATACACACGCATTAGTACACACGCACAGATGGAGCCGCACTCAACACACCAACAAACGCACAACACAGCGACCTTAAATCGGGGGTGACGCAGGGCTGGCAGGTATGGACACGGGCTGCGCAGATTTTACTAAAAGTGGCACATGCGAAATGCCTGTCAGAGCAAATTGAAGTGTGGCATAACATGCAACTTTTTTGCCCATGACATGAGATGTGATGTGTTTTGTGTTCTCCCTCGCTGCATGACAATAAGAAAACAGGATGAAAACAGTTCACAAAGTGCTCTTCCTGAGGCCATCTCATGCCATATGTCACATAACCAGGGATCAGAGAGGACAGCCCTTCACTGTTGTTCGTCCAAACGCTCCGGGCAATCAGGCTCACAGTGAAACTCAAGAGACTCAACAACAGGAGTCTTCTGCTGTTATATACAAAGCTATTTACACACACGCAAGCACACACACACAGAAACATTTAACTACACTGCACTGAACAGCGTTAGATTTAGAGTAAACACATCTGCTAAATTTGTTTTATTGCAATGTTAGAATTACAGTGCCAAGCTAAATCTTTCTGTTTGGAATAGTACAAATTGTGCATTGATTTTCACATAAAGGTTAAGGGGTAGAATGAGGGAGTGAATGATTATTTTTCTTTATTTCGAATTGAGTATCGGAATGAAAAAAATCAACTCTCATTGTCACAGTAATTGTCTAAGCTTAAAGACGAGCCCCACAAAAAAGTGAGATTTTTTGCTTGGTTTAACACTGACCTTGATCGAATGTCATCCAAACTCAAGTTAAACCTAATAAACAAATGCTCCCTTTTCCCCATGACAGACATCTTTTAAATATATGTGAACTCCTGCGTGTGCTTCTCACCTTCAGGCGGGAAGCACCAACTCTGTAAAACCCTAAATTGGACCCGAGACTGTACGTGAAATATCGTAGTCTGGGACAAGGCCATAAGATGCGATGCTGTGTTTGCATATTAGGCCGACTGTGCCAGGACAGACACACAAATTATCCTTATTACTCTGGCTTTTATATTGCTATAATCCACAGAGAGTGAGTCAAGGGGCCGAGTGCTTTACACGCGACATGGCTGTTTGCAACTATATGAGGATGATTTATTTGATAATAGCCGTTATATTGTACCTCACATGAACTGTTGGGGCTTATTAAGTACACACACACTCCAATCACGCTTTTTATGAGCCTGTGCAGCGCCTATGTGTATACAGTATGTTGCTTTTGCTATGAACAGTCTCCTTTATATTTGGGTCTGAAGACTGTCCTGTAGTAAGAGGTTACCCATCAGTATGTTTCTCTATAGCAATCATATATGTAATCATAATCATATGAGCAGGTTAATAAGATTGGACGCTCAGATCTTTCTTCTTAAAATCCAACCGTTCTTTCGCACATCTGAGGGAAAAAGATTTTGAATGCCGAGTAAATTATTCAAAAACAATAAATAATAAAATGCGTTGGACTTAATTTAGACTGTTCAAATATTTCTGACAGTGCCCTGAAGTGGCAGAAACCCCCCCGAGAAAGAAAAAGACGTTCAAAGAGAAAGCTGTTCTTTTTTTTTCTTCTATAGTAACTTTAAGGTCATGTATTAAAATCACCATTTGAGACAAGGTTGAAGACAGACAAACATATAAATGAATCTAGTTAGCAATTTGTATAGCCTACAGCCAATTCACTGTCCATTCTTACGCATAAATACATGTCCTCTCTTCACTTGGCTGTGGTGTTGAATAGTGTTTAAAACAAAAGCACAGTACTGTACAGTACACCGTGATCATGGTCATGGAAGTATGGTTTGGTCAGATATGTTGACCTGCGCAGTCACTTATTGAAATGAATAGTCTTTATGAAGTGCCGCTTGGCTTGTGATCAAAATGATGATCTAGTTTTTGCCGTGCGGGACAAAAGCATAGCGATACGTGGATGTGTTGTCCAGACTTACCTTGAGCTTTTTAACATTGATGCACGGGTCGTTGGAGAAACTTTCCGTGTCTGCGATCTCAATGACGGCTTTTTCCAGCTCACTGGTTAGGTCGTTCCTCACCTGAGCGAGACAAAAACAGAACAAAAACAGCACATGAGTAGCTATTAACCTTTTTTGTGAATATGACAAGACATATTTTTTTTGTGCTGCTACTGTTGTACTGTTTGTCTCTGGATCCTTTGAGGTTAAGAATACATTTCGATGCGTCACACCTTTGCTGTGAAAAACTAAAAAGCTGCAGGAGGTCCCTTGTGTTTTGTGGGCGGCAATGGCATTACGGCTGTCCACTGATGCTGGAGAAGGTGTCAGAAGGCAATCAATGGACACTTTTTTATCAGCTAATGAAAACCAAAATCAATTTAATTTTCACCCTGTATGAATCAATATCAAGACCAATCCATAGAGGCTATGAAGAAGCAAATGGGCATCAAAATTAACTATGTGTACTGGACATGACACTCTATGTTCCAAGGCTTCAAAGGCATTCATCTTTTGCACTTTTCAGGGCAAGTGACTATTTTTTGGTAATTTACGTACACTTTACAAATGGCCTCCCTGCTGCACATCAGTAAGGTAAAGAAGCATGTAGTCCTCACTCTGCCAATCAGAAGAGATTACCCTACATCACATCACAGATCGCACCTCTATCGCATTTGACCATCAGCAGAGACTCTTTACATTACATTTCTTTACATAACTTGAAAACTAACCATGGTAAGTTGATGAAACTCACCCATTTTACTGGTGAATAATTGTGCTAAGTGATGATATATGTGTTGGTTTTGGAGGACGTAGTGAAATAAGTGAAATTACAGCATGAAAAAGGCACCATATTTGATCATCCGCCCTGTTCACTTAATCCTTAAGACAATTAGTTTAGTCCATATTTGGACATGCCAGTTGCACCTTTAATTCATACATACAGTATTTTCTTGACAAAAGAACCAATAAACCTTAGGACTATGTTTTTATGTTACCAAAGGTTATTTTTAATATTTTTTTTTAGGTACATTTGAGATGATTGACCACATTACAATACAACATACAAAAGCTCTTGCTTCAGTATCACACAACACAACGCCTCCTGAATACCAGCACCCCCAGAGACCTGAAAGTACTTTTTGTATATTTTATATATACATCTTTTGCATCTTTTTTTTTTTACCACTTAAAGCAGTACTAACTCATGCCCCTAGAGGCCATAAGCACCACTGCATGTGTCGTAGCATGTTGCGTTTTTTTACTCATTAATTGCTCATTGTATTGTAAATACTACACTGACAGAAAAGACAAAGGGAGAGAAGGATATTGTACATCCAATTACACAATGGAGATAATTTTTGTCACTCAAACTTGGCTGTAAATACTGTTTAAGTGGTGCTAGCCCGCAGTTAGCTTTGTCTTGTCATATCATGTGTTCTTCGCGATTCTATTAGTGTGTATTGCACCTCCAACCCGGTGCAGGGAATTTGCATTTGTGGTTTTCTGGCAAGAGACACCGGGGGAGATGAAAGACCCCCAATCATCCCATTAACACTTGTATTACCCCCAGAGGGGACCACGAAAAGGATTTATTAAGGTAAACAAGTTACTTAGTTCTGCTTTAAAGGGTAAGGAGCCAAATATGGTAAATTTGCTCACACTGATTTTCTGCATAATATTGAAAAATGTTGAAACATAACTAAACTTGTGTTGTCCCCCCCCAAAACACTTAATTTGAAATGATATATTTTTCAAAGTATGTCAATGAGTGCCCTATAAAGGGTTAAAACCACCCAAATATCAGTAGTTAATAATACAGTTCACATTGCCGGTCAGCATGTAATTGTCCTACACTGTCTTTCCCGCTCGTATGGGTATGCAGTGAACCATCTCTGCAGCGGGAGGATGTGGAGAGGAGCGGTGTAACTCTATCTTGCAGCAGGTGCGCTGAAGCCTTGATGTATTGATTCGCCGGAATGGCAGGTAATGGGATCAGCGGAGGAAGAGAATGGCGCAGGTATCCCACAGTGATGGTAGGCTGGAGGTGGTTTATCATACTGCCTCCTCCTCTCACAAACACAATTTATTCCTCGGGCTTCTCGCGGTTTCCGAAAAGCTATTTTGTGCCAGACATTTTCTCTTGTCAAGAAAAGGAGGAGTGCAGTAATCTACGCCACTGGCCAAGACGCACAAGACGCAGAGGAGGCCACAGGGATCTACACATAGCTGCAACCGTGTAGCAGCCTTGTTTTATGAGTTGTGCTTTGCGAATATTATCTTCCTATTTTAGGCCAAATGTTCCTCCAGATCCCCTGCCAAGTTCCTGCATAATGGGCCCGGTCAGAGGCATTATGGTGTAAAAGCTTCAATAAATAGTAAAGAAGTTGACAGGGTGCTTCACTGCAGGATTCTTTCACATGAAATAGCTACACCAATGTTCTCGCCACACCCGAGGTGATGCTGAAGTACTCCAAATCTGCCCTGAGGTTAAAGTACGTAACAGTCCTACTCGAGTAGATTGTAGTCAACAATCTTTTTCTGGAGGGAAACATTTTACTCCAGGGCGTTGAGAAATCTGGAGGGACAGACGGTAGAGTGATCTCCTCCTACAACCAATCCTAGTTCAACTCCAGCTTGGACACATGGTCAACAAGGCAGCTGGTGCAGATTGGCAGCCATGTCTTTGTCAAACAGCCCCAGGGCAGCTCAGATTAGCAGCTTTTTGTTACTATCTTCAAGCGTGGATGTGAATGATTAATGTGCTATATAAATCCTATACAACACTGTTAAACCTCCACCCATGAAACACTCCCAATATTAAAGACAGCATGTCTCAGAACATACAGTATAAAGTACATTTTTATTGACTGGCATTATGTTGTGTAATGTATGGATGTATGTATGATGAACTACCTCAAAACAAAGACTGTATAGCTCTACACTTCGTTAACATTATGTAGCACTTCAAATGGAATTGGTTTTCCTTTTTAAAAAAAATCAATACTACCTCCATCTAATCCTACCATCACTAATGTTTGCTTGTCATGTGCAACTTGGGTGCTTGCCTGGGGCTGCGCTAAAACACTGGCTACATCCCTCTCTTTTGTACAACACTCCACCACCAACGAGAGGCAGAAAACACAGGCAGGACAAAGCGGATCAATACAACCAGGTTTTGCTCTTGAGGAACAATTGGTTCACTGATCTGGACAAGGCAGAGACCTGTGCTGTAGTTTCTAATGCGGTCTACTGTGCCCTGGTGCAAATCCTGAAAAATACACAATGAAACCACTTAAAGAGCCACCACTTAAAGATCAAGTGTCATAATAACAGTTTAAATAGTTCAAAAACTGGACCACATATTGGCGGTGCAATGTGTTTATTGCAAAGGTCCAAATATGGGCTTTATATTTTGATAAGATATACTTCTCCATGGTTATAGCTCATAAAGTATAAAAGAGCCTATCTAGTTTAAGGCGGAAGATAGATCACCATTCTGTGGTAGAATTTGCCCATGAAAATGATGTTTTGACTTTAATTAATTAATTAAATTAATATTGCTGGGCCTATATACATGAAATAAAACCATCTACTTGACATTGACTATATGACCCATGTGTGTTTAAAACAAGAAGTGATTAATAATGAATTAACTAAAAGAACAAACTCACATAACAAAACAAAAAAAACAAGCATAATCATAAATTTACTGGGGTGGTAATAATTTAGTTTTAAACTATTTCTTGTTAGGTCTTATGTCGAGTATTTTTGCAAATATTTTTAGTTGACAAACAGTACAGATTACCATAGTATTCTCATGTATTTACCAGGGGTGTAAACATTTCACCATAAACAGTCATAGAGTCAAATAAAACCCTTGTCCTCCATTTGAAATCACGACATCAACTCCAACTACGTCGCAAACGCAACTTATGAGGAATAGACAGTAAAGTTATTTGCCACTGTACTGCGGTGTCAGTGCAGGTCAGCGAGGGAATCCCCAGCAGCAGATGCACATGAGCTATAATCCTGCATCATATTACATAACAGTCGCCACATGATGGACAACATGTCAGGAGCACTCAGGTCAGGCATCTATGTTTGACACGGGGATAATTATGTGCACAAAATATGCCTTACAAACACAGAACCAGAGTGTTTTACTGTATCAGGGCCGAGATCCTAGGGCATAACATGGGGGTTTAAAGATATAAAAATAGAAACTCTTTCGTGTTTAATGTTACTGAAGCCAAGACCCACTGAATAAAGATTAGCGATCACATTATGGAACGATGATGAAAGAAAGAGCGATGCAGACGGCGATATGCCCCGGCCCATGGTTAAACCCGGTGAATTTTGTCCCTCTCCTGTCACTGTTTGTGTTGTGATCAGAAGATTGAGGTCTAATCCTGTAGCGAGTCGGGTGTCACCTGACTGACTGATAATGGCTGCCCCGTTCCTGTTGAGCCCTGTTTTGGCTGGCTCAGTCTCCATAATGATGATTGCGGTGCAAGTGTGTGTGTGGTCACCGCCACAATAACAAAACAACGCAGCATTACGCTTTAATACGTATACAGGAACCCCCATCAATCAACCGTCACTTTCAACCCACTGTTTGTGTCAGTGTGGGCATATGTGGCTCTGGAAAGGCTAAAAATACCTGTGATGAGCTTTAGCTTCCAGGTTCGTGTCCTCGGGGACTCTGCAGTATGTGAAAGACTGTGAATCCAGACTGTACAAGCCTTACATAGCATTAACCCTCCAGTCTCCCTCTGGGGAACCGTGAGAGAGTAAAGAGCATTGATAAAGATGTGCTGTATCTTCATCAAAATCTGCATGTTCAGATCATTGTGCAAAAGTTCTCGATGATGTTTTGTTGGTTGATGTTTTGTTAGGATTTATAATCACTACATGTTACGACCGACACATAGGTAGTATTTAGTATATTTGCTCCAACCGAGGCCTAATGATTTAGAATAGAGCAGCAACATGCACTGAGCCTGATAGAATTGGATGAATCCTGAAGTATGGCAGCGGTGTTTGCCTATTTGTGAATCAGGATTAGAGGCCAATCTGGAGCAGGTTGATTGAATCGGGACGTCCTTCTTGCTGGCGTCCTAAGCCCCTTGGTGCTTTCAGGAAGAGCGAGATAAAGGGATTTGGGCTCTCTGAGACTTCTTACACACCTCCCAACCCCAGCTGCAGAACAGATTGTTCTCAACCACTGCCTCTACATCAGTGTTAACAATACAATCCTCACATTTTCTATTTCAGTGCATCTGACAGAGCGTTTTAACGAAACGCGGCTACAGTGAGGGGAGGTGGTGTTCGGGGCGACATTTTGAGATGTTCATTAGTGATTTGTTCTGATACCAAGAGACATGACAGGTGGCCACTTCGGAAGATATGCAAAATTATAATATGTTATATATTGTCAATGAAAGAAACCAACAAAACAATATTATAATGGTGTTTTCAGGATTAATCGCTTGGCTGTGAATGGTGTATAAAATGTGTATTTTTTAATGTATTTTTTTTAATCACAAGACACTCAAGTGGCATCGCTTGAGGACGTGTTGATGGAGTAAACTTAAAGTGAATGTTTTTTGGAGGCTCTGTAATTCTGCTTCTGATTGGATGAGACACAGACGGATATTTATGAAATTTTCCATGTACAAAACACTACAGACCCTAACTTTAAAAACAAAGAGACTGACAGAAAAACGCAGCACTGACCTCAGAGAAGCGCTGCACGTCCTGAGTGAGCGTCCCGACTCGACTCCAGTTGTAAAAGTTGAGGAACTTGACGACGGCTGGGTTCACGGCGTTGTCTGATGGCACTGTACGGAAAAAGTTGGGGTATTTCTTCTTGTCTGCCAGCACTGGGGTTGTGGCCGCGAAAGACAGCTGCAAATATAAAAGAGGATGAGTAGAATTACACACTGGTAGCAATAATCAGACCAAAGACAAGCAGTGGATTACACCCGAGTTAAGAAGGACAGACATTACAATGCGTTGTTTATGTTTTTGGTTGTGCTTTACAATCACAGCAAAAAAACAACTTCACCGCCTGACATTTATGGTGGCACTGAGGTCCTAATGGCAAATGGTGTCAAAGGCTAGGGCTAACAGTATATGGGGGGATATAAAAGCGAAGTGCTAATTTAATAAGCGATATGAATCAACGCAGGGTTAATTACACACTTTGCAGAGTTGAGCCAGAACTTGTGATTTCATGATAGTGATCAGCATCAGGATATTACAATCCGAAACAAGATACATTGGCGCATGTAAGGAAAGTGGACAGAAGCTTCAGGAGTTCAAGCACCCTCCTAAAAGTAACAGTATTTTGTAGCTGGAGGATTAGTCGATGTTTAAAACCAAGCATTACTCATACATGAATTAGATGTATATTTTCTAAAACACATGGTCATTGAAAAGTACAGTTAAAGGAAATAATAGATCCACACATCATCAATCTTTAGCTCAGATTCCTCTAAAAGCTAAGCCCGACAGTGTCTCTCTCTGCGCATGTTCCATTGTTCCCTCTCTCTGCTTTCTAAATGCTATAGATTTCTAATAAAAGACGTTGATTTTCTCAGACCAAAGTCCCTTCACGACTGGCTCGAGGACATGTTCAGTGGTCGAAATGAAGACAACCCAATAGCTGCGATGTGCACTTAAACTCAAATTAAAAGGCCGCAGAGCCGGTATTGCACAGGGCTGTCCGTTTGGAGAAGTGCTAGAGGGAGAATAACATAATTGGTTGATTTCACAGTGTCATGAGCATACGCCAGCCGCAACCTTTTGTTATTACAGCTTCATAAGGTCAGCTAAAGGTTGGTGATAAAACATGAAAACACAGGCCACTATTAGGCACATATTGTTCTCAAATTACATTATTTCTACCAGTGTACTTGTTGCTTCCCTCTGTCACTGTGGTAACAATATCAAAAGAAATGTGGAGAGGGCATTAAGGAATCAGTTTGAAGGTTCACTGAATGTAAAAAAACATAGCACAGACATTATTTTCTCCAACTCAAAAAGACACCAATTGCATCTGGGAAAAAAGAGCATCTAAGAACAACTGATAGCTTTTCCTTAAATTCAAGGTAAGACTGGACTACCTCTCTGCCTGAGTGAGGGGACATTTGACCAACAAGCATATACAAAGTGACTTTAAGGCTGCCCATTTTTGTCTAGGCAAAAGATTAAGACAACACCAAATGAGAGGAAGCTCCTGTGTATTATTCAAAGAATAGGCTTGTCTTTTTCTAACAGTGAAGGGGCTTTTTTCAAAGAAAGGACCAAAAATAGCGCGTGATATCACACATCTGAGAGTAGAGGCTTATGTAAGAGGGTTTTAAAGAGGGCCGACCCAAATAGGAGGGAGGAGAGGCCTAAACACAGTCACAGCCACATGTGCACACTTACAGGGATCAGGTTTAGACACTGTTCACTCTCACTAACAAACTGCAGGAGACATCAGCAGCAACTGTTCAAATATCGCTCAGACAGGTCACAGAGGGCTCGCAACGCTGAACTCTGCCAACCTGCTCTGCTCAAAGTCTGGGACTGCAAAACACAATACCAATTGAACCATTCAATACTCTTTACAAGTCAATTTGTAGTTTATTACACACAATGAGTTCACACAATAGTAGGCACATAAACACATTCATATACAGTGGTATGCATAAGTATGGGCCCCCTTTAACTTTTCCTTAACAGAACTCTGAGACCATCACAGAGCAGCTGAATTTGAACTTAGATTACACACAGGAAGACTCGATTTAGCCACTGGGTCAACATGTGATCATTCAGAAATCATAAGGCAACTTCTGAAAGCAATTGGTTGCACTACAAGGAAAGGGGGGCCTGTACTTCACACATTTCAGTTTTTTATTTATGAAAAAAAATCTAAATCATGTATAAATTTCATTTCACTTAACAATTGTGTGTCACTTCCACATAAAATTTAAATGAAATATATTTATGTTTTTGGTCCATAGTATGGCAAAATGTCGAAAAGTTAAAGGGGGGCCCATACTTATGCATACCACTGTACCTTCATAGCATCACAGCAACAGCAGGGATGCTCTCTGTGGTAATTTACATTCTCCATCTTGTTTTCTGGCCCAGGAGGGACACTATTGTACATGTTTTAAGTGGTAGCACCGGAGGAGCCAGAGAAACCCTACACAGACATAAACATATAGGCTCCACACAGAAAGGCCCCAAACAGTCTGGAATTGAACCCAGGACCCTCTGGCTGTGTAGTGAGTGCTGTCAAAAAGACATTATATCTACCTACCCTTTTAGATAGGCTACTCTTTTGACCGACTGCTCCTACATTAACTTGGTCATGCCTTCAACAACAACATACTTTGCACAACGTGGCCTTATTTACATACTGTACACTGAAATATATGTGCATGATTTGTCAGGGATTGGGAATCAATGGCGCATAAATTCACAGTAACCGCACGGCCAGCATTTCAAAGGCGCAGCAGTTTGCAGAAAAATAAGGATGCAAAAGAGCGGCTAATCGCCGTGACAGATCTAATGGCATTGATTGGTTCTAGAGGCAAATGTCTGCTTGGCCTTTGAATAATGAAGTGGCTACGGAGATGCCAGATAAATAAACACAAGCTTGTACTTTGTATACTGCAACCAAGACAGACGCGGTTTACTCTGTTACTACGGCAACACGGTTTTGAAGATGATCCGGTTCCCAGTTAAGTTTTACTTTAGGTCTAATTGCCTCTTCCCCTCCTGCTGTCTTTGGGAGTCATGTGATACTTATTTATAAAGACAGCCACAGCTCATGGCAAACACATCATTAGAGGAAGCGCAGAGTTGGAGTTTAGAAGGGCCGCTTATTCTGATCAATGGCCAATTAACTGGAGCTTTATGCCTCTGGTCGAAATATAGTGTGATTCAATGGCGCTGAAGAGTCTACCCGAGTTGCTGCCTACCACTATAATCCTAATAATACAGAATTGTGAGCACTGCTTGACACAAATTACATTATGGGAAAAAAATGAACACAAAATGCAAACAGTAAAGACTATCGTTAAAATCTTGAACGAGCAAAGGGAGACGGACAAGTCAATTTCATGTTAAATTAAACAATAACCAAGTACAAATGACGAACTTTAAACCTTCATCTAACTTGCGTAAACAAAATGTCCATAATAAAGGCACAAGGGGCATAGTAAACATTCTGCATTTGATAAATAGCTTCAGAATGAATTGTAACAATCCCAATAAGAGTGTACAGCAGAGTGACTCGAATGCGCCTGTGCAAAGTTATAAAAAGATAGGCTTACAAACCACCGAGGATAGTTCTGAGCAGCTTCAAACAGTCATCCCACCCATGCCTATTATGCACCCATCTATCGTGCTTGGCCTCGGGACCCCGTGTGGAGTAATGGCAAGGTAATAGCGGAGCTGTTGATCAGGAAGCGTGGAGGTGGTCCCGGGCCTTATTCAATATTCAGGAGAGGCATTTGGAGCGCCAGTGGGAAGGCCCAGCTGGAGTCAGATCCACACCAACACATCCCGATCTCATTAATACAGACGCGAAAGGAAAGGGAGAACAGATAAATCTGGTGGGCTGGTAACAGTGGACCCAGTCCCAAAGTCCCTGTCATCTAAAAAAAAAAAAAAAAAAAGGCTGTTCTACAAGAATCCAGCATCTATAGAGAGACTTTTTCTCTTGGGGCAAGTGGTTTTACAGTACTGTATTGATGTTCCTCCCCTGTGCATTACTCGTTATGTGCTGATCTACGAACAGATCAGGGTGTAACTACTAAGCCGTATTTTTTAAACTAAAATAAGGACGATACATGAATTACTTTTGGTACACATTACCAGAGCAATAGCTGCACATTTTGCATGTTTGATCTATCAGGGCAAATGCATAAAAACAATAGCATGAATGTACTGCACGATAGCCTAGTGCTAAAGCTACAAGGAACAGAGCTTTTGCAGGCCACTTTGCAGGCCTCAGTAACTTGAGTCGGCCTCCTGGCTTTGATAATTTGCCAAGTGTCTCTCCGTACTTATAATCCATTGAATGGCCCAAAAAAAAAGTGATTAAAAAAGCTGGCAATTTTATTACAGAAATCACTCTACATTAAAGTAAGCTCCCATTAAACTTTGCTCAAGAAAGTGTGTAGCCAAAATTGTATTGTCGAAGAAAATCAAGTATAGCTGTTGAAAATCCCAACTTGGTCAATGTATAAAAGTCTTGCAATCCTGTAGTACCCTGCTCAGCATCTGGATTGGCCTGTGTGAGCAGTTATACGTGCAGTGCAGCAGAATGAAGGTAGAAGCTTTCATCCAGCGCTCAGGTATTTCAAACCAGCGAACACGGACATCTCACCGAATCACGCAATGCTCCCGCTACAAGAGCCAAGGCTTACACTGCACACCTCTGACAGTAAAACTGCATTTCCCTATTAGACTAGTGCACAGGCACAAGGCAAGATGAGACAGATGAACACTGAAGAGACAGGTGGGGGAAGAAGGAGGCAGCCAAGGACATCACTTAACAAACTGTAAACAGAAAAGCTACAAACATCATGTTTATTTATAGTAAACTCTTCTGCATTGCAGTACCTTCGCCAAAGAGTATTAGCTGATGGGCGTAAACTTGTGAGATGTGGAGACCTCCCCCGTGCATTAAAGCGCCTTCAGTCATAGGCATAACATTGTATTAAAGAAGCTTTGCTATGTGCATTTATCAATATGCCATGGACAAATGGTCACACAAATACTGAGACCCTAATGTGGGACTATCTAGAAAGGACTGCCCATTGTTGACATTCCTTATGGACACCTCCATCTATGGCGTGCATCCTCATGGTGTTTTACTTGCCCCTCACAAACGCATCTGTTTCCTTTGACATAACATTGCCTCGCAGAAGCCTTTTGCGACACACTTATCAATATTTTCTCTCATTCAAGCGTACTGGCATAATTGGCTCTCTGTTCAACACCTCTAGTAGGACAATTTAAACCTCCCCCTGTGGAAGCAAAGTACCACCTGCTGTCTCTCTTCAATATGGGAGAACACTAATTTGTCCAACACTAGGCACCAACATTATACATGTGTAAATCAAGAGTCAAAGGTCAGATATGTAGCTCTGTAAAATGTAGCTCTATTCAGAGAGAAACCATGTCTGGTGTTGCCTATGTGTCAAATGCAACATGACGATAGATCAATAGACCTCAGCTGTCATAGAGTGCAAGGGACATTGGCTTAAACCTCTATTTTTCATGAGACCGTCTGTCGAACAGCATCCTTGAGGGATGGAGAGAAGCACCACAGAGACATTTCTACAACTAACAGGAACAAGAAAAAGTATATGATATTGATCCAGGTCAGTGGGAGTGTGTGCTGGATATCGACAGGACAGGAAATGTTATGAGAAGTTTATGCCCGCCGAGTTTTTCCCATCTCAAGTATACTTTTTAATTGTCGTTGAAGTTAAGAAACCTAGGCAAAATCATTAGGGTTTTTATACTGATGCTGCCATTGATTGTTTGGAGTAAACTGTTTCAGATCTTGAAATTATAAAACCCTTTGAGATAAAGTGAAAACGATGATATTTAAACAGTAAAGACGAATATGTATATGAGAGTTTTGCAGCGCTAAAGTGTCCGTTTACTTCATGCGCTAAATTAAGTAGGAATTGTGCAAGGGAAATGCAGTTCTTCCTAATTTAATTTTCACAACATATACCATAGACCAGGGCTATAATAAAAACTTCTCATAATAATGTAAGGACATTTTGATGGACAGCCTGTTAGACCTACAATGACTGCAGTTACACCTTGGATCTTGTGAAATCCTCTATGAAGCTATGTGTCTCTATAGCTATTCTATTTATAAATGGAGATTTGATACCATAACCTGAAATCTCTTTGTGCTGCCTGCTGCTGCCACTTGGCTGGCAATGAATGATTAATGAGCAGATGCTGAACTGCAGAGAGCATTATTGTATTCCTCTCTCTCTCTTCCTTTCTTCCTTCCTCTCTCTCTCTCTCTCTCACTTTCTCTCTCTCTCCCTCATTCTCCCCCTCCCTCCCTCTCTCTCCCCTGTCTCTCTAACTCCCCTCTCTCCATAACTCCCTCTCCCTCATTCTCCCCCTCCCTCTCTCTCTCCCCTCTCTCTCTAACTCCCCTCTCTCCATCTCTCACTCTCTCTCTCTCCCCCTCCCTCTCTCTCCATCTCCCGCTCTTTCTCTTTCTCCCCTCTCTCTTTCTCCCCCTCTCTCTCTCCCCCTCTCTCGCCATCTCATCTCTCTCTCCCTCGCTCCCTCTTTTTCCTCACCCCTCTCTCTCTCTCCCCCACTCCCTCTCTCCCCCTGTCTCTCTCTCACTCAGACTCCCATCGTCACTCTCTCACTCACACACTCTCTCTCTCTCTTTCTCTCTCATGAATGTCTCTTACTTGGAAAGGCATTTACGAACACTAAAATTTGGTGGACAGCAAATAGTCGCACAACGGACAGTTTCATATTCTCAGTTATCAATTGATATTACAAAAAAAAAAGGTCAGAAACAATGGTAAGTACTATGAAGAAAATAAGCATACTCTTGAATATGGATTTGTGTAACAAAAGTGAAACTATCAATTCCTTTAGGGTGATTTTTCTCTGATCTATTGTTCACAGTTTTCTTTTTTTCTTTTTTTGCTGAGAGCTGTTGCGAGTGCAATACTGCTTTCTAGATTATAGATGGGCAGCACAGGGAAGCCCACACACAGGCCATTCATGTTGTGAGTGGGCAGGCACAATTCACTGGAGCCAGCCTGATTTTACAAATTACTATGTTTAAAGTTGGCAGACACTGCACAGTTCAATTTTCAAGAGAACACATTTATAGTCCATGTGAGAGGGATGCTGATCCAATCACTTCATACGTGACTATCTACCCTTGTTTTTTGTATCTGTTTATTTTCATGAAATGTGGGGAAATTATAAATATAGCACGGACACACAGAGCAACACACCATGTAGGAGACTCCTTCATCACATATTTTACTGAGGAAAAACTTTGGCATATAATTAGCTTTAAAAAACAAAACAAAACAAAAAACACCTACAATCTTTTCTGGGGCACAAGATGCAGAGAAGATCTACTGGAGCATTGACTGCAAACAGATTCATGCGTAGGTACAGACTCTGTTTGATCCTGAACTCTAGGGCCACCTCACTTTTCTACAGGCTGTCCAGTCTCTTTACTCTGACTGGGAGTGTGTGCTGGTGAACACCATCCCTTTCACACTACAACTACAGCCCCAGGCAACTGTTAATGAAGTGCTTCCAAAAACTGGGAACATGTGCCAGATGCTGGTGGCATTAGCCTGAGGACATTCACAGAAAAAAGTTTTCCCAGAAGCAGCGCTGCTAATTAAAAACATTTATTATTACTGTCAATGTCCTCAAGTCCTGGAGTACCCTAGTCAGGATGTGATACCGCCCACGTGTGTATCAGGTTCCATGTTACAGAAATAGTCTCAGGAGTCACACAAAGGGCTTATATTCAATAGAATCTATCTGTACAATTAAATATGTAACCAGAGATCAACTTAGAAATGATTCAGATGTCTGAAACCGAGCTGTTTAGCATGTTGTGCAGTGTGTTATACAAACATGAATCCTCTTATCTGGACTTTTTCTATTCACACTCCAGACCCAGAGACACTTTTCCTCTAATGTCTTTAAGTGCTTTTGGGATATCCACCAAAAGTATTAGAACACATGCCTCAGAGGAGATCCCACTTTATGTTTTCTCTATAGAAAAGAACGGAGAATGGCAGATTCCTCTACATTGTTCAACATCTGTTCACTCATGGGCAAGTACTCTAGTACCCTCCCACTTGTCGAACACCTCTTTGCCATGCAAATATGAATTGCTTTGTTTTTCTCCTATGATATCCTCATGCAGCCCCTTGGCAAAAGGCAGTTTGATTGAAAACTATTTCAGTCACTGAAGGCAACAGGGACACAAAATATGGCAGATTTCCAACTACAAAGTCAGAGGCATATGTTGGAGGGAGGTACGTTTTATAGCCTTTCTGTTTTTACAAACCAGGAAGAGACCATAAAAACATCAACACAACATTTTATTACCTGCTTCATTTCAACTAGAAAGAGTGAAAATGCATGATACAGATTCTTCAAACCGGGAGCTGTATGCACCTCCCTGGAGCTTGGCTGCTGACACCTCCACATGCACATCAAAACACAGACATGTCAAAAGACATTACCACTGTTATCCTTACTATTATCCTTTTGTCTTTGTCCATCACTAGAATCTCAGGGTATATACTCATAATACAACACTATTGAGAAACAAAACACATGTTCATCTCGACCAAAATCTATCTTGCTTTGATCATAGAAACATACGTTTCTAAAATACCCCATAGCACTAAAGACAAATGTTATATAATATTGTATTCATGCTGAATGTCGGTTGAAGGTGAAGATATGAGATGGAAGTATTCCAATATAACACCAATAATGTATAATGACACATTTCAAAGCCCAATAAACACAATCTAATGTCATTTGAGCCCTGCAGGTAAAGGCGAACGTGTCTGCATTCCACACATTTCTGCTCGTCTATAGTCTAACCGTGATTATATAGAGCCATATGACGCTCGGCTGTGGACGTGTCCGCCATATCGATGTTGCACTCACACTCAGCACACTGCATAGATATCTCATCTACACAACACAAGCTCCTCCAAGGTCTCTCAATGTGACGAGTTCTGTCCGCACACCTTCCATTGCATGAGCTCTATACAACATGTCATTGGCTTTTGTCTTTGGATCCTAGATAGATGTACTGTAGTTTTCTTTGATTTTTGTTTCGCAGGGAGAAAGCTGGATGATAGCAGCCGTGTTACTGCACACTATCAGTCACTAAGTTGTCTAAAAAAGAGCCATCATGGTATTAACACTGTTTAGAATTTAATATCTTGAAAAAAAAAACAAAAAAACATTTGCATCTTCTGCTTGTACCGTCTACACTTTGCCGTTGTCAGAATGCCCTTGAGCCGTGCTTGTTGCTTTGTTGCTAAATAGGTGGACACGTGCCAACCATTAAGAGATATTGTCCCCTTGTGATCAACAGTTTGGTTGCTATGAGCACAAGCACAGAGCAGAAGGCACCTTGAACACCAAACAAGCAATGTGTCGGCTCAAAATGGAATATGCCACTTCTGAAGTAGTGCCCTTGTTGATGCAGTTGCAATGCATGCACTAGAAATTGTAACACTAGACATACGTAGTAACTGATGTATAAGTTAAATTCAAGGTGAACTAATCCAAATTAAGTTTACATGTACCCCATAACACACATCACTAATGGAAAAATGATCACCCCAGGTTCGAAACTGTAGCTATTCAGTTTTGGCCTTAAAATGTATGGTACGATGTCAAAAAAAACAAAACAGCCACATATCTGAGAAGTCAATGCACTCTGCGCTCAATATAAGTTATATTCAGTGAGACCAACTGATAACTGCATAGCAGAAGGTCACTCTATTGAACAGTAAGAAAGAGGCGCCTATGATCTTGCTATAGTAGTTATACAGAATGTGTTCAGGTCTAAAGAAACCCGTCTCCCCATCTTTCAGCGCTTTCTTTTTACTCTCACACTTTTCAATTTCCAGACACCTGCAGGGGCCAAATGGCAAGTTCAAAAAGGACAGTCATTTTTTTTTAAAGTCTATCTCCTGTGCTGTGTGTACAACATGGGCGATGGGTGGGCAGCAGTTAGACACCAAGACCCCAAGGCACTAGTTCTACTTTAACACAGTTCATGATTACATCTAGTAATTGCACAGACGATATAGAACTCCAAAATAATCCCGAAAGGTCTTAACTAGATTATGTCTATGACTGACATGCAGTTACTTTCAACCTACACTCTACTTTCCATTAGTTGTTTTGTGGTTTGCTTTCTGTTGTTCAGACCTCTGCCATCTTAGGACTTGGGGAAAGCACAAAAAAAGCTTTATCCCCATGATGTGAAAATATCTGTTAGAAAAGCAGAGGTGTGTGTTCCAGGGTTCAATGCTTACCTCATAATTAAAACAATTAGACTGATTACTCCCACTGTTGTTTGCCAGTGGGAACAGGGACCACAAGTGTCTGGAATCAGGGCTCACCTCTGTAGCGGCTCAAGAGGACTGTCAGGAGCACCAACGAAAGCCACTAAGACATTTCTCTGTGTGTGTGTCTAAATGTCCTATAAGAACAAGTGCCTTTATGATTATATAGCAACCAAAAGAATGCACAGGAACCAGGCCTGAGACATGGAAAGTCTACTATGTGAATATAGAGGAGAACAACGGGGGGAGAACAAAATGATTGGTGACCTTGGAGTTCATAGTTTAAGTTTTCACACTGGGCCAAAACTCACACCAGCCTGTCTTTTCATCAATGATTTTTTTTTTGACATGTTCTCTTAAAAAATAAAAACAAATTGATAGTGGGAAGAATGATGGTGTGTGTTTGTTTGTGTGTATGTGTGTGTGTGCGTGTGTGTGTGTGGTGAGCTTTGGCTTTTGAAGAGTGAGCAAGTGGGTGGGTAAAAAGGAGAAGAAAGTGCTGGTGGTTACTTTCAATTATGTCCTTATCCATATTTAATGCTGTTTATTGGCGCTAAAGGTCATGTGCGCTGTGTTTACGTGTGCTTCCTAACACAGCGGGGGGCTGCCAGCGTCCCACTGGTAATGGCGCAACTGTCTCTTTAAAAATGCACATTGCTCCGCCACAGGAAGCGCTGACCCCCATTGGTGTTAACCTATCGTGCAGCAAATATCAGGTAACCCGAGCCAATGAGATTCCACCGCTCACGATCATTAACTTCCTGCTCAGCCAGCTGCAGCGAGGGGCGCCATATCTGTGCCATTTCACTCACCGAGAAGTGATGAAAATGCAGCTTCATCTTTAGTGTGTAACTAAACTAAGCAAGAGTACCAACTGTTACAACAGTAGCTAAAACAGTAGTCTGAAGAGGAGTTGGGGATTTCAGTCAACCCAAAATCAGCATTTCCTTATTGCACACCAAAAAACATGGTGACTATGTTAAATTGGTTTGTGAATTTAAATTGCATTATGTCCCCGTCAGTAACCATGTCTGTCTTTCAAGTGCTAAACTAAGCCAAGATTTTTGGTGTCGAAGAGCGAGGCAACACTCAACAGAGCCAACACCAAGTTGCTTTCAATACCACAGGGGTATTTCTTTCTTACTTTAATGCTTCTACAAGCTGAGAATGTATCTTCTTGAGAACACTCTGCCCCACTTTCATATAGTCTTTGGCCCGTCAGACCAAAAACCAAGATCTAGTGGTTTGGCTTTCTGTTTAGCGAGCAGTTAACAGCAGAAAAGACTATGTGTGAAGGTGGAGGTGTTCATGCAACAGGCATTCAAGGACAGCTGATCTTTACTTTGCTCATATAAACTAGTCTTGCTTTGTCTCTCAGGCCCTGCTGCTTGCAAACCACTAAAAGGATTGAATTAAAATTTTAAACAGAGCTGCGCCTGGCTTGCGGCATCTCAGGACATTTATATATAAAAACGTACTTTTCCAAACCCAATGCACTATGAGTCATATAGTTTTGACTGTCGGGAAAACCGTTCCTCCACATCTGCAGAGATTGTCTATCAGTCATAGCTGTGTTGACAGATCTGCTTAACAGTTAAAGAAACACACCTTGTTTGGACTTGCACAACCAGCCAGCATGTTTGATCATTTGGATAATGAAGTTACAGTGTTTTTTTCCGGAGACTGGACTTATCCATCTTGTGTGTCTGATCTTGCATCAGACGCCAGACACTCATCTATGGTATCTGCAGCCCTAAGTGCTTTCAACATGAACAATTGCCATGATCAATGGTGTTCAAAAGACACAAAACGGCTGTGAAACGAGTTTGATCCCACTCCCTTTCACTGGTCCTTGTGTGTTATATTTTGTGGCAGTTGTGGGATGTCTCCTCCCTGACACTGGACTGGGCCTATGGATACTACAGCATATGTGGAGAATGAATGGAAAAGCCCTTAAAGCACTCAGAGCTATACAAGAGCTCTCTCTCTCCACTTTCGCTGTACGCTTGCTCTGGTCGGGTCTCCCTCCTCCTATGCTCTCAAATGTTTCAGATATTAGTGAGCTGTGTCAGACAGTTAAACTGCCCTGTATCGATCCTCTGCTTTCACTCTTTCCACACAGCCACATGGTTTTGATGGCCTGTAATGGAGCTGATCCCCTTTGATGTCCAGTTTGAAATGATGTAATGAAAGGTTAAGAAAGAGACTCACACAAGAGTGAAGATAATAAGAAGAAAGAGAATCTTAGAAGCTCTTTTTAAATGAGTCGTGACAAAACGCAACTCACTCAAACCACTTTCAATCACTCCATACTTGGTGGTAATAAGTTACCAAGTAGACTATTCAATATACTTGGCCACTCCGCTCTACCTTCTTTCTGAATGAGTCCAGCGGGAGCCACTGCTCAGCCACGGTCTCCTGAGTCCTGTCAAAGAGCCAAACACAAACCAAACAGACAGGACAGACATGCTTTTATAGCATGCAAAAGATAGGCTAAAAAAAACAATTAAAATAGATCCGGGGCTTTTGAAAAAAACTTCCCGGCTTAAGCCCCCGAAGCCACTCCTGGATCTGCCACTGTAGCAAAGATAGAAAATGTGTGTTTAGCCAGTCTTGCCTTTTGCTACAAGAGCGAGAAAAAGCTTCTGAAGATAGAAGCAAAACATCCTCAACTTAATCAACCCATTCCAGGCAACAATGTTGAAATCCCTGCTATGACCAGTGGCACTTGTAGAACATGTAGCTCTATAGCATGCTGATTTTAGCAACTGTCTGCAATTTGTTTATAAACGTAGGGTTTTAAAGAAGTACTAGAGATTCATTCAATCCCCAGAAGCAAAATAAGTCAAAGCTTGTGCTCTCACTGAGTGCCTATGAAGTAGCATGTTTTCTCAATATGATACCAACAGTTGCAACATCACATCCAAGCCGCTAATGGTTTGCATTCAACAAATGTTGTTAATGAGCTAATTACTGTGTTTTTTTTGTTTTTTTTTCCCCGAGACGGCATGTATTCTGCACTGGGAATAGGTTTGTGAAGCCGACAGTTTGGGCTGTGACAGTCCACGAGTACAAGCAGCATTTATGACAAGAACATCTGATTAGCTCTTGCATATAATTAATATCCTCTTTGTGCTTCTGTTCCCTTTAGTACAAGATCGAGACAAGTTGACATGCAATTTTATCTTTGCAAATAATATATCAATATTGTTCTTTTGAAACAAACATTGAAAACAAGCACATTTTAATATACAATTATTTTCATCTTTGACTAATTCAGGTAGATCCCTTGACTTCTTTCAGAATGTTTATTTTGTTCACTTCCTGAGCACTCTGAGATTTAAACTTTCAGGCTAATTAAAGATTGATGAAGTACACAGGAGGCTCTGACGTAAGCGAGGCAGAATACGACAGCGCTGCGTATTACATGTTTTATTAAAAGATTCTCTGAACCACACTTTGAGGGTGAGGAAACACAAATGGCAAACAGAGACCTTGAGCTTGTACAGATTTCAAATAAAGACAAGGTGGCAGTGATTAAAACGGCCTTTACCTAAACGGCTGGTTAATGAAGCACAAGTGATCAATAAAGCAAGAATCCAAGAAAAACAACTGCAAATGCATGTCGATATCTAATTCAGCTGTTCTTTATGGTGATAAGTCTAAATGCCTTTCTTGTTCTGTGAATCGGGCAATAGAAAATTCACCATTATCTTAAAACTACAGTCACTGTCTTTGTATTTCAGATAATGAGAGTCAAAGCGATTGTGAAGCATTATACACTCAATGATGAATTTCAACAATGAAGTAAAGTGTAATGGGGCCAGCGAGTGGCAATGGGGGTTGCCGCAGCGACTTCCTGACAGTCATAGAGCTATTTACACAAAATAGAGCGCAGAGAGCACACAGAGGCAGAGAGCCACTCAAGTTCACCAAATACCAGCATGCTCGGTGGGAACAGATACCTGTGCCAGCTCCTGTTTCAAATCTGTGCCAAATGCTTTCTTACCAACGTCATGCGAAGAAAACCGAAGATTAATTACGCTGGTGCTGAAGAGAGAGCTATTGTCTGGTGAAAATAAATATTGCAATCAGAAGCATTTGTGGCTGATGGAAACTCACAAACACAGCTGCCTCGCGCAATGTTTCTTACAATCCCACTTTTCAGCTCAGGCTGTGTTTGCTGCTGACACCCTGTTCCTCTGTCACTGCCTCCATCCATGTGGTGCCATCTGTCCATCAGCCACGGACACATCCTCCATTTTGGTCTCAGCCATCGTTTAGCACAGCTCAGCACTGGCAAAATGTGAGACGATGCACGCAAACGAAGTGAGCTGATGAAGATAGCGGTTCAACTTCAGATAGAACCCTCCTCATGCCAAGGACAAAGATCAAAAATGTGCTCCTGGCGGGCACTACTTTAAAATGCCATCTGTTCATTTAGGGGCCCCACAAATCAGGCCATAGTTAGCCAAACATTAAGTGTCATTGCTCAAAAATGGTTCAGTTAGAAAATAACACAAATTATACCTTACAGTACAGGCCTATCACAAGCATGTAGAAAAGAGCATGTTTTGTGCAATGACACAAAGATCAATGAAACTTGAACTAAACTTGAAACTTGCATTAAAATGTTGTACAACACTCTGGCATCAAACCAAAGCTCTTGGTTGTCAACCAGGTGATATTTCGTTTTTATTTATTTATTTTAGTGTCACATGATTTTGTGTGTCTCTGATGTTAAGAACAAGCAGAAGTTATTTTGAGCTCAGTGAAGTTGCCTAGTGACTAATTCTCTCATAAGAACACAGCCGTCTGTATCTCAGTTATAAAATGTACTGCTTGAGTGTAACCTGTAAAGACAAAGCACTGTGTGCACAGACCTGCACATACTTTGCAGAGAAGCATTAGTTAAAATACAGAGCGAGTCTACTGTACAAGTGTACCTGAATGCTGACTGTATTCAACGCACGAACAAGCACAGGGATGATCTCAAAGATGACCAAAGAAGACTTGCCAACTCACCTGCACCAAGTTCCATCCCTCCAAGGACTCTGCGATAATGGAAGTCACAGATGGGCAGACGCCTCCAAAAATCATCAGGTGCTTGGGGCCGTAGCATATGGCATCAAAAAAGGCCCGCAGCCCCTTGGCATTGTCACACTGTGGAGAAAGAGAGAAAACTTTAGATAATTTCATAGGGATATCATGGCAGTTAATTTTCAGTATTGTATATAATGTAATGTGTGCAACTGATGCAAATGACCTGACATTGAATACCATTTAACTTGGTATACTCTGGGAGCACGTTCACCCTGTATAATTGCAGCCCTGTCTGTATACATGTATTCAAAGTCTCATGTAAAACAATGCAACACTCAAGCTGCAGGCCACCGCTCTGATCCCCTGCTGCAGAATGCAGCCAATTCATGTCACTATAGCAACTGGAGAAAAGAGTGTCTAAAGAGAGAGAGAGGGTGGAGTGAAAGAGAAGAGTGTAGGTTTCTATTGATTGCTACATGAGCTTCTGAGTGAGTTTTGCTGTGATTTCCTGATTTCCACAGTGTGTAATGATATTCCTATCAGCAGTAAACACTTCCCCCTCAGTATTCTATTATAGCCGCTCAGTTCAGGGTGCAGTGCAGCTGCAGATAGACACTGCTCCGCTGAATGGCAGGTGTGCTGTGTGTTTATGCCTCTGACACGGTCCATCTCATCTGGAGAGTCATTTGACCTTGTTAGCCATCGGCCGGCAGCTGAATGAGATTTCCTACTGAGCAGTACAGTGGGCCTCTGCTCTGGAAACTGAAAAAAAATAATCCAAATGTCCTAATAAGGCATGCAGGAGTGTTGCATTACACCATTTGTGAATTCACAAACACATAAGAATCCATCTAATACAGCTCACGCTGATTTATCTAAACCAATCACTGAAGGTGGGATTTGCATTTGCCTTTATAGATTTTTTTTTAATCACAGAATAACACACACAAAAATTAAGAAAAAAATAATTATAATTGTTTAATTATTAAATGTTTTATGTATTTGCTTTTAAGGCAGTTTGTTGTTTTGAGACTTGGCTGTGATTGGCTAAAACAAGGCACACTTAATCCAACCTGCAGCAAATGCTCCGCTAAAGGTTCGTCCTCCTCTCGAACGATTCCAGGTTGACATTCCAGGTTAATCAGACAGTACATGTAATCAAGAGTGTTAGAATAGACCTTTCATTTAGCGCTTAAGAGTTTAATGTCAATAAAAATGTATTGGGTTTTCCTAACGGGAAAAAAAAAGTACACATGTCCATGGTTTAGCGTCACACAACCAAATCTACCGTAATTCACAATATACCGTAAATGGTTGCAACTATGAAATTGGTTCAGTACTAGTTTTGGATGTGATGAGACAGAGGTTTTTAGACAGACCATCTCTTATAGAAAAAAGCAACAGACAATGTAGGAAGAGGTTTTGTAAACTATGTTGTGTCCTCAACCATAAGAGGGAAATGCTAGTCAGACATCAAACTTCCACTGGTTTCCATGCAACAGAAAGTGTATGTGGGAAACTAAAGCTGTCACTGTATGAGTACAATGGAGCTGGGTGATATCGCAGGTTTAAGCTGATTTATTACGCTCCTGACAATGTTGTGTAGGTGGTAATGTCCCTCCACTCTCTTCATGGCAGATAAACTACTTTACAATTTCATAAACACATCCAGCAGGCATGTGAGCCTGTCTGAACACGTCCAGGACAGCAGAACTCCACATTCAGGAGGCTATGAAGCTTGTGAAACCAAACAAGAGGCAGTCAGCGCTTAATCATCTTTATACTAAAGCTGAACGTGTGGTTGTTAGTGGGAGATGAAGTTGGCTCTTAACGATGAACAGAACAAGCTCCATCCTGTTTGACTTCAGATGGGCACGCATGCACACAATCTGCGAGAGCTGCTCACTGCGTTTTGACCACTGAGTTGTCATGCCAACGGTGTGACAAATCCACACTTTGTGCACCAGATATGGATGTCGCTCCAGGACTGTGTACAGATGGCTAAATTTAGACACTAATTAGGCATGTACTAGCACTGAGACAATAATTGTCCACTATTCTGCTTCCAAAATGCCATAAGCAAAGATAACAATAAAACACTGATGAATAAGAATAGGTTGCAAAATAAACCAAAAATATATAGGGCATCAAATAAATGTTTTTCAATCAAAGTGAATCAGAATATAATTAGGCAGCATGTGTTCATTTCCCACTCAGAAATCTAATTCTGGGCATTTGAAGGCCATTTGGAGTGAATCGATAGGGTTAACCGCCACAGTAATCAGTTTGGCCCAGTTGAGAAAAAGCCAAATCGCAACATGCAGCGTGCACAGGTGCAAAGCATAACAGTAGAAGAGGGAAAAGTACAGAAAAGCTCGGTCTATAAACTGTAATTTAGTTGCAGTTACCACAGCAGGGTATGAAGGCCTGCCTCTTTGTGCTCAGTGCACATAGTCATAAGTCATGTAATGTCTCTTTGTCAGCTTGACATTTGGAGTTTGCTCCAGAGCCCTTACCTTTCAGCGAACATTAGTGATGGGAAAGACGGTCCCTGCTCCAGACATTGTCATTACATTTGCTTCACAGTGAACTTTATAGAAAGATGCTCCGAGTCTTTCTTATTGATTCATCACCTCACAATGACGTTAGCCAGAGATAAACTGTCTTGTACTGCCACAAAGTCAAATTATGTGAATAGCTACCAAAGTATCAATACTTTCGGCACTGACAACTTTTTCCAGACTGAATATCAAACTGAAAGAATCAATACTTTTTTTTAATCAAATATGGGTTAGGATC
The DNA here is from genome assembly GCF_951799975.1 of Gobius niger. Taxonomy (NCBI): domain Eukaryota; kingdom Metazoa; phylum Chordata; class Actinopteri; order Gobiiformes; family Gobiidae; genus Gobius; species Gobius niger. The sequence continues at coordinate 15,698,472 of NC_136865.1, forward strand.
TGGTATGTGCGACTGAAGCAATATAAAAATTTAATGTGCCGCCCAATTCTTTTGTTCTGCTGCTCCAGCGGCAAAACAGTGTAATGTGTAATACTTGTGTTTTTGTTTTCTTTATTTCCACCAAAATTATGCATGTAGCGAAATCAAGTCAAAAATGAAAACGCTGGTATTTTACATCACTAATATCAGTAGTAACCATTCAGATAGTTAAGAGTTTTGACTTTTATGTTTATTATGTCCAATAAGCCAATTCAAAATCTTTTTTCTGCATGAGATTTATTGCTAATGATATAATCCACATTCTTGTATAGTTTTATCATTTTTGTTTTTCTTTCTTCTCTTATATAGATAGAATCAAAGCTTTTATTTCTAAGATGCTTATCTGGTTGAAAATGTATCTTAAATTGTGTCTTATATTTTTAACACTTTTATACATATTTCATACATAAGGTAGTTCCTTCCCTGATGACTTGGCTGCAACAATGCATTTTCCCCATTGTGGGACAAAAAAAAATCAGTACGTACATTTTCAGTAGGGATTAACAAAATCAATAATTAAATATAATTAGACAAATGTTGAAGAGAACATAGAGATTCTTATGTTATGGAATGAAAATGAGTTATGATGAAAGCATGTAAATGTGCACAGGGGACATTTACAACATCAATATTGACTAAACCAATATGGATGTTGCAAAGATGTGTCTTTAGGCCTGTATATATGAAACATGACCCACACCAGAGCGGATGTGCACCGAGTTAACTATGATGAAATGCGTTGTTAGAGTCACAAACATGGGCAGCTGCACCTGTCCCTGCTTTAATAGCAAATTACTGCACAGAAAACAGCAAGCTGAGACCCGGCGCCACACAAACGTTTATCCATGCAGAACACTGGGCTGTAAGCAACTACCACTGAGAACTAGAGGCACGAGCAATCTGCCTCTAACAAACAGCATTTACTATGACAAGGCTATCAGCACAGAGGAAAAGAGCCACCTCTACAAAACCACCTCCTCTTTCCTGTCTGAGGATGAGAAATCTTCTATTGCTGAAGGTACAGGCCAAGTCACAGCTATGATGTATGCACTGGTTTAGCAGAGAATACCATCAAACTGTGTTTCCGCAATCCAAAAGTTTGGATGAAAGCTCACGCTAGTATAATTAGTTTGTTTAGTAGTTCATTTATAAATGCATTGAAACATTTTCCATGAAAGAAAAAAAAGACTTAGGTGTCATGGTTTGTGGTGGGGTGAAGAAAAGAAAACCCAAAATGCAAGACTGCAACAAAACTGGTGATGTTTAATGACGGACGAAAACTAAAATAACAAAATCTAGAAGTAACCAAAAAACTCAAACAAACCGGGGCTGACGCAGACAATGACGCAACAAAGGACAAGGGAAACACAGGGGTATAAATATAAGAGGAAACGGGGCACAGGTGAAGCACATCAGGGCGGGGCAGGCAGGCAACGAGGGAAGTAAAACAAAATCACAAGAACAGAACACATGTCAAAATAAAACACAGGACTAGACCAAACACAAGAAAACATACAAAAACAGGGGAACAAAAGACGAATCATGACATTAGGAACGGCAATATATCTATAATTACAATGAAAACCACTGTGGCATGTTATGTCATGACGTGAAAGTGCACCAAAAACAGCTAAAACATTCTACTGACCATTTGGGGCAAACTGAACAGAAGGAGGACATTCAGATGAGTGACAAGCCAAAGGTTGTTGTATGGAGAGGACACACTGTACATTGGGCTGTTTTTCCTGCCTCTTGTTGCGTGGTGAGTTCACAGTGGAATATAGGGATCCTTTTAGATGCCCTGACACAGACTGATGGCAGTTTGCCCTGTATCTGCATGCTGTCTGGCTCCAATAATTGCAGTCACTATATCTGCTTCCCGGAGAACTCAGATGGCCGTAATGATAACTGCTATACAAAAACACACGCTTTGAATTACACTCAAAGGCTAAAAATGATTTTAAGCAGCACACATTTACAAAGCGTAAACAATTAAGTACAGAGAGCCCGTTTAGAAATAAAGACAGTCAACAGGCACCATTGTATCTGTGCAGGACCGAGAGCTGTGTAAGCCTAATACAGACTGTCCGAGAGCATCTGGAACACGGAGCACTGACCAGAGCGAGGTGGGACCAAAGAGGAATCTGAACACACTGCAAGGAGTTTGATTATCAGCTCACTATCTAAATCCTAGACAAATTTGTTCGTTTGTCTTGCTTAGTCAAAAACGGAGGGTCTGAGGAATAGTTTGGATTCGAGCGTTTGGTGCTCAGATGGAGGAGGCTGTATCAGAGTGGACGGATTAAAAGAGAAAAGAAATTGCTGATTTATGAGAAGAGCCCGCAGACAAGACGCTGATGTCGTTCAGCGTATTGTACTTTTCTCACTAAAGCAAACACCCCCAAACACACAGGTCGAACAGTACCATTGATCAGCTATTTTCCTTTCTGAAGTTATTAGGGCCTAGCATTCTAATTCAGCAGCTTCAACACCTCTCGATGTATTTGTAAGTTCATAATCTGGAGGATGCTTCAACTTGACTGTGCACTGAAGGGATCATTTATCAACACAGGTGCCAAATAGCGGGTGAAAGCTGAAAAATTAAATGTGCTATTTTGGTGGCCATGTTTCACTTAATTTACCATTTTGTGTGCGTTTATTACAGCATCAGGCCCATAAATCTAACATATAAACAAGACAATGCTGCTTGAGTGAAAAATTGATAAATGACTCTGCTGCTGATCCACATTTGCACGTGCTACTCGCTTTACACATGAGCAAACGGTAAATGACCCCCTGAGTATTATGGATTAATAGAAACTGAAGGATGCAAGGGAACACTGTGCTGTCGTCGCTGCTACCACTCGATTGGTGCAGCCATATTGACTGTGCTTTATGCCAGCAGAGGCAGAGGCACACAGGGCCAGATCAGTGCATATTTAAGCAGCAAAAGGATGTGCCAACACTACACACACTCAACCATCAGAGCCAGACAAACCAGGTGGTCAAGACAGCACAAAGGTTCTTTTCCGTCACAGATGGACTCTCCATTTAAACCTTTCCATGCAAGTGGCTTCCCTTAATGATGAACAGCTCAGTGGCTGGTCTGAGGTGTTTCACAGTGACAGAAACGGTGAAGCTGTCTGCTTGTTTGAGCGGCTAGCTAACGTATAACAGGGTTACCATAGAAACCGAGAAAGTGAAGGTGGAAAAAGGAGGGAGAAAAGGAGCAAAGGCTGGAAAGAAAATTAATTTGTGTACAAGGCCATGTCACAAAGAAAATTGCATTCTTCGTTCTGGCGAGGCCAAAGGAGGAGCAGTCTTAAGTCACCTGAGAGGATTTTGAGACACAACAGTTGCAGGGCAAAGAAATCAAAAGGTATATGGATAAAAAAGAGAGAATACTAAAAGACAAAGCGAAAGCAAGAAACAGGAGTGACGCACCAACACTGAAAAGATCATGCGAGTGATGCTCTGCATGTCACAGACACAGGAAGATTTCTCTTCTTTGTGCCATGACGACTTGTCTGAATCCGCGCTCCTAAGTAGGTCATGGAGCCTTTTCAGAGTTTTACTCCTCCCCATGCTGCATCAAAAATGCATAAATCCCCACACAGTCTTCCTGCTAGCAGCTTCCCAGGCTGGTTAAAGCACATCTTTAGTGATTTTAATCCCATCAAAGGTACTTCAGCGTGTATGTAAACACAACATGGGATAAAATGCCTTCTCTGGGTTATGACAGCTCATCTCACATGTTCCAATGAAGCAAGATCTATGGACTGAGTCCATAGTTACATCCTGGTGCCTGAGCACTGAGCCACCCAAGAGACTCACTGCAGTGTGGGTGCTCAAGCTGGGAAGTCCTGAATTATTTAGTTACAGCAAAATACCTGTTCTAAAGGATTTCTTTCACATGCATATGGGTGTTCATTTTTCAGATGGTTTGTTACTTGTATAGATATTTTAGAAATTAGTTACAGCATTTATAGTTTTGGGAGTTTGTAGTATCTGTGTGGGACAGCTCAGCTCTGTGCTCAGAAAAAAACCCCGATGCCAATAAAAGTAATACAACATTACTTTCCAATCATTTTTACTGCAGCAAATCAGTAATATTCTATTGTCTATTGTCTATCGCTGCATTTTGCTGCTTTTGGCTCTAAGATCAGACTGGATTATCTAAATTATAATGTTGGGCAAGTGAAATTGAGTAAACGTATAGTGTTGGTTACAGAGCTAAAGGAGGAACAAATTAGGCCAAGTTTGATTTATAGTAATTGTCAACAGTTTAGACAGTTCTTTGTGAAAAGTAGTTGGAAAAAAGCAGAATCCAGTCGAAACAATGTGCAGAGGATACAAGAGGAGTTATTTATTTCAGGAAGAAGTCATCTGATAAAGTCAAATTCAGACGATACTTCTGTTTCCTGATCTGCAACACGACTGGTATGAGCCCTATACCAGCGGCTCCTGTCTTTGTGCACTCCGCGGCAGAGCAGCTTCTTTTCATCCCCATCTCCTTGTATCTCACAAGGACCAGTTGTGAGGACGCTGCTGAAACAAACCCACCCTGAGGCCTCAGCAGAGACTACTCTCCTCACAATGGTCGCATGATGTTTACTCAAGTGAAAACAGGGATATCCTCAGCAGTGCCTGCCTCGGGTGGACTCCTAATTGCCCTAGCACAAATAGGCCACAGTAGTTCATCACAAAACAAGCGAACATGAGCACAGAACTGTAGTGAGCCTGCTTCCTCTTTAATCCTCAGACTCCAGAGCTGCTCTTTCAGGATGTGTTTAACAGCCGCAGGCAGCACAATGATGAACAAATGCAACAAAGTAATAAGGTAAGAGAAAGTGGGTGGGCACCTAAGCCAACAGTGCATAATAATAATAATAATTTGCAAAGAGAGTATGTATAGCACTCTTGCTTCTCCAACACACGGCCCCCACCACAGAATTATTGCTTCTAGTCAGATGGGATGAGGGTTGATCAGGTTAGCCACAAGCATGTATACTCTCAAAAAAAAAAAAAAAACACAAAATAGACAGTTTCCCTGAGGGGCATTGATGTAAATGTGTACACTGTAATTAACAGTAAGAGGCAGATGATACATTGTGGTAACCTCAGCAAGAAAAGAGCTAAAAGAAGAAGTCACAAATGAATGTTTGCGGTGCAGGGAGGGATACAAAGGGCGCTTTGATGTGTCAGTGAGGACAGCGCTGCCCTGGGGGAGCCCACAGAGCCAGAAGGCCTTTGATGAACCACCTCTACTGGCTGTGATGGGATAAAACTGACCCCCTGCCCCATAGGTTCAGCTGATGCTCCGATACAGGTGCTTAATAATACAAGCGTTCAGGCACATTGAAAGCTATGACTGTTCTCCTCTTCCAATATTCATAAGAGAATGAGATGGGAAGCAGGAATTAAAGCCATCTCTCAGCTGAAGGGTTTCATGTGGCTTACGCTATGTAAAGCAGCATCACTCAAACGTATTTCATCCAAACACTATACACTGATTAGCTTTTCTCCATGTTAACACCCAACAGGGTTTTGCATGAGCTGATAAGACAATATGGAATGTTTTGATAAAGCAAATGCACTGGAGGAGAAAATATTCAAACTTGCTCTTTATTAAAAATGGCCGTGGTCAGGTGGATTTGAGGCACATAGTGTAAGAGAAAAAAATAGTAAAAGCTTTAAATGACAGAGAAAGCAGAAAGACGAGGGCCACAAATTGCAGCAGCGAGCGTGACAGATAAGGCAAGAGAAGATGAAGAAAAGGAAGAGAGAGGAGCTGGGGAGGAGGTAGAAAACTTCTATCAGAGCTGCGATGATGATGTGGGTGGGAGGCAGAGCGTAGGCACATTCATGGGAGACAAGAATGGAGAACTGGCATCTGACTCTCAACCAGCGACATGCAGAAAGACACCAACACAAGAGAGCCACCCAAAAGCACTAGCCCCGCATAATGGCCGCCGCACTCATTAGGACAATGCACACCTGTGTACACATGCGTAGGCAATGGGCATGTTTACAGCGCGTGTGAGTCAACTGCTTCACAATGCAAAGTGGATTGTTAACCTCCTCATGGTGGTGGTTGTAGATAATAGACGATTCCAAGCTCATTATCTCAAAAACACCGATGGACAAGCGCAAACCATTTGTGCATTCCTCCACTGGTCACCAAGGCAATGGTTTTTCACTCTCATCATGTGCGGTCAGCCTGCAGCTCATCACCATGGTAACAGAGAACCTGTTGAAGGGGTTGACTGCCTCAGTGTTTGGGCGAAAGCTCGTTCTCTCTCCTGGTATTTGGAGCGTCTGATTCATGTAGGTGAGCATTAACGTTTTTCTGAGACTTTTTGGCCATTACGTGTTCCCGTTCATGTGCGGGTAAGTGTTTAAAGAAGGGATGTCAAGCACATCGTCTTTGTGTATTCGTTCTGTTTGCAATGTGTTTCTCTTGCACATTTTTGATTCGCTCCAAAGTGCTATTGATATAAAACGGCCTATTCATAGATTTCAATGTATTTCTTTTGCAGATAAAAAACACTAAATCATTTAGACCCACCTCCCCCACACTCAATACCTTTAATAAATGCAGTGAACGTGAGGCAAAACAAGTTGCAATAATTGCATAACAGTGTTGTGTGACAAATAGTATATAGTATCTTTAATCTTCTAATCCTATGAATTCATATGGAGATAAATGAGGGATTCATACACACCAGAGATACATACCATTACATATGTGAATACAGTACACTGCAACTTGCTTTCTCCTCACAAGCTATGATGGCCCTTTAAGGTTGAGTAAGAACACTGTGTGCTCCTCAGAGTCTTAAGACTGGTATCAGTCAGCGTTGCCTCAGGCCTTTCTGTGGATTAGTAGTAGATTCATTCAAACAGAGATCAAGTGCTAGTCAGACTATAGAGCCTAAAATAGTCTACACAATGCACGGTATATATAGATTGTATGACTAATACATCTGGCAATCCAAACAGTCAGAAGTCCAGGACAAACAAATGGATTGGGTCATTTCTGACATCAAATTTCACAATACCATGATGCCACAGTATAGAGTGAAGAAGGAATGCAAGAACATAATACGATATTGAAGCTGCTCTGTCCAAAACGGTACAGTGGTCATGTCATTTTCAATATTAAGACAAAACAAAGAGTGAAGCAGCCATAACATATATGTTCAATGAAACACAGAGTGAAGCTTCCCAGACCAGACCTGTCTCTGCATGTGTCTTGTTCGTCATGTGTTGGATCACACAGCTCTGAGGTCCAGCTGATCTCAGACCTGATATAAACACGTTCTCTGTCAGAGCTAATGGGCTACACTACCTTTGCCTTACTGTGTAGCATTTCCCAGCACACACTCCCGACTCAGGAGAGGTTGTGACTTGGGCTGAAGTGGTGAGTACTCGGCTGGTGAAACAGGATGTTTTATCAGGCAGTGCCAGTGGGGACTTGTACTGTCTGCCCTCTGATCTGTGTTCCCATCAGCAGAGCCAGGATGCATCACTAATGGGCACCTTTACCTGCTCCATAAAGAAGATGCAAATAATATCATACACAAAGTAAACTGATTCAACGTGGTAATACAGCAGAAGTGAAGACGGACTGTGCTGCTCAAACTAAGAGCATCGGCTATGATGAATAAACCAGTGTTGTGACTCACAGCTCAGAAAAGGCTCCTGCATTACAGATATGAAAGTTAAGTGGCATGCACAGAGCAGGGCTGAAGGAGGCTGAGAGAGGAGAGGAGCTGGCTGTGTGCTCTTCGTCTGGTCTGCACAAGTGTCATCTGTGCTGCCTGTCTTTTTAGGCACTGGTGTGGAACAGGCCTGACTTGTTGGGGCTTTGAACCGCGTGCGTGAAGGCTGTGTGCCTCTCACTAAATCTAAGGGTTCATGTAACCTGGATAAAGCTAGAATATGTGCAGCACTCCAAGTTGAGTGCTACACAAACATTTGGTATGACTCCCGATGACATTCTTTGAGAATAAAAGAGACTTTAAGTGTAAGTAATTGACTGGGTGACACATTAAACAGTGTTTGCCCAATAAATAAAGACATATTCAAAGAGGGTGAGAGAGACCTTAAGCAACTGTCAGGGCCAGGACTTGAGAAACGGTGAGGTGAGCTTTGAGCCTGTGTTCAAAAGTCCCTGGATGCTTTTGCTGCTTTTTTTTAAATTTCAATTGCAACATTTTTACTTCTATCCTCCGCCATCACCATGTTCGTTTGCCATCATTTGGCCATAACTTTTTCTAAATCCTCAAGTCACACTGAACTACCATTTAAGAGGCTGGATGCAAGCTCGCAATTTTATGCTCACTACTGCCACCTCAGGCTATATGTGTAACTGCACCTTCTATAAGCTCGTGCATGATGGTAATTCGGACCGAAGTGACACCTTTTTGAGTGACAGTGCAGGATTTTAGAGGCAGTTGTGGTGAACAGGTCTGGTCTCATTCTACACATTAGGACATAAATGGAACATGTAGGTGGAGGAAAATACATAATTTTAACATTTTTAAACTCCCTATAGTCCCTTTAACTAACTCAAACTACTCAAGTCAAACCAAATTGCAGGAGCCTGACATGTTGGATTTTTGTGAGATGGAAATCTCACAAAAATACACAAATCTTGCAAGAATTCATCTTTGCTATGCCCAATCCCGTCAGACCTTGGAAGCTAAGCAGGGAAGGGCCTGGTCGGTACTTGGATGGGAGACCGTTTGGTAACACCAGGAAGCCTAGCGAATGTAGTGAGTGAGTGAGTGGTTGGTGGTGGTCGGAGGGGCCGATGGCGCAGACTGGTTGCCTCGCTTCCGTCAGTCTACCCCAGGGCAGCTGTGGCTACAATAGTAGCTTACCACCACCGAGTATGGAGTGAACGAATAGTGCAATGTAAAGCGTCTTTGAGTGTCCAGAGCGCTATATAAAACCAATGCATTATTATTATTATTATTATTATTATTGAGAATTCAGCGTGTCTTCAGAAACTTAATTCACTTGCTATGTTCAATTATACTCTTTTCAGAACCTTCAGAATCACTGGAGACCCCACACAAAGTCTCTTCAAGGTAATGCCTTCAGGGAAATAACTGCAAAATCCATGGGCCGGTCGACTGAAAAACAGTTTTCTCCACCAGGCTATCAGGAAGCTGAACTCTCCCTCAGCCCTCCCCATGCCCCCACCCCCCACCCCACCAAGGACTTGAGAGAAAAGATTCATATGAATTGACAATAAAATCTTTGAATTGAATGAATCTTCAGTGTTGAGATAAAAGCTGGAACTAAAGCTTACCATACCGTTGGCCTACTGCTGTGCCTTTATATGTTTGTACAGGCAAAAGAGAAACACAAACAAACAGAGAAAAAAAAATCTAAGCTTCAGAGCAGAAAGCCCACACTTTAGCAGCACACTCTCCTCATTATTCTTGTTTTCTGCCAGAGCCCTGCAGGTTAAAACACTACATATTAACCATGCACACCAAAGGAAACATACATCTCCATTATCTGCTTGTGCCGCGTCATTATTTGCACATTGAGATCATTGTAACAAAAAGACAAAGACACTACGTTCTTGAAAACACACACAGGGGTTTAGATGAAGGAGTCAAGTCAAGCTAAGGTGCAAGAGCATTGACATTGAGAGCAACTGAAGTGTTCTCTGACAGGAAGTAGAAGAAGATCCAATTAAAGACGAGTGCTAGCTGCTACAGGGTGAATATGTACAGATGCGAGTGTTGTCTTGTGTGGGTGAAACCACAGATGCCAATGTGCCTATTAGAGAGTGTCAGGGCCAAAGCAAAGAAAGTAGAGAAGATTAGGAAAATGATGTAAACAGGCGTGTGCGCGATGCTATATTTACACTACACTGTGCACTAGTGCTGTTAACTTGGCCAGAAGACTGTGCTTTGTATGGCTGCTATAAATAAACCAGCTACTGTACTCTTACACTATGAGCCCAATGAATGTGCTTGACCAGGCGAGCAAACAGAAACAGAACAGGCCTGGGCACACTACCAAATCATTTCATCCCATAAAAAAGGCGATGCACATGCATGTACGGTCAATGCCCCGTTTTGTAAAAGGTTCAGTGCTTAAAGAATGCTATTCGCGGCTCTGTCATACACTGTGTTATGTAATGTAGAGTAAATCCACGACACAAGAGTAGTAATTGTGCAAAAATGACTCCTAACCATCATTACTATGCACCAGAGATGACTCAGACTTCAACTTGGACATGCACATTCATAACTTGGACTTAGTGAATTGAAGACTTGACTCAAACTGGTCCTAAGTGACACAAATCTTTGTATGTTGGTCGCGATTCATAACGTGCTCAAAGCTCACGCTGGTCCACATAAAAAAAGGCCCCTGCAGTTGAACAGCCCGTTCCATTCCTCATGTCACTCAAAGCCATGTCTTAATCAACCGCTTTCTTCCTCCTTGAGCCCCCCCCTCCTCGTATCTGTCCCTCCTTTTCCCCACATCCCATCTCCTCGACTATTCTCTGGCTCTCTTCCTCATTCTAAACCATAACCCTTAATCTCTCTCAGAGCCAAATCAGCAGATTAGATAGTGACTCTGGCTCAGACTTTGCCGAGCAGTTTAATGTTCCGTTCAGAGAAAGTTAGCAGTAGATTAAATCCAAGAAATCTCTTTCTCTCCTCCCCTTTCCAACCCTGAGACATGAGCACAGACGGTGTGTGACAAGCAACAAAACAGAGACTGTTTCAGCTGTGGTCGCCTCGCATTATTGTCTACACCAGTCTATGCAGACAATGCAAACTCACAGCACAGTATAATGATACAATGAACACCGAAAAATAACTGTTCTGTTCTGAGGATTTGAAAAGACACTACTGTAAATTTATATTAATTTTTTAGTTAAATCTACTGGAACACGAAGGATGTGCTCAAATGGCGATGGAGCACAATTGCCTCATATGATTTGAACACACATGTCAACAAATCAGACACGTATATGCATCCATTGATTGAGTTGCAACAGGCAAGGACTAACAAACATTTACAAATGGAGGCCCCAGAGAGAGGCTTATGCAAGGGTTGTCTCCACTAAGGGGTTAATCAATCAGTCTCACCATAATCAGGGGCATGACAGGAGCGGAGTCCCTGGCTTTTACACAGACGTCCTCAGGTCAATAATAATGATATGTGACCGCGCGCTTCGTCACTACCAGCATACGTCACATCAGTCTGAGAGCGGAGTGTGCCATGCAGTGCTGCTGCTGCTGGAGAGGGCTCTGGGCTGTCAGTCTACAGTAAACAGGGAAGTGGGAGACCAGTACTTGTACACAGTGGACACTCATCATCTAATAGATTCCCTTCATTTTAACATTTTTAAACTCCGTATAGTCCCTTTAAACATCAGCCACAGAGCGTTCCTTTAAGGGCCAGACAAACTGAGAGAATAGGCCGAGCACTCTTCAGCACAGCCACACAATACTGTCACTAATGTTAAGTGGCAGCTCTAGCAGCTTTAGAGTTTATTTTGTCTCTTTGATAAAGCCTTAGGAATCAGTGCCGTCCGGCTGCCCAGCCCCCACACTCACTGCTCCCAGTGGGTGGTGTTTTCCTGCCAGCCGCAGCATGTGACAGCAGCAGCAGCAGCAGCAGCAGCAGCAGCAGCAGTACATGAGCGGAGCCCCAACTCTGCACTGGCCTCATCCTCCACGAATTCTCAACAAGAGCATTATTTTTGCATCATTCTGCCATCCGACACAGCGTGGACCCTTAATAAATTCCTCTTTGCCTTCAGAGGAACACAGAACTCAATATAACCACTGTTTTTCTGTTTGTTTTTTTATTTGTTTGTTTGTGTTTGTTTGTTTGTTTAATTCAAATCCACATTATATACTGAACACCTATATGGCACAGCAATGTTTTGTGGGGAATCCAGTTGTAAATAAAACATCATTCCTTAGTGAGATCTGAGTTCTGAAGACATGCAGCCTCCAGTGTCCCAGCAGCTGCGTAAATATTTCAATTATTCTCATGAATAAATGAAATAAATAGGCGCTGACTTTATTCTTGGTCCTGCCTGTGTTGTGATGGGACAGCTGTGACATGTGACAAGACTCTGCCAAAGGCTTCCATTCCAAATACAATCAAAGCAGCAATTTAGAAGATATGAAAGGCAACATTTATCAGCTTCATTTGAAGGCGAAAAAAGAAAAAAATTTATACTGCCACAAAAAGAGGATTTCTTGATCGAAAAACATTTAAGAAAAAAGCTTTAATTTCCATCACGGAGATTGCTTCCATTTTCCCTGAAGGAGTTATTTCCCCACCCCCCCTTTTTTTAAGCTTTTCAACTGTCACAGCATGTTTTCTGTAGTCTCTAAGACTGTAACAGACTTGTTTCAGACATGGTTGGCATTTAAATTTGTTCTCTATTACAGAAAGAAGAAAGGTTATGGCCTGACCCCTCAGCTTTGGTCAGATATGCTGCCTTAAGACACAACAGAGCTGATTCAAATCGGGGCAACACAACATGCCAACACTGAGACTGCTGTTGACGCGTAACAAATATAAAAAGATGCCGTAACTCTATGAAAACAAATGTTAAATGAGAATGTCTCTTGGAGAAGGTTAGGTTTAGAGAATGGATTAGTGAAGCAACCCAAACTAACACACACTGCTAAAAAGTAGAAGGAGTAGAAGGCATTGCTTGGGATAGACAATTGAGCACTTGTAGACGTGGGGTGGCGTGTATGCTGGCATGAAGGCCTTGGAGAAATCAATAGAAAGTCCCTGGTGTGTTGGAGCAAGTCAACAGAGCAGAGAGCACGGGCTGAGGGTGTACAGATAATATTTATGTAGAAGGAGGCTGCCAACCACCACAGGGACCATCTGTAATTCTGATTCACACTACTTTAAAGCATTGATATAATACATGCCGTTTATTCAACAAGAAGATTTGCTGCAACAGGTCAGTGCTTCAATTATTCAATGCATTCTCTCCCAAGTTCAGGATTATTGAGCCCCCACATGTAACTAGGTTGTATTCTGTTGTGCAGACACTATTAGCCACATAGATGTCTTTTGTGTCCTAATTGAGTCTATTGGATTCCTCTTACATTAGAAGGCAGGATGGCCAGAGGTTTGCAGCCTTGTTTAACTGCCGAGGCCCAAAAGGCTTTCCTTTACACTTTGCTACATTTCTGTATAGAATCTTTTTCATGTTTTCCCGAAGGACATCTTTACACTGCTAATGGCCATGATAATTTTTCATAGGAATACAAATAAGAGGAGTAATTAGAGTAGGCAACACAGACCTCAGTTTACCACAAATGAGCGCTTTTCTTTGTATAATCTCTGCAAATAGACTCAGGAGAGCAGGTGTGCCTTGGCTAGGCAGTAGGTCGACATGATACCAGTGCAACATATTAAGATGTTGATGCGTGGCCTTAGGAATAATGTCCGCCATTCTTCCAGATGGCCCTTGGAATTATCTCTTTTATGTGGGATAATGAAATCTCTCTCACTATCCAACTGCTTTCTATTGAATTACCACAATAGGCAACAATCCTTCCCAACATGGATGTCACTGTCCACTGTAAATATCAATCACAGACAACTGGGGTAATGAAAACTCTCAGAAGCCCTGAACAATCACGCAGGGAAAAGCAGCGATGATGCATGACAGGAATGCTCTGCTTCTATAAAATGAAAGAGTCTTTCTAAAAAGCAGCACGTCATTCTGAAGACAAACGACCTGTCACTGTAGTGGCAGGTCTGCATGCTGTAAAGCCTGTACACTGCATGTGATGTTTTGCCTTGGTGAATTAATTGCATTATTTGTCTTGTGTTCAGAAGATTGCTTGTCCAGTGACATCAAATCTCAAGACAGTATCTTACCTTGGATATAATAAAACAGTTTCATTAAAAAAGCTGCACACTGTATCTTTTTAAAACATTTAACCTCCCACTGAGATTCATATGTGTCCTGCTCGCAGAGAAGTGAGGACTTTGGAGTTTAAAGCCATTATAAAGGGTGGGTATTTATGTATGAAAAGCCATGCTATGCCAAGCTTGGGTCTTTTTCTAAAATCAATACACATATGCCAATATTAGTGTAACTATATTTACTATAACACAATGTAAACACTGTTTTACGGTATAGTCCCTAACAGGAAGTAGACTAGTAAAAGGAGGCGGTAGGTCAAGTCAGAGCACTCAGACCAATAAAGAAGGCAATAAAAGGCTCCAGCCTTACTGTAACAGTTCATTAGTCAGTCCGGCTGCTGTGGATCCCACTAATCGTAAGCACCGCCCATCCATCAGCTCAATACACACATTTCCCATTCAGTGTGTTTTCTGTGCATTGAGAACTGACAGTCAGACTGAATTTGTGCTTTTATTATTTACAACATGTTCAGGTAAGGTTTTGGACAGGTAATAACTGATGTTAATAGACACAAATGCACAGATAGGTCTTGGTTTCAAATTATTTCCTAGTCTACTCATCCTTAGTGCACAGCCTATTCTGATCAAATTGTTGTAATTGGCTCCTAAAGACAGGGAGAGCCTGTTCACTGAGTCTGTGCACAGCCACTTGAAAAGTGGAGCCAGAGCAGGTTACACAGTTGATGCTATTGTCTGCTGTTATCTCTCTTGGCTCACAATGCATTCACCATCGGCTATCCAAAGAGGCCTCAGTAATCACCACAGGGAAGTGCAGCACTATAAGTAGCAGCAAATGGACAAAGGTCTGATGTTTATCACTGGATGCTGCTCAGAGCAGGGGAAGACTGGGTCCACATAGCAAATTGCTTCACATTTCCACTGTCCGCTGAGAAAATTACAAGAATTATAACATCGAAATATGAGACAGTTCGGAGGAAAACAAAGGACAGACATTATCATTAGTATTATTATTATTATTGTTGTTATTATTATTATTAACTAATATCCCAGTTTTTAATCGCCCAGCTTCCAAGTCCTCTACGTGGACCTTAGGATATTGGCAGAGTTAATTTCATAGACAGAGCCCTCTTGAGGATGTGCGCTGCGTCAAGGAGGGTTGTTTATTGGAGTTCATGGATGTTGCCTGGAATTTGTTCTAGGTATTTATTAATTCCCTTTATTATTATTATCATCATCATCATCATTACTATTAATAATGTGTTTTTTTGTTGTTGTAAGAATGGTTGTTTTCCAAAATGTTCATATGCACATCAAACTGAAGCAAAGAGCAGTTCTGTCTTGATTAACACAATGTATGTGTGTGTCTGTGTACATATAATTCTATGTCCAGAGGGAACAGCATAAATATGACCTACAAAGCAAAGACAGCGTTGAATATGGTAGACATTTAGCAAAACACTGTGGCACCTGCCTGAGTTTCCACACATCCCAGCTGCGGCCATGACAACCACCCTGCCCCTGGGAACAAATGTTAAGTGCCACTGACCCCTGGGAGTAGGGCGCACACATGCTACAATCATAGTCCCCACATGCTGCAGAGTCAACACATGGCGGCTGATGTGTCACTGTGTCTCCTGCAACTGCCTGTGATGACGAGCTTCCATGCTTTTGGCTAAGAATTACACTAGGTTTAATGTGATTACAGCACAAGGGCAGACTCTCTCCACCACTGCGCTGTGCCTCCCCTCCTGAGGGTGAAGAGAGAGCAGTATTTGTTTCAATCTCTAATGACAACAGTATTTTTCCATCATCCTCGAGGCTGGAAAGATCGAGGCTCCGTAAACAATGTATAATAAAGGTGAGATTTTGCTATTTCTGCCTAAAAGTATAAAATGTATTTTCATCATATGGGGGTGAAAGATGTATGTTCAAACGAGATCAAAAGGAAGCCTGGGAAGAGCCGACTGTCGCAGATCTGGTGCATCTTATGAACAGTAAATGATCACATTTATACATTTATTTGTTTATTTGGTTGGGACCGTGCATGTTAATGAACAGACATGGGAATCATGCATGTAAACATGCCACGTTGGATTGTAGCCTTGGGCTAATTTGCATCCGTTGTCCCACACTCGTACCCTCAAACGCACTCTCGTTCATCCTGGCTATTGTACCTGTTTTTAGTGGTAGGAGAAATTGGAGTACCCAGAGGAAACGTACACAGACACGGGAAGAACATGCAAACTCCACACAGAAAGGCCCCGTCCAGGTGGGAATCGAACCTGGGACCTAGCTGTGAATCAGCACTAACCGCTGCAGTACCGTGACGCCCACCTTTCTACCTCACATGAGGCACTCTAAGTGCTTTACATGATCATTTGTAATGCATTTAGACTTACAGACCATCACTGTAAGAAACTATGCCCTTTCCTGGCAAAGAAAATGAAATCCATAGAAAACACAGTTCACAGTTACAAATCTATCAATAAAAAGGTTATTTTTGTGAGGACAATATGCAAGCTTTGTAAACAATGTTGAATTTACATGGCTAAAATGAGTTTTGTTTCGCCATTGATTAACAACTTGTACTAGCAAGTAGCTGCATCCCAGGCTTTATACTGTATTGTCAACTGTGGTTCATCCGCATGAATGTTCACATCCCTCCTCCCACTCATCCAAAACAGACGATTTCCTGTTCCACCAACAGCAGCGCACACTGATACTGGGCAGGCAACCAGCAAGCGTTTTGCTTTAGGTCACTCTCAAGTAGTAGTATTCATTTCAATTGCTCTTGAATTGTTCAGGTACATCCCTGAAGTCCAAGTGCATTTTTCATAGATTACTGCCAAATTCAGCTCTTGCTCCAAATCTCTTATCACTAAAGACTCAAACAATTGTGACAATTACATAGGAAAGAGTTGCGAAAGGCCACATAATCTGTTACATAATTTCACATTTTTTGTTTCTATTACAACAAACACAGGACTTGTATTTGTTTTCACAGCACTTTGATTTAGAGGGTTTTGTGTGTTTTTTTCATCAAAGACACTTGTACATAATGAATTGCATGACACAATACATTTTGTGAACCTGCCCTCTCAAACACTCCACTCCAGTCCTATTTTCTTCTAGATCCAGTCTTACCTGCAGTTTACCCTCTCCTCCGGTATTCACAATCAATATTACATCATACATGTATCTACATAACACTCCATTTATTGGTTCTTCATGGAGAATACGACCACTGAACTGAACTCTAAAAACAAAAAACAGCATATAAAAAGCACATTTCTAATTTGATAAATGGTTATATCATTAAAACAATATCTGAACAGAATCCCCAAGCTTCTGTTGCTTGTAAAGCACCTCATCCTGTGCTCTGTTATTGCATTAAAGACCAAATGTCTTCTGACAAAGTGACAGTGATGTGCTCAGGGGGTGTTCATTCCTGTATGAACAAGAGCGCAGCGAGGTGGTCGCACACTCACCACTATGAACACAAATGTGACATGTTGCATTTGCTCCTCAGAGGAAGGCAGATATCTGTGTGCACATATACAGCCTATAGGTCATGGTGCACACAGTCTCCAGGGGCCCATAGCACTGCATGGATGGACATGGCACTATAAATACCATCTCCATACTGTATCTGTTGCACTGTACATAGAAAGGGTCTGTCATCTATACCTCTGTGGTTCTATTGATTTGCATTTAAAAATACATGTGTTCACTTCTGTTAGTCCATGAGGAGAGACACATGATAGTAAGGCTCATGAGTACCCTACACATAAGCTGCAAATCCTGAATGCTCTTCGCAAGGCCATGCAGAGAAGATTAATAAAATGAATGAATGTAAGGATAAATGATGATGAAAGAAAAAAAGGACACTTCAGTATCTCTTAACGAGTGTCTGTTCACATTGGTCTTCTGCCCTCAGCCTGTGAAGCAGCCTTCGCTTAGCCCAGAATGCGTTCATTGCCAAAAGACTCGAATCCATCCTCCTCCGATGCTTCCTGTCCTCTCCAAAGCTTTGATCCTCTAAGCCTGCAGAGTTACAGTATCAGTGCTCACTTACACTAACACCCACACTCACTCTGGAGGAGCAGCTCCAGCCGTCCACTCAATATAATCCAACCTGCATTTTGCCACTTGGGATGCACTGATTCTGGAGCTATCAGAAGTGTTTTTGTCATTGTTTGCTGTCATTGGTACATTCATTGTTTTGTCCACTCACAGATAACTGCCCGTCTCACACGACAGAGTTATGCCAACATATGATGTTTACATTATAGAGGGGTGGATCTCAGCTGGTCTAGGCCTGGACCTACTGAGTCTACCCATGGCTACACCGACAGAGGATAAAGGGATAAAGAGCCTCTGCACAGGGACTGATTACTTACATCTGCCAGGCTAAATCCCAGTGCCCACAAACACAACCACTGCACTGCTGCAACCAGAGCAGTGATGCATGTGTCCTTTCCTGACATCAGCAGGAGGTGAGTGGGAGGCTTGTATGTTTAACACTTTTTTTCAGGTGTAAGTAGTTTCATCATGTTTTTTTTTTTCTTATGTGAGACTTATGCAAGATTATCAAGCATCAGTTGATTTCAAATACATCATTACTGTAGCATACATTTTATTTAGGTTTGTGATATCATGTACACACAGTACATGATAACAAACACTCCACAGTTGTATAGAAATGATCAATGTAGACAAGCTCACATCATTCACCACTAAAGCTCTTGCTGATGGAGACGACTTCTGGGATTGGAGAACAACCCTTGGCCTGAGCAACCTAGAATGGATTACATCAGTGGTTCTCAAACTGTGGTTCTACTGTTGGTACTTGGTATTCTTCAAGTGGTTCGCAGGGTCATCTGAAATTTTAGACCATTATTTTAGTCCAATGTAGGTCTATTTGAGTCCCTTTTTAGACCGAGTTTAGTCCTGATTTGATCTTGAACTATGGTACTTGGCATGTTAAACGTTTTAAAATATTTCAGTCATATAGGCATTTAGATATGCATGTACCATCTTACTATTTAGAGGAGCTATAGCTCAACATAATAATTTTAAATCTGCAGTGGTATTTCCTCTAAATATTATTTTGGACAGGCTACATGCTCTGACTTTAGAAAGGCCTGAGCCTCTCTCAAATTACGGTTTGAAACTACAACTCGAACCAGGAAGCAGGCACAACAAAAATGAAGAATTCAGCCATAGTTAAAGATGCTGATCGTGACTGAAATTCTCAGCAGTAGACTACACCACAGAATGTCGCACACTCTGCATGACGGGAGTCCTATGGTCAGATATGAATGACACCATGAAATGTACCACCGTGGTTCGTGGTTGTCCCCTGCGCCACTGACCGTTACAATAGCACTATCTTTTATGCAGGGATTACACCTGTCAAGATTTAAATGACGAAACATTAGACAGGACATGTAGGCTAAACGTGCGCAGAGACAGCACAATCCATTTCAAGTCAGGACATAAACATTTACTACTTTTAAGCATGTGCGGCAAGACCCCTGGAACGCGCACTGTGAAGCGCTGCGGACCAACGCGCGAACACAGGACACGTGAGCGCGCGCGCGCACACGCTGGGACAGACAACGGTTGTACCAGCTGCAGCTTAGTGAAAAGATTTAGTATTGTTTACCTCAGTGTCATAGATTTTTGTGATGAGAGAGAAGGTGTACTTCCTAGACTCCCGGATGTGCTTGATGGCCAGCTGGACCGCAGGCTCAATCCCCTGGCTGATACTGCTCATTAGAGCAGACTCGTTCATTGGCATAAGAACCATTATGGGTAAGTTCTCCCCGTCCTTTGCGAACCAGTTGTTGTCCTGTCCGTGCTTAGTGCGGTCATTGCACACCTTGGCCAAAGCAGACTGGAAGAGCAGGGCAGATAGGAGCAGGCATCCCATCGGGAGGAACATCCCCCAGCCGCCGCAGTCCCCCCGGGATGGACCCATGCTACCGTATGCAGTGACCAAAATGATCCCACCGATGCCTTACTGATCGGGCATCGTCCGGAGTGCACAGACGCTGTCTGTCGAAGAAACAAAATAGAGACGACAATCACCGCAGAAGCCCCTGCAGTGGGCAGCGCGTCTTCTCACCCTGGCACAAACTGAGCAAATGTTTTTAGTCGAGGAGAGCTCCAGTCAAAGATTATTCCGAATAGGTTTCGCGGTGCAACAGAACGAATAGCCTATATCGCCAGTAGAACTCCAGTCAATGAAGCATCCCATTTACTCTCTTTCAGCTTGTATCTGAAGAGACTTGTATCTGAGGTACACAGATGTCCCGAAGCGTTAACCTCTGTAAAAGACGGGATCAATCACTAGGTAACAGTTGAAACAGAGACGTCCAAAGTAAATTCCCAGAAAAGAGCCACTGCGCGCATCCTTGCTGAGCGTAACGCTCAATAGATGGATGAAATACGTTTTTTGCACATATAAAAGGAATGCAATCTGGTAGCTTAGCTGCTGTGTTCCGAGGACTGAATGTCGAGAAAGAATGTCTTTGGCGGGGCAGGGATGCTCCTCTTCGATGGTGCGTCAAAGAAGCAAGCACTGCCGCCGTTGCTGCTGCTGACAACGCGCGCAAGAGGGAGCAGTGAGGAGGAGGAGGAGAGGAAGGGGGTGGGGGCAGGCTGCAATGGCATTATGTGGACAGCCTCATCTGCAGTTTGACAGCCAATGCTGATTTACTGTGCTTTACATACTACAGGCAAACGACGTTTAAATAAGCAGAACTATTTTATTAGAGAATGTAAATGTGAAATGCCATACAACAGGAACATAAACCCCATAAACCTTGATCAATAACATAAGGGTGGTGAAAATAATTTACATATGAGAGAAGAACGACGTAATTTAAGACGCAAGCACTGCTATGAACTATTGCATCGTGAATACTTATTCAGCACCCTGGATAGCTCCACGTTCAGACCAAATGCTCTGTCAAGCACAGGCACTTTCCACGCACTTGAAGACGCATGAAAGTTCTTAAAGAAAGCTAAATAATAGCCACTGAAATAGGCCTATGTGACTATGTTATCAAACTGCTGTTGTTGTCACAACACCTGTTAGCGCGTGTGCTTCACAGCTGGAAGGTCTAAGTTCGATTCCCACCTGGACCGGGCCTTTCTCTGTCTGTGCATGTGCGTGTGCGTGTGTGTGCGTGTGCGTGTGCGTGTGTGTGTGTGTGTGTGTGTGCAGTTGCGACAGCGCTTCTGTCGCTTCTGTCAGTCTCCACCAGGGAAACTGAAGCTACACACGTAGCTTACCAACACCAAGTATGGAGTGAATGTAAATTGTCTCATGTAAAGCGCTTTGTGACCCTGTCTGTGAAAGGCGCTATGTAAATAAAGTTCTTCCTCTTCTTCTAATAAATTATTGTAGCCTTTTTATCAAGCCATGTTCTGCAAAGGAAAAATATGTTAAAGCCAAGTTTGTGATCATAGAGATAATCATGATGTCACCACAAGTTTAAAGGGTCCAGTCTCAAGTCAACAGTGGCATCGCGCCACTGCAGCTTCTCTGCTGTAGTGGGCTCATGTCACACTGTCAGCCTGATAATTAAGACCTGAGGTGGTAACAGGCCAAATGAGCTAGGGCTCGAAAGAGGCTATCATTCAATAGCCCCAACTATTCATAAAATTGTTACTCACTAGTTGCTATAGAGACATGCTTTTGCACAAAATCAGGACCAAGTGTAATGACTTTCAAGATGTGCACTAATACAAGCAGCACAAGTTTTCAACAAGAACAAAAAGATGAAAAATTGATTGTATATCTAAATATACATATACTCAAAATATACTTCAATTTATCAGAATGGATTCCACATTGAGGAATGCTCATGTTCAGAGGATTCAAAGCTGATATCTGAAGGGGGCAACACAATTACTTGATGAGAGGGGTGCCAATAATTGTGACATAGGAAATACTGTATTTATTTATTTTCAATCCTTTGTGCTAGAAAATTACCAGTATTCCTATTTTGTAGTGACTATATTTTTGTAAGTATGTTGAGTATAATAGTTTGGAACCCACCATGCCTCCAGTATCAGCGAATATTGGTGCTAGAATGAGTATGTGAATGGGTGAGTGGTCCCTTTCTGTAAAGTACTTGGCATCCCTAGTGTAGGTGGAAAAGCCCTATAATTTAAGACCAAATACATTCACATTTCAATCACATTCAAAGTTAAAAGTACATATGGCAAATCGATATGCAAATAACTTCACATTAGAAGGCAGATGATTTGGTTACCCAAAAGAATACATGGAGATCACATGTCTCATTGCTGATGGCTGAGGTGCCTAATATGCTGCCCTTTCACCACACCACTTTTTGGACTGACACAAATATATATCATATGTCCCACAAAAAGGAAGCCAGCCATTATATAGTATTTGGTTTGTCTAACTTTGATACAAATAAAGATGAATCCATTTGCACTCACCCATCACACAAAGCACTCTCTCTGCGTGCCTCTGCCCCAAGAGCTATAAGCTCCTCTGTGAGAGTGCCAGTGTGCCAGGCCTCAGATCAGCTGCTGGAGGATCGATCTGCAGCAGACTCTCTTCATTAGGAGTCCCTGAGGCCAGGCCACCTGCCACTCACTCACCACTACTCTCTCCGCTTTGCAGCATCGCACAGTCTGCCGCTGGGCCTCACATGGATTTTGTGTCCCAATGTCTTATCTCACACCTTCTGTGTTATTGTTGCTGATAGGGAAAGAACTCTGCAATGCGATGGCCACAAAGTTGGTGTATGATGTCGGCAATTGTGCATGCAAGGAAAGAAACAAAATAACAAAATAGTCATTTAATGTACATGACTGGCCACATCAAGTGGAAACATATTTTGACTCTATTGTCACTTTTTAATCCCTCCATTGTATTATTGTTTTTTTACTATTTGACTGCATTACTATAATGAAAATGACATTTTCAAATGAAATTACAGAGGTTTAAACATTGCATGCATGTAACATTCTTTTTTCTTATTGACACAACAGTGAATGTCCTCCATCCCTACATCGAACTTGGCATACTAACCAAACTAACCCTAACAGCCAAATAAGACAGGTTCCTTTGTTTAGTAAACCAAACAGCTAAAGCTAATCACGTTTTGGAGAAGGTAATCAAAGAGCTGCTGTGGGCAGAAGTGGAGCTGGCCAACAGGCCTGGCACAAGGCACTTCCCCTCCATGGACACACAAAGGTCTAATAGCTGTAGCACTTGAGCTGGATAAAAGCGGGTGTTGAAAGCAGAGTTAGGCAGAGAGTGGCGCTGGCCCTGCTTCCTGCTTCTTCTCCACATGTCTGCCGCCTCATAACCTCCATGTTAAGGCCAATATAGAACAATCGCATACGATACCTGCTGAGCATTCCTGCTATTTGCACTGATGCCACCACACTCACCTACACCGACAGGTCTCATCAATAAAGGCAAAAAAAGGAAAGTTATTAATTCTTAGCAAAGCATTTCAGTCAATTGAATATACATCTATTTCAGCTCAAGTTAAAAACAATATCATCTCATTACACCATGAAATTAAATACATTTTGACAAGAAACCCGTTATTAAATAATTACAAATACTGCAGTGTCATGGATCGAAAAAGTAGTGGTTAGGAATTGAGATGATGACTCACATTTTGGCATTCTCTGCACATGCTTGCATACCAAAATACAACATAAGCTGCCTCACGTGACCCCGGATGCCCTATAGTCCACACACTGTGACCCAGGGGCTGCTTGGGTAACACACCAGCAGGGTAGATGAAGTTATAACCACAAGCAATTAGCGCATCGTCTGACAGTGAGAGTGTTCTTATGTCTCCACTCAAAGCTTTCCGGAGCCCCACCACGATGAGCTGCATCGATCACGCAGCAGCATAGGTCAGCGGCCTGTTCACTGCTGCTACCACCACCATGAGCTTTGGCATTCTGTGGGACACACAGGAGGTAGTCTAAAAAGCTGTTGCCGCTGCTTTTCTACACAAATGCACGGCTAAATACTGTGCCGAGACAAAGTAAGTACACCGTCTGGAATTTCTCACATTTCTGCCGAAACTGGTCACTAAATGTGGTCTAATCTTCATCAAAATCACAGGTATGATTACACAGTGTCTGCCTGAACTAATATCACCCAAACATTTACATTTGATCATATTTTTATTGGCCATAACGTGTAAACATTCTCAGGAGAGCGTGGAATAAGTAAGTACACCGCCTGAATCTCACTGAACTGCAGCAGTTTTGTAAAGAGGAATGGTCCAAGATTCATCCTGATCGCTGTGAGCGTCTAATCTGCAACGACAGAAAAGCAGTTATTGCTGCAAAAGAAGGATCAGCAGCTATTTAATATAAGGGATCACTTACTTATTCCACGCTGCTGTGACTGTCTCGTGTTTTTCTGCAAAATATCTTGATAAACTGGTGAATTAATTTTTACATTTATGATAGCACGTTGTCCAGTCCCTGAGGCAACAAAACAGCCCCACATCATGATTCTCCTGCCCAGTGAGGACAGGGTTTTGATGTCGGTGTGCTGATCCATTTGTCCTCCACACATGACGTTGTGTGTTCCTCCCAAACCATTCAACTTTGGTTTGCGAAAGAAATATTCTGTGGACTGTTGGACCCAAAGTTGAACAGTTTGGTAGGAACACACAACGTCATGTGTACTTGCCCTTTGAGATGTGTCGCTCGGACATTTGTTGTCTTTGTGTTCTATTTTGTTCTGAAATATGTTTTTAGAGCAACTTTAGTTACAATATTGAATTTACTTATTTATAATTTGATTGTACCTTTATTTAAATGGAAAAATCCAATGAGATATGGATTTGTTTTTTCAGGGGAGTCATGGATTCACACAGAAATCCCTTCAGTTCCTTCACAATGCACTTTGATCACACACTTTATCGTAAATACCTCTTGTGTTGTTTTTGTTTTTAGTTACAACTTTGTAATTTAAGCTCATTTAACTTAACCATTCTGCTTATTTATAGCAGTAATTATTCTATTACTATCAACATTTGTTCTTTTTCTACTAAGACAATCGTTAACAGTTCATACTAAGAGGACAGTATGAACCTTTTGCAAAGAAAAAAAAACTTTCATTTTTGCTTCTAAGATTACTGTTAGAACTAGCTACTGTAACAATTTCCCTAGATCCACTTTATTGGATCAATAAACTTTATTGATCTCCCGGGAAATTGCATTGTTACAGAAGACTTATTGTCATGTTGCCTGTGCCTTTGAGCTTCTTTTTTGTTTGTTTGCCAAGAGCATTTTTTTTTTCCATTTCTTTATTTCCCTTGTCTGCTCATGTTTAAAGCAGAATAATCACACTGGCGAAATGGTTTATCATCCATAAATGATCATTACATCAATCTTTTTCTGTTTGACCAACCACTATAAACAGCACTAACAGCTACATTGGTCTATTACTAAAGATTTACTGTGTGTCTAGTTAAAAACTGCTTAGATTCTATTGTCCTCTGATAACAATAGCAAAAACCCCTCCCCGGCTAAATTGCTGCATATGCTCCATCTATCTAGGCTAAAATTTCCACTGCCAGTGTATTTGGTTGTCTGTTCAACTGAGCACATCATCATCACATCAGCCATGAATTATGCAAAAGTAGGAATACATTTTCCCCCAGACTTGGCAAGAACTTTAAGTGCTGCTTCTCTCTTAAAAGAACATTAGCCAGTTCTCACATGCCTGCACTCAGAGGCTGCTGCTTCCTGTTTTCCCCTGTAGTTTATTTCCCACTGCTTTTGCATGGTAAGATGAGGAAAAATAAAGATAACACAAAAATAACTACTAGCAGGAAATTAGGCTACATAATAATGTGCCGTAGCTATGCTGAGAACATAGTCACGCCAGACAGGCTGCATGTATGAGGTAAATAAAGAACAAATGTGCGCCAGTGCTGAGCTGCTTAATTCGCACACACTCAGGGCCTGCAGCAGCCTGGAGAAACAAAAATTCAATTCATTCTTACGTTGTGAAGCGCTGCGAGGCGGATGGACGTGAAGGTGTGGGGGAAACAGGCGATACCACTCAGGTTACGCAGTGAAGGAGGCCTCGGCTGTGAGGAGGAGGCGCACGCAGTTAGCTCATGTATGAGGAGGCATGTCGATGTTCAAGTAGAGCGGAGGAGGCCTGTCCTGAACTGAGCTAACTTTAGAAAAACACACAGCACTCACTGCACCACAGGTTTAGCACCGTAGCCCGTACAGGAAGCATGTGCGTCATATGCAGGCCCCCGACACATCACACTCCTATTATTACATGGAGGCAAGGCAACTTTATTTATACCGCGCATTTCACACACAAGGCGACTGTAACTTTTGTCACTGAGGTATACGGAGGCTTTTTACGATCACATATTTTTGACATGTTTTGAAAATTTGCCGTAGGTATTAGGCCTAATGTTTGTGTCCTGTGCAAGGTTTAGTTTTACACCACCAGCTCACACCTCGGTCATGAGACCACCTTACAGATGAAGGTCTATGATGATGATGACATCGGGGTTAAACAGCAGGAAAAACCTCAAACCTGTGGACCAGGCAGGTTTTAGAAGGAAAATAGTTGCTATCAGCTGTCAACTCTCTCAGATGACAAGTCAGTAAGTATGTGCTTTATTTGTCAATGTACAAGCATACAAAGAAATAGTGTTCAGGTGTTAGTCCTGAGCCGCTGTGACTGAGCCGCGCCACCACAGTGGGCCAACGTGACCAGCACGTTTTTGGAGGTCGGGAAGAAGAAACCTGCCTGGCTGCCTTCAGTCATCTCTGATCTTATGAAATGGTGCAGCGCCTCCTGGGTTTGTCCCTGTTTCAGAGCGTGGTGTCCTGCACTGGTCAGCTCCACCTCCTCCTTCAAAGAGTTTAGCAGTTAATCTTTTTTATTCTCCAGTGAACGTCCATTAGCCAGAACGTTGGTGCCTGATGAAGTTGACAAAACCTTAAACCTCTATTTTTAAACATTTATTATTATTTTTTGATGCATGATCTTATTTTTAAACACGGGAAAGATATAAATGGTAATTTCTGGCTGTCCATGTGAACATGAAAAGCAAGTTTATTTCATTACTTTGTTCCGTCATGCAGCACCTCTGACGGAGAGGACGTTTTAAGGTGACAGTGTTGACAACTTCAGATCTTTGAAAAGTATTAAAAGTAGTTTACACAGTTTTATTAAAAAATAAGATTAAATACAATATTTTTTTCACAGCCATATCCACCAGTGTCCAAAAAGCAGCTCTTTATGTCTTGCACATTGATCAGTACCAGGATCTTAGGGAATAGGCATTGATGAGGCTACTATGAATCCAGGCTATAATTCATAGGTCACAGATCATGTGTATGTGTCTTTGCATTTTAAGAGCTTTTATAGCCTATACGAAGAATAACATGAAGATTAATACTCCCCTTATTTCCATTTACTACAATGTAAGCCTTAAAAAAAGCAATACCAAGTAACTGACCTAAAACAAGTGCAAAAGCAAAACTAATCAAGAACATGATTATGTCCTTTTTGTTGGGGTGGGAGAGCCAGTCCATTTAGCAAGCCATCAAGTAATGTGGTGAGGTGAAATGAATTGGAGTGAAGGTGGAATGGCTAATCACCTGTGGGCACATTTTATCTGGTAGGAACACATTAAAGATGTATTCTGTCTGCACTGGCTCGGCTGGAGGAGGAGGCTGTGAAAAATTGCAGTCTGCTGCAGTGTGAATCAATGGGACTCTGGCAATCTCAGGATTTTCGCCAAATACAAAAATACACTTAAGTGGGGAAAAAGTGCAGCATAGGGACACTTAGCTCCAACACAACAAGTTCCAGATTGTCTTTTTAGAGGAAATTCGCAAAGCAGGCTGGTATACTTTATTAAAAGCTATACTAGCAGATTGATTCCTATGTCAGTGGTAACATTTATAAGAGATGCTTATTTTTGCTAAAAGTAAAGCAGCTTAATTATTTACTTGAGTAAGATTAAGAATACTTAATAGCACTGAAAAAACAAAACATGTGAAAATACATTGATAAACGAAAATAGGTCCAGTGAATTATTCCGAAAACAAGGTACAAGCAACATTAATTATTTTGTTTCCATTTGTAAATACAAAGCTCTTGTCACTCCTGTTCACAATGGAGGAGTAAACCCTTTTTTTCTGCTCAACAAACAGCACTGATACCTTTGCTTATATTTAGTGACTACATTTTTATTAGAACAATATTAAGTGGATAGATATATATTTTTTTTTTTACATAAATCAAAACTTTGTAACAGCGAGACCCATCCACCTGATGATGGAATGGCATACGCTGAATTAAAATGTGTGGCTATCACTGTATCTAGGCCTCACATGTTTATGGCACAATGTGGAAGTCCCTCCTGAAACAGAAAGTGTGTCATCTAATGTATGCAGCCACTGTTCCTGAGCTGTTCAGGGGATTGGGATTACATCAACTAAACCGCGTGTGCGCGCGCGCGTGCGTGCGTGTGTGCGTGTGTGTGCGTGTGTGTGCGTGTGTGTGTGTGTTCCTTTGGCTCTTCACTCCTGACAACTGAAGCTCCAGCCTCCAAAGACCTACACTGAAGGGAGCACTGTTTTGCATTATCATTAAAGACACATATGGGTGTGGGAAAGCAGGTGCTGTGCGGATGCCACAGAGGATCAAAAGCCTTACAACTTTGTGCTCTCTCTGCTCTGTTTATCAATGTAAATTTTATCTTATTATTGGTGATCATATTTTGGCAGGGTTTGTTTTCCTTGTAAAACACTGATTTGCAGTTTATCATAACAGTAGGATTTCTGGAAAGATTTTCTTTTCCATCCACACAAGCCTGTTCGTCTCTTGTGGTGCCTTCTGCGGGATACAAATGTTCCAGCGTCATTATTTTTAGCACTGTGATACACTTTAAAGCTGGAGCTGAATCCGAAAGCAGATTTTTCCATATGCATATATGAAAGGCTTTATCTTTCATAGGCGTTTCACATGGGGCTCTCAGTAGTAAGACAGAGAGGGCCCTTAACATGAAGGGGGCAGAGAGACTTAGCCCTCAGCAGCTGGTGATCACAAAAATCAGATACGGTTGACAAGGCTAACCCTCTGGGCTTCTTCATTCATGTCACCTTCAATGTCAATTTCTGATTTGTGTGCTATAACTAAATCATTTTGAACTGGGTCCAATTTGACCATATCCACCCAATGCCACAAGGGTTTGGAAAGAAGTAACAGCTCTTGTCTAATTTATTTCCAAGTGTCAAGTGTATCTTGTGTACCTTAATTAAGATGAATGATACAAAACTATGTAATATAGAAGGGCACAGGGCAAATTTGGAAGAAAAAAATAAAATAAAACACACACGCAGTATCCATTTACAAGTGAAATATCACTTTATTTACACTTAATTTAACTAAGACATTTATACAATAACATGATAAGGCAACTGGTACATTCATCAGCATTACTAGAGTGCATATTTCCAGCCAATCGCTGTAGTGTCCCACTGGGATCATTAATCATTTAATCATTACAACACACAAATGACAGTACTACAGGTCTTTATACAGGATCAAATCATCTGCTTGATCCATATGACATTCACATTGGTCATTAATGGGTGACATTAATAACCTGTTGGAGGAGGAAATCCCCACTGGTGGATTTTTATTGAACTGTATACGTGTGGCAGGTCACATTTGCATATAGTTCGCACCGATATGAAGGTTACGACAGCGGACAAGCAGTTTTAACAAGGAAACACGGATGGCATTGGCTAAGAGGCATGAGTGAGCGCTTTAGCCTTATTATGTTGCCTTGAAACTAATAAAGGGTTTTAGTCGATCACTTCTTAATAATTGGCAACATCCTCGGGTTAGGGGGGCACTTGGGGGGGCACTTACCAAGCGTTTACTCATGTGCAAAACGAGTTGTATGTGCAACAGCGTATCAGAAGCAGCAGAGTTGTTTTATGCTTCTAATACTGTAATAAAGGCGATTTCAAATGGCAAATTAGGTGCAACATGCCCACAAATAGCTAAATGCTATTTCCCAGTTTGCAGTTGGTATTTAGCCCTGGTCTTGATTAATGATTCCCTTTAAGGGCCAAAGGGTATGTGAGACAAAAAAAAAAAATCACGTCTATAGTAGCAAAGGGTTATTAAGAACCGCAGTACCACAGTATTTGTATAAATAATATTTTTATTTGAGCTAAATACAACTAATTCAAAGTATAGTTTTTGTGAGTCAGCTGTTTAAAGTATTAACAATCTCTTGCCTTGAGCACTTATCCCAAAAACCACAGTGCAAATACAAAGCATGTTTTAAGTGTTGTTATAATGATATTTCATCTTTGACTCAAGTAACTTTTGTCATGACCTTTCGAAGTTGATGTGAAGATGCTTTGTTGTTGTAACTTTGGGACAGTTTTCAGTGATGTTATAGTATATTGGGGTGTACACTGTTAATGCAAGTTCTTTTGTAATTAAAAGAACTTGCATCAACATCCATTGCCAAGGCTCGGACCAGCCGTATGTAAAGGTTAATGGAAATGCAAAGGTGGTGTAGCCTTTCCTCTCCCAATATCCTCTTCCATCTGCCTCTGCTGTAACAACTGTAAACGTGATTACTTCCTCATCATAAATCAATGGCCATGCAAGCCCATACACAAATGTTAATGCGAGAACGATTTGGACAGTCCAGTAGATAAGGCGTCCTCCAAAGCACAGCAAGAGAGCGAGGTGCTGATAACAAATTGGGCGAGGACCAGATTATCAATCATGCCACCATCTGGTACTCCAGCACACAGGAGACATCAAGAACGGTGCGCTCCTCCACGGAGTGTCCCCCGGTCCCTGTACACAGCCACTGGGACAGAGAGACTGATGGCATTGATCGGATCAGAAAAACCCACGAACTGCACTCACACAGGGGGAATGACTCCACGCTTGTGTGATTTCAATGTGCTGATGTGAAATTCGCACACTGGTTCAAAAATGTTGACTAGTGACTATGTGAAGTTAAGTTAAGTTAAGTTCTTATCATTGTTGCAAATGAGATACCAGTGCCTCCACATTGCGCCTTCCAGTCTTTTAAATTAGGCTGATTTCTAGCATGAAATATATATGTAAACATAACTGTACAACAATGTACAGATGAAATGGCCAGTGAGACATGCTTTCAAAATCTTCCAAACAATCAAGGAATGAGAATATGGACAAAAGGACAACGTTTGTAGCTCTTCTTCTTCTACATAGGCAGGGGAATGAGAGGTGAGTAAACAGTCAAATACTCGCAATAGGCAGGGAGACTTGCCCTATTTGACAAGACACTAAAAACTCCCTTCTCGAAGGAACAATGTGGCCCTCTAGTGGTGAGACACTATAATATTATTAAGCGACTTCATGGCACAATTGATCATGTAAGAATGCTGTTACTTTGCAATATTATTTTTTTCTTGCAAAAGTAAAAAAAATAATAATAAAAATAAAAGGAATCAATGTATAGCTAAGTCAGAAGTCCAGCATATTAGGGTCTTATACAGGTTATACTTGTATATATATATATTTAAAAAAAACATTCTTCTGCATTTTGATGGTGTTGAGCAACATCATCTTGGAAATCCTTCACAGTCAACAACTGAATTTTATGAAAAGGCCGCACAACAGTGACTCGCTGTTTCTGGCCCTCGAGTCAAAGGAAATCAAACTATCCTTGTCAACATTATGTTCGCTCTTCAAAATACCAGCGTTGGTGAGGAGTGTCAGAACAAGCCTGTAGTGATGGGGCAGGTGTCCCATTGTCAGTCTTGTCTAAGGCGTGGATACACTTCTGGCTCATTACATGGTACAGAGTTCCATCCTAAAACGTGCATATTGTTTAGATGAAGTTCAGTAAATGTACTTTACAAAGACAATAGTTTACCTTCTTCAGGATGAATTTCTGGTCAGCTGGTACAGGCAATCCCCTTTTTCGACACAGTTGGACGGTCAGGTAGGTGCTGATGTTGTCACCGGCCATGCATCCTGCAGGTTCCCTCGTATTATAGCGGATCTCTCCATCGGAGGAGAATTCAAAGAACTAATGCACAAAATACAACAGATTTCATCATAAAGTGATTTTAAATTTTGCAGTCACAGGAAATACAATGCCGGTGAAACGTTTGGAAACACTTTTTAATGTTTTTCATTTCAAGACTATTTACATCGCAGATTCTCACTGAAGGCATTAATCTATAAATGAACACATATGGAGTTAACTTTTAAACAAAAAAATGTGAAATAGATTTCACCTTTTGCTTTGCTTCAATCACTAGAAATAGTTTTGACTTCACAGACTGTTAAGTCATAACCATTACCATAAGGACCTTAAGGAAATTAAAGAAAAAAATATATATATAAAAAGTGTTTCCAGACTTTTGACGGGCACTGTATATCAAACCCAGCCTATTCGCAGAAAACCTTACCTATTTATTAGACATTTATTTTATGTATTGCAATTGTTTTAGCAGACCTTTATTTATATTGATCTCAGTACTCAGTGACAGCTGGCGTGTCTGTATTTACACTGAAGTCAACTTTATGTTATTACAAAAATGATAAGATGGTTCTAAATAGGAAAATAAGAAGAGCTGAATATATTTCATTTAATGTATTCCTTGTAGCCATACCTGATTTTGGCCCATGCCGTGACAGGGGTAAAGGATGACTCTTCCTCCCACAATGGAGTGTTCATCTACAGGGTTGTAGTCGAAACAGTAGTTTTTCTTTCCTTTATTTTTCAACTGTTGCAAAACACAACCACATAAATTCGGATTAGGAAAATGAGAACAGCACACATTTTTGCGTTAATAAATAGAATACATAAGCACATCTAAATTATTGAAACATGTGCCAATTAATGATCTAATTTCAATCTTTCTAATTATAGCACTGACAATTCTCACCATTCCAAACATGCCAGGCAGGTCCTCTGGAACATGAACATCGGGGTAAACGTTGTCCAAGTACCACCTAAAGTTCTTACAGCCGAGCCTCTCCCTAAGATTCCTTCGCTGTGTCACGTCTCCATAGGCCTCCTGTGATCACACACAAAAATATGGCCACATTTATATAGTTTCCCGATCACAAAGACTACATATTGGTCAGTGATTCATTGGTTTGTCAGTCAAGAGAAAATTGTCCCTTTAGCGCAAATGTAAATAACATTCTAAATCCTGGTCACTCGACAGTTAAAGGAGTTCATACACTTGTATTGTCTCTAAGCCCAGCAACTGAGGACTTGTTATCTTACTGTTTGCATTACTTTGGTCAAATACTATTGTGAAGGTCAACTGAACAATAAAGCTACACAGTCAACAGTGAATTGTGCAACTGTGCGGGTGTTACTGAACACCAACTGAGTGTTGCAGTCACACTGTATGGATTACAGGGGATAGAGAAGATCAATGGGATCTACAAAAACAAATTACAATTATTACAATATAAGCATTCTTTCATGTAAAAAGAAACCACTGAATCCTGCGTTTCGAGAATCATCTTACAGGGCCAGGTTGTAGAGTGGGCGGTGGCACACTCAGGTCCACAGGTTTAAGTGGGCACACCTTTGTTTGGTTAGAGAAGCAGATGGAGAAGCCTTGATTAGAAGCTTGAGTACCGTATATTGGGCATTTCAGGCCAAGCAGAGGTTGGCATGGCTGCCTCCTCTCCGGGAGATGAGTGCCACCTGATCTGTATAGTGAGAGCTCCTCCTCTTAACTACACTGTGGGGCACACACACACACACACACACACACACACACACACGCACACACGGGTTGGGCAGCCAGTGGTTACCAGAGCTCTGTGGCGGACAGCTGGGTGACACGGGTGACACTGAGTGAGATAGAGAGGAGACATGACACCAGTCACCCTGGGTGTGGGCCACTCACCTTCTCCGGGTGTCACTTAATCAGGGAGGTTCACACTGAGAGAGAGCCTGCTCATGTGTGGAAATGAGAGCTGAGCAGTGAAATCAGTTTTGTGACGGACACAGCTGTAATCAAACACTGCTGCACTGAAAACATTCACTTATTATTAACCATCCTGAAATCAAAGGGCTTCTCCACACTTACCAGTCGTGCATGTGGGTTTCGATGGTAGTACACTTCCTTGAACTCGTCCATCCAGACCTCGGCAGCTCTCACACTGTTAGCCAGGGCCTTGATGCGAGAGTAAGGGGCCTTTTTGGGGAACACATGGCCCACATGGGAGCACGGATGGACTTCAAGGCTGCCTCCGCACTGCCAAATCTAATGGGTACAAACCAGAAAAGGAGATTTAGCATGTTTCTGTTATTCCCAACACCAAGAGGAGTCTTGTGTGAGCACTTTAGCTTCATGAGAAATAAATGTTAGCTCAGCTCATTAGGGGTTCGCTACTTTTGAAAAAGCTAAAATTCCTTGCTCTAATTAAGTTATTTGGTGGTGTTTACTGTCTCGTCTTCCAGGGACTCTAATGGGAAACAGAAGGAGCCACATTGTAGGAGGATGCTGTGAAATGTGGTCAGAATATAGCTATGAATCCAAAATACGCACAGAAGAACAACAGCGACAGATAGATATTTCTCACCCTGAAGGAAAACTCCAGGTTTTCACCACCCCACACCTCCATCCCAGTGTCGTACGTCCCCAGGTAGAGGAAGTAGTCTTTCCTGACAGCAAACAGACCCCCTGCCATGGTAGGGGACCTGCAGAGAAACACATATCATCTTTAACAGGAAATGGAGAATTTACCCAGTGCATTATACTATACTATCATGTAATACATTATTGCCGCGATTTCTATATATTGTATGAAACCTGATTTATAATGCATAAGAAGTGTTGATTACTTGTGTTAACGTATGAACAATTAAATAAACACACCGTATGACATCAGTGGGGGAGCGTCTACGCTTCTGTTCATAATCGGGAATTGAATGCCAGGTAAACACCAGCCTCCAGTCAAACCCACCAATCTGAGGTTCTCCCGAGTTCCCCAGATATTGGAATGTGTTCCAGTCTATTACATCAATGACGGGACACACTACAGCACTAGGCTCCTCCTTGATCCTGTGTGAATAGACACATTCAGTATTAGCAAGAACCTATTCAATGCAATAAACTTGACGAAAACAACAACTCTCACCTTTGCAGCAGCGGCTCTAGCCATCCATCATGGCACTCGCAGTGACAGTCGAGGAAGGTTAAGACATCCCCTGTTGTAATAGAGGCCCCTAGAAGCCTGGCCCGCACCAAGCCTTCTCTTTTTGTTGCCCGGATCAGGCGCACTTTTTTTAAATTACTGATGTATTTCTCCAGTGGCTCCTTTAAATGTGCTATGTGACAAAAAAACACATACGTTAGGTTTAAAGTATTTCGACATATTGCAAAAGAAAATCACTTTGTGTAATCGTTGCTTCACAGGGAAGCAGACTATGGGTGTTGTTCACTCGTCAAACGGTGTGGTTTGTTGCATATAACAATAATTATCATGTTCTGCTATCTGAGGGTTTTGCGGACACAAATCTTTAGTTGCAACATACCGAGTCACATCATAGAGACTCATCCAGAAAAAAACCCCGCAAAACCACTGATGTAACTGACGTATTTTCTGGTAAAATGTAATTGTAAAAGCACCCTTTTCACTGTAGTCGTCCACAAGCACCACTTCTTTAAGCAGGATGTCAGGGGAGGTCTCCAGGACACTGTGCACAGTCCTCAGCAGGGTGGACCAGGCCTCGTTGTAAAATGCTATAACCACTGATGTTGTGGGCAAGGACCTGTAGTCATATTTCAAGTCTTTGCAGCTGAGCAAAGACAGAACAAACAGAAGAAGATGGACGTGAGCTGAAATAATGAATGATCGCGATATTTTGGAACAGCATATACTGTTAGGCAGGGGATACATACAGGGGATTCCATCTCTCAGCCAGTCTGCGATGTAGTGAAATTTTATCACTCAGGTAAATGTTAATTTGGTGTGCGTTAATGCTCTCCTCTTGTTTCTTCCTCTCTTCTTCGCTGAGTTTGAGTTTGACGGGTTTGCCCAGTTCACCTAGTGCGTTTAAGTCCAACGGGAGTTTCTCGTAGACGGGCTTCTTAAGATCTTCATCAGTCACTTCTCCTTTTACGCGTTCTTCCCTCGGGACTTCTCGCGCACTGACGTCCGCGGAGTTGTGCCTGGAAAAAATTAAATACCCCAGTAAAGTGGCACCAAAGAGGAAGAGGACTATCTTAGGTCTGGTTTTCCTTCCGCAAGCTGCCATCGTGTTGCGTCCTCTCTGGGTGTGGGGGCTCTTTCATGCCAGTGCTTTCATTTTGCCACGAAGTAAAGCGATGTCCTTGGTGCGAGTTGTAAAGCGCAACTTCCAGTGCTATGACAGACATCAGTTGTGTCGACACTTCTTCCTCCGCAGGCATAGACACTGTCTTACATCCACAAGTGGTCAAAAGGATTATCAAACGCGGATTAATGATCACATACAGGGATTAGCAAGCAAACCTGTAGGCTTCCAAAGATCTCCAAACTAATGTAGGTCAGACAAAACATCCCAAAGTGCCTTTTACGCGAGGCTTTAGTTACCACTTAGAAGCCATCGCGTGAGTCGTCTTCTTTTGTTAAACTTGTTAAAAGTCACGACAAAGCGCTGGAGCGGCCAGAAATGACTCAAAGTTGGCTGACGGCTTCATACTTGAACTTGATTTAACTTATAAGAGTCAGTAAATTACAAAAACATTGTGGCAACATCCGGATGTCAATTTCAAAGTAAAAGGCACGAAAGCAGCGGATCTCCCAACTCAACATAGCGTCACCATAAACTCCAAAGCTAATTCTGTCAAGGGGATTCAGAATGGAAGCATCTCTGGTGAACAAGACTAAACCTCACCAATTACATGCGATTCAAGTCGGTCGATTTCTGCAAGGCCATGAGCGAGACTTTATCAGCTTCTGCAGACAGCTGATTCTGGTTACGGGTCAGACTGCCCTTGATAAACCATCACCAACATTCACAAAGGGAATGCAAAATGTGGGACAAGTGGCATTAAACGGGTACTACACACAAACCTTTCCAAGGCCAAGATTTAATTGTGTGCTTTTATTTTATATAACACTTCACTCTTACGGAAGTGTAATATTTTTTGACAGTAGACACTTGACAAAGATAAAGTTTAAAGTCAGGTATTTCAGGTAGATCATTAAACCACCTCCTGTCACATGTATTGTTATGTCAAATAAAGAAAACGCCTTGGCTCCTGGTATGACTCGGACTTATCTTCTACTGTGCACACACTGAGACCAAAGCCCAATAACCTTGTAATAGGATGCAGTTATTGTAGCATTTTCATATCTTATTTTATGGTAATCAAACTATTTGGCTGATCCCTCGGGCTCTTGTCACTGACATGAAATCCTTGACACCAAAGATGAAATCTGACACAAAATGTATGTTTAAGCAAATTAAAATGATGAATAATTAAGGTGACTTTTTGGAGCCAGAAAGTAATATGAGTGGCACCTTTAATGTGAAAAGTACAAAGACAACAGGCGGGCCAGCGTGTAGTAATATATCAAGCTAGACTGGCCTTGCCAGTGTGTTCACGTTCTGCATGAGGACGTTTTCATTTAAGAGTTGTGTCATAATGGACAACAGATATGCACAACACATTTCCAAATATTGTTTTTTTTGTCAAGTTATACCCAGTATTAAGCCTGTTATACATTTGATACATTAGTCAAGATACTACACGTGGGTTTATTTATTTTCTGAAAAATACAAGGATATCAGCAGCTACATTGCACAAGTCCTGAAAAAATATTGTAAATATCCCCACGAGGCTTTCAAACGTTTGACAAGGAGCCACAATAAAAATGTAATACCAAGCTTAAAGGATTACCGTCAGCATTGTAGTGTGGATAGGTACGGGTTACCTGAGGTGATTTATGTCCCCTCCAGAATTGCCTCCCAAAGTGTTTGTCAACCACTAGGTGGCATCAAATTGCACATTTCCCTTTGCACTTGACTGAGGAAGCTGCATGTAATTGGTGTGTAAAGAAATGCAGACTTCATAGAACATGCGACATGTATTTTTGAAAAAAAGCACAAGAGAGATGTATTTTTCATCTGTGGTCTGTCATTTATTCCCTTTTCCCAAATATTTATCCCATTTTGACACAATTCTGCTTAGTATCATATAATCAACATTCTCTTTGCATGATCAGTAGTGTGAGAGGTGCTTAGTGCATTGCACCTCTAGTCCTTGGAGCTAAACATGTTGAAACATGGAGTCATATTGCATTCTGCGTTCTCTCCTTGTATCCTTTAACTTGGATACTGGTCATATTCATAATTACAAAGGACCACAGAAAAACAGTGCTCAGGAAGTCAACATCAAATACAGCTGCTGTCAAACAAACATACCATGGGTTACATTGCAGCCCTTCATCTGAATCCAGCAGAAACAACCACTGGGTTTAAGGAAAAAAATAGAGGGACTGTCTTCATTTTTCAAGTACGCTTTACACACAATGTGGTACATCCAAACAAAAGCATTCAAAAAGGTGCTTGGTTTAAGGCTTTTTGTGACTATTGAGTCTCTACTAGCCCAGTGATGTTTACAGCATTGATATGGATGGTGTTAACATACATGTTTTATGTGTGTTCATTAACATGCACTGTCCCAACCAAATAGACAATATTCACTAAATCGGACTTCCACTGGCACCATATAGTTTAACACGGGGACTTTGACAACAATTTCAGAAACATAATGATGGATTGGTCCAACCAAGTGTTCTTAATTTTACACAAGAATAGTTAACAACATTCCCGTCAGCCACTTAGGCCTCTGAGGCAGAATTGCACTTACAGTAGCTGCTTAAAGAATGCCTCAAGTCTTGTTCAGGCTGCATTCTAGCATGAAAATAGCTCCGAAGACACTAGATACAATTGAGGTGCAGTCTACTGTGACCGCGGTGTTCTCTCTTTTGCCTGCACGCATGATAGAGCTCTTACAAAGTGGCTGTAATAAATATACTGTTGGATTTGCAAAATATTTCTGGCACTTTCCAGGCAATTTAAGGCCAATCATCTGTCCATCACAGAACAGATTCAATTTAATAACAAATTATATTATTAAGGCAAAAATTGGTAGTGCAATCTTAAAAAAAAAAAGTCTTTAAAAAGGCACCAAATGGTCTCATAATGAAGCTTTCAAAATGATTTCTTCAATAATCATTGCACATTGTCTTGACTTCAAATGTTCAGGCACTTCTCATCGTTCACCTTATTCAGTTTCTGTTTCTCTTTCTCATGGTCTACATCCCCTTCACAAAATTTAGGGACATTTTTTGAAGGTGACTTTCATCCACTCTTAGTCTGCTTATTGCCTGCTGCACCAGGATCCGACCTGAGACACTTGTGCAGTGGAGGATACGTCCAGTGTAGCATAAAGTTAACAGTAAACAGAGTTGGTGATTGTTCTACCACTCAAACCTCCACTGCTGGTTTTTGTCTTCTGAATTACACCGTCTCATTTGGACGTCAGTGCGGCCCTCCCCTGTGCGGAACGCGACAATGCACATGTCTGACAGAGGGTGGTAGATGGTCCCATCCTGAAAGATAGACATAGATTCTTAAATATGTAATTTAGATGTAGAGTTTTGTTATGGGACAAGGTCTTACATCTCGGAAATCCCACAACATGGTGCGTGGTTTGTCTTCTCTGTCCAGAGGACAGTGTTTCATTCCAATAGAAGTCTGTCCCTCCAGGACTTCAGCACAGAGCTCTGTTACAGAGTTAAAGCGGATCTCCCTCTGAGATGTGTATTCAAAGTACTGACAAAGAAAAAGAAGGTGTCTTTAGCTATTACAATAGTGTTAACTTGTAATTATGTGCACCTAAAAACATGGAAACAATGTCTACAAGTTCATAGATAAATGGTCTAAAAAGTCTTTCAAGCTTCAAAGACAGAAAAAGAAACAGCAGTAGCTATCCCTATATTATACTGTAGTTAAGTCTAAAGAGACATATAAGAGAGCTTAAATTAACAACATAGACATTCACCTGGTTGCCCCCTTGACCATGGCAGCCAAACAAAGACAGGTGTGACCCTGTTGGGCTGTGCTCTGGGGCATTGTAGTCCAGACACTCTGACGGTAAGCCGGAGCTCCGTACCTACAAAGAGCACAACTCAGATTAACAGCAATAACAGGACTCTCTGATCATCAAAGATAAACCCCAGAAAAGCTAAAAGTAACATTACAATAATAACACTTCAAGTGGTTTTAAATATTTTAAAAATGTTACGAATGTATAATGGCTTATCAGCCTAATGTTACAATAAGACTGCAATCTCTGCAACTGCACTTCAAACTGTGTTTTGTTATTTCATATTTTCATTTTCAGCAGAACGTCCCAGCACTTTATCTCAGTGTAAAAGCCCAATATTTTAGCTTTGTGAAGAACTTACTGCGCCGTGCCAACCCTCTCTGTCCTCAGGTACGTGCAGTTCTGGGTAAATATTTTTCAGATACCAATCAAAACTGTTGCACTGAAGCTTGTTCCTCAGCAGCAGGCGATCTGAGATATCCCCATAATTCTCCTGCAAATGAAAGGATTCCAACAAGAGAGTCCTTCAATCAGTAAACATATTTTACACAAGAAGGCCAGACAAAGGTAACTACACAAACGCAAATACACTAGAAGACGGTTCTGTTTGTTCAACTACGCAGGGTGAAAAAAATACACCCTTCACTGTGTACTTTAGCACTGTCTGAAGTAATTGGGCCTCACACATGGTTTATGACTTCACAAGTATTGTAGTTAATGTCACTTTCCCAGTGTAGGAAATACACATAGCACTTATAACTAAACCATCATCGTGCCAGATTAAATGAAACATGATTGACATTGACTTGATGTTCAAAACCCCTCAAGCAAGTCATTTATTGTGTGATCAATGATCTCTGACATGAATAATGTACTTTTTCAGATGGGTGAAACTGAGAGACATAAATGTTGCATGGTGCTCAATACTCAACCTGAGAAGCACCACGCTCCAAACCACAGGCATGTCTTTCCACACACACACACAAACACACAAACAGGCCAGGCCAGACAACTACCATTTCATCATGCCCCAACATCATGAGCAATGAATGGAGTTCACTACATACCTGCTCAAAAACAGCTCAACTAGGACTGAGAGCAATGACATTACAATATTCTAGTACTTCTTCTCTTTTTATTTTTTACATCTATATCTGTAATGTATTATTTTAGTGCAATTAGAGTATCTTTTGATTTCAACCTCAGACAGCTGGATATTATAAAAAATGATCAAAGAGCTTAGAAAACTTTCTGAACCCTTCGCACCTTTTTTGCTGGAGGGTTTCTCTTGTAGAAGTGTTGCTTATACGAGTCCATCCAAACCTCAGCAGCTCTCACAGTGTTTTGGAGGAAGTTTGGTCTGGCATAAGGAGCTTTCTTTGGGAACACATGGCCCACGTGAGAGCAGGGATGGATCTCCAAGTATCCCCCACACTGCCAAACCTGAGAGAAAACAAACCGCATATCAAATCCTGCAAACCTAGAGTGACATGACTGTACTGGCTGAAATCATTGCTAAAACATCAAATATCAATAATATCAATAATAATAAAATAAAATTGTTACTGAGACAATTGTATGAAAAAGTACAGGCGGATAATTTGTGAACCACTCCCTGATGTCAAACAAGTTCCCTGCCCTTTACACACATCATGAAACAAGCATGTGGCAATTGACATATTGCAGTTTGTACAGCAAATAAAGTGAACTAATCTGTATCCTGAAACTCTAGTTTGATCTTACCCCATAGAGTAACAGTTGTTAGACATAACTATTTAACTGCTACTATGCGTCTTTGAGTGTCCAGAAAAGCACTAATCTGTGTATGGTTCATTCAATCAAAATAATTGGTTTGTTTTATTGTTGTCTTTATTTGAAAACAAAATGAGTAAATAAAAAAAAATCAGACATCTATAAAACTGGCATTCTTCTCATTTATTTACGTGTTGTTTCTATATTGTTGTTGTTTCTATATATGTGTTATATCTATAAAGCCCATGTGGAGATCTTCTTATTGTGGGATCTTTCACAAAGATTTTATGCAGACCAAGAAATTAGGCTCGAAAATAAGGAGGCAAGCATTACAACACTTTTTGTTTCGTGTTGCAACTGAGCTATGTGCAGTCAAGCGGAGCTTCTTTACAAGCGGGTTTGGTGGTTCAGAAATGTGTCATGTCTGAAGGTAGCCTGCCTCTAATCGCCATGGGCCTGATGTTCCTCCGTGGCATGTGCCTATAACGATTTCATGACACAAAATGTGCAAAACTCAAAGGGTTTCACACCGGGCTGGCGCCATGAGCGCGCAGCTCTTTACGCACCACTGGACATAAAGCTTTGCACAGCAAGTCCCTACGAAGGTGTGTTCAAGTCCAGAGCAGCTGCTTCCAGTGACCACAAGTCCTTAGCGCATCAATAAAAACTATAAAACAAACCAATGATTTGGATTTTGAATTGAATTTTATTTTCAAATGTAAAAACCAAAGAACGAACCATACACAGATTACGGTCTGAGCTCAGTTTGCATCACAACCTTGCTGTCAGAATTCAATGAATGCTCACTGAGTAAACTCGGTGAGCATTAAAGGGACTATATATATATAAACTTGCATCTAGCCCCTTTAAAAAACCTTGGGAGCTACACAGTTGTGCGGATCTTTTATTTCTTTATTATTCCTCTTTCTTTGATCCTGCACACTGACTTAGACCTGTGGATGTGCGTGTTTTTACCCACAAACTAAGTAGATTTATACAACATTTGAAAAGATCCATTGGGGGATGAACCATACCAAGTCGCTAAGAAGCACAGATACTGTAAACGTCCCAAACTTTGTTATAGAAACGTGAGAAAAACTTACCCTAAAAGAGAGCTCCAAGTTTTCTCCTCCCCACACCTCCATCCCCATATCATATGTGCCCAGGTACTCGAAATAGGCCTTGCTCACAGCAAATAAGCCACCAGCCATTGTGGGAGACCTTTAATCAGTGGAGAAGACAATAGGTCAAAGTAGAAATCTGCAGGTTAGGGAAACAAATAACATGAAAAGAAAGGGGGAAAAATGCATGTGTCATGAAATTCACGATAAAATCACATTTAAAATATATTATTCTATGTGTTCTTTATTGATACACCTATCTTTGAGTGTAACAGCTTAAGAAATGATAATGAAAAATGTATCAAATTGCTGTACATGTTGATATAATCCACAAGATCACGACACGCACATCCAAATCTGAGTGGTGTGCAAAAGTCAAAAGATCAGACTAACATTTTTCTGATAAAGGGCCAATACTGCCCGAAACATCACATCTTGTGGTGCAAGTAATAAAATAACTCTTTTGGGAGCTCAAGCTGTGTAGAGTCATCAGCATAATCAACAATTCATCTTGTGTACTACAGACATCAAAGTCCGATATGTTTCAAGTGAAAGGAGGAGAGTAGTGCCATTTGCCCCGTGCCAATCTGATAAAGTCGTTCATGAGAGCTGAACCTAAGGTGCCTGAGTGTCACCTGATGGGGTCAATGCGGGACTTGCGCCTCTTGCGTTCCACTTCTGGGACCGAATGCCACTGAAAGGTGAGTCGCCAGTCGAAACCACCGATCATTGGCTCATCAGTCTGCATATAAAACTCAAACGTGTTCCAGTCGATCGTGTCAATAACTGGGCAAATGACAGTGTTGGCACTCTCCCCAATCCTTCAAAATGAAAAGGAAAATTAGTTTGTTCCAAAATACACAGTAACTGATTTGGGGAACGTACCTTTCTAGAAGTGGCTCAATCCAACCTGGGACACACTCACAGTGGCAGTCCAGGAACGTCAGCACGTCACCAGTGGCGTAAGTGGCACCGATGAGACGCGCTCTCACCAAACCCTCTCTTTTATTGGTGCGGATGAGGCGAACACGTTGCAGATTACTGATATAATCCTCCAACTTGGACTTGAGATACACTAAACAACACACAACACATGTGCATTTACAGGTAATTATATTTTTCATTGTTCAGTACTTTGCAGAAATACTTTACTCCAGAAAATATCTTTGCTAAATTATGAACAGATAAAAATGAGGTGAAGAGGGTTTTAGAATATGCACTTTGATTTTCCATGTTTAATAAATTTTCCGTAGCAGACACTAGCAAATATAACCCACAAGGCCAAATGAACATTGTTCTGTAATGTTCATCAATCGTTGCGCGGTCGATCCATGGAATAAACTAGAGGACATGTATGTAGCAGCTCGCTGGAAAAAAGAAAAGGTATTAAGAAACTATGCCGAAGAAAATGCATAACTGCAAATTTAAAGTATCAACGT
Organism: Gobius niger; assembly: GCF_951799975.1. Classification (NCBI taxonomy): domain Eukaryota; kingdom Metazoa; phylum Chordata; class Actinopteri; order Gobiiformes; family Gobiidae; genus Gobius; species Gobius niger. The sequence continues at coordinate 15,742,915 of NC_136865.1, forward strand.
CATTAATTTATTTTTGCTTTGTTCTCTTTTGTGTAAACTAGACTTGCAAAGACTGTGTTTGAACATGCAAGTTATTTCTGTGACTTACGCAGACATAACATTGTAAAGAAGTATTTAATACGAACAGCAAAGCAATGTCTGAAACAAAAAACAGTTATCAAGGAAAGAATGAAAGTGAGAAAAGGGTAAGCGTTTATACTTCAGCTTACTCCTTTTGAGCTTTACTGTGTTCCTTTTTAAATCACTGCAAATTATGCCTGGTTTTTTTTTAGGTCTTTTTTTTTTTTAAATAGCTCAAAGAAATGAAGACATTTTTCAATTCATGTCATTCATTCAAAGAAACTGATTAGTATTTTCACGGAAAAGTAAGTGCCACAAACCCCAAAAGGTTACGGGTACATTCCTGAACACCGGCTCAACCTGAATATAAATAAAATGTAGAACAGTACAAGTCAAACCAGTTGTGCTTCTATGAACTCTGACTTGTTGAAGACAGTTGTTCCACAAAAAGAAACAGGTCCCCCTTGGTTGTGGTTGGGGAGTGCCATGTCACGCATTCTCTTTGGTCGGATGAGAGGAAGTGATGTCATGGGTGCACTGAAGTCATTCTTACAGAGTAACGTCTCTACTACACAGACAGCCTGGCACAGACCAAAAACTCATTTCATCAATGCAGGCCAGACGCTACACCCAATATTCAGTTTCCAAGACGTATAATGTATCATTTCAGCCTGTGCCGACCCAGTTTAGCCTCCATTCACGAATGAAGACGTGGAACAAGTCAAAAGTATGTCACATCTCAAATGTATCTGTTTACAGATTGGCCCAGGTTTATTCTTCAGAGGTTTCACTGTTAAAAAAGACTCACCTCGATCACTCAAGTCATCAATGAGGATAATCTCCTTTAGCAGAATGGCTGGGGTCGTCTCCAGGACACTGTGAATGGTCCTTAGTAGAGTAGACCAGGCTTCGTTGTAAAAAGCTATGATCACCGAGGTGGTGGGTAACCGCCGATAGTCATACTTCTTATTCTGGCATCTGAGAGACATTGACAAATTGGAAATTAGGGCTGCACAATAAATGGCAATCGAATAAACAACACAATTTTAAGGGTTTTTATTTTATTGCAAAGACTGCAATATAACTGCTAGCCGTGTAGTGCTCGCTCACATGATCCTTGTATTAGTTCAGCAGTTCATACAGTGTATCAGCTTCTCTCAAATCTTAGTGCTTTAAGAATTCTTTAAAAGAAGTTGAACTGAATCTTTGTTTTAAAGCAGAACTAAGTAACTCATGTCCCTTGAGGCCATATGCACCACTGCAGGTGTCGTAGCATGTTGCCTTTTTTTACTCATTAATTGTCCATGAGAGTAAATAATGCGCTGACAGAAAAGATATTGTACATCCAATTACACAATGGAGATATTTTTTTTTACTCAAACTTGGCTTTAAATACTGTTTAAGCGGTGCCAACATGCAGTTAGCTTTGCCCATTAGCCTGTTAGCTTATTTGTAATTCCATTAAGGTGTATTGCGCCTCTGACCCAGAGGCAAGAAAGTTGCAATTGTGGTTTTCTGGCCAGAGACACCAGGGGGGATGAAAGATCCCCCAATCATTCCATTAATACTTGTATTACCCCCAGAGGGACTACGAAAAGGATTTATTATCGTAAACAAGTTACTTAGTTCTTAGAAAATTCAATCGCAATACCAAAATTGCAATTAGGTTTTACCCAAATTGTGCAGCCCTACTGAAAATTTAGTCAAAAATAATTTGTGAAACTAAAAATAGTATTTGTACATTTTGTAAATGGACAGAGGCATAACAACAAAAAAGATGCATGTCCTTAATCCAGATGGCAGTCATTAAATCAATAAAAAGCTGCCGAGGGGTGGGGGCGGGTTACACCACTGAGCAACATACCACAGCACTGCTAAGAGAGGCTGAGGAAACTAGAACAAACAGACAAAAGGCCAGAACTGACACTAGAAACTAAGCGGAAATGTATCAAAACATAAAAAGAAGGAAGGAGTACAAACTGTGTGCTATGAATCGGAGAGCGAGTTTAAATGAGCCGGTCCACGACGGACAGTGTGTCCAGGCGGCGGCTTCATTTGTAGCAATGTTAGTCACCTGCCATAGCTACAGCCAAAGAATTCAGGTTTGGACTTTAACTCATTCAGTGCTCTTCAGCAAAAAATACATTTACGCACAATTTTACAAATTTGTCGTGTACAAAATCGAAACCACATAGTGATTTTCAATTTCTTTTTCAACTTAGTACAGATTTTGTGTCAAATGGTAATTTTCCTCTTCACCATAAACTAGGATTGTTCACTATGAACATTTGTTACAATGTTGTTAGTCACTTAGTTCAATTCCTCTAATTAAAACAACAGATTAAAGCATGTACAGCTGAAAGCGTGTTCCAGCCAGGGGAAATAACAGGTCTGTCGTCACTGATGAACACTACATCTGGAGCTCATTATGGAGTAAAGGGATCGTGCAGCAGAGAAAGCCATTCATAAGAGTGTGCTTTGAGCTGTTAGCATGACCGCACTGACAACGACTGTTTGAGATAAGATAAACGAGAGGAAGAATGGTAGCTAAGTCCAGCTTTACTCAGTCTGGCAGCAGTGCATTATGGGAGCCATCATCCTCACTTTGCTCCAGTGAAAGGCTCAGCATAATCTCCACTTGAATATCTGTGACAGCGTTGGTATATTTTCTAAAGCCTGATATAGATTAACATTTGGTGAGAAACACTCCAGAGTTTGATTTGCAGAAAGACCACGTCATAACTCAAGGCCTTCCCACTCCTCGTACTCACTCACTCATCCTGTTGTCCTGAATGTGTCTGTGAAGGGAGATTTTTTCACTGACGAAGATGTTGATAGCATAGCGCTCCACACTGTCCTGCTCCTGCTTCTTCTCCTCGGGGCTGAGGTTGGGGCGTGCAGCCCGGCCCCACTCGCCTGGAGCATTGCTGTCCGGAGAGGGTTTAAGGTACACGGGTCTGGACAGGATAGCCTCCACCGCTCTCTCCTCCAAGACTACTTCCCTGGCCCGTCGCTCCTCTTCCAGTGCCAGCTCATCCTCCTCCCCAGAGTCAGGCAACGATGAGCGGGCCAAGAACAGGTACCCGAGCCACAGCAGCCACAGTAGGAAGGTCGCTTTAGCCAATACCCCCAGTTTTCGTGAGAATCGCCCCCTCATGGTTGAAATGGAGGGTGACGTTTACAGGCTGTGTGTCCTACAGGACACAGGCTTCTGGAGAAAAGAAACAGAAACATGAACTCAGTGTCTTGTCATTAACCGTTTTATTTTGAAGCAGCAACATTGTTAGAAGACTTAGAGCACTTCACTCTAATTATTGCACGAAACTACAATCACAGAACATTCATTTGTGCACTTCTTACATTTGTGCACTAAGTAGATCAAGTAAGTAGTTCAATGGTGACTTCAATATAATTGCAAGCTTGAGGCGATGTTGAGACTGATCTTATAAACTAATTTTAAGTTGAGGGCTGAGGCCCACATAGCACAAAGAAATGTTAAAATAAGTCAACAAAACAAAAGACTGTTTTGTCTGCTCTCTAATCGTCCTATTTTCTCCTCTTTTCAGGACAAGTGAGATTGTTTAGACTACATTCAGCAGAGTAATTAAAGAGTAATTATATAAAACACATGTCTTTTGTGGGCTGTGGTCAATTTAATTTGAATAGGATAAGCATAGTTTATTGCATCAACGACACTGAATGTGTCACACTTAAAATATCTTTGATAAATGAATAGGTTAGCAAGTCAGATTACAGATATGTGGCTTTACTTTAAAGAGGCTGGGTAAGTTATATTTAAAAAGGCAAAGGCACTAATTGATTAATTAAAATTACACATGAACTCATGCTTATCATTGATGGCATGGATGGCCATGGTACAGAGGAATATTGCAACAGTAGTTGTACAATGGCTGCATCTTTAATGGCATTACGTAGAACACTCTGAAGTCAGACAGAGAGAACTCAGTTTCTTTTATAGAAGCACCATGGCTCTTTCACTGGCTGCTGCTGGGCTCGGGCCAAAGGACTGGGGAGTCCTGAGGTTACAAAATGGAGACGCCCGCAAACAAAACCCCCTTTATTGGCTGTCCATCACACCTTGGACTCTCTCTAAATCTGATAGCCTTACTGGGGAGCTATTTAGATCAGGAACAGCTTTTGAACACAGTGGCACCCTCAGCTGTGGATGTTAAGTCTAAAACTTTGGCCACTTTGACTATATTTCCTCCATTTCTAAGAAGTGATAGTACTTGTACTATAACACTTGTACTATAGTACAAGTGTCAATAGAACAGCAGTAGATTGTTCTTTAGAGTGTGAAGCGGATATGGCAGACGGTAACAAGAAGCAGTAGGCTACAACTGGTTACACAAACAATAGTCCAAAAAGTAAACCAAGTATTCAAACAAAGCAGCTTGTCTTTTCACCAGAACAGGATCCTCTTCCCTTTATCCTAATAAGCACAGATTACTCTATCACTACTGACACAACACGTTTTCAAAGCTGTAGGGCATATGAATGGGAAGATAGATCTGACAAGGGTCTGACAAATCTAGTTAAACACTCATGACAGTCCACAAAAATCTTTCAAAGTAATATGCGACATGAGTGGGATTGTGTTCAAGCCTAAAGCCAACCCAATAACCAGCAGACGATTGACATAGGCTACATAGTATTGAAAGCACTGCAACAAGTTAGCAGCCATGCTTACAATGTTAATTATTAATCTGCGCATGTACGGAAAACAGCAACAGGTTATCATTATTCTGTATAGTTCCTGACTTCATATCAGCTTTAGCCACGGCAAAAATAAAATAAAATCACGAGTTCTTGAGGCTTCAAAAAAAGAAAGACTCATTTATTATGAAGGAAATCAGGCGCCATACCACTGACATCGCCTACGAGACACTCTAAAAAGTTGACAATATCGGAACAGTGCGCGCACGCCGACTCAATCTTTCATAAGTAAAGTAAGTAAGCGAAACGGAGACGACTAAAGTGCTCGTACCGTGTCGATTTGTTACATGTCGTGGAGTTCCTGGATGTGTCCGTGTCGTGGGTTGTGGGTTGTATCCTCTTCGCGTGCTTCACCTCTGGCTTGCAGATGTCAGCAAACCCACATCCTCCTCTTCTACTTCACCACCGCGCGGGGCTGGACGACTCTGCCCTCTCCACCAGCGCAGCGACGGCGACATAAACACAAACCACGGCCTTTCCGGTCAGGCCTTCCACAGTAATAGTTTTCTTACGTTTGAAAAAGAAACAGAAACTTAATCGCTTCCTAAAGTCGGAGATATTCTATAATTTTTATTTTTTTATTTTTTATTTTTTTGAGCATATATTTTTTGTGTGAAAATTTGACTCGTGCATGTTAGTGTAAAACAAATATCCAGACAGTTACAATTAAAGCAATGAAAGCATTAAAGTAGCTTTCATTGCTACTGAAATAGGTTTTCACAAACCTATTTACTTCTATCCACAGTAAATAGGTTTGCATTGCCCCTTGATTTGTTGGTCAAAGCCTAAGCCTCTCTGTGTTTTTGCTGTGTAGAAGCCGACACTGTTGGCTGCAACTTTTCCTCTTCTTTTCTTTAAAGATGCATTATGCAACTTTTCATGCCAAAAAAATAAGTTTTTATTTGTGATTATTTTACATTATAGTGACCCAGCTGTTGTATGAGAGGTCAGCTTGGCATCTTTGCTTTCCATCACAGTGGTCTCTACAGCTCTCCAGAATCAATTGTTTTGTAGGTTTTCTGGCGAGAAGGTCCGTCAGCAGCGAAAACCTTCCAAACAATTGATCCTGGAGCGCTGTAGAGACCACTGTGATGGAAAGCAAAGGTGCCATGCTGGCCTCTCATACAGCCGTCGGGTCACAACAAGGTCAAATTTGCACAAATATTAACTTTTTGTTTCACATAAATTGTTGAATAATGTGCCTTTAAGAAGGCAAAGTCTAAGGTGACTCTGGCACACTAGCAAAGAAAAACAAAAAAGGACCAAAACAATAAAACAACAATATTATTATTGGCTCTATGGTTGGCCTACTTAACAAAATGGGCAGTACAAGTCTTGTTATTCTATCTATGGTCTATGTACACAGTCGTCCCTAAGGGGGAAGCAAACTAGGCATTTGCCCAAGCTGAAGGGGGCCCATTATGAGACATTATGAGGGTTTGTTAGCAGCAGTTCTGAAAAGTAATGTTTCCTATTAAATATACGTAAACGCACAAAATGATAGCTTTTTCCACACATTTGAACAGTTTCTCCTCTGTTCAACGTTATCTGATGTTGGACATATTTTTGTCTATATAGGCCTTAAGGTTTGTTCTTTTATTGGCTTTCCTCCTATCTATGAATTTTCTTATGTGTGCATATTTGGGACCACACAAGCCTGGAGTATGCAATGCGCCAGTGCAGCCTGTTGTCAGCCGGACACCTGCACTACTTGGTCCCCTGCCAATGTCTTTTATTCCCCCCTGTTTTCCCTATTCCTCTCCTCCTCTCTTTCTTCTCCCCAGTCGAAACCAATTGACACTTCACTGTGTATCAGGCTGGTGTGCCCCCATCCGGAACTGAAAGGGGTCCCATTTCCCAGATAAGCATCTCGGGCCTTTCACTTTTACAAGGAGGGCTCTTGTACAGGTCTTGCATTTGAACCTTTCCCTCATTCATACTGCAGTCATTAGTGTACAGATGGGACCTTCTCGCCATAATGTGAGAGACTGACAGCTGAAATTGTGCTCTCAGATGAAGAATTAGAACATTTTATACAATGAATGAATGCTGAAATTGCAATATATAAAGTTACTTGCACATGAAACCAAAGTCACCTAATTCTAAGAGGTTTTGTCCAAATCCAGTGTTTCTATCCACAGTAAATAGGTTTGCATTGCCCCTTGATTTGTTGGTCAAAGCCTAAGCCTCTCTGTGTTTTTGCTGTGTAGAAGCCGGCTCAGCAGCTGCACAGATTATGATTGAAATCTCTCTCATTTGAAGAACATGAGGCGAGCGGATTTGAAGAATGCCGTCAGTGAGAGTTTGCCCCTGTGCCATAAACAGGAGGATTATTGTGAGGGGCAGTTCAAGCCAGGGGCGCCATCTAGTGACGGGAATAGGTGTGTTGCATGTGCGTGCAGTTTTTCTTTTCTTTCTTTTTTTGCACATTCATTATGCCATAAACATCCCAACATCACTTTGTGAAAAATGAAAAAAGAAGATATAAATTATAATCTTTAAAGCCACTTTATATGACGTTATATGTCTCCACGGCAGAAGAGCAACGATGTAAAAATAGGCATTAGGCAATATAAACAAAAATGACACAGACAATGCTTTTTTGTGTGGAAAAACAGAGTGTTTGTAAGAGACTGTGGAGGACTTTTGGAAGAGTCAAACCTTTTGACACAAGGGCCGAATAGTTGTTTTTTTTGCACCTGATGGGGGTCGGCTCAACAGCAGTTTGGGGTAATACAATTTACAAATGGACTATCTTAACAACATGGAGAAAACATGATTTAGAACAGTTGTGTTTTGACCAAAGCATACACATTTAATGTTGGTAGAGGTGTTTTTCATAGAACTGATCTAAGGTTGGTCACACCTAAATGCTTTGGGAGTCATTTTTATATATATATTTACAAAGCATGACAATTTCTATCATACAATTTATATCATACAGTTTGTCGATATTAAGGTCCACTTTGTAAAAGGGAATCCCCAGAAGCGCAATGCTCATGGACTGGGACCCACAATTAAAATATACAACCAAAGTGCAGAAGCAAAAGAAAAGAAGAATTACAAGGAAAAAAGCAGAAATTTACCCTCCCACAACCACCCACCCACAGGATGACAATACAGAAGGAGCCTGTTTAGTTCTATCCTGTCTCTACACATCATAATATTTAAAATCAGATTTTCAAGGCAGGTTTCAATTGCGGGTGCAAGCTGAAAAATGAAATCTGCTATTTTGTTGCACTTCATTTACCATTTGACATCGTCTGAATTACAGTATCAGGACCTCAATATATCTGATATGCAAATAAGACAATACTGTGTGAGTAAAAAATGCACAAATGAGTCTGCAGTTGATCCACTTTAGCACGTGCTACTCGCTTTGCACATGAGTAAACGCCTGGTAAATGACCCCCTTTGTGTTCTATAATGGTAAATGGGTCACATGTGCCCCCCGTCCCACCTCTGATCGACGTATATGGATCTAAAGCAAAGCAGCACCATGGAGAAAAGCTGATTCCTTCCTCCCAGCAAATTACAAGTGAGGTCAGAGGAAGGGCTCGCTTGCTCAGTAAAGATATATGTGTCTTGAAGTATTTTTCACTAATGCGAATTCGGGTATTGAAATAATACTATTCCTAATAATACTTTTGAATGATATTTTAAGCTGTTTGTTTCAAGGATGTTTTGCACAATTTATTAATTTGATATATATTTGGTTAGTTGTCAGGAATCCTCATAATTTGATTTTAAACATTTTCTGAATAAACTGCTTGGTTTATAATTAACTGTCCAGACATTTCTAGTTTTGTTACTCATAGCAGAACTATATTGTAGTGTTCTCGCAATCTCCTTACATTCTTTTCATTACTGCTCCTTTCACATATAAACTATAGCCACTGATTGAATTAGCGGAGTGCCATTTGTGCTTCGTGTTCCTTTACTCTAAACTCACACAATGAGGAGAGGTCACATTGTAGGATCAGGACTATTTAAATGAATGTAGATAGTGTCTGATTTGCACTCTTTTTTTTTTTAAAGCTCTGGAGACACGGCGCCCTTAGGCAGGAAAGACCAAATGTGTTTCAATTACTGTGGGTCAGGCTTTCCTTGTGACCTTGGCAACATAATGCAGACGCCTTGCTGAACTATGTGACTCCTAAACAATGATACGCTGATATGATTACGGTAAATATTTTCGCAAAGTGATTTGATATGAAGAGGACCACTGCAGTTTTGGCTGTATCCAGTGTCTCCGATGTATTTCGTTAACCTTGGAGAAGTGTGGGGAACAGCGTTTATACTGTGGGGCCAGGCAGGACAGTTGGCTCGCTGCTGTGCTTGACTTTGTGCCAGTGCTGCTGCTGTTGTGAAAGCGCCAGAGCGAGACGTCTAAATCAGTGTGATGTTTGATATGTGCACTCGCGAAGACATAATAATATATAATATGTGTTAACAACATTTGAATTTAGCACATCGGTTATTGTGCCAAACCAGGAGAAACTGTTGTAAATCTCAATGTGAGGATTTCAGATGGAGGGCAGGGGCCCAACGGAGGGTGTGCACTTTCATTCTAAACAACTCTCAGCTTTCTGTCAAAGCAAATAATGACGCACTTTTAACTCACGCAGCATTGACACCGATTTGTGTTCATGCAGTGGCAATGTGGTGACATAATGTGGGCCTTCTGTGTAACTCTCCAATGAAAGAAAATCACTCACAAAAGTTGGACCTGGTCACATTGGCATATCATATGGCATTTTCTGCTAGTTTCTACTTTCACTGAGCAGTAAACAGAGGATATACAGTATGCAGATGATGTCACCGCATGGCCACTGAAGCCAAATGAGTGTCAACATTGAGCTATGACTTTTCTTTTGTTATTTGTTGTGACACTCAGTCGGAACATTGAGCTTTCTGTGTAGCATAAAAAACATGTAACTGCATATCCTCCAGGAACCAAGGTATTTGTTCTGCTCCCAGCTTTTCTCATCTCAAAGTACATATTTTTTCTTGTTAGGTGTAGTGCCCGTGTGTCCTCCCTGAATGCTAATTGTGTATAAAAGGGGCTCACCACTGAGGACAAGTGTTTCATTTTCTTCAGCAGCGCAGTGCCAGGCCTCTAAGTGTGTGTCCGTGCTGCTCTTTTGCCTGGTGTGTGTGCGCGCGCGTGTGTGTGTGTGTGTGTGTGTGTGTGTGTGTGTGTGTGTGTGTGCGTGCGTGCGTGTGCATGTGCGTGTGTGTGTGTGTGTGTTGGTCAGCTGAGCCAAGGTTATAGGACAAAGCAGGATCCACTTGCCTCTGCAGCTGTAGTCTAAGCACAGCCGAATCAGCGTTATGGAGCAGAGAGGCGAAAGACGAGAGGAGAAAGAAAGAAAGAAAGAAAGAAAGAAAGAAAGAAAGAAAGAAAGAAAGAAAGAAAGAAAGAAAGAAAGAAAGAAAGAAAGAAAGAAAGGGAGAGAGAGAGAAAGTAAGAAAGAGAGAAAGAAAGAAAGAAAGAAAGAAAGAAAGAAAGAAAGAAAGAAAGAAAGAAAGAAAGAAAGAAAGAAAGAGAGAGAGAGAGAGAGAGAGAGAGAGAGAGAGAGAGTGTATAGGCTTGTGTTATGCCAATCAGCCCACTCAGCAGTCCGTCCTCGCCAGTCAGGGCACCACCGAGGGGAGTATCATAAACACAAGAGGGCTGCAAAATTGGTTGATACTGCAATGCTAGCACACAGCACTACGATATTGCAAATGTAATTACTTTGATGCTTCATGAAACCTAATGATAACACTCTTAAAACATTCAAAATGGATATAAAAAGGGTCATAAAGTACATTTTCCAAAATCACACTCCAACCTGTATGATTTCTGCTCAGCTCTGGTTACAGTTTAATGACTGTTTTTCTTTTTAACTTTCAACGAGACGACTTCGTAAACTGTTTGTCTTCATTCGAAAGAAATCCTGAAGAAAGAAGATGCGGTGACTGTGACTCAGATTGTAGAGTGACCACATTATAACCAGAATATTGTTGGTTTGATCATAGTCATTGTGACCTTGGATGAGACACTTCCCCATCACTGTGACAGTGGAGTCGGAGAGACATTTTTGGTGCTCAGACAGAGAGACCGTTGACGCAGGTGGGCCCTCACATCTCTAGCATCAAGTGACTTGTGAAGTGAAAAGTTCCTGTCTTTAAAAAGTGCAAATCATTTATTGCAATGTTGGTCACATCATTTGAAATGTTTTCCAACATTTCATTCGAATATATTTGAAATGTTTTCCAACATTTCAAATATATTCGGTCTCTATACCAACCTCCTTCAGACTGCCAAGGTTTCTCCCTTTGTCGCCCGGGCAACGCTTCATCACCCCAGTCCAGTGAGCTTTTTCACAGAGAGGAGAGCGGTGTTGTGCAAAACTGCTACCAAACTTTTAAGTGTCACACAGGCAGAAGGCCAGGTCCTTTGAAATGGAGAAATAAACAAGACATTGGTAATAATTGGCTGCTTCTCAAATGAATGTGACAGCTGCCGAAGCCGCGCTCCACAGGGGAATGAAGAGATTGAGCTTGGGCGCACAAGGAGAACTGGTGGAGTGGAAGAGCGAGTTGTTTGTGTGTTATTCGCAGGGAAGATGCAGACGAATTTGTAATTAAGAGAGAGACAGATAGTGATCATAGAGAATCATTCCAGCTGCTAAACCTAAAGGAGCATGTAATATTCTGAAATTATTAGGCCTAATTATTTTAGTCCTCAAAAGAAATCTCAAATCAATTTGTCTGTTTGTGAACATTTGATGTTCATTTGATTTGGGTTTGTAATCAGTGCATTTGGTGTTTTCTGATGTATAAAAGAGATATAAAGAGAAACTCTTACAGCAGTATTAAGAAGATCACTCAGTGCACAGACAACATTAACCATAAGTGAGTATTTATTAAAAAGGACATAATTAATCCATCATTACTGATTTACTATAGCAATGCCAGCACAACATGGCCCCAATTTATTTCAGCATTATGTCCAGTAAAGCTAAAGCATGGGAACTCAAGACAAATGGATTGTGTTGGCAAGGTCAGACCAATCAGTGGCTCAGTGCAGAGGAAGACATTCTCTGTCACGCAGTAAACACAAGTCCCAGTGGCACTTAGCAGTCCACCTATAAACACATTATCAGTCAGAGCCAGAAAAGGACTGTCTGATAGGCCCACTGAGCCATGGGACCCCCCTGTCCCACCCTGTGCGCCCCCATTACACTGTTGAACTGGTCCCTGAACAAACTGTACATTCATCACAGGCTGGGACAATTACTGTTGTCCGTCTACAGCACAGATGGGCTTTCTTGTATATAACTCCTACTATATAATATAATGGTCAATTCTTCAAACGAAAAGTCCTTCAGATAAAATGTAATGAAAATGAAGGACAGTTGCTATAGCAATTTGACTTTTAAATGTCAAAAGTTTTCAAAAGGATGATTGAGCCGTATTATGTTAAGGTTATGTGACTGAAACCCAGGGATAGCTGTACGTTTCTGTGATGCTGAATGCACCACACATAATACTTCTTTGTCAGCAAACAAAAGAATGATTCATCTTTTAATTTACGTCCATTTTTCCAATCAAACGTTTTTCTTTTGTTCACACTTATTAAAGATCCATGCATGCACCTTGTTCTATGCCTGTGAAATAGTAGGTGAAAGAAAGTCCAAATTAAATATGAGCTGTTCACTGATGTATTAGAATCATTATGCCTCTCAGATGAAAATGCATTATCTGAGGCAGCGAGGGGCTGGTGCATCTGCTGCATCTACAATGTGAGGGGAATATAATCTTTTAGTTACACCAACACAGTGTTATCTCAAAATGTGCTACTGCAATACTACTGTTGGTCAGAAGGATGGGCTTTGATTATTTTACAAACAAAGAAAAAATGCTTCTGTAATATGTCTAATCTTTTTCGAGGCAGAAACACAGAGCTTGCAGAATAAAGCAGTGGTTCTCATACGGGGGTACATGAACTCTTAATTGTACTGGGCTGCTTCGGGTGGTACTTTATACTCAGCACTTAAAGCCAATTACAAATGTGAAGAATCATGTCAGGAGATTTTCACAGATTTCTGACATTTTCATCAGAATTTCTGAGCCTGGTGGTGCATGGAAGGTCAAATATTTTTCATGTGATACTTGTTGCAAGGGAAACGTTTGAGAATAGTAAAGCCTTATGTGACCTGTTTGAGAGTGTAGGGCACATGACACAGGTTTCAGATGTCTGGTGAAGTGGCACTGAGTTGAATAAAGCAGAGGAGTCATATTGAAAGTGTTTGGTTCTGAATGAATGAATAAAGGATAATGACAGAACGAGCTGACGGGAATACTTCTCATGTCAGCAGTGTGGATGTCTCTCCAGGGTCACCTTGAGTGTGTGAGTGTGTGTAAATGTTTATCAGGTGATGTGGGGACTTAAACCTTTTTAGATTTTCAATTGCTGTGACCCATTTTCACTCTTGAAATGAATTGTCTTTGAAATGTCCACATAAACGCTATCATGTTTTCCTCTTTTGTTCGCTCTCTCTTTAGTTGTCATACTATTTCAGAGATAAACTGCTTTGGATTGCATCAGTGAGGATGCAAAAAGCAAGACAGAGCATATGCATTCATGTTCATTTGAAAGCCGACAGATAAGTTGATCTAAGTTCAAAATTTAATTTGGCAGAAGTCTATTTTCCTCCAAAGACATTGCATTAAAATTATTATTCCTTCAAGTGACAAACCAGAAATATAATATGGGATTTAGTTAAAATTGGAAAAAATCAAGTGAAGGTGCGGTGGCAATGAAGCTCAGCACACACTGACATTTGCCTTATTAAAGGAGCTTAGCGGAGCTCACAGGTGCACCGTCCCGGGATGTACTTTAATGCTTCACCAAATCTGTGCTGCCGATATCTCCATCATCTCAGTCAACCTTCAGTTGCATTGTGCACAAATAGCAATTACCTTTATCAAATTTGTATCATTTATTTGTGTACTCATCTCAAATTATTATTGAAATACTAACAGTGATTCAAAATCTAATGAAGATTTTTGGGCAAAACACTGAATAAGAAAGAAATGTGGAATGAAAACCTCATGGTGCTGCATAACTTACAGTAATTTACCAACACTCCTCATTGTCGCGGTGCTAAATTGTTGGTGAATCTTCACCAGACCGCGATAGAGCACTCTCTCCATGAGTTGAGGCAGATGTCTGTGAAGGGCTGCTCTGCTCAAATTTAATAAATCATCCTCTGCTTCTCTATTTTCCTCAGCCTTTGTATCAGGGTCCTCTCTCGCTCTTATCTGAGCCAGCATGTCTCCTCTCTCCTCTCTTCTCTTTCACTCATTTTGCATGTCTTATCTGCCTCAGCTGCCAATCTCATCCTCCAGCTTGCTTTCCCTCTCTCTCTCTCTCTCTCTCGTGGCTTACTTTGGGCCCTCTTTAGAAGCTCCCCCAGCAGCTACGTTGCCACATTGCTGTTACTTTGGACTAGAAAGTTTGAATCTATATAGCGTCTACACACTATAGACTGTGACATTTGCTGGCTGATTAAGTGTCATTAGAAGTGACCTCATGAGAGTGAACAATTACATAAAGTGCTACAAGAGCCATGAGTTTGAAGTGCACTGGAGAACATTGGTCTGAGAAGGACAGAAAGTATAACAGAAGAACAAGTGAACAAGTGAAAATGCAATCATACAAGTCTAAAAGCTTTTTAACCTATTTTAGAAACATTACTTGTGTTTATAATCTTTACAGTATATGAAAAAAGTACTGATTATGTCTGTATAGTATTCAATAAAACAGAAATGGCATCAGCACCATATACCCTACAACAGCATTACACAATAAAGCCACACAGAACACCTAAACTTATCCTGTTCAGCTAGACACCTCTATCCACTATGGTGTAGCAAATAAAAACATGTGACCTAATGTATTTAAATGAGCAGTGATGTCAGGTCTAAAGAGAGGTGAGCTCATTCACACTAAACTCACATGTTTTAGGGGGGATTTTTCAGCACACATTAATAGAAATGATGTATGTTTTTTATCTAATTAGGTGAAATGTTGCTTTCACTGTGGCTTTAATGCAGCAAGATTTTCAAACATTATCCAAGTTTTGGATCACGGCTCCTTGAATGAGTGACATTTCTGAGTCCATTTCACATTGTGTCATCATCAGACAGTCCCCAGCCTTTTAACCTGAAGCTGTGACATCCAGCCGGCGGAGTGCACATTCAATCTAACACACAGCGACAAGACACCTGTAACAAGATGCCCTCCCCACACGCTCTCTCTGCTCTCCCATCATCTCCTGAATATATTCCCACTCTTCTCTTGTATCTGTAGTATTCCCACACCACCCAGGCAATAAAAATGGAGGTTATATAGAGCAAAAGTGGGAGGGAGGAACGCTGTCTCTTCAGTCTCAAACTGCTGATTGCAAACATCCAGTGCACTCATGTGAAAATGCATACACCACAGCAAATCCTTGTTAAGGCGGCCCAACTGTTAGACGGATCTGTGACTGCTTTGGCAGCTTCTCTGGGCGATTGATGCAAATAAGTCATTTGACTAATTAGGTCTGTTAGTGTCCACTCCAAGTCACTAAGAAAGAATAGATAGAAAGCCATAGATACAGCATTATGACTGTCAATTATGCAGCAGTGACTGTTTCTTATAGGGCCAGGGTTGATACAGATACAGAGAAGGAAGGATTAGCTTATTGTGCATGTTCTGTTTGGGGGACATAGAACATAATTCAATTTGGTGTATGTTTTTACTATACAAGGTCCTATTTTTGCTCTAGTTTGATCATATCATAAGAGAAAAGATGAATTGAATGTGTAATTGACATCCTAGATTCCTTCCTTTACAACTAGTATCAAGATGAAGACACAATGTTCTCTATTTTCATATGTTTATGGACATAATTTGATGTATTTTCCAATTTGTCAAAAGTGCAAAGTGAAGTCCAATGCTCTGAAGTGGAAATTGCTGCTTGCGCAAAGGCCACAAGCACATATTTTCTAGCGTGAAATCTCTGAGCGATTTCCCTTTTATTGTGTGGTAATGTCATGCTGAGTCGTTTTCTGCAAGCGATGTTACATAAATATTTGTCATCCCCTGGCTATACGCAGGTAAATAAATATTATTGCGTGTGAGGCAGCCGAACCAGAAGTTTATATTAACTCGCACACAACCTGCTGTTTGGTCCCCAGGCAAAACCATTTGCATGAGAGGAATGATTCAAAACCACGAGGCATCTGCACCCACATTCCCATTCCAATCAAGAGATGGCCCCGTCAAGAAGCACTTCTATTTGTTGTCGCAAAAAGCAAACTTGTATTATTAGAAAACGGTCCTTTCAGCCGCACTTTGTGAATGGTTGTTGAGATACGCTGCTGCGTTTTCATTTCCACTAGAGACAGCGTCACAAAAGGCATTAAGGGGCTTAGACAGTCGGTGCGTGACTTCCAAACACACACTGACCTTGGCACAAACTATCTGCTGAGTTGAAGAGGTTTGCTTATTTCAAAAGACGTCGTTTCATTAAGGGAGTGTGCAGCTCGCTAAAAAAAACACTTGCCTCAAATTTATGTGCTTTCTCGGGGACAGAAATGCAATGTGACGGTGCTGGCTTTAATTGGCAAATAGCTACAGAATGCAGTTGTTTTCAAAAGGCCTTTTAGACAAAAAACGACCATTTGAATTGTTAAAGTGATGAGAGAAGGAGACAATGCAGTTGACACAAAAGCTAAGTGACAAAGATGTGCCAGAAGTTATTTTTACTGTTTGTTGACAGTTTCTTTCACAACGGGGCCTGATCTAAGCGCGGATAGTGGGGTGTACTAAGAAGACAATGAACTTGTCTATCACTGCATACGCTGTGGTGAAGGATTTGGTGCATTGACCTCAGAAGGGCAATGCTGAAATGCATCAATACAATTTTAAGCAGACACAAATCTTTTTTTTATGCATAAGTTGAAAAAAAACCCTTCATCGATTGCAGGAAGGCACCTCATAAAATATCTGGCTCTTCAAGTGCCCCTGCAGAAAGGTCAAATCAGGGCTGAGTCAGGTCCAGAGCTAGACTTTGAGTCATCATCTGTCCTCTGCAATTTAAGTGTAGGAAACTTCGTCAGACAAGAATTCTGACCACAGGCAGACTAAATACAGACCACTGAGAGGAGTTAGCTTGTCCACAGGCTGTACTCTCAACCGCTTGATAAACAAATCTTTGTTGTTTAGTGAGTTTCAGTCGATTCATTGGCTTAATGAACAAATGATATGAGAAAGGGAACTTTGGTTTGTCTTTTTATTCTCAGTACATATATATATATATATATATAACATATTGTTGACACCAGTATATTCATTTAAAAATGACAGTGATGGCAACACATGGATTCAACTTTACATAGATCAGCTTTTTAATCAGGCCTCATTAAGAAAGTCAAAGTTTAATGTGTCCATGCACTCCATGAAATTATATTTAGATATTAGATCAGTGGTTCTCAACTTATTTGGCGTCGGGACGAACCATGTCGCTAGGAAGACTAGCTCCGATCCAAATAAGAATTACATTTGTCTTATTAAAGGCAAATATTGTATTTTCCCACAAATTAGACAAGTCTAAAGCGCTGACATCATGATGAAAACATGCTGATAACAGTTTTTAACACACTCAAATGGTGTTATTATACTTGTCTTGTAAATGTCCTTAGGGGAAGGCTCGCGACCTACTGAAAACTCACTGACAACTCACGTTTGGGTCCCGACCCACCCGTTAAGAACCACTGTATTAGATGGGGTGTTATAATGAATAACACTTCAGGAGAAAACCAGACATTTTTCTTCCCTCTCGAGTTTATTTCCTTCGTTGTCCTCAGCAGCCACAGAGAGTGACAGTGACGTCCCAGAGTGACAGGCGAGGTCTGTGCAGAGCTGGCACCATCTGTCCTGGGACCGGCCCGTGACACACAGGGGGCCAGAGAGAGGAAGAGAGAGGCCGATCCACTGGCTGCAACACAAGACACGAGCGGGCTGGGCATGCAGACCCATGTCCTGTGTTGCAGCCCCTGGCCCGACCAATGGTGTCACCTTCAACATCCACTATTGGGAGGAAGCAGAGATAAAGCTGATTACAATAGATTCAGTGTGCGAGCGAGGGAAATAATGCAGAGTGAATGAGGCCAATGGACTGCCAAAAGGCCACCACACCTCCACTGACATCACATTCATCACCTGACCGAGGGAAAAACGTCCCCTTCACCTTGAGAAATAAAGGCAGTCTGCTCAATTCATCTCATTTCCTTGCTCTAGGAAAAAAACTGTCCTCTGCCGCAAATTGCCTGACTAGGAGGTTAATGACTGCTAGAACCACAAGTCCATAAAAATCAGGGCAACTGCAATGTCCTTACATGGAAAGCCTGGTTAAGCAATGGGGAATAATACAGGAAAAGACCGTTTGTCGTCTAATTGCCATGTGTGAAATTGTTAATTGAAACTGAACTTAATCCCATAGTTGTTTTCGTTCAAACTGCAGCACAGAGCACGGCCCTGTCTTTGTGTTCTGGGTTCAAGAACTTCTCCTCGTTGTCAAAATCCTTTAAAAAATGTGAAAAATATTAATGATAAAAATGTACACTCATGACATAACATCACAAATGGAGGATGAAGCTAAGTTGACAAAATTGGTCCACACAATAGATATAATTTGCCAATACACAAAAAACATTATAGTTTAGGTAGGAAAGCCAAAAAAAAAAGTAAAATGGATGGAAGGATAATTCATGATTAATGCTCTGGTTATTTCTTCGATTAATCATGAGTTAACGTTGACAGCCCTACTCCATATAAAGAAAATAGAAGTTACATGTATGTGACATTGACCCTATGTCCGGGAAAGCAGTTTGTCATTAAAAGGACTTACAAATGCAATCAATTCTCAAAAACCGCATCAAGGCTCACTTCCCCTCGTGTTTTTTGCAGTCTCTTTCGAGCACCTGCCATGTTACTCAGACTAAAAGGTCATAGCTGAGTGAACCCTAGCCGTGCGTATCCCAAGCTCAGGTCTGAAAATGTCACCAACAAAATAATACGCACCACTATTTTCAGTGACATTTAGCCCCATTCGACAAGCAGCATTCAAATCAGGCTCTCTGAAATGTTTACACCGGCCGGTCTGCCTTAAAAGACTATTTGGAAGGCACATGGTTCAGCAAATCCAGCCTTTTTCCCGCCTGTCTTGTTCCTTCTGTGAAATTGAGCCCAGCCTACATTTCAAAGCTACTGGGATAGAAACGCAGAGGTCAAATGAAAACAGTTGAAGGACAAAGTAAGAAAAAAGTTGTATAACTAAAAACAAAAATCAACCCGATTTAACTTGGTTTCCATATAGGTTATGGGAGTATATTAAGGACATTTACAAGGTTTCAGGGCAGATAAAAGACCTCCATTGATGCTGAGAATATCTTCCAAAGGCGTTTAGGTATTTGCATTGAGGACACGCAACAACGGCAGTGACTAATAATGGATGGTGTCCTATTAGAACTCTGAGTGACGAGAAAGAGGCTACCCATACATGCTACATACTATATGTCATTTATATCAATTGCCTAAAACTCAACCAAGACTGGAATGACTTTGCCACAGAGCACAAATACTAGAGATTAGTACAATTATTTCACATTAAAAAGGGGTTTTCATGACCACATACAGACCCATGAATGAGCAGATGCAGAGACAAAACCTTTACCATGTGAAAGGATCTGTGCCCATTCAAAGATTTACACAATAGAGACTCAGCATTACACCCACAGCAACAATGGCATTTCTCGTGGCTGTAAGAGATGATTTTCACTTTCTGAAATGATCACAGACATCTGAAAGTACATTTTCACTCAAGAAGACGGACACAGGAGGTCCCACACAACACTTTTGCATTTGCATAATTTGTGCTGCTTTGAACATTTTTGTTGAAATTTATGGCAAATAACTTCAGAAGTACAGCGCGTTACTTCATTTCAACACGAATCCAAATGCATGAACTGACCCCATTACCTCATCTCATCTGCTTGCTCCTGTTAAAGGAACAGGCCACCGTTTTTCCATAGAAAGAGATATGTTCTTACCTGAGCTATGACCAGTTGATACGTACCTGTCTGGTCTTTGTGCGAGCGCTCAGTCACGCAAAATGGCCAAAGATGTTGCTAGCATTTGGCCTCTCCCAGCATATTCCTATAGCTCCAAATGGGGGTGAAAAACTGACTTCAGAAAGATTACTGGAGGCTAACTGCTCTGCCAGGAACCTCTCACCCAAAATACAATCCAAGATCTTAGGACCGAAATTTGCAAGTCAATAACGGCAACTATTGATTTATTCAGTGCAAGAAAAGCTCGACTGCTTTACGCACTGAGCAATTTGTCAAACACTGACTTGAATGCCATGTGGTGAAAACTGTCAAAACCAGCAGGGGATGTTTATTCACAAATAATCTGCAAAGAGGCTTATTTTGATTGGCTCTGAACGGCACATTTGCTCAGCACATCTTTCAGGCTTTTAGGCTTTTCTCCAAACA